>NC_090931.1:1268058681-1268683681 GCF_040938575.1 Ambystoma mexicanum | reverse complement strand
ATATGGGACCCCATGTGTTGTCCCTATAGTGCACAGAGTGTACGAGAGACAATATGCACTCAGACGACCATACCGAATGTACCATTACACTGAAAGTGTGGAAGGATGTCAGCACATACCATTCGACATCCTTGAGCGCTGAGTGAAATCTGATGAGAGCAGAGTGATGTCATGAAGCAGCTATACGCAGACATTCTGAAACGATTTGAGAATATTCAAGAGTGATGATGTAACTGAAGTAATAAAAGAAACATGTACGAAACTATAAAGTAATCATAAATGCAAAGAAGATAAAGTAACTTGCTGACCAATAAGTGTAAATATGCAGTAAGGCAAAATACATGAGACATGTAGAAGCTTTCTATAGATGAAAATATAATGTGGCTAGGCCAGCCATAATGAGATTCAATCCAGCTACCGGACCTGGGCCTCCCTCTGGAACAGCCTCCTTGCCAATCTGAAACTTGAGGAGAACTATCTCCGGTTCCAGAAGCACCTCATGACCTTCCTCTTTGCTTCTGCCTTCTCTCTTCCTTTCCCCTGCTGTTCTGTTCTGCTTCGGCATTGTGCACCTGGTTACCCTCTGATTTTGGTCCCAGGTACAACACTTGTGTATGAGCACAATACAAATTCAGGGTTTCAGAGACAGGAGACCTTGGAGAAACCATTTTGTGTGCAAAATAAAGAGGAGTCTTTGTTGGTCTGGGATCAAGGGTGCTATCTCAAGGAATAATTGCAAGGCTCAAGGAGAGGATGACGGACAAGCCATGTATGTAAGACATATTTCTCTTAGATTAAAGAAGAAAACATCTGCAAGAGCTACGCATTGGACAATTAAAGTGTGTACAGACTATATAAGATGGAGTGAGCAGGTCTCTAGACGCGAAGAGAAGCAAGAACACCAATTATAATTAAATCAAATAACAGTAAATAAGAGGTTGAAAGTGACACATTTGCAGTCTCTTCAGACATGATTCAGAAGTCGAAAACATGGGCTATTCATTAAGCCTCAGATGAAGATAGTGATCTGCTTACACGTCCTTGAATGTCGCCGAACAGATAGAAGGATACTAGGTCAACTACATATGGGCAAACTGTGGTTTATAGCCAGATTGATGAGAGATGATGGATTAATTGGGAAAGTGGGGAGTAATCTGACGTGACTCAAGCACCTGGATTTCATTTCGCTTAAGTGCTGCCAAGAAGACGAATGTCCACGGCTGGGTGAAAATGCCAACCAATCCAAGGGTCTATGGGGTAATCTGCTATACAATGTTACATAGACCAATCTGCTGCTATGTTCTCTGCTATAATCAGTATTCTACATAGTTAGAGGTAGTTTCATGCGTGCCTTACAGGTAAGAGGCAGCCAATGATGTAATAAACCCTATGTATATCATAGGTACATAGGTTTCCCTAACTAACCCATCTCTTCAATAGGTTCTACAGTTTGCCACCTAAGATATCATAGATGACACATATTGGGGGTGTGCACACCACTGCATAATCCAGTTTGTGTGTGAGTGTGCGAGCATCATTCTGATGTCTGCCAGTTGGCCCTGCTTTATTGAATTGAGAATAAAGTAGTACTTTGCCATATTCTTTGAGTCTGTCTGGTTATTTGGTCTGAGATCTGAATTGGTAATACCCTCTCACACAAGAGATGCTTCAAGGTGATAGAGCACACAGGGGTGTCCCCCGCTTCCAATACATGGAAAGCTGGGAACAAGAATGTAATAAAAAAAGAACCCTGTGGTACCAGCTCCGGCCCACATATGTGGGAGGGAACTGACGTTGCAGGGATTGAGGTGAGTCGGCAGCACACAGAGTAGTGTGCCGCCGAAATGGAAATAGATATGAAAAGATTAAGCAGATATGGGGGAAAGGGAATAGGTGATCTATGTGATTATTGCGCTACGCTGTTTTTGTAGATGCCATTTTCTCTGTCGGGATTATCGGCAGCGCCGTGATCACATTGATCCGGTCCAGTGAACTACATATATTGCCACTGAATTAGTGAGCTTGGATGAAGATAGAACACCACTACCTGAGTCATTCCCAGTTCTTGGCAAAGTTAGTTGTGCTTGAACGCTATCCGAGTTGCCACTGGTATTGATGATATCCCTATTATTAAACACACCTTGATGAAATGGTGATGTACCAGCTCTTTTGGCCTGCTTTTCTGTTCCTCACTCCCTCAATGAGGTTGTTAGCTCAGTATACATATCTGAGGCATCCATAAGGTGCAGAAAATAATAATACTTAGGGTCAATGTTCTGTCACATCTTAAACTACAGTTTCTGTGACAAGCTGGATTTAACAAGTGCTGCCTTTTAGTGCCAACCCTTTTGGATCTATCTATCTATCTATCTATCTATCTATCTATCTATCTATCTATCTATCTATCTATCTATCTATCTATCTATCTATACACTTCTTATATTGCGTCACACGCCCAAAGGCCTCTGAGTGCTCAATGCATCTTAGTTGTTTTCAAGCAGCTCATTAAAATCAGATTCAATAGTTTTCAAAATCACATTCAATCAAATTCAAACGCACAACTTTTTGAAGCTGGTGAATTATTAGTAAGATGCCTAAATTTTTAAGGTGTTTTCAAGTATGCATTGAATTGTGTCAACACTTGAACCTGTTCTTCCTTTTCTCACAGGTAATTCCTCAAATCTGTCTGGTGAAGATCCAGACCAGAGGCCAGAATTTTATCAAAGGCGTGAATTGTAAAGAGCCTGGGGCATGGAGCGGGATCCAGACTGAAGACGAGAGCTGGTCCAGGTAAGCATGGCTTCTAACGATGTTGCGCAGGGCTCAGCCACTGCTCTGTCCTTTCATAGCACTAGAGTCTCCATAAGGGTCACCAGGTCAAATATTCAGCATGGCATGAAGGCCATGGCAATCGTTTCCTGTGCTTTATGTCTCTGGAGCTCTATCCACCCCCTCCGTTGGCTGTGATCCCCTGGGGTGAGACTATCAAACAGCTGCACTAAAAATTGTGCAATTGCATTTAGCGCCAGTTTTGCTTCTTCTTTAACATGTAATGGAGCATACAGATTGTGTACCAAACTGGATTGTATAAAAATAGTTTCAGTAGGGCAAATTTAATCAGACCATTTCTGATACAATGTTTGCTGTCTAGTATCAAAATAATTATGTGTGTGTTACATTTCACTTTATGTTATGCAGCTAACAATGTAAATAACAAGTATGCTTCATGTTTGCTCTTGTGAGAAATGTGTGTGATAAAACAGAGTAGGGCAACACCTGTTTGCTGTTTCCCTACTATAGAAGCCACACAATTGGTGTTAAATTCAATTTTTCAATTCTTTTAGAAGAGGGCAAAGTTTAGATAATTTGGCAGTAAAGACTACCCTGGGACACCTAAGAGTTTGGACAGAGATCTTATAGTTCCATCCGGCTGTTAATGGATGGAAGGTGTCAACACTTTTCCACGGATCTGTACTCAGCGTGATGATGTTGTTACACAGCTCGAGGCCAGGCATGTGCTAATCACACTCCCTGTTATATTTGGGTTGGTGCAGAGATCTACTTACCTTACATTGTAAGGCCTCATGCAGGATCCTGGCTCTCTTTCTCATCTCAGTCTAGTTCAACCTGTCCTCAGCTCAGGTTACTGGATACTCATTTATTCTCATGTTTCCACTCTCCCCCAAATACTAGAGGGTTGTAGGTTTTAAAGCGAAACCTGACTATCTACCTATGTAGGAAAAGGAACACATATGCAAGGGCACGTAGAAGTGAAAGATCCAGTCAGTGAGTGTGTGGTTAGAATGTTCGTTTGTGAATGCGTATATGTTTAAACAACGTCTGTTGGTAAGGGTCTTTGCTAATCCCATAACTGTAAGTGTGGGATATCATTAGTGTCTGTCATAGTTCATTGTAAGTGCTGTTGGGTGAAGTTATTCCTTTATCATGATTTGTGTCCACAAAGGCTGTAGAGCCTTGATAATAAGTTAGGTATTTTGCGGATTATCAAATAGTTCTAGGACTTGCGCTGTCTAGGTTGACCGGCTGAACAGCTATACCAATGCTTCTTTTATTACCCAGTTTCAAAGGTGCCTTGGTCAATTCCACACATTTTTCTTGTAACACAAATTATTTATTTTCTCATATGGTTTTATAATTATGAATAGTATAGGAACAAGCAACCTGGTTTAATGTGCTTACTTTTAATATTTTCACTGAAGGATTGTTCCCAGTGGGGAATTCATCGCCAGTTAGATTTTGCTATCCTATGCTGCAGCTGTTTCTGTGACGTGGTGGATTAGACTGTGCTATCCTATGCTGCAGCTGTTTCTGAGACGTGGCGGATTAGACTGTGCTATCCTATGCTGCAGCTGTTTCTGAGACGTGGCGGATTAGACTGTGCTATCCTATGCTGCAGCTGTTTCTGAGACGTGGCGGATTAGACTGTGCTATCCTATACTGCAGCTGTTTCTGCGACATGGCGGATTAGACTGTGCTATCCTATGCTGCAGCTGTTTCTGTGACGTGGCGGACATAACTGGTCATATCGCATGCCTAATAGAGGTTAAGGAGTTAGGGCAGAGAAGAGAGAACACCAGATAGAGAACAATTGACACTAAGTACATATGAAATATGTCTGATTGGCTCGAACATCGAGTAGGAATTCTAATAGTATTAAATGTATTTGAGGTGTATGGTGGCAGGGAGCGGGTGGAGCTGCTTTTGAAAAATAAAAAGGTTTTTTAAGGATGTGCAACCCTATGAATCTGAAAGCCATGTTTAGTCTGACCTGGAAAGAGGTATCTTGAGTCTTGTTGGTCAGTGGTGGTACTGTGTTTTCTGTTTGTTTATCTAGAACCTTGGCATCCTATATCTGCTATCGTTTGCTTTATAAATGAAACAGCTATTTCCATGTGTCCCCAACATTAGTTTAACAAAGTCTGGAATCCTCGAAGTGTCTGGCTCCGGTTTCGAAGTCATTAACACACTGCAGCTGCTTTTCAGGTTTTCCTGCAGCCACAGCTATATCTAGGACAAAGGGGCCTTATCGTTGTCATTATGACCTGATAAGTAAGGAGGGGGCCTGATGCAGAGAACATGAAGTCAAACATGAACATCTATTGTTGAACTGAAACAAGAGAACACTTCACAACACCAAAAAATGTGAAATTAAAAATCACCTATGCATGGAATCAACACACGTGGATTTGAAAGGTAATGTAGATAGCCCCAGGGGTTAAGAGGACCAGACATTAACACATGTGTTTGGTACATTAACTCAGGCCAAGCAAACAAGTCGAAAATCAAACTCGCTCACCAGCTAACATATCCTAATCTGACCCTATTATTCCTTTACTCCACCAGTGGCCACCAGCAATTGACCTTATCCAGCTCACATCCTCTGGCTGGGCTTTAGTGGTTAGCAATTAAATAATTCTCAGGCTATACAATATTGTGGGAGCAGCATTTTCTAGACAGTGCCCTATAAAGTGTAGCCATTTGAGTACAAAAAATAACATAGCAACCTCCTGAAGTGCAGTGCAGTTGTGTAATTATCTGCTTCTAGAAAACAACCAACTGGAACTCACCCCCAAATCTCAAGTCAGCACTGTAGATATTATCTCATCAATACTAAAACAGAATAGCTTTAGCCAGTAACAGAAGATCAGCAAATGCCACCCTCTTTGTCATCAATCACAATTGGGACATGATTAAACTACTGCTGTATATGTATTCATTCTTTTTGGGGTAAAATATGAAAACAAAACTACACCTCTAGAAAGTTTTTGTCACAATAAGCCTGTTAACAGTTCAAAGATGTGAACAAAAAATGTCAGCATGCCGTTGTTTATCCCATATAGATTTTGCTGGATCTCAAGACTCTTCCCCAAATGGTTTCAAGATTAATATACAAAGAGTAGACCGCCAGTGTGGTCATTTAGGCACATTAATTAGAACGGCTGCTAGATCACCATTAAGGGTAGAATTTCCTCGTGAAGACATATGTTCCCATGCGCACTGCAAATTAACATAATTAAAACAGGAGACCCTAGTTCTGATCTATGTTTGCATACATTCCAAAGACTTACAAACATTATTTTTACAAAAGTGCCTTATAAAAGTAAATTGGTCCCAGACATAGCAAGTGTATCTGATAAAATGTGCTTAAACAATAAAACGAAGTCAGAAGAGTAACGCAGATCATTCTTATTAAGGATGTGCGCTCCTGACCAACAAAAGAAAAACTCACAGGCTCCTTATTAACTTAGTCTGACCTTATTAACTTAGTCTGAAAAGCTCTGTTTGAGATGTTGAAAATGCTACCATCATGGTCCGATGGAAATGACTGGGTTTTATAGTTGTGAACAGGTCCTCACCTTGCTTACTTGCTTGCAAGAAGCGTTCCAGGTTTTTCAAAGCTCATCCCCAATTATATAACTGCAAATGTATGAGATCCAGTCCACACAAATTATTCAGTTGTGCCAGCTTCTTCCTAACTCTGTGCCTTTTCGTTCCACTAAAAATGTGATTGTACTCGGTAATTTCTTAAATTATTATCAGGCTAAAGTGCAGGGGATATTATTAAGCACAAGCACATATATATGCAAACTCACAGTCTTCACAGCACGTGTTATTGCTATGATTTATATTGGGATATTGAACCAGCATTTAAGCATTAGTTTGGTATCATTTAATAGCTTTTGTATATTGTCCTTGAACAGGTAAACAAATCAGACTGACAACTAACCTATCTTCATTTTATTCATCACTGACATTATTCTTGGTTCTTTCTCCCCACCCCCATCTATCTCCACCTGTGGAATTCCCCAGGGCTCTAGCCTTTTCCCTGGCTGTTTAACATCTATCTTGCTCCTCTTGCTCACCTTATCACCACCTTTTCACCAGACTTCCAGGGTTATGCAGAGGACACCCAACTCGTTTTCAGACTACCCTCTGCATCTCTTCTGACCCCCTCTTTAACTCCTGATTGCCTGTACGCTATCCAGTCTTGGTATACCTCCAGCGACCTCTGTCTCAATGCCAGCAAGACTGCGATTCTCCTTATCAGGACTCCTGTTCCCTTTTTTCTCCCTTCACTCTGGACACTCTCGATGGGCTCTCCTTCCTCTGAGACTCCTCTCTTTCTTTCATTCCTCACATCTTGGACCTTGCCAAGAAAGCCCCTTTCCAGCTCTACCTCCTCAGGGCATCCTCCCTTTCGTCACATTCCCCCAGAAGCTCAATGATTCCAGATCTCTGGCACTCTGGACTACTACAACGGCCTCTTCCTTAATCTACCTTCTTCTATCCGCCCCCTCCAGCTAATCCAGAATAGTGCTGCAAGACATGTCCTTGGCCCCTTGACCTTACACCCAGGTATTGTATCTCTCCAGCCCCAAAATCTCTCCACTGTCTCCCAGTTGCTGCAAGGATCACATTTAAATCCCTCTGCATCATCCATAAGGCTGTCTGGGGCCAGAGACCACGCTATCTGCAACTTGCACTCACCAAATGCTCTCCTTCCAGATCACTTTGATCCTCTGGCTCCAACTCTCTGCTTGTCAAGCACTTCTCTAAGCAGAGAGCGGGTGGCCATTCACTTTCCTCAGTTGGTTCCCTCCTCTGGAACAGCCTCCCTCTTTCTCTTCTTCTTGAACTGGATCTCCTCAAGTTCTGCAAACACCTCAAAACTTTCCTCTTCTCCTCCTCCTTCCCTCTCTCCATGCTAAACCCCACGGTAGCTGTAATTGGTGACCTGTGCCCTTTTGTGTCCTTCTGGATCCTGGCCTTCTGTCCGATTGTCCGCAGCATCCGCCCTCCCCGGAACTTGCTTTTGGTCACCACGTGGCATGTGCTACTTCACAGGCCTGCACTTATTGTTTGGGTTGGTGACCCCTCTTCCATCTAGTGGTCAGTGCCTGGCACTTATCTGTTGCCTTCACAACCGGCTCTTGCACTTACCTGTTGCCGTACAACTAGCTCCCTGGCACTTCACCCCTCTGTGGTTCCTCTAGCACTTCCGCCCTTCCCCTGCCCCTCTTTCTCTCTGCACTTGCACAATGCAAATGTTCACAAGGCCTAACAGGATCACTTGTATTGTGCTTTGCTAATTCCATTGTCTTGCTGTTTTTCCTTGCTCCTTTCCCTTTGCCCTGTGGGCGCTTTGAAACACCATTTTCTTGATGTATAAGTACCTTACAAATGTTCAATTAATAAATAAATACACTCGGAGAATACTATTTCAGTTTTGCAGCCTGAGAAAGGGGTCATTATTGGGGAATAATGTCCCACCGCCATGTTATCACACAAGATGAAGCCGAGGACTATAATTGGGTCAAGGTAAATATAAGACGCTATGATGACCCCTCCAGAGCTTAGGTTGTGCAGCAAAAATGGAAAGGGCTTCATTTGTTTGGTAAATAATTAATGTAATAACCATGACAGAAGTAACAATAATCTTTGCACTTTTGTGTTTCATTGATATTAGTTTTGGGAATAGGGAAGTGTAATTCTCTTCCTTTCTGCAGTTGAATGCAATTGTTTCTGTACTGCTTGTCAGGCTCTTGCTCAAATAAGAATGTTTGCAATAAAGGCAGATACCAGAGATAATAGACTGCATTCTGATTGGCTGAGAGCAGGTCTACATAGAAATCCATGTACTATATAAACTTTTTAGCCCCTGCTCAAGGGGCCAACCAGGAGTTACGTTCCCTGAGGACCAAGTTAAATGTATTTGTGCAGCTTGATAGGCTATATTTTGATTCAATCCATATATATGCCTATATAACAGGTGGATTGCCATACTCTACTACCTGGGGTCCATGCCCTCTCTGGTTTTGATTATGACATTAACCTGTGCATTCAGGGCTTTGTTCCTAAATTTGAAATTTAGCAGGGCAGTCATGGGGTCTTGGGTGTCTGTAAATAGTTAGGTCCTTTTGAAATCTCTGCTTGGGTGGTCATGGGGAATTAGCTGGCAAATCTCTCTATGCTGCCAGTAACAATGAAATGTGGCATTGTGAACTAATTGCTGGCTCTACCAATTATTTGGAGCCAGTAGATTGTCAAAAGAGAACGTCAAATCAATATTCCAAATGTTATAATTGACATTAGCACCCAGGGCAGGTGTGGAAGCCAATCAGGTTGCTCCGAATGTGGGCAGAAACCCACAATCCAATCCTGAATTCAGAGAAACCTGAAAGCTGCTTGCACCCACCCAAAATCTTTCCTCCCTCTTCCTCTTACCGCGAGTATCTGCTCCATTGCCTCTCCACCCTTCTACCCCACTGACCATTTTCCTTTGATGACTGATCTAACCCAGCTGCCACTCCGCATCCTGGGTCAGCATGGAAAAGGATGAGGGGGTCCGCATGGAGCCCCTCTTCTATTTCCATGTCCCCTATTTTAGGTAAGTATTTGTTTGAATGAATGGGACACCTTCAAAGCATGTACTCCTAATTCAAACAAAATTATTGCTATCAATATCTTAAATGATTAAAAACCTGGGGTGCTAATAGCAAAGAAACCCGAGCTCGTTGGCCTGATTGGGTGGTAACGTTACTGCTGTTACCACCTGATCCAACTTGACAACTCATGGGTTATTGCTTAATTTTAACCCTAGGAATGTTCAATGATTATTCTCATTTGACAATGTGCAGGCTATAAGAACTTTTAGCACTCCAAAGATGGGAAGGGGGGCTTCGAGCCAATCCGGGAGCTCAGAATGTAGGCTTTACTTGAATGTAATTCCTGTTGTCCAAGTCCACTGAGCAGCAGGAGGCCACCATTGTCCCTGCCAGGAAACACATAAGTGAGCCTGCTTGCTCTCCTCAATCCCCTACGTATATTTCCATCATCCCCCACCCAAAAGCATGCCCCACTTACCGGCAGCTGCCTCGCCCCTTACTGGCACTTGGAACACTTAGTGTTCTGGCTCTTCCCCACCATGGCAATGCCCACCAAGAATAGAGAGAAGGGGCAATGTGTAATTCTCTTCTTCCTTAACCATAGCAGCCATGTTGTTTTGTAGTTTTTTTTAAAGTTGAGAAATGTCATCCAAGCCGTTTCTCAACTAAAAAAATAAATATTAGCACCTCCAATATAGTCCTTCCAGCATGCTAATAGCAATAAACCCACCTGGGTGGGGGCATTGTGGGGTCTGGTAATGCCCTGGGACTCACATTAAGGCCCTTGTTCCTCTCAGGCCTGTAGCTTGGACCCAGGATATTACCTGGCCCAGGTATGCCCCTAATTGTCAGGGTTGTTTGCTCATAAGGAGGTTTTCAGTAGAAACGTCCACCTTGAATATTTGCAGGGATTTGACTAGTGGGATTTAGCTTTAAAACAATCTGCATTCTATACTGGTTCTTATAGCCTGAAGATTGTCCAATGAGAAGGCTCCATAAACATTCCAAAGGTCATAAAATTGGTTACTGTTGAACAATTCAACACACTCTGAACTATGCCAGAAATATGTCATATTTTTTGGTTCATAATTCACTGATTAAACCAGAAAGGGTCTTAATGATACCATCTGATCTCTATGATGTTTTAATCGGGCAATCGGTGGCCATGTGCAATGGCCATCTAGTTCAGTGGAATGTTTCACCCTCCCCAAATCAGGCACGCACAATTTATATTTATTTAACAAAGGTATTTTTATGAACCTGTAACACACCAGTTTAACTGTGCTGATTGTCTACAATGGTGTTTCTATTGCATTCATTTTTAGGAACTGCTAATTTGTCCTTTTGCAATCAGCAATTTAAAGTGAGAAAATGAGTGGCAGTTAAAAACCCTTTCCTCTTTTTCTTGAGTGGTTCCCAATATACACAGCATTTAAGTCTACTTTATCAAATCCAAGTTTGCAGAAGCACTTATACTAAAAAATATTGACTCATTTCCCAGGATGTATGGTCAGTTGATATTCCTCCCCTTAGTACTTTGATTGGAATTTCTTTTGGCTGTCTCACGGACAGGTGGGTACAGTAAGGCAGGCATGATATCAATCGTAAAACAGACACAGGTGACCACAGTTCAAGTGTGTTTATTAAACTTCAACATGGGTTTGATTACAGCCTATCTAATCCTAAATCTACAGATGAGAGCAAGCTACGACCATCAAATAATAATAATGCATTCCTAGTGGAGTCTCATCAAAATAAAAGGGCCTATACTAAAAAAAACGATTTCCAATCCTTACCACTAAATATACATAGTGTGAGGTAGTGTTCATGAAAAATAAAGAAGGATTCACAAAATGACATGACAGGATGTTCAGGCCGTTGGCCTCCCTTCCCCATGTTTTCAGCATGAGACAAGGCGGTTCACTCAAGCAAAGCACTCACTCTGGCTTCTTCGGCATGATGATACCGTTCCATTAGCAGCATCAGGTCCTTCTGTGGTGCAAGTCTCTTTACTTCTCAAAAGTCTCTTGATTCAGAGGGACTGATGTACGAAAACAAAACACAAGGTTCCTTTCCTCTTATAAGTATTCAATTCGAGTGTTTCACTCAGGGTCCCCCTAAATCGGGCTCAGATCCCTTTCTTTATAACGGTTGTTATTGTTGATTACCCTTTTCTGGGCTCAGATCCCTCTTTTTACAATGTTCAGAGAATATTCTTTCTCGTTGATCTACGGTTAACCCCTGATCCCCCTCAGCCAGGATCAGATCCTTCCTTCTATACAATTAGTCTCCCACAGCGGGGCTCGGACCAATTGCAGTTCGCATTAAACTATCGAAGACTTTCGAATGTGCATGGGATTTAGCTTGACCCATTGCAGGACCACTTCAATCTCAAAATTCCCTTTTCCACATTTGCCAATCAGTTGGATACCTTACAGAAACCTTTGGAAAAACACCCACGTGGTGCCGGAAAACTCGATCTATGATATTTTGCTTGGCCTCCCAAAATTCAATCACTCCTCTGGTTTTCAAATCATATTCACATCGCTCATCACATACGTTCCACACACTGTTCTCTTTAGATTTCTTCATACAATATTGCTACTTGAAATCTTGTTTCTAACACATGCTGGTTTGGTATTAGTCTCTCTGACTCATTGCTGTGCTGTTGTCACTGGCGCTGCTTTGTTGTAGTAGCCAAGGACAGTACACAGAGGCAACCGCTGCTCCGTGCCTTGGTTATCAACGTGGGAGAGCCCTGGTAACCTCCAACACACAATGCAGGTTTGTTCAGCTCTAGTTCCTGGTCTTAGGTTTCTTACTTTCCAAGGTACACAAATGTAACGGTCTGAAAAGGTCAAGGGCACTTCCCGCCTTGCAACCCTCTCTGGTCTCGCCGTCTTTCTCCCCGTATTAAACTGCCATCTTGGAACTGCTGTTTCTCATGTGCTTTGCCTTGCTCAGAGTGTCCTTTTGTCCTCCACCTTTTATCCGTGTGGGGAAGTGTTGTGGAAGTCAGGTGTGTGTGTAATGATCAGTAAATGCCTGACGTTGCCTAACTATTGTATTGGGACATGTCAGTTATAGAGCTCTGGTTTAAGTCTGTTTTCGCTCATGGTGAGCTGTTTGTGAGAAAGCGTTTGTGTTCGGGAAAGGGGGGGTTGAGTTCCTAGGTATCCTACCTCGTAGGATGGGGACAAGGTGTTACAGCGAAGGGGATACCGCGTCTCACCATCCAGTGTCCCACTTCCACTCCCCAAAGACCACTCATCCAGGTGATCCTCCCACACTGGTCTACCCCCAGGAACTGGATCCAAAAGTGATGGCTGTGTCCTGGCCACCTGGATGACAGATACCTGGTGACTAGCGGGTGAGACACCTTCTGGTTTCCCACAGTACTCTCTCATGGGCTGATTCAATTCCCCCCCTCTTGTAATATGTGGTCATCAGTCAGCAAGATAGGTCCACTTCCCTCCACTGCCTAGTTTCTCCCCTTATGTATTGGACCTGTCTGCTTCTTTTCCCACTGAGGAAGACGTGGGATTGAATTCCATATTAGGCTCTATAATGGTCTACCAGCAATCTAAATGTGCCCCAAAGGAAAGCAAACAATTCTGCTCTGCCTCCTGTTGTTGTAAGTTATTATTTAAATCAACTTATTCTAGTAGGTCTGTTATTCAGTCCATCGGTCTGTCCTTAGAATCTATGGTTTTAGTATTTTTTTTTTATCTTAGAAACGACTCCCTTTGGCGGTATCATTTCTCTATTTTGATTGGTCAGTCTATGTGATTGTACAGCATTCCAAAAGTGAATTCACACTAACCCGTCCCCGTTGTATTCATTGGCCATATTAATCAAGAGGGCAGTCCAATGGGATTGACATTCTAACCCAGTTTCTCTCCCATTTGATGTGATGTAATTTTACAGAATTTACATTAAACAATGACTGCGATTTTCCAAAACATTGTGCTCGACATATTGGTTAAGTTACTAATGAGATTGCCATATTGTTCTCACCATTACCCTATTCCCATTTTGCAATCTCAGTTTAGCCGACAGGGACATGAAGATATATAAACCACTGACGTGCAACATATGTGTGCAAAGATATACACATTAATATCATTTTCATAATTAAATACGTACCATAAAAATATTCTTTCACACTCAACTGAGTTTTCATTCTTTCTTTTCATTTTTTGTTATTATGACATTCCCATCAAAGGATATTTAAGAAAAATTGATCCCATATCTAAAATTTAAAAATGCAATTATTTTCCTTCCCTGTGATGCGTTCACAGAATATGGCAGTTCCTGGCCTGTTAACAGGCCTTGTGGTGTCAGTCCCTTTGCGGCTCAGAGCTGGGTCATTTATGACCGCAGAGTGGTCTGTTTGTCAAGACAAAAACTCTTTGAAGTTCAGTTACTTAGAGCCATTTGGTGACACAGACCTGTGCCCCCTGAGTGACTACAGCGACTTGCTGTCTCAAATACCAGATTCACGTCCGAGTAAGTGTGAATGGCATCCTTCAATGGAAGACATTTTTGATGAGAATGTCTGATTACTTGGAGCAATCCACTGCAAGCCCATGTTTCTGGATATGTTTTGCAAGGCCGACTTCTGAGAACAAAGAGAAAATGTACTGAATTCAGTAGTGTCATCATGTTTATAGCCCAACCTCAAAAGCCTGGTTTCATTTCCTTTGAACAAATATCTCTGCAGCACTGTTGCCGTGGTCAAAGCAAGTGCAATTTTGCTTTCTAGCCCAAGGTGCTGGTTTCATTCACAAATGTAGCATTTTAAGTCACTTTATTTTCCACATATCCATGTTATTGTTGGTTCTTTAATCCTGGGCATTCCAAATTTTTTTGCAATCAGGTTCATGTGGCTAAATATCTACATTTTAAGTCTCTGTAGGCTTCATGAAGAAAGCCGAAATAATGTAGGCCTCAATTTGATTTTCTCATTTCTATAAAATACTCTGATGTTCATGCCAGATTAAATGTTCTCCATTCAATACAGATTGCTGTACACTTCCATGTAGCTGAAAATAATTATTTTTGAGCCTTGTCATATACTATGAACAAATGCACTTTAGTTGTAGCAGATATGCTGACATTACAACCTTTCCTCAAATCAGTTTCTTTCAAATCCTTTGTGCAGATTGCAGTTTATATATTTATTTTTGAATGTGATGATTATATTTGCATCCTTTCTTTTTGTACGGATTTCCTAAACACCCCACTAAAATATACAGCCTGTTAATAATATTCTTAGCCTGGTTCTCCCTCAGCTACAATGCTATTATTGTTCAACTCACGCTTGACCAGAAATAGTTTAACTCCCGAGTTCCTATATTTATTAAACCTGCATTTTCAGAATCTATTAAATGCCAAAATTAGGCCAAAACATGCAACACTATTTCAAAGATGAGAGAAAATATCTTCAAAGGGGGATTATCTCTTTTACTACCAAACCAAACTGAAGTATCCCATTCGCCTATTTCAAGCCCATGCACACAATTGTGGCACTTCTATAAATGATTTTCAGAAGTATCCTAGATAACAAGAATTTTGGAAGACCCCATTAAGACAAATGTCCTTAAATTTATTTAGATTTTTTTTTAACTTTGTTAGCGGACAGTACCTTCCCTCAAACCCTAAGTATTCATGTATGTCAGTGGAATTCATCAAAATGCTGCATCATTGGGGTTTTCTTAATACTGACTGAATATCGCGTGCCGTCATGCTGCTGTTATATGTATCCTCTAAATTAATGTTTGCGATATCAAAAAGTGGTTCCAGTGGTACACAAGTACAATATAAATCTCTTGCAATTTGGGAGCACGGATTGTCAGTTGTATCTAGGAACCAGACCACTCATCAGATGTTAAACCACAGCCTAATTATAAATAATGTACTATATCTGCCCGTTATATCACTAGATGGATTCAGTGAAATATTGTCACCACTGAACTGAATAAAATACCTTCGGACGTTCAACCAAACAAACACGTATCTTACATCAGAATATGATCCCATCCATAAATAAATTGTACATGGTTCTAAAAGTAAGGTAATACTGTTCACTTAATTAAGCTGTTCTGTTGCAAGAACATAAAATACCGTATCCACAGAGTGCTTAATTACTTGCAGGTGTTTGGCCCAACAAGTTGAAAAGGATCACTTCTTTGAGAATAAAATCATACAGTCCAACTTCTTTCCCCTCCTTAATATATTAATACTCCAATTAAGACAAATAAACAAATTCATTCAATAAATAAATTTCAGTTAAACTGAGTGTAGATTCTCCAGACCCAAATGCCAAACCAAACCCAAAATGCATATGTGAAAATAAATATTTTGTATATTTTGCCTTTAGATTGTCGTTTGATTACTAAATATGGTGAGGGTTTTAATATTATGTTACATTAGTGAACACTTATACTGCATCGTCTTCACTGAAGTGGTCTATGTTTGACAGATGCACACTTGCTGAGTGCATTGCAGTAACAAAAAGGTATACATTTTATTACATGAAAAAAGTCTCAAACATTGGTACAACAATTGTTTTTAAGTTGTTTTTAGAGCTCAAAAGCAAGGGCTAATTGGCCCAGTCAGTCTCAATATTCCTAGGGTGACCCTATAGGTGTCAAAGAAGGGCGAGAAGCAAAATCAATCATCATTAAAGTCCTGGATATTCCCTCCCTAATGTCATGGTAATTATTAAAAACAACAGACTAGATATGTTCTAGGTTTGTTTTTTTCATGGATCTGAAATAGGAGAAACCATGTGAATGTCCTCCTCTATATCAATATGCTGAATTGTCCAGAATGGGTTTACTCTAGCGACGTTTAATACATTGTTCAGTATCCTGCTTAAATCTGTGCTGAATCGGGACAATTTGCCCCTTCTTCCCAATAGGGCAGCCTTTCCCTGTGAAGCAGGGAGGTGAGTCCGCTATAGAGGACCCTCTCCAGTGGTCTGTGAAGTGAGACCTCACTGGGAGCGACTCCCCTTCTCAAAACAAGGACTCCCATTCCAACAAGGAACTCCCAATCTGAACCACCCCTTCTGTACACATGGATGTTGGAAAGACTTTGGAATTTCCTGTTACAATCATAATTAACAAAGACGCTTATTTGATTCTATTGGCTTTAGTTAATGCTGAATGTCTCCTGAAGGCCATGCTCAAGGAAGACGGACACACTTCCATTTATTCTAATGACTTGTATAAGGAGAGAATGGACTGTGAAGAGGAGAGGAGAACAACCACTATGCAGAGGCAAACCTCTGGAGCAACAATGTTTTGGAGGGGTGGAGCCCTATCAAGTCATGGAGCCAGCAGTGGCGTGAATGAGGGAAGACTTGCAAACTGGAGGCTAGATTGCAGGTTCCTTGACTGAGCAAGAGGCTCTGGTAAGGGCATGAGACGATATGGGAAGACAGCCATCTTCGCTGGTGGTGCCAACACTAAAGAGCAGTGGTGGACTAGGCAACGAGCAACCAATGCCAATATCAGAGACAGGAGAGGAGCCAGGTCCCCAAGCTCCACCAGACAAGTGCCTGTTATGCTTAGGGAGATACCGGTGGGAACACAGACAACATCAAGTTGTGGATACCAGGGTACCCCATAACAGTTAGTTTCACAGAGTACCAAAAACCAGCGAAGGTACGAACAACAGAGTGAGAGAGTTACACACACTGTCTATAATGGCTGCAATAGATGCCAAAAGCAAGGGATCGTATGAGAAGCTAACAGGCTCATGGCCAACCGGGAACAGTGAGAAAGAAAGAAATAAGGACATTGTATGTTATGGGTGCAATAGCTGGCAAGCGTATGGGAACTTAAGAGGAGCTAATGGGCCCACGTCCCTGCTGAAATAGTTTGTTTATTGTGTTTATATAGCACTTTACGCCAAAGCGCTTTACATTATAACAACAAGAATACAATAACAGTAGGAGCATTTACAAAATATGAGTCAAACCAGTAATACAGCAACTAGAACAATTTGCCAGTGAAGATAAATGAGAAAAGAGGGGGTGTAGAGGGGGAGGAAGTGGAGAACAGGAAGTGAAATGAACTGAAGGCAAGGGAGGAGGAGAGGGGACTTAAGAGGAAACAAAGCCGGGAGAGAGAGAGGTAAGAAGAGGAGGATAAAAAAGGGTGGGAGAGGGGACAGTGGAGGAGGATCAGAGAATCAGGGAGGGGAGTGGAGAAGGAGAGATTTTAAGGGGACACGAAAGGAGGAATAGGTGGGGATGGAACAGATATAGAGAGGAAGGGAGTTCCAGTGGAGGGGGGCAAGGAGCTGAAAGGAGCGAAAACAAGAGGAGGCACATGACGACGGGGGAACAAAGAGAAGGAAGAGATCTGCAGATTGGAGGGAACAGGAGGGAGTGTAGAATGAGATGAGAGAGTAGAGATATGGGGGAGCAAGATCATGAAGAGATTTAAAGACAAGACAGAGAAAGTGGAATTTGAGTTGGGATTGAAAGGAAAGCCAGCCAAGATGTGAGAGCGAGGAGGAGATGGAGTCGTGAGGAGAAAGAAGACAGAGGGTATGAATGGCAGAGTGGTAGAGGGATTTGAGAGGGGCAAGTAGAGAAGCAGGGAGTCCAAAGAGGAGAGAAGAACAGTAGAAAAGACAAGAGAAGAAAAGGGAGGAGATTAAAGGTTTAGTGGCGTGGAAGGTGAGAGAGGAGCTTACTTTGTGAATATTTAAAAAGTGGTAGCGACATGCATGGGAAGTGAGAGAAATATGGTGGGTGAAGGAGAGGGAGGAGTCAAAGTAAATGCCTAGATTACGAGCATGGGCAGAGAGAGGAAGATTAGCGGGAGGAAAGTGAATAGAAATAGGGGGAGAAGGAGGAGGAATAGTGTTGGAGGGAAAGAATAAGACTTCAGTCTTGTCTGTATTGAGAGAGAGAAAATGGGATGACATCCAGTTTTTAATGGCAGTAAGACAAGAAGAGGGCTTAAGATGGCGGTCAGGATTGATGGAAGAAAATTAGAGGAAAAGCTGGGTGTCATCGGGGTAGAAGTGGTGAGAAATACAAAAGGAAGAGATGATAGGGGCGAGAAGGTGAAAGGCGAAATAGTGTGAAAGGAACACAAACATTGCAAATTGAGACTGGAATAGCAGACACGGCTACTGGAGGACACAGTGGAAGGAAGGTGAATGTTTGGCAGCAAGGCTAGCTAAGTGCATAAGGCCAGGAAAACCTGCAATATCTGAATAAGCCGACAACCTAAGTTAAATACTATAATTTTGACATGACAAATGCCAGAGAACCACATAACTTTGGGGGTCCTAGTTCCATGAAGTTGGGAGACAGCTAAATGTCTTGTTGAGTAATCCTGGAGGGATTTGGACATTTGAAATAAAACAGGAGAAAAAAATAACATGTTTGTTTTTTAATGAATATGGAGTGAAACCCATATTGAAGATAATTTAATATATATCAAGACAGTCAGTGTGAAGACTGGAAAGACTCTATCCAGGTGTTCTAAAGTAACTTTAAGACTGAGAACAAATAATTTGCTAGTCAGGCCAGGCAGAAGCCCATACTAAGGCTATTGTGCAAGCCTCCGCATTTTTCCTTTTAGTTAGGTGTTTTCTAAAGTGGTAGGGCCAGTTAGTTGTTTTGGATTGAGACAGAAGACTTTTACTTTGGACTTGATGTGCACCCTTAGATTTTGTTTTGCTAGGCAGGGGATTTCTCTCATAGCTATAAGGCAAGTTAGTCATTATTGTTTTATTTAAATGAACTTCATTTACTATGACCCAGTGTAGAATGAGTCCTTCTTCTGATACACCACATATGGTCTCAGAGTGGGATGTTAGTGACTTCACCCAGAGTCAGAGCCCATCCATAGCCTATGGCCAGTCCTATTGACAACCTCCCAACTAAAGAAGGTTTAAGGACAAAGCCATTATTAGGTGTGGCTGTCAGACGACCGATAGTAGAGAAACCTGGCCAAACTACCCTCCTTACAAAATTCCCATTTGATTCCAAGGAGGAAGACATTTGTTCCCGTGCCTCAGAGATTTTTTCAGACCCACAGATCTTTAAACGCTGAGTTGCTATGTCATCCCTCGAGGATCTCCTAGAGCGGCTGATTAAAATTAAGGCCTGAGCTGAAACAACACCACTATGAGTGTCTCAACCAAATAGGGGCAGGACAAAGCCACTGACTCCTTCTTCATGAGGTCTTACAACTGTACCATGAAGGAGAAGACCTTGGTGCTTTCTTTACCAAATTCCGAAGGCTTGCCATCTGAAAAGACTAGAGGGGGTGTCTGTGATACTACTTCTATATGGTTGGGATAGCTGGGCCAAAACCTAACCATACTACATTAATGCTACACACATGCAGAGTTAGCCGATCTGCAGCTTCGTAGCTTCCACACTCTCTGTGAGAGAGCATCTACAGACCAAAGCTAAAATGTTTTTGACTTAGACTTTTGTCAGCTGATATGTTTGTCCACACTTGTAATTATTCATGAATTGGCATTCCTTATCTCTTTTTGAGTGGTACATATTCCTTGGTGACTTTCCAGACACATGGTGTCAAACAGATGACATAAAGCTATTTGCTTGACCAACTGGTGTAATAGGCCTAGGAAATCCAAATCTGCACTGAGTGTTGTACTTGTCTTCACTTTAATTTGTTCTCTGATATTACTTTCTGACAGTACTTTCCACATGATTGCCTTTGAAACCTTTCAACCTTTTTCCATAGATCAGCATTGACCTGAACAACTAACATATTTTTTCATAAACTCCATCACACAGCTGTCATTTTCTTTACCAAACTGAGGAGCATTTTGAATTCACAACAACATATGTGTATGTGGAGCTCCATGTGACTAGTACTCTTTCAGTCAAAAGAAATGTTCCACAGTCCCTAGTGGACCATTGTGTCTATTACATATGAAATGTAATATGGCTAAAAATCAGTGATGGAAAAAATCGTGATACACTTATAGGGTACATGACATGGAATGTTACTTGTGTGATGTATACTATCCCTTTTTTATTTGGATTTCACAAGTCCACTCTGCATGATCATGTCACCCATACTCAGCGCAACTTAAAGTCACAAACCAAGTTGGAGGGCCCTATTTTCTGATCATGCATCTAACCTTTTAATGTCTTTTATACCAATATCTCTTGCTTCCTATCATTGTGGCAAGGATATTGGTAATTTTTCCTTCTACATTTATTTTTTTGTTCCAACTGTTGCAACATCTCACATGCAGAAACATTTTGAACTCTAGTTCCTGTCTGAAGTGCATGAGCAACAGAATAGCACAGTATAAAAATTCACTATCATAGAGTAAGTGAAAAATGTAATAAATATTGCTGCAGAATCTGGAATCTTCAGAACACAGTTGTATACAATGATATTCTGAAGAAGAAATCGAAACATTCCAATCATCAAATTTGCCTCCTTTTCCAGTGCAAAAGGTATAGGGAAACAACAAGCTTCTAATATTTTCTTTCCCCAAACACTGATCGTTGAACCTTTTGTTGGTTTCATCTGATATAATTCTCAACTGTCATCCATTACTTCACATGAGTGTAGAGGATGACTAGGTAATGTTCATACAAACGATTCTGTTCTTCAACAGTTAGACATTTTAACTGACCTTCGCTGGTCTTGATTTTTGATTCAACATCAAGTATAGACACGTCTGGAACAGTCAGACTGTCTTTGTACATATCTTTGTGCTACTTTAGAAAATTTTAAGCTTCTTTCACTTTTCTGATATCTATAAGCTGTTGCCAAATATGTTTGTCCTTTGTGGCAACATCATTGACTAAAACAAATAATCATCAATCTAATTTTTCACTACTACAGTGTTGATGTCTTCTTGCAAATTGAGAGGCAAATACACAACTTTGCCTCACACCTTGCACTAATGACTTTTTAGCCAGTTTTGACATCTTTGTTTGTAATCTAACAATAACCTAGAAAAGATGAACAGTTTGCAATGCAATCACTTCAAACATGTTCAATTTTCAAAGCACAACAGGCAGGAGTTTCTGTCACTACCATGCCATTCAAGACACTTCCATGAAAAATGCTTTGATAAAACCTGTTTCAGTCTCTACAAAGCTATAGTGCCTCAACTGCATCAAATCACTGTTCTACAAATAGAAAAGTTAAAGGTCCTTCCAAACATCTTCCATACAGTCTTTGACTTTCTCCTCAGGCCCACTTTGACACAAAATCTTCAATTGGTCTCCCTCTGCTGGGCTTAGACCAAATGAACAACTTCTCGGGTGATTTACTGTTCACACCGGGGCCCCTTCCATGGGGCCGAGACCCACTTTTACACTAAACCTTCAATTGGTTTCCCTCTACCAGGCTCGGACCAAATTTCTCTACTTCACCAAGATCAAAGACTTAACTGTGCACAGGATTTTGCTTGACCTGTTGCAGGACCACTTTGATTCACAATTACTCATTCTCTTCTTCATATAACCTTTTCTCACTTTCACTTTTGCCACTCCTCAGCTGGATACCTTACAGAGACCTTTGATTGAACACCCACGTGGTGTCGGACCACTCTATCAAAGGGATTGTATCTTGTTTTTAAAGTTCAGTCACTCATCAGCAATTCAAATTTACTCTTCTTATCACACATGTTTTAACAATGTTTGTTCCAGTGCTTGCCATAAAATTTTGCTGCTTGCTACCTTGACTTTAACACACACCGGTCTTGCATTGATCTCTCAACTCGCCGGCTGTGTTGATTTCACTGATGCTGCATTGTTCTTGGAGGCAAGGACGCTACCACTATGGCTGGTTATTCTATCTGCCTTCATTATTGTTGGGGGAGGGCTCCAGGTATCTCCAACACACACTGCAGGATTCTTGGTTTCCTGGTCTTACGCTTTCTATTATTGAGGCTTCTGGAAAGTAACGGTTCCTTGTCTAAAAGGTCGAAGGAACTTCCCACTTGCGATCTGCTTCTATTGTGTCGTCTTTCTTCTCTCCTTTAGCTGCGCTCTCAAAACTGCTATTTCCTCATGTGCTCCACCTTTTATCCGTGTGGGAAAGCTTAATGGAAGTCAGCTGTGTGTGATGGTCAGTAATTGCCTGTCCTCGCCTGACCATTGTATTGGGGCAAGTCAGGTATACTGCATGGGTGTTAGTCTGTTTTCTCTCATAGCAGGATGTCTGTGAGAAAGAGTTTGTTTGTAAAAGCGTGGGTAGAGTTCCTAAATATCTTACCCGGTAGGATGGGGTAAAGGTGTTAGAGGGAAGGGGATACTGCCTCTCACCATCCGGTATCCCAATTCCACTCCCTAAAAAGCCCTCACCCAGGTGATCCTCCCGCACTGGTGTACCCACAGGTACTGTATCCA
The DNA here is from genome assembly GCF_040938575.1 of Ambystoma mexicanum. Taxonomy (NCBI): domain Eukaryota; kingdom Metazoa; phylum Chordata; class Amphibia; order Caudata; family Ambystomatidae; genus Ambystoma; species Ambystoma mexicanum. Next base: position 1,268,660,890 of record NC_090931.1, on the reverse strand, counting down.
AAAGTGATGGCTGTGTTCTGGCCACCTGGATGACAGATCCCCGGTGGCTAGTGAGTGAGACACCTTCTGGTTCCTCACACTTATTAGTCATAACTCAAACCCATTCCGAATGATATTTCCTTATTTCTGCTGTGTATCTCGGTAATGTCCTACATAAATATAAAAGAGGTTTGTGCCCCATGATGACAGATCGGTTTTGATCATCAATACTTATGCGTTGTTCAATTCTTTATTTTATCAAATATTTCACACCGATCAATATTTTAACTACACACTTTATTTAAAAAATCTGCAATGATATTTTGTTTCCTGTTTCACTTACACTTTCTATACATTTTTATTATATTGTTCTTTTATTATTAGTATTTTAAGAATCTCTTCTTTATTTATATATTACTTTCCTTCATTTTTTCCCTTCCTGATTGACGTCAATCTTTTGGTCCAAGTTGTCACCAATCTCTTTCATTTTTTCACTATCACACGTATACTTTTACATTTGACTGCATACACCTTCCTTTACTATCTTAGTAAATGTATCCCTTCTCTGTTTCATTCCATTCTGGAGTTTAATACGCACTCTTCTGTGGGCCTTGTCTCAGGAATCCTTAATACGCTTTGCTTTAGTGCGTACCCTTCTGTCAACAGGACATCTGCAGGGACCTGACAGAAATTTCATCAAAGGGGGACCTGCACACCAAATCGTATTCACACCTGACTCTGCCCGCCGTTCTCCACAGAAAGCTCTGTGGTCTTTGGCTATTGACAGGAGAAGCCGAGCGTCCGGGGGTCTGAATCTGGCCTAAGTCGACTAGACCGTAACCATCTGCACCGCTAACAAAATGTGCCCTAGCCCCTTTAAGCATCTTTTGTGCTAGGTGAAATTAAAATAATGATCTCAGATCAAATAATAGGACAGACACAAAGAATTTGGCAAACTACTACTTTATTATGAATTTCATAAAGCAAGGCAAACTGGCAGATATCAGACGGATGCATGCACACTCACACCTAATCTTGATTGCATAGTGGTCTTAACTCCAATATTCATCATCTATGACATCATTCTACATGGCAAAATACAGACCTATCAAGGGATGGAAGGGGAACATATCTACTTATAGAACATATAAGGATTAGAGCATCATTGGCTACACCGTATCTGTAGGGCATGCCTTGAACTACCCCTAAATACGCATATTAAACATTATAGCGGACAGACCTCAGCGGATTGGTCTATAATACATTGCAGGTTAGGTTGTCCCTCAAACCCACTGATTGGTTGGACCTTTAGCTCCTTAGCAGCAGGTATGTGAAAAGAAACCTAGGAGTTTGAATCCCATCAGACTACTCCCCATTTTTCCAATTAGTCCATCATATCTCATCGGTAGTCCATCAGCCAAAGGCTTCCATTTTTATTTGACCTTGTTGCCTGTTCACTGTCCTGGATCATTCAAGGGAGTGTGAGCACACCCCTATCTTGGTGTAAGGCTCTAATGAATAGCCTTTGTTTTCAACTTCTGAGTCATGTATGAAGAGCCAACAAATGTGTCCATTTCAGCCTTTTATTTACTTCTATTTGATTTAATTATGCAGGGTGCTGTTGCTCCTCTTGGGCTCTAGAGACTTGCTCACTCTATCTCATATGAACTTTGTATACTTTTGATTGACCTGCAGTGTGGCTCTAATAGATGTTTTCTTCTTCCTTCATCTATGAAGGATATCCCACATTCAGAGTTTATTCATGTACTCTTTTTGTGCTCTGTGTTTATCCTTTACAAATAACATCCTTAACTCAGGGCCAACCTTGACCCATCGTCGGCTCTGCACACAAAGTGGTTTTACTGCCTGTCTCTCAGGTAGCTTGGTTAAGTACAACGTGAGCTAGTGTCGATTTTCCTACTGCGGCCTTCTTTGCCATGTTATATATTCCTCTATAGCAAGCTTCTACATGTTTTCTTTCTAACTTGCGTTACTGCATATTTGCAGTTATTGGTCAGTAAGTTACTTCATCTTCTTTAAATCCATGATTTCTTTAGCTTTAGGCACATGATACTCTTAGTGCTTCATTTACATTGTTACTTCTAACTATTTTCATGTTGATCTGTAACAGGCATTTGTACATTACCATCCAAGCACATTTGTACAAAACATGAAAGATCTGTATCACCATTTTCAAATGTACATGTTTTACTTCCCCTTCGCAAATAGTCTCTGAATCATTGATGGCCTTCTTCACCAATGCTGTAGAGAAATAAACAAATACATACATTTCACCATTACAACTCTAAAAATGAAAAGTACAATAAAAGCCAAAGCTACTCAAAATGTGCACAGAGAGCATTTTTTGTGGGTATGTATATGTGTTCATTTCATTGGGGAGGCAAAAGAACATTAGCTAGAAAACATACTTTTTAAAGAATTCACCTACAGCTCAGTCAAAGTAACCAGTGTGAAAAACAAAGGAATGCACCAAAAAGTTAGAGTTTGCATGTGCTGCAAAATTACATTTCCGAAATGTAAAGAAGGTAATGCTTTACTGGGCAACACCCACCTCGAATTAGTAAATGTACACAGAGCAGTACTGTTTGTGCATTTAAACAGGTTAACGATTCTCAGTAGGAAACAGGACTATATAATGAGGCTCAACTGGTTGCCTAAAGTTAGGTTTTCAAGCAATAGAAATATTTAAGAGGGAGAAAATATGTCCTAAGAAACACAGAAATCCAATACAATTTGGTTGATTAAGAGCAACAAAAGAGTGTCCTGGTATATAAGCAACCGGTAGGCTTGCAAAAGCAGGGCCATAATTCACATCTATGCTGCAGCAAGTCTGAGTATGGCAGGAACACTCAAAATCTGTAAATGCCAACAGAGCAGTACTATACATGCATATGTAGGTGTTCATTTCATTGGAGAGGGCAAACTACATTTGCTGCACACCATAGTATTTAGAGAATTATGATTGCAGCTTTGACCTACTGTATAGTGTGATAAACAAAGAGGTGAACCAAAAAGGTACGCTTTGCATGAGATGCAAAATTACATTTGCAAATCTAATAATTTACTGGAAAACACTGCAAAACTGTATATGCACACAGAGCTTCTTTGTTTAGGCATTACATATTGTGATGAATCCGATGATGTCATCAGTCCTTTCATGGGGGTGGCCGCTCACCATGTGGCCATGAGATGGCAGCCACTGTCTGATCCTGACCCTGGGGGCTGCTAAATGAGGGAGGAACACATGGGGGCAGTTAACCCTCAGATGGATAACATGGCAGTATCAGGTGAAGGAACATACCCACCTTTCCCTTTTAGGGCTGATCCTTCCATACCTCAAGCTTTTATTTCTTAATGTAAAAGCTCCTCCCACTCCCCTCAAAACCTACTAATAACCTCTTCCAATATCATGTGAAAAGAAAACCAAGATAGGCCCAACATTTTCATACATGTGAGAATACTGAGAGGAGGAGGCTGAAGGGAGTAATAAGGATCCATGAGGCTGAGAAGTGCTTAACGTGCTCTAGTGATCCCAAGCATATGACAGATGACAGGATATTTAAAAGGCATAAGCTGAACAGAAGAGAGACCTGTCTGGGGAAGCAGTGTCTGCTCGATGCTGAGCGAAGGACTGTCGAGTTGCTGAGGAGACCGTGGAGCCAACCGGCTCAATGGGAAAGCAGGAGAAGAAAGGATGCGGGAAACAGTTTTCTGTGCTGGGCACGAACTAGAAGAGAAAGGAAAGTGTGGTTGGTGGCCGGGGGTAACAGAGACCAGCACTTCAGCCACCTGAGCATTGAGAGAGCCTCAGCAACTAGGCTGAAGTTGCCAGGACGTAGAGACCGGTGAGTGAATCTGGTGAGCCTGCAAAGTGGAGGCAGAGCACTGAGACGCCACTCCCCGTCCACCGTGTGAGAACCGAAGAGCACCCGGGCACTTTGGCAACGATACCGATGAATATTAAAAGACAGTGAATGGAATGAAAGACACTAATAGAAATGAGGATGAGAAACATACAAATTTGAGAATGTTTGAAAGGGAAGTCAAACCAGAGAGAGGGCAAGGGGAGAGAAGAATAACCCTTCACCTCGTGAACTTTACAAAAACCACAATAGTTACGAGTCTGAGACTCGCACGCAAGGGAAGCAAAGCCTGAGAGAGGTCAAGAGGGAGAAAAGAAAACACTCACCTTGTGAACTTTGTGAAACTATACCAACTGCAAATACATCAAGAAAATCATTTTGAAAGCCCTGGCAGTAGAGTATACCATGCAACCCCAAGGGTGTAAAAAGAATCATATTAAAAGCCCTGGCACGAGAGTACATCAGGCAAATCCAAGTCTGCAAGCATGTAAAGAAAGTCACCCTTAAAGCCCTTATAGGAGCATATGCCTGGGCGGATCAAATCTGCAAGTTTATAAAGCAGACCAGATAAAGCTGTCCTGGAAAAAGGATATGCCAGGCCAAGCCAAGACTGGGAATAAAGTTAAAATTAACTGAGACAAACCTGGCAGGGGAGTACACCAGGTGTCTTGTACTATCAGAACTCACATCTGTGTTGTTTTTGAATATAAAGTGTTTTGTTTTGTTCACCAGAAACCTCAAAGGAAGATTTACACCTTGGGAGTCAAGAATAGCAACCTGGGCAAGGAAGTCATCCACGGAATTGTGAACTTTATCCATTGTGAACTTTTGTGTTGCAGTGGACAAAGTGTACAACACCAATAACATTACTAATTCTTTAAATTTCAAAGAATCATGGTGGATGTACAAATTGAAATCTATTTCGACGGGACTCAATGAGGCACAACCTGAGAACACCTATTTTTGAGCCTCCGACTTAGCCATCTTTGCTTCTCTTCCTTCATATAGGAATCCATAGGCACTTCCTCATGCACCGTGCCCTCGACAGTCAACTACACGATATTACTACCAGGGGCTTGGCAGTTTACAGCATTTACTCACATTTACGGACCCTTGCGGCGGCCAGTATCCGCCAGCTCCATTTCCCTGCTATTCTCGGGGCGTGCCGACTGGCACAAACATCTTGTTGCCATGACTACATACACGCATGCGCTGGAAGATAGTTTCCCTTTTTCCACACATGCGCACTTGCCATTTTGAGAAACAGCTCCATTACGTGCTGTTTCCACTTCCTGAACACACACGCTGACAACGACTCATGTATCCTACAGCATGCAGGTATTCCATGCGCCCATGGCTGAGAGCTTTTTGCTTTTTCACTTCTTTAACTAGTGACACAGGTACTTACACAGGGACTTCATTTGGTCATAGATTCTTCCAAGCAGCTCGCAGAGACACCGCACTAGACGCTTCCAGCACGAATTTTGAAAACTCCAATTTCCCTGAACAGAAAGGGCTTCACAGATCTCCATCTGAATTTCCCACAACACCAAAGTACTGTTTGGTTTTCCGAGTGTAATGCCCGACCTCAGAACTTGCTGATGTCTTCTCACAAGCTAGGTAACGTTCGCTTACTATAGCATTTCTTTTCTTTTCCTCTCTACCCAGCTTCATGCACCAAGGCTATTTCACCTTGACCCAGATGAGGATCATACCGGGCCCCATACGCATTTAGCCATTGGGCCTCCACCTAAGACCGAGTCATGTGAAAGGTCAGTATGTGACCACCAATATGAGAAAATTAGAGTTTTTAAACTCATTAAGTCCTTCCTCTTTTTGTATACATTTGATATTGTACAAGGCATTTTATCCACTGCGCCTATTCTTTCCTTTTACCCTTTTCTGTGTTTTTGCATTTTTAAACTCATCAGGTTTAGTAACTTTAGTTCCCCTTCACTCTTTACAGGGGATACCGTACCATGGCTCCATGAAGAAGGCTTTGACCCACTGAAAGCCGAAACGTCCTGGGACCCATCCACCAAGCCGGTGGAAGGGGTCCCTTTATTTCTTCTTTTGATTTATTTCAGTGACGTTGATCCATTACTTTGGTCACCCTTTAGCCTGGTTATGTTAGACCTATCTAAGGTTATCTTTCTAGAGGAATATCAAAGTTATGTCAACTCTAATTTGGGTTAGGAAAACGTGTTTAATCCTGACTAAAATTTCATGTTGTTTAATGAGGAGAAAAGAAGGCATTAGAAACAGTTTGTATACATGTCTCTCTCCAGAGTAGTCATTATGCAACATACTCTTGTTTTTGATTGTTTGATTCTATGCAATGTTTGTCATTTAGTTCCTATTCATTTATGATTTCTAAATGTGTTGAAGGACTGCACCCTTCTATATTGTATTTGCATAAAACAAATGCTTTAATAAATGAGGGCAGCAACTTAATAAAAGCTGTACCTCACCTCAAGAAGAGGTAAAAGCAAGCGCATGTGTATTAGTATTGTCTTTTATGTACACCTACCTATGGATATGCATACAGAGTGCCACAAATAGGTAGTTAACACACTAAGATTTTATTTGCATTTGAATAAGTTGCAATTAGCTTAGACTGTTACAGCCAGGACAATAACTCCTTTTGTACACATTTATAAATTACACAGCCTGCAGTAGTGGCCATGTAGTTATGGTTAAGTTGCTCAAAGCATAGGAAGAGCACTTTTTGGGGGGCTTATAACTTTGCCCCCCCGGACAAATCGTCACCAAACTTTGCAGGAAACGTATCTGCTGAATATGGAGGCGATTAGACAGGGGAAAAGTATATAGCGTTCATTGACCTAGCCCACGCGTTTGACAGTGTGGGCCAAGAATTGATGTGGGCCAAACTAGTAAAATGGAACTGCCCAGCCAGCCTGATCAGTGTTGCTAAAGAACTCCATTCCAGAACAGATACAAAGATTCGGCTAGATCATGCAGGCAACCTGTCAGACCCTATTACGACCTATCGAGGTGTTAAACAGGGGTGCCCGCTCACCGCAATACTGTTCTGCCTTTTTGTCTCTGACATTTGAGAAATTATGAAAGAAGTGCGATCATTTCCAGCTAAAATGAACAGACAGAATGTCGACTGGATGCTTTATGCAGATGATGTCATATTATTGCAGATGACCCCCGTTGGACTCCAGCGTAAATTGGGGGCACTGGAAAAGTATGTAACAATCTTGAGATAAATCCTGCAAAGTCTGACATTCTCATTTTGCAGGATTTAAGAAAAAAAGACAGAGTGACCAAAAAAAGGTTTGTGTGGCACTTGGGAAAAGAATCTCTTAGATGTATAAATGAATCATTATACCTTGGAATGTTGACATTAACGATGGACCACGGACACAAAATTCCAAGGAAAAATGGATACATCTAACGAACCAAGGGCGAATCATAAACATGAAATATGGAACGTTTTCGTTGAAACCGTTTGTCGCCCACTACAAACAGAAAGTAGTGCCAGCGCTAATACATGGCACGGAATGTGCACTGGCCGCAGCAGATACAATATGGACTCTAATAGAAAACATATTCTGGTGCAGGGTGTTAAGGCTCCTAAGAGGGGTGCCAACTGATCACATACGCTATGAACTAGGGCTCATATCAATCAATGCAAGAGTCTCCTGGAATATGTTGGCCACCTATAGAAAAACCATCATTGAAGACCAAGCCAGGCAATGTGCTATTCTAGATAACCTGATGAGTGCAAACAAGGAAACAGTGCTACGGCAATGGGCTAATGCATGTAAAAGTGTGCTTAAAGAGTTAAATACTGATTCAAAGACTTTAACGAACAACCCAAACCTAGTGATTGATTGATATTTTATTTCTATTGCGCTCGTACACAAGTGTTTCAGAGCGCAACAAGGCAAGGGAGGGGAACAGGGGAGAACAAAACAGCAATCTTACTAGGCCCAGTGACATTGAGAATGCGCATGTGCATGGGAGAGGGGGAGGGGAAAAGTGCATGGAAGGGGGAGAGGTGGAAAGTGCGAAGCAGAGGAGAACAAGATAAATAACAATAAATAAATAATAAAGGCAACAAACAGTGGTAATGCAGCCAACAATTTGCAAGTGCTAGGTTTAAGGCAGCAGACAGGGTAGGTCTGATAAGTGCAGGAAGAAAAAGGGGGGGGCTGTATGGGTACAGATACAGACCCCAGTGCAATGGGTGGCCCAGAGGCAGTGCAGGAGGGTGGCAGGATGAGCAGGTACCTGGGCCCAAAGGACAGAGAGTGGCCAGGTGCATGGTGCCAAGAGAAAACAGATCAGCAGGGGAGAGGAGGTGCGAAGGCAGAAGAAGAGAGGAAGGTCTTGAGGTGCTTCCGGAACTGGAGATGGTTCTCCTCAAGTTTTAGAGTAGCAGGGAGGCTGTTCCAGAAGGAGGCCCCAGCTGAAGACAGATCTACCCCCAGCTCGTTTCTTAGAAAAACGACTGACCCTGAGGGAGTTGGAGGTAGAGGAGCGAAGAGCTTGAGAGGGGAGGTATTTGTGGAGGTATAGCTGAAGGTATTTTGGACCCAGGCCCCAGAAAGCCTTGTGGAGAATGCTGAGGGTTTTGAATTTAATCCTTGCATCCACTGGGAGCCAGTGGAGAGATTTCAGAGCTGGAGAGATACGATCCCAGGGACAAGTCTCGCAGTCCTGTTCTGGATTAGTTGCAGAGGGCGGAGAGTAGAGGCAGGTAGATTTAGAAAGAGACACTTACAATAGTCGAAGCTAGAGAGAACCAGAGCTTGGGAAGAGGAAAATGGGAAGAGGAAAATGCGGCAACAGGACTGGATAAACACCGTGGAGACAAGAGGACGTCACAGGTTGATGAAAAATGCTGCATCAGATCAAAAGGCCCTGAATACACTGCCAAGTTATCTAGAAAAAGCACAACATTTGAAATACAGCGTTACATACATGAAATTTCATCTCAACATGTTTGATTTAAAAGAAAGAATGAGTCTGATGAACAGAAAAGACAGTATCAATCTTAACAGTAGATTCTGTAATAGGGAAGATGAATCCTTAAAACATTTAACATTGTATTGTCATGTCCTGAAGCAGCTAAGAACGCAACATCTGGGAAGACTCATAAATAAGAGACCATTATTATCTGGGGAAGAGTGGTGGGCGTAGTTTGCAAACTCAAACAAAAAATTATCTTATGCACTAATGGCATTTTTAGATCGAATGGACAGTTTGCTAACATATGACATCCCAAAGACAGTAAGCAATGAAAGCAAGTAATGATAAACTCTGCAATAAGGCAGAAATATTAAGTGGTGTAAAAGTGATGATACATAGTGCTGTGTGAAATTGAATTTGTATTTTTTTTAGGTTTGTAATAAACTAAACAAAGGAAAAACAACAAAAAAAGTATATGCTCCCCTTGGAATGATGTCACAGTTAAAGCATCTTAAAAAACACAACATTGCACTTGCTCTACTCCATTACAACAAACCTGCGTAAGGAGCATCAGCAAGGACTTGAAAGCATGGTTCTGCAAATCTGTTTTGTGTTTTATTTTTCCAAAGTGTCCAAATGTAAACACACAAAATAGTGATATAGGGTTAGTGCATGGACAATGGTCCTGGTCCTCGGCAAGGCTGAATGACTACTCTGAGTTACTTTTTGGGGCATGCAGCCCGGAATGTTGGATGAGATTGCAGAAAACCTGCACGGGGAGCATTAGCAAGAACCTGAAATTATGCTTTTGACAAATCTGTCCTGTTTTATTTTTTGGAAAGTGTCGAAACATAAGTACATCAATAGTGATATCACTTTTGTGGGCAGTGGAACAAAAAATAGTGACATAAGTTTGGAGCATGGACAATGGGCCTGGCCCTCGGAAAGGATGAATGATTACTCTGATTTACTTATTGGGGCATGGCGAAGCTGTAGGTTTAAATGTGAAAAGAAATCTGCTTGGAGTTGCAGTCGGGAGTGCTGGATGTGATTGCAGCAAAGTTGTGCGAGGAGCATCAGCACGGACGTGAAATTATGCTTTTGTCAATATGTCCTGTGTTTTACTTTTTTGAAATTGTCGAAACGTAAGTACAGAAACATAGTGATATACCTTTTCTGCCTTGGGCAAAGGGCCTGACCTTCGGCAAAGACAAATGTGTACTTTAATTGCCTGTTGGGGTATGCGCTACTGATAACGACTCACATAAGTATGCATTGCAAAAAATATGTTTGTTAAAGGAGGTTCATAGTTCTTTCCGTTAAAAGAGGAATTATTAATAACTAATATACAGTGATGTCACATTATGAAACATTTTCACTTATCAAAACCTATTCAATTGACAGAAAAAACTGTGTTAACGGGACATTACGGTTAAGATGTACCCATCTCTTGGGACTCCTCTGCTCCAGCAGTTTGCTAATGGCATCCCACCGTTGCATCCCTTGGCATTTCCCTCCTGGGTTCTCATGAGCACTTGTCCATCCATACTGCCCCTTTTATATATGCACTTCTGTCACTGCACAATGCAAATGTGTATTTATAGGAGCACTATGTACAATTTTATGGTATAAGTATGGGAAATGTAGATGCAAATGATTTGTAGGACATTTTTAAGAGGCAGATGGTGGGTGGAAGTTTAATATGTTGATAGGGTAGATGTAGAGTGTTTTTTAAAGTGATTGGTGGATATATGTGTGAATGGTTTAAAGCAGGAAATGAGGGAGTGTTACAAACATAACAGTAAAAGAGTAGAAGGGCAGTTTTTTGAGATGGTGTTCATGTGCAATCTGGGTTTTCTAATAAGGCATGGGCTAGACAGGGGAATGCGGAGACTGTGGATAGTTTGAACAGCAATGGATAATGGTGGTTATTGTATACTAGGGCAAAGAATTTCAGACAGAAATGTGTTTCTGTGCTTTTTTCTTTTTGTCTAGTATACAATTGCCCATTATTTCCAATAGCATAGTAGAAACTGCTAATTGGAATGTTGGAGAATCTAATTGAATCTAACTACATTTTCTTGCAGGGGAGGCCAGAAAAAAAGGTGGGGAAGGAAATGAGTGAGGTGCACCAACCATAGATATGGAGGGGCAGGTGGAATGGGGAAGATGGTGTGTGTGTGTTAAATCTAAGGTTGAGGTCAGTGTTTCTCATGCTCCTTGATTATAGTTTCAAAAGTACTTTGAAATTGCTCCCCCTTCAGAGTGGTGTGTTTAACAGGATATACAGAGTACTGTTTTCAAAAGATATGGATCAACAGCCTTTTTTATTGCTTGCAAGGTAGCTGGTGGGATTTTGTGTCCCGCAGACTCAGGCTGTGTGAATAGTGCATTGGTTGAGGAAGATGAGGTAGAGGAAGACAGCCAACTACTTCCTAAGAAAGGGACAGCCTTTCTGCGAGCATTGCGGTGGTTGGATTTGGTGTGGTGGCACATGAAGGTGGTGCATAAGAGTATTGCCGAGGTTGTCCGCGACTGAGCACAACGTTGCATTCAGTGCATTTCACTTTGGTAGCTTAGCCTTTGGTACATTTCCAACAGTGGTAAAGAACTGCCACATCCATGATTCTCTCTGGGTGCTAGGGGTAGGCACTTCTTCTCCCTCATCGTCCTGGTTCTTGATTGTCTTTTGAAGTATTGTGCTTCTTTCGTTCTATAGCTCCTGCAGCTGGTGGTGGCCCTTGGGGAGGAGGGATAGCAAACTTGATGCCATTTTTAAAATAAATAGTAGTTTTCCTAATATTCTTCCAAGTATGCGCTGTGTGCAAGATTGTTAATGGATAATGAGTAAGAATAGATGTACATTTTGAGATTCAAAGTTCCTAGATCAGCTGTAAATGCAGTGCCAAACTGTTCATGAAGCAAGGACCAGTTCGTGAAGCAATTACCTGTTTGCGAAGTGCGGACGTGACACTGTCTGAAAAGTTTACGATTACATCAGATGTTCGCGAACATCGGTGAACACAAAAACAGTGGGAAAAGTTGCAAAAATTGTATAGAAGTGTAACAAGTTATGGTGGAAGGTGGGGAATGGCAGAGTTTTAAGGTGAAACTTTCAAAACTTAAGTAAAATATTGTATTTTGCGGTATGATATTAGCAAGTTGAAGCAAAATAGGGTAAGCTGGGAAAAACCTGTGAAATTCACTGAAACAACTTTCTTAAAGAGACGTTATGGTTAAGTTGTACTAATAAAAACCCATGAAATTCAATAAAGCAACTTTGTTAAAGGGACGTTGTGGTTAAATTGCACTAATAAAAACCTATGAAATTCAAAGAAAAAACTTTGTGAAAGGCACGTTATGGTCACAAGCAAAACTGAAAAACCCTTGAAATTTGCCAGTTATGGCAAGCTTAGCAACCATAACTCGCGCCACCACTGTGCACTGCTAAGACTAACACCCAGGACATCAAAGATGACATCACAAATATTATATACACTAACCTTTAGCCATGGCCACAGACCACAGCTTTCAACGTTGCCCACTGTATGTTTTAAAACAGTGTTGGGCTACTAGGCATGGCTTTTAAACATGCACATTGGTATTTTTAAACAATAACTGTCCACTTGCTATGGCCTTTGGTGCTGGCCAGTGACCCCAGCCTTTATCATGGCCAAGTACACGGCCTAAGTTCCTATGAAGGCAATCAATCTTTTCATGAGCTAACTTATAAATGATGTTATGTGTAATTTAATTATTGATGTAATCAGTTATATTCACTGTAATTAGTGTTGTCACAAGTGATGGCATCAATGATGTGATGTGTAATGTCATCAGTGTTCTCATACAACATGCAATTAGTGATGTGATCTGTGATGTGATCTTTGTAGTCATAGGCTGTGCGAAGTTAAGGTAGCTTGAGCTGAATTTCAGGGGTTTTGTTGCAAGTTCTCACCTACACGTCCCTGCAACTAATGTTTTTTTTCTTGAATATCAAAGGTTTTGTTACAATCAATTGCTCACCTTAACATCCCTGTACCTAAATTGTTTTCCTTGAATTTCAAGGGTTTTGTTATTCCATAGATGTTTATTATGCTTCAGGCCAATAGCATGCTCTTCGGATTGCAGGTTTTGAGAACTTACAATGCTTTTAGGCAGTGTGCAGTGTGATAACATTTTTTGCCATGGACCACACACTTTGGTGAAGCAGCGTGCGTAATTTTTCATTTAATCAAATAACATTAATTTCAAAAAAACATACAGGCTTGAATCCTGGTATTTAACCACTAGGCCACAATGGCTTTGTGCTTCACAGTGCATACGTTTCATACTTAGCCTATAATTTTATATGTCCAATTGTAAAAGACTAAGTATGAAACTTGTGAGAAACCAAACAATAATATCATTGTAGCATAATGGTTAAGTGCTGCATCTCGAACTGCTGCAGGCCTATGTGTTTTTTTTTTTTAAGTTTTATAATGTTGCCCAAATATGGTGTAATACATGTCCCATCCTGTTTTATAATTTTGCAGTAAATGGATGTTTTTCATGTTTAATCCATATTTCAAAATGCAAAGTGCCTGCAGGTTCATGCCAATTGCGACCTCTTGCAACAAAATATCCTGGTGCTGAGAGGTCCCTGGGCCCAATTAGCTGCGTCTAACAGGGCATGCCCAAACGAGATCTGCGGCGAAAAGGTTGCGCCATAACGGTGTGCGCCTAATTGGCCGTGCCTAAATGTCCTGTCCCATGCTCCAAGCCCTTTGTTTTATGGCCGGACTCATGGTGACTGTTGTGATACATCGCAAAAACCCAACTAACCACATTTAAGCAGCCCAGAAATGGGGGAAATAAAGATTGGCTGCAAGAATAATACTTTCTACACCCATAGCCAAAATCAAAAGCTGGCACCCATGAATATACGCACAGTACTGCTTAGCTTCAAAGTCAGGAAGAGGCCGGCACCCTCAGGTCATGTTGCTCTAAGTGGTCTTGTAACTTTGCCTCATTTATTAGGCACCATGGCCTGAGGTGGCTGGCCTCTTCCTTACTTTGAAGTTAAGCTGGGCTGGTCCTGGTTACTGCATGGATGGGAGAACTGGGTCAACAGTGATTTTTCACAGCCCGATGTCACTGTAGCTGTACAAATATTGATTTTTCTTATTACGCATTAATGATTGCAGGCATTGAGAACTCCCAATGTTTTTGGATAATGCCCTGTGTGATTACATTTTTTGCTGAGGATCACATACTTTGGTTAAGCAGAGTGCTGCAGGCCCCTTATTTTATAGCCTTTCTCTTGGTGACTGTTGTCATATATCGCACAACCCCAACTAAATGCATTTAAGCAGCACATAAAAGGGAATAAAAAATTACTAGCTGCAAAAATAGCATATGCCCAGGTACTCTTGCGCCTCTAGCAAAAATCAAATGCTGGCACCGATGAATATATACACAGTAAGTGAACATATTTCTTAAAGTGAAATATACAAATGTGGTTCAATAGACCTACTCCTTAGACGAACATGTGCAAGACAAATTAGCATTAGACTTCTAAAACAGTAATGAAAATTGGAAAAATAATGTGAGAGCGCAAATGTTCCAATAAATATGCTGGCAAAGTATAAAAGGGGCTCACCTTTTAAACCCAGCAATCTGTAGTGAAATATTCCATGGAAAAAAAATCCCAATACCAAACAAGTGCTTGTGGTCTAGTGAGTAAGTGTATGCACTGGAAACACAACAACCTTAGTAAAATCACAGTAGTCAAATACTTGAGCAAGCTTGCCAACCTCAAGAAAGAGGGGTAGCTCTCTCTCTCTGAAAATAAGTTACACTGTCCACCCACATGGGTCCTTTACTGATGCTCTGAAAAGCAGCCACATTCAGGGGGAAAAACTGCAGCCGTGAATAAGATTGCAAACTCTCTTGCCATATTGTGGGAAAATACTAATGGATTACTCGCCCTCTCATCATTTCCCCTGTTCACCCACATGCCTGGCTTTCAACAATGCTTTGCTTTATTAAGCTAACTCGAAAAATACACATACCATAGTATCACTCAAATATATAAATCCTTATAGCACTATGTTAGGCAAAAAGTGTACAATTGTGGCATTATTCCCCCCCATCTTGAATTGCGAGACTACAACTGCTAGAATGCAATTCAGCAAAACATTCAAGGTATGACAGAAGCATGGTTAGAAAACATTTGGCAGTCATGTGTTATGAGATTTTTATAACTAAGAAAACACAAGGCATTTGGGACTGTGTACTGTCTCCCATCCATGTAGTAACCGGGACCAACCCTGCTTAGTTTCAAAGTGAGGAAGGATTGAGCCCCCATAGGCCATGTTTCTCCAAGTGGTCTTGTAAGGTGGGCTCCCATAGCAAACCCTCAAAATGCTATCATTCATAACTTTTGATTTGAGTATTGTATTTGACCAAAGTTTTGAAAGTGATTAAAGACTTGTGCTCCCCCCAGACTGCAAAAGTTCCTACATATTTGTTAGAAAATAAATGTTATTAAGAAGCCAAAAAAGAAATGTACTCCAAAAGTGTGGCTTACTTCCAATGCATGTTCCCATAGTCAAACAAGGTGCCCAGCCAAAAAGATGGAAAGATTTGAACCAGGTCTGAAGCAATTTGGGCATGAAGCATTGACCTGCGATCAATAAGTGGTTTGGGGTTATTTTGTACAGTAGTTATTTAAAGTAATATTTGACAGAAAGGGGGGTGCCCTCTCTTTAAAAATAGATAGCTTTAACTCTGGGAAAAACCAGTTGTTTTTAGAAATGAAAAAGCCCACATCTTGTTTTTCTCTCAATGCGAAAGATAAACGCGGCTGTAGCCAAGGATAACAGGAAAAGAAAAGTAGATAAAAAACTATTTGCAGGTAAGAATAACAGGTGGGTAGGTAGCTGGAGGACACCAAGTGAAGTTTTGGAGTTATAGGTGGTCCAGGGAGTGAGTTTGCAACACAAAGCTTTCTGTACCTGTGGCTATAGCCTCGAATAGCTGACATGACAAAGCAAACTGTGTCACAGAAACAGTGTGTGTTGTAGGGGGAAAGGGAGAGAACAGGGGAGGTGAGGAGGCCATCTAGGGTGTAGGGGGAGCTGTCACAAATGAGGGGGACACTTGGTTAGTGCCTGGAGGGCAGGAAAGCATTTTTCTCCAGCCATTTTTCTGATATTCATGGCTATACTGGAATACAGATCGCTGCAGGTATGAGTAGTTCTGCACCCATTGCTATACATTTTGGGGTGTCTGTGATTTATTTCTGTGGAAAAGTTATTTTTATAGGTATAGTGACATAAGCCGTGAAAAATCACTGGCCTTGGCCAAAGGTCATGGTCAGTGACACAGTAGGACTTTCTTACATGTGTGACTGTGGGGAAAAACAGAAGAAAATTGTTTTAAAAAATCAATACAAAAAGGAGCAACCCTACTCTAGTTTAAGATGCCCCATACACTGTAATTTAGACTGTGTATTCTCATCCATGCTATTATATCTTGTGTAATTGTACATATTAAATGTTTCCCCACCTAGTTTACTGTCATATATAATACTCTGCTTTCTTTATCTTCATCTACCTTACATAATTCCATGAGCAGTCTTTTACTGTATTGATCGTTTTAACTTCTATTGTATTATAAACCCGTAGTAAGCTAAGCCCACCCCCCCTTTATCTAACAATTTGTAACCACAGTGATAAGAAATGTCAATGAACTCTAACCTATGTTATATTTAAAATAAATGTTTGGGTATTATTTTATTGTATTTGTTTATTTATATGTAATAAGTAGTCCTTAAAAGGACTGTTTTGGGGTACACGGAGTGTAGTATTTTAGCACTCTTGGAGTAATGCTTTGATGTTATGAAGGAACCCCGTATTTACGTCATCGGTTTGGTGTACTCCATCATGTCTATAGAAATGTTGTTTAAAATCCATAATTGGTTGTGGTCTCTCATGAATGCTGAAACTACTTTATAACATTTCTCCATGATTGTTCAATTTTACCATTAAATTTGGCAGTCCATCTACATTTTTGCCTCGAAGTCAGATTGGAAAAGATAAAGACGGTGCAAGGAAAAAGTCCCATTCATTTTTCCAAGTCATGTTTCATCATTGAAGTAAGGGACACACCTTGTACATTCCCCAAATCATTGCCTCCATAATGAAGTAGTAGTAACAAGATGTTTGGCAGAGATGTCATTTCACCAAAATGCCAGGGGTACTGAAAGTGACATCACATGACCCTTGAACTCTGATGACATCACAGAAAGTGATGTCATTTGACCCCACCCCGAAGTGACATCACGGGAAGCGATGGAACATGACCCTTTACCCCTTGACAAAACAGGAAGTGGCATCACATAGCTTTGTTTCTAAGTACACTATGAAAAATATGATTACAACATCACTGTAACGTGATATACAAGAATGGATCACCATATGTATCAGCAGAAAAAAACATGCTATAACTGCAACTTGCAAAAGGCAAAATAGATAGTCCGAAATGGATGCTTATTCTACTCTAGATGCTTTTTGCAGGATTATATCTGCATTGTGAATTTGAGGTGTTTAAGAACAGACTAAATCAGTGACTTACCCCCTGAAGTGGGCCTGAAATAAACATGTAATGCATCTAGCAATTATTGTATAGAATTTCAGAAATACACATTCATTGTTATTCCTATTCTTTCTTATTTAGGGTCACTGCTCAAAGTGTTGCACTTGTGGAACCCCCTGTTTTTTGTAAGAAGCCTGAACAAGAATGCCAGCCACTCTAGAAACAAAGAGCCACATGCCATGAGCATCAATTTGTAAATAAAACAAAAAAAGAAAACTTTGTTTCTTTTTCTTTTCTTTTTTAGGGGTAGCTAGGGAGACCACAGAGGTAGCAAGGGAGAACTCACGGGTCACAAGGGAGACCCCTGGTGATCCCTAAATGACGTCCCTGATGTCTGGGTGCCCTGTATTTTTTAGAATGAACCATTTTTGAAAAGCATGGAACCAATGCATTCCTGCAATCCAAACAATTAATTGTAAAATCTCTCAAACTAAGGTCGATGTTAATATTTAATTTCTCACAAAAAGTCTGTAACCAAAACATCTGTCTCCGATCAGCCACACAGTTTTCAAACCAGCCATGATATCTGCTGTCTTTCTCTTTTGCCAGGAAAATGATTCTTAGTTTGAAATTCTAGGAATTTCTAGGAATAGGGTATGTATGATGTGTGTGTGTGTGTGTGTGTGTGTTTGATGTTTGTAATTGGTTGATGGTTGATGTTACTGTTGTCATTCTGTGCTTGTCTGTGATAGGTTACACTCAAAATGTGTCGCCCATTTTTGTAGTTTGGTTAGAAAGAATAGTCGTCTTTTTGTGATTTTGATTTTGGAAAGTATAAAAGCTTTCATTGTATTGTGTCCTTCTAATTGTAGAACTCTGTATGCACTATTCTCTCATTGTTTGTGTCCAACACATCCTTTACCTGTTTTTGAACTTTATCCGCCCTACCTATCCCCCCCAATCTTCTATATCCTGAGTAATAGGTATACTTTATCATCATCCACTTTATACAACTCCATGACCAGTCATTTATTGAATTGACACCTTTTAAGTAGCATTCTATCACTACTGTCTATTTTGTCATTTGTATTCCATACTTTTTAAAACAATTAGGTTTGATAGCTGTGGTTGTACAAAAGGGGAGTGATTGGTGTATTGAGGATCACGGGCATCAATAACAATGACTGGATTATTTACCCGCGGCTATCCAGCACGCGCTCAGTGCGCAGTGTTGCTACCAATGGGTAAAAGAGGCACCCTGTGCAATTGCAGCTATATTTTGAAAAATGGCACGTTGTGTGTTTGAGGACGTGTTATAGCCGGGGCTATGAGAAATGTTGGCCAGGGATACAAAGGATTTCAGTTAGTTTGATTGTTTGTGATTGGTTGTTGTTATTTGTGTAGCTGTCTGTGACAGGTTGCTGTGAAAATGTGTCATCCATTTCAGTCTTTTCTTTGTATATAGTCCTCTTTTGTGGTATTCATTTTTGAATCTATAAAAGCCACAATTTTCTGCAAGTGTATCCTTTTGATTCCAGTACTGACAGTGTGCACATGGCAAGAGTGTAGCTGATGTGAAAGTAAGTGTTAATAAATATTTACATAATTGAAGGTTCTTTTGCAGTGTTCTGTGTTCTAGTTAAATTAACCACTGCTATCATATGGTGTTCATTATCTGCTCTGATTGTGTGGCAAGCATTGTTTAATGTATTTTTTACTTTTACTAACATGGACCTACAAAATGAGATTTGACAATAAATGGCATTCATATGCAGGCCTTTTGTTTTTTTATTCATGTTAGTGTGGTTGAAAGTTTATTTGATTGTATTTGTTCTGATTTTAATGTATTTCAGCTATGCAATACTCTTAGTTGTTTTGACTTTTCATTGAGGTAGTAAAATTGATGGTGTTTTGCAAGTTCATTTTAGTAATTTTTTTTATTTTCTTGAGGCTGCTTATTTTAGTATCTGTTGAAAAAAAGTTGGATTCTTTACATGTATTTTCTGTTTGGGCTTTTATTGCCTTTATGATGGGCAGGTGCTCATAGGATTCAAGTACTTGAGGTGCTCTGGCTACTGAAGAACTTGTTCAGTCCAGTGAAAGGTCACCCTATATTCAAAGTGTTTCCCATGCTCTCCAAGTTTACTTAACCTTCTCTATCCTTTCTTGTTATGCATATTTACTTAACCTACCCCATTCTCTCTCATGTCCATGTTTACTTAGCATACCCCATTTACTCTATTGAAATTCCTTAGCATAATGTCCCTTGTTTGTTCTTACCCAGTTTATATATGTATGCTCATTGATTATAGTAACAGTTATTACACTTTTATTGTACCTCTATTGTGTTAGTGAATTAGTGATGACAATGTACATTATGTTGGGAGTGAGTGATTTCTCAATGGGGTAGTGTGGCATCTTCCGGAGAAGCCAATTGTGGCATGGGCACAACATTACTCTCATGACTGAAACATTGGGAGCAGTAAAATTGGAACAGGTGCAATTGACAATGTTGCAGAAGTGGAGCGTTCATTCACCTTTTGTGGTTTTCCACTGAAAATGGATGTTTACAAGCTTTGAAATGGAATATTTGAAGGACCACGTCTTAGTATCTTTTTGCAAAAGGTGCATAGTGTTCTTTTTTCTTGAAATATTTTGGACTATCTGCAGTGGTCTTCTTGTATTTTTTTTTTGTGGGGTGAAAAACGCTATTTAAAAGTGATAGTATTAGTGTTTCTACACATTTGATTGTTTTCTATCCCTTATTCTCCAAGTTCCCACCCTATTCTCTCTTGTTATCCAAGTTTACTTAACCTTCCCCACCCTTTGTCCTGCAACCACCCAGTATATTGCCCTTTGTTTATTCTCACCCAGTTTATATATCCTTGCTTGTTTATTGTAGTGGTTGTTTTTATACTTTTTAATATTTTGTGCACATTTTTTTCCAAGTTGGATTTTTTTCCCCAATGTCCCAATGATTAGTATGTGCAAAGAGAACAACAGTGTTGTATGCAAAATTGTTGTAACTTATATAGTGCATGTGATGCACTGCATACAAGATACGAAGGTCATAAAAACATGTGTATTCATTTGTAAAGTTTGCATGTTCTTTAATTATGTTTTCCTTTTTTTTACAGATAGAATATTATTTTATTTAAACATAGATGAATAGATAAGATTAGATTAGATTAGGGATTTATAGTGTGCACATTCGTTCGGAACCAAACAGTAAACTGCATCTTGGTGCAGATGTTAAGATCCTTTGCTCACATCGAGGCACAGTCACAGAACCCAATTGATCACTGCAACAGGTATGTCATTATTATTTTTTTTTAAATATAATCATAGATGACATATTCCGTAAATCTGCTGGAAGGGCATTCCAGAGTTGGTGGCTTCTGTTGGGAAAGCATCGGTCTGAGAGAGAGAGCGAGAGAGAGAGAGAGAGAGAGAGAGAGAGAGAGAGAGAGAGAGAGAGAGAGAGAGAGAGAGATTTACATGAGGGAGGGGACCGCCAGAAGATTTTTTCTGGAGGACCGTAGCACATGTACCTACAGATAGGTCTTAATTTTTTAGATCAAATACTTTGGTGCAGTTCCTTGAACGCACCTAAAGATCAGGCATAATAATCGAAATGTGATTATTTGCAGTACTGGAAGCTAGTGCAGTTTTCTGCGGTACTTGGAGATGGAAACTCATTTTGGGAGATTGTACACTAATCGTACGGCTGCATTATGAGCTACCTGGCGCATTTGCAGTTGACAATCCAGAGCTCCAAGTAGCAGTGTGCCGCAATAGTCCAATGTTGAGTTTACCATGGTGTCTACAATTGTAGCACGGTCTGTTCCGGAAACGAGGGGCAGAGTAGGTTTCAGGAGTTTAATTTGGAAGTAAACAGATTTGACTACTTCTGAGACATGGGCATTTCTGAACAGAGATGCTTCCCAGATACAGCTTTAGTTCATGATGATTTATACTATGACCTCAGTTTTAGTAAGGTTTAACTGGAGCCTACTTTCTATCATCCAGTCTTTTATGGCTTCAGCATAGGCAAAGACACGCTCTGTTGCTTCTTGTGCTGATTTTAGTCTGACATCTATTTGTGTGTTGTCTGCATATAAATGGCATTTCAGATTAACCTGGAGAAGATATCCATCACTGTCGTAGGGTAGATATTAAACAGTATTGGTGACACTGAGGATCCCTGTGGAACTCCAGATTGTACTGGTAGAGCTTCAGAATAGTAACCTCCCAGCTTGACTACTTGGGTCTGGTTTTTAAGGAAGGAGGAGAACAATTTCAAGGCAGCCTCTGACACCATGAGCGACTTTGAGAAGTCTAGTCAATAGCAGTTCAAAGCGACCGTGTCAAAGGCTGCTGACAGATCCAACATAATTAACATACTCAGATCCCTGTCATCAGCTGCCCTCAAGATATCGTCCCATACAGCCATTAGTGCCATCTCATTCCCGTGACTGGGCCTGAAGCGAGGCTGAAAGGTGTCAAGAATGGAATGTTCATTTAAATGACTCTGCAGCTGTGTGGTGACAATCTTTTCCAGGACCTTAGCAGTCCAGGGTAGGCTTGCAATTGGGCAGTCATTTCCCAGGTCTTGACGGTTCAGAGTACATTTTTTTAACAGGGGTGTGAGTACAGTGTTTTCAGATCTTGGGGCACCACTCCCTGCACTAAGGAAGCATTCACAAATTCTGTCATAAAGCAGCTAAGATAGGAGGCATGTACTACTGCCGGATATGCTGGGATTGGATCATAGTCATGGCTTGTGTGGTTAAGTTGTGAGATCCGGTCTTCCATCTCCTTGGAGTTAGCCGGGGAAAAGGAAAAAGAGGAGACTTGAGGAATAACCCTTTGTCTGAGAATCTTGATATTGATTAAGGACCACACTGGTGTTCGATTGAGAATCCAGTTGCCTGTGTATAAGGTTTATTTTTTCATTAAAAAACGTATTCAATTCATTTTCCAGAGCAAGAGAGTGTGGGAGCCCAGACAATATGCATGCCAGTGATGCCAGGCTCCAAATCAAGATGAATAGATCCTTCGACCTGTTCTCAGAGGAGTTGATCTGCTCTTGAAGGAACAGAGATTCGGCTGAGATAACTCCCTGTTTATAGTTTGCCAGTGTCTCTTTGGCATTTTGGTGGGAGAACGTATCTTTAAGTTTTAGCCATATTTATTTCTTTTTTTCGATAGTTCTTCTTTAATTCCTCTAAGGAGTCTGTAAACAAGGTATTAATTTTACTCTTTTTTGAATGTTTTACTTTCAAAGCTGAGCAGAGATAGATCATTGGCTGTTAGTACATCTCTCAATAGTAGCCAGTGTATATTAACCACGGCTACGGTATTGACCAATGTGGTGTTGGATTTCAGAGGCATGGTTAACCGCAGCAATGACTGGGAAGGGTTGTAGCCACAGGTTTGTTGCACTATATCCATGACTATAGGCCTCAATGTGCAAAAAAGTAGTGTTTGTACCTGAAAGAGTCCTTTCTAAGAATGATCTAGTATGTATATATGTATGAAAATCTATGTTACATACCTCCCCAAATTTCATAGTGTAATTGCAGCTAAGAAAAAAGTAAGTAAACTCTAGCCGTGCCTATGAGTCATTTTAGAAATGAAATTTCATTGTATTTGTGTATTTGTATGTGATGGATGTTATTTCATTGTATTTGTATATCCATATGTCATAAGTAGTCTTTAAAAGGACTGTAATGGAATACACTGAGTGTCTTAATTTAGCACATTTGACATTCTCTCTTCATTATCATTATCTTACATAACTAATTTTAACTACCGTTGCATCACTATTGTCTCTTTTGTCATTCGTGTTCCATACTCAGTATTTTTTTTTAAATTGAAAAACCGTGGCTACCCAGCATCCACGCGATGCGCTGTGTTGCTACCTGTGGTTAAAAGTGGCGCCCTATGCAGCTGCAGCTATACCAGCAAATGGCACAATGAGTGTTAATGGACGTGTGATATCCATGGCTACGAGAGAGCTTTAATATGAGAGAACCACGGTTATACAGAAAAAGGCAGAGATTGGTCTTTTGAGGATCCCGGCTAGCTACAGCAACGGGCTGACATGTCTAACCATGACTATTCTGCACCCACCCGGTGCTCAGCATTGCTAACAGTGGTTAAAAGTGGTACCCTGTGCAACCGCAGCTATCTATCAGCAAAAGGCACGTCGAGTGTTTGTGGACATGTCTTAGCCACTGGTAATAACAGTCAAACCTGTGAGGCTTCTCTATAACTGCAGCTATAACAGCACATGCATGGGCGCGTCAACACTTTTTCACCTTTTTTCGTTGGTTGGTTTGATAGATGCGGCTACTGTTATAGCCACGTCTATTGGATTATACATTTTCTGTGTAATAATCATATTTTTACGTGGATGATACATGTCAGAATTGTATCTGGGTTTTATTTTTGTGTGCTCAGTTGTTCCCTTGTCTTATTTGAAGTTTTGAAGGTTGGCTAAATTGGGTTTTCAGTTTGTAGATGTAAATGTATATGTATCCGCAGCTACAAGCAAGATTTATAGCCACAGCTACTAGAGATGCTGGCCAGGGTTTTGTGTGTGTTTCAGTATTTCTAATTGGCTGGTGTTAATATTGTAAATGTGTAATTCTTTGTGATGGGTTGCAGTGAATATGTGTCTGCCATTTTATTAGTTTTCTTGGAATATAGTCCTCTTTTTCTGCTTTTGATTTTGGAAAGAATAACACCACCATTTATTCTACTTTTCTCATTTTGACTGCAGAACTCACACTGTGCTCATGGTGCAGTTCATGTTACCTGTGACAAAGTAGTATTGGCATGTATATGTTGTTTGTCACTGTTTTGTTGAAGCTTTTATTTGATAATATGTTGATAATGGGGCTTTGTGATTTTTTTTGTCTCTTACTGTATTTTGTGGTCCTGCTGTATATGTAGACACTGGGTGGGTTCAATTGTTGGAAGCTGTTTGTTAGGAAAGAAAATGTATTTCAGTGAGGTACATGACATAGAATCAGTAAGTACACTTCCTGAACTCAAAATAAAAGAATGATCACAGAGCATTAGAAATGTGATTTTATTAACAATGCTTTTTATAATTTATAATCTATTATGGTGTAGTAAAGAAATGTGTCTACTTTAAAAAGATTTTTTATGCTACAGTGTGTTACTTTGTCGTTATCTGTAAGAGAGAATACATTGCCTTCATTTGTTGTTTGTTGTTTTGGGAAAATTAGTGTTTGATTTCATGAAAAATATGTTTGATTGGTTCTATGTTTAAAGATACACTCATAAAGAAGGAATTTGATTAGCTGTGCAAACTCCTATTATGTAAAAAAGAAATAGAATGTTCTTTTTCCGGTGCAAATTGCCTCAATAAATACAGGCACACTATGGGATTCAGCAAAGCAATTTCAATCCACAATTAATATTTGGAGTATGGGTTTGTTGTGTATATGAGTTTTCTTCTGTTTTTATTTTTAACTTAGACATATCCCTGGTGTTTATTTTATTCACATTTTGAAATATGTCAGCAGGATATGTAGGTCAAAGGTTTTTAGCTAGTGTTTTATATAAAAATAAAAAAAACAGAACAAGTAACAAATGTTTATTTTTACCAAACTGGTGTTTCTTAAATAGGGGACGGACACATTTTGAAAGAATGAATCAATATGAAAAACACTGTTAGGGTTTTCTTTGATGAACAATATACCAAATAATTTGCCCCTGGCTGCTGCTGCTGCCTTTGATGTTGCTAGCTTGCTCAAAATAGGATACATGTACACTACGATGGCCCTTGTCCTTTCCGTTGTGATTGTACTGTTGTGGCATATGGCTTTCGGGGCCCATTTTGTTAGAACCGTAGGGTCTATGCCCCTCCCTTTTCTTTTTTACTTTATCAGACAGGTGGAGTATCTTTGTAATTGGTCCTTACACATCCATTCATTTATCTTGGTGTGATTTCCAAGATGCATCAAGCCATTTCTTTATGTGTTTAGTATACTTCCCCATGCAGTTGAGCATTATTTTGTCTTTTTCAGGTGTTTTAGCAATTCCTTTTGGCAGATGTGGTCTGGGACACTCATTCTGTAGTTTGTTTCTGGCTTTTTTGGCCACTTGTGTTCTCAACCTCCTCGTCAGGTACGGTGCTATTTTTGTTCGTGACTTCCATTTAGATTACCAGGGATGAATGAGAGTGTCTCGGACAGAATATTCTCCGTTCTCCTTCTGATTTTACTGAGTCTTTCTTTTCCTTAGCGCTTTTTTGTCTTTATCCTCATTGGAAGATCACAGTGTTTCCATGTTCTCTTCACTGGACTGCTCCTGCCAGCTGTCGTTTTCCTTGACCCAGCTAGGTGAGGATATTTTCTACCATGTGCTTTCTTTTAACCTTGATCTCAGTACTTTTCCTTTGATACTTTTCTCCTTCTGTGGTGTACTCGGGTGTGTGTGGTAATCATGAGCCCTCTGGGCTTTCTTTCTTTGCCCTTTTCCTCTCTTTCCATGGTCACCTGTACTTCTAATCTTGTCCATGCCTTGAGAGAACTTTAACCAATTCTGCATGAGGTATAGATGCTTTGAACTATGTCTCAAACTAGCACCTAACACCTTCTGAATGGTCTGGCCCATACTGTGCTGCAGCCTTTTTTGGCTTACATGTGATCTTACCTGTTCATTGTAGCTGTGAGTGGTGGTTGAGAAGAATCAAACTCCATCCATTAAAGGTGCTTCCAGCAACAGCCATAGTCAAGAAACACCTGTAGCACTGGAGCATTCCATTCAAATAGTCACCAGAAATGCTAGCGAGGTTTAGAGAGAGGGCATCATTTTTTGAGGCACTTTCTTTTTAGAGTTGGCATTTTTGTTATTTTACATTTACCTTACAAGCTGGACTTTTTAACATGTCTAATCATGAGGTCAGCAGCAGCGATGGCGATGCCATCTGGGTCCCCAATCCATCACTACCCAGGAAGAAAGCCACAGGAATAAAAATTCCTATGGACAGTTGGAGATATTTCAAGGTGCAAGAACAGTACTTCGAAAGGGAGGCAGAGGAAGTTCAGTGTACAGAAAGCATTAAGATGTGGCCCTTCTAATGTTCCGTTACAAAACCTGAGAACATCAATCTTGATAAATCATCGGGTGCAAGTCCAATGGGATGATGCATATCGGAAATCACACAAGCACCACAAAATAAAAATGCATGGGGTTCATGCATTCCATGCATGGAAATTGGACCACGTCAAGGACCTGATTCGACCAGTGCGACGCCACCAACACAGAATGAACCCTCAACTTCGGCAGCAGTGCCAACTCCACATGTTCCAAATTTACTGGCTCCCAATGTCTATGAGAGTCATCTGTGCTCTATGCCATCACTGGGTAGATGTGGGAGGTGCCGCAACTAACAACTGGGACAGGTTAATAGCTGAATACCAGATTATGTGTATGTATGTAGATTAAACACTTATGGAATTAAATAAACTGTTATTTACATGTTTGTTTATAAAAACGTTGTTTAATAACAATGTAGTGTACTATTGCAGAGGTCACAATGTGCACATGCTGACTCTGTTGCTGATGTAAGCAGCTGTTGATCTTTTGGATAAGCAGATAGTAAGTGTCAGTAAATATTTAGATTTACAGCTTTATTTGCAGTGGAAACCCAAAGAGTGCATTTATTGTGTTATTTAGAGCTTGCTTTATGATAAACTATTGCTTACGTTCTTACAGATTTCTATTTGCAGATTCAAGAAGATCTATATTTTTAAATCTTTTGTTTTTCTATGCATATTACTTTTAAAAAAAAAAGAAAAACGTATAAAGAAATCAGTTTACACATGGGTTTGGGGAATTAGTGTCTTCAGTCTAAGTGTGTAATATAATACACATCTTTGTTGCAGAAACGTATTATTTAACAATAAACCCTGTGTCCGGGGGGGGGCATTAGCATATCAGGTAATGCCATGGGGCCTATAGTTACAGGCATGTATGAAGCAAGGGCCTTACCAAAGACCATGCGGCATTACCTGATGCAGTAATGCCCCCTGGCTCTGGGCTTATGCTATTAGGTCTCTGGCCCATTAGACCAGGATCCTAATAGTGTCTATATTCGGTTGCAAGATACACCAGCATTTCTCAACTGAAAAAAGATGTCCGCCATGGAATGGAATATGAAGTCCTTTCCCCTTTTTGATGGCCGCCATTTAAAACAGGAGGATGTAATGTGCAATTGCTGTGGTAAGGTTTTAAAGGCGTGAACCTTCAAACAAGCCGTCACAAAGCTTGGAAACATCTACGTTAATTTGACATCTTGCCAGCGTTCTTTGGGAGGAAGTGGATGATGCATATAGGAAGGCTCATGTGAAACATAAGGTCAAAGCAGATGGAGCAAGATCAATAGAGCAGTATTTACCATCTGCACCCCAGACTTCCAACACGATTACTAGCTATTTTCCACCAACTAACACCCAACCAGAGTCCATCCTGCCTGATCTTTCTAACTTTATTATGATGTGCAAAACCTGTCACAGCTTGATCAAGGTGGGAGGTGGCACCCTACACGCTTTGAGCAAGGTTCTTTCAGAACATACGGCCAATTACCAATGCTAGGTATATTTGTAAGTGTCCATATTTTTACCCTTTTCTTTACAAAAAACACAACCAAATGTATTAAATATAAATACTTTTTGTTATATGTTTGAATCCCACTGTTTTTCCCTTCCCAGTTTCTACCTCTCCAACAAAACAGTCCTTTTCAGGGCCAACTTTTCAATTATGAAAATATAAATGAAAACACATGCTGTATATATGGATCAAAGACCTTTAGTTGATCCTTTCAATACAGTGTGTGTTAAAAAAAAAAACATATCCCGATGTATTTCATTACAGCCGCCGTTATACCATGTGGATGCTGCGGGTAAAACCCCTGCAGTCATTGCCGCATTTAGCTGTGCACTCATCCTTGATAGCCGCGGCTCTAAAACTGTTTAAAAAAAAATAAACATTTGGAGGGAAATGAAGGGGTGGGGATGGGATGGGGAAATGGAGGGAGAGGCTTAAGGAGGGAAGAGGGAAAGTATGGGAGAAGGCGAGCAAGAAAAAAGGGGAGGGGTATTCATGGCGGGGAATGGAGAAGGAGAGACTTAAGAGACATGCGGAAAGAGGAAACGGTAGGAATAGAGTGGATTGAGAGAGGTAAGGAGTTCCAGTGGAGGGGGGCCAGGAGTTGGAAGGAGCGGAAACGGGAGGAGGCACAAGGGGAGGAAGGAACAGTGAGGAGGAAGTGGTCATCAGAATGAAGGCAATGAGAGGGAGCGTAGAAAGAGAGAAGGGAAGAGAGATCAGCAGGAGCAAGATCATGGAGAGATTTAAAGACTAGGTGAGAAAATGAAATTTAAGTTGAGAGTGAAATGGGAGCCAGCCAATGGAGAATAGGGAAGCAGAGATGGAGTCTCGTGGGGAGAGGAGACAGAGGGTATGGATGGCAGAGTGATAGATAGATTTTAGGCGGGCAAGATGTGAAGCAGGTAGATCAAAAAGTAAGGAGGAGCAGTAGAAGAGGCGAGAGAAGATAAGGGAGGAGATTAAGAGTTTAATAGCATGGAATGTAAGGGAGGAGCGAACCTTGCGAATATTATAGAGGTGGTAGCGACAGGCGCGAGAGGTGAGTGAGATGTGATGGGAAAAAGTGAGAGAAGAGTGGAAGTGAAAGCCTAAATTGCGAGCGTGAGGGGAGAAAGCAAGATTAGAGGGAGGAAAATGGATGAAAGGAGGAGGAGAGGGAGGGGGAATGGAGTTGAAAGGGAAGAAAACTACTTCAGTTTTGTCAGAGTTAAGGGAAAGAAAGCGAGAAGACATCCCGTTTTTAATAGCAGTAAGACAGGAGGAATGTTTAAGGTGGAGATCAGGTGAGAAGGAAGAAAAGGAAAGAAAGAGCTGCGTGTCATCGGCATAGAAATGGTGAGAAATTCCAAATGAGGAGATAACAGTGCAAGGAGGGAGGTGTAAAGAGAGAATAGGAAAGGACCAAGCACTAGGCCTTGGGGAACTCCGTATTCGAGAGGGTGGGTGGGAGAAGAGCGGCCTCCCCAGGAAACAGTAAAAGAGCGGGAGGAGAGGTAAGAGGATAGCCAGTTGAGTACAGAACCTTTGAAACCAAAGGAGGAGAGAGTTTTGAGAAGAAGGGGGTGATCAACAGTGTTGAAGGCAGCAGAGAGATCAAGAAGAATAAGGACAGAGGATTACTTAGCGTGACAGGCAGAGAGGAGGGAGTTAAGGATTTAAGTGAGGGCAGTTTCAGGAGAGTGTTTGGGGCGAAAGCCAGATTGAGAAGGGGGAAGGAGAGAGAGATTAGTGACAAAGGTTGAGAGCTGTGAGTAGGCAAGGCGCTCAAGAAGTTTAGAGAGGAATGGGAGAAGTGAGATAGGACGGAAGTTAGAGGTGAGCAGGGGATCAGCTGAAGGTTTCTTCAGAATCGGAATGATAGTGGCATGCTTGAAAGCAGAGGCGAAGGTGGCCGAGGAAAGGCAGGTGTTGAAGAAGGAGGTTAGGTAGGGAAAAAGAAGAGGGTAGATCTTAGGAATAAGAAGGGAGGGGACAGGGTCAGATGGAGCAGAGGAGGGGTGGGCTTTGGAGAGGAGGATAGAAACTTCAGAAGGGGAAACTGGGGAGAATACAGTCATGCAATTAGAGGGTGAGGAGGGAGAAAGGGGAGGGAGGGAGAAGGACAAGTAATTGATTTTTTGCTGAAGAGCAATAATCTTGGAGGAGAAAAAGTTTGCGAAGTCAGAGGAAGAGAGGGTGGAGGATGCTGAGGGATCAGGGGTTGGGGAGAGAGAAGACGAGAGAGAGTTTGGAAGATGTGGTGGGGTAGGAGGCTTGGGAATGAAGGTTAGATGTCGCATGGAAAGGAGTTGAGGGGAGAGCCAAGGTTGAGAGGGTTTCCGGGTTGGACGGAAGAAGGAAATGGGGTGGAGTAGATCAAGAGAGGAGGAGATAGAAGAGGAGAGAGTAGAAAGTGCATCATTGGCCGATAGTGAAGAGAAGTCATGGAGAGAGGGGAGAGAAGAAGAGCAAGTTTCAAGAAAGAGGGAAGGATCAAAGTTACGAAGATCACGACGTGAGAAAATAGAAGAGGAAGGCATGGGGGGAGAATGAAGGGGAAGGGGGAAGGGAGAAGGAGAAGGAGAGTAAAGCATGATCGGGCAGATGGAGAGGAAGTGTAGAGACAGTAGACGAGGGGTAGGAAGAATTAAAGATAAGGTCAAGAGTGGAGCCAGAGGAGTGAGTAGGAGATGAAGGAAGAGGGGAAAGAAGGTAGGAATCGAGGATGGACGAAAGGGGAGAGGATTGAGGGGGGGTGAAGATTGAAGTCACCAAGAACACTAAGGGGGTGGGAGAGTGAGAGATGAGAGAGAGGAGGTGATTGAGGTCATCATAGAAGGTAGAGAGAGGGCAGGTGGGCGATATATGATTAGAAAGGAGATGGGGTGAGGAGAGGAGAAGGATTTGTAGAGAAACTCAAACGAGGTGAAAGAAGGAATGGAGGAGAGGGAGAGGAGAGGAATTTGGGGTTGAAGAGGAGGCCAATACCTCCGCCACGACCAGTAGCACGAGAGATATGAGAGAAGGAGGATGAGGAGGTGGTTAGGGAAGCAGGGACAGAAGTGTTGTGAGAAGGGTTACAGGTTTCAGTGAGGGAGAAGAAATGAAGTTTGAGAAGGAGGAACATGTCAAGAACTGCTGCGGTTTTATTGCAGAGGGATCTAGCGTTCCAGAGAGCAATGTTGATGAGAGAGGAGGGTTGGACAGTGGGGGGGTAGAGAAGGTTAGGGCGGTGAGAGAGGGTAGGCATAGTAAAGGAAGGGTGGGGGGATTAGAGAGGGGAATGGACATGAGGAGGAGGGAGAAGTAGAGTAGGGGACGATACGGGAGGCGGAGAGAGGGAGGAGGGTGGGGCAGAGGGGAAAGAGGACGGTGGGGAAGGGATTTGGTCAAACACATAACCGGGGTGGGAGAGAAGAAGGAGAGGCATAAAGAGGTGATTAGGAGAGCAGGGAGGGGTGGAGGGTGGTTAAATAGAGGAGGTAGGGGATAGGAAGGGGTAGAGCAGTCAGGACCAGAGAGCTGGTAGGTGAGAGGTCAGGAGGATTATACAGCACTAACCAGCAACTAGCTATGTCCTTCAGCTGTGCCCACTGTATAATATATACACTAACTAGCCACTAGCCATGCTCTTCAACACAATAATAGCAATTGGCCACAGCCTTTGGCTGTGCCGACTGTATATTCTAACATATTAATGGGCACTACCTATGGCCTTTAACCATACACATTGGCATTTTTTTCTTATAAATCCGTTTATTGTTTTCAATAGAACCACATAAGATAAAACAAAGGTTGCTAGAGCTTGGTTACAGCATGTCAATAGTATCACAGTCAATACATAAATATCTTGAGTTAGCAGGGAAAGGATAGTGCTAGGCCACAGTTCTGTCATTGTGTGGTGGAATGACATCCACCCACCAGGGCAGTACATTGTTCAACTCTCAGCCGTTTCCCACCCATCTCCCCCAGACCTTCTTGAATTCCCCAGGGTAACCTCTGGTATTATAGATTAGTCTTTCAAGGGACGCACCTCATTGGCCCAGTGGCTGAGGCTCAGTCTTTTTTCAGAACCCCATGTTGCAGCCATGAGCCTCTACCCCATCGCCAGTGCCACAGCGAGGAATGTCTTCTCATGTCTGGTGAATTCCCCCTCCCCCAGAATCCCAGTAGCACCAGTTTTGGGTCCTTGGAACTGGAGACCCAACCACCCTAGATATCTTACGGATGCACCTTTGTCAAAAGTCCTGAATTCAGTCACAGCTCCATACCATGTGGAAGAAGGTACCCTCTGCTCTCTCACATCTCAGGCACACCCTGCTGTCAACTACCCCCCAACGTGCCATTGCTGCATGGGAGTAATATGCCTGATGCAGTATTTTGTACTGGATTAAGCGAAGCCTGGCATCTATTCCGATGTCCCGTGGGAACATTAGTGCCCCCACCCACTCCTCAGACTCCAGTGGGCCCTCCTCCCTCTCCCATTTCTCTTTAAGTTGGGACAACTCCTGATCCCCAAAAGCAGCGAGTACCTGATATAGTGTGGAGGTGACCTTAGTTGAAATTTGTTCTGGGAGAATATTAGTCTCCAGGTGGGAGCATTATGGGATCTCCTCCAACACAGGGAACTGAGAGCCAATGGCATGCTTTAATTGCAGATGACCATAGTAGTCCTTGTTTGGCAGTTTATACTTCTCCTGCAGTGCCCCAAACGCCAGAAGACGCCTCTCCTGTTCTACATCCGCAAGGGTGAGGATCCCTTGCTCCTTCCAGCTCACAAAATGTCCCATTTCCAGGACTTTGTGGATATGCCTATTGTTCCAGAGGGGCTGGTCCAGTATTGGTCTCCCACCCCAGCCAATGTAGTGATGAGCATCTAACCAGGTTTGACAGATGTGCTGCGTCATCTCTGGTAATTCTGCAGTCTCTCTCCTGTCTCCATACAGTAACTGCAGGGATGTATTTGGTCCCATTCTCATTCTTTTCCCCCTTATGTGTGGGAGCACATGGTCACCATGGAGCCATTCGTTCACCACCCCATCTGCATTGTCCAGTAATATGTGCAGAGACAGGGCAGACCAATTCCCCCTATCAAACTGAGCACTGCAGGGTTTTGAGGGCAATACAGGGCTGTTTCTCACCCAGAGCAGCCCTCTGAGGATGCCATCTACGGATGTAAAGATTGCCTTGGGGACAGGAAGTGGGCCGTTCTGCAGGACATATAGGAATCTCAGGAGCGTCAACATCTTAAAAAGAGCCGCTTTGCCCGTCAGTGTTAATGGGAGGGATTGCCAGTGGACCACGTCAGCCGAGAATCTATCTATCACCGTTATCAGATTGAGGTGTAGAAAGTCGCACGGGTCTGGGCCTATTCGGATGCCTACATACTCGAAGCCTAGAGACAGAGATCAAGTATGGGCACTGCCTAGGGATCGCACAATCTCCCTGATGAAGAGGAAAGAGGACTGTCTTTAGTTTGTTCACTTTAAGTCCACAGAACATCTAGTATTCTTTGAGGATGTGTGTCACCACAGAGCAGGGGGTTCTAGGGTTGCTAATATAGATAAGGAGATTGTCTGCATAGAGCAAGACCCAGTCTCCCCCCCCCCACGGCAATGTGAATCTCGTCCATTCCTCCACTGTCTTGAGTTTTATAGCCGGCAGCTCTATGGCCAGCGTGAACAGCAGGGGGAGAAGGGGCAGCCCACCTGGTCCCCGAAACAGTTTGAAAGCCCTGGAGGACACCCAATTTACCTGCACCACTGCTTCTGGAGAATTGTACAGTAATCTGACCCAGGACATAAAGCTATCCCCAAATTCCATTTGGCCCTTTAATGTCATATAAGGCATCCCAACCTACCGATTTGAATGCCTTCTCAAAGTCCATGAGTAGGAGCGCTAGTGGGTCTGATATCGCTGAGGCTTGATAAATGGCAAACTGTACCCTGTGTGGGTTCATCCGAGTGGATCAGGAGGGCTTACATCCGCCTTGGTCTAGGTGTACAAGGTGTCTATCACTCCTAGTAGCCTATTAGCTAAGAACCATGCCATGACCTTGGTCCGCCCATTAATTAGCGATATTGGCCGGTAGGAGGCACTGAGTGGCGGTGGTTTCCCAGGTGTGGGGATCACCACAATACATGCCTTCCTGAGGTCTGGGGACAGTAGCCTGTTCTTTTGGCTTTGTATAAACATATGGTGCATCTGCACCATCACCGGTTCTCCCAGTCATTTCCAGGTTTCCACTGGAAAACATTGGGTCCCGGGGTCTTGCCGGATTTAAGCTGGGACAGTGCTGCCACCATCTCCTCCTCTGTGATCTCAACCTCAAATTCCAGCGTCTGCTGTTCTGAGAAGCTTGGGATCTTTAACGAGTCGAGGATGTTTGATCCATCCATCTCGGTTGCTAGCACCTGGGAGGAGTAGAGGTCTACATAAAAGGTTGCAAATTCCTCACAATATCTGAGTCTTCCATTAACATCCCTCCCCCGGCATCCTGTATGTCCTGTATGTGTCCATTGCTCCTGTCCCACCTTTCCAACACAGCTATAGTTTTCCCAGCCTTGTTTCCCATTTTGTGGATTTGGCTACGTACCATCCAGTGGGCTGCCCTCACATTGTCTGGTACCACGTTTCTTAGGGCCTCCTGCTCTGAGACTAGAGCTTCTTGTGAAGCCCGGGACCCAGATTCGAGGCTCTCCTCCTCCTTCCTTGACGCCTGTTCATCTGCCTCCCCTATTTTCCGGGCATGTTGTCAGCAGTGAGCCATCACAAGAGAGAGAACCTCCCCCCGGAAAACCGCTTTGTAGCCCTCCCATAACATGATCGGACTTTCAAATGAGCCCTTGTTTAGGGTGAAATATTCCATCGTCCTACTGGATAGACCCTCCATTACCTCTGGCATACCCAAGTAGTATGCATTAAGGCGCCAGGCTGTGCTAGGTTACGTTCACCTATTTTTTAAACTCATGAGTAGAGGGGAGTGATCTCAGATGCCTCTGGCCAGAAATGTCATGGACAGCAACCTGTGTGCCATGCGCTGTGGGAGAAAGAAGTAATCTATCCTAGAAAGAGGCTTGTGTGCATTAGAGAAGAACGAGAACCCAGATTCTGCCCCGTGTTGTGCCCTCCATGGGTCCACTAGCCTCAGTGCAGTCGCGAAGGAGTGTAGCTTAGTCGGGAGGTCAGGGTTTCTATAGCCCATGCGTGATCTATCTCTACCCAGTTCTGTGACTT
The DNA here is from genome assembly GCF_040938575.1 of Ambystoma mexicanum. Classification (NCBI taxonomy): domain Eukaryota; kingdom Metazoa; phylum Chordata; class Amphibia; order Caudata; family Ambystomatidae; genus Ambystoma; species Ambystoma mexicanum. The sequence goes on along the minus strand of NC_090931.1, from coordinate 1,268,625,641 downwards.
CATTGAAGTCCTGCCCAGCACCCACATGTCCACTTGCTCAATAATTGTTGTTACCTGGAGATCATTCAGGGGCTCAAGTGTGAGTGGCAAGTGTGCGTATACTGCCACGATGACCCAGCTGTTCCCCCACATTTCCGTGGTTACCACTACAAATTGCCCTCTCAGGTCTCACTGCACCTCCCTCAGTATAAATGGTACCCTCTTGTGTATTAGAAACATCATCCCCCTTGCCCCTCTCGAGAATCCCGCGTGATAGGCCAGTGCATAATTGGACCTCTTGAAAAACCTACATTCCGTACCGATCACGTATGTTTTTGTTAAGCGGGCAATGCCCGGTGAGTGCCTGTTGAGGAACTGGAATACCAATCTTTGTTTAATGCTGGATCCTAGTATATTGACATTCTATATCAACAGAGATACCACCCCATCATGTGCTGTTGGATGCACATTGTTATTTTTAAAACTAACCAACCACTAGCTATGGCCTTTGGTGCTGGCCAGTGACCACAGCATTTGTCTTGGCCAAGTCTGTGGCCTACAATGGTATTAAGGTAATCAAGGTTTTCATGAGCTAACTTAAAAATGTTATGTCTAATTCTGGGCTAAAACACAGTGGTGTGCAAGGTTGCCCAGAGCAATGCCAGTGGTTCAGATTAATTAAAAACCTTCCACCATCACTTTTTTGGTTTCAGTTTGTCTCCCTATGTGAGAGAGGGTATGCCCAGACGTGCTTGTGTTTCCATGCAGCGGTGATTTGGCCTAGCAGTTCGGGCAGGGCTGCTTCCATTGGGGGCAGTACCTGACTGTTTTGCATATGGCTGGACCCCTTCTGCAAAGGCACAGGCAGGCTAAACAACGGTGGTGTGGAAGGTTGCCCAGAGCAATGGCAGTGGTTCAGATTAATTCAAAAGCTTCCACCCATTGCTTTTTTGGTTTCGTATTTGATATACTAACCAGCCACTAGCCATGGTCTTCAACACAATACTACCCATTGGCCATGTCCTTTGGCTGTGCAGACTACATATTCTAACATATAAATGGCATTTAGCATTGATCACTGACTACAGCTTTCAACATTGCCCACTGTACATTTTAAAACAGTGATGGGCTACTAGGCATGGCTTTTAATCATGCGCGTTGGTATATATGAACACTAGCTATTGCCTTTGGTGTTGGCCAGTGACTACAGCTTTTGTCACGGCCAAGTCCATGGCCCAAATTGTTATTAAGGTAATCAATGTTTTCATGAGCTAACTTATAAATGATGTTGTGTCGAATTCCATTATTGATGTAATCAGTTATATACAATGTAATTAGTCTTGTCACCAGTGATGGAATCCGTGATCTGATTTGTAATGTCATCAGTGTTCTCATGCAACATGTAATTACTGATGTCATCATTGATGTGATCTGTTATATCATCATTGTGGTCATAGGCTGCGCAACAGGGGGCTTGAAGTTAAGGTGGCTTTAGCTGTTTTTCTTTTGACCTTGAACATTTCTGCATCTTCCAAGACCAGAGATATTTAGAACACAGGACAGTTTTGCTTTGGACATCCTGACATTGGACAGATCCTTCATTTTTGGTTAAGGTAGGGAAATATATATTTTTTGTAATGGGATAGTGAGGCATTTTCCAACCACTTCATCATTAGAATTACAACAAACTTGAAGTCCTCTGTGTCCGTGCCTCATTCCTTGTTCATCACAATGTATACATGATTAAGAATTGGACATATGACTTTATCATGAGACTGCACTGGTCAGAGAAATCTAGATTTTAAAAGGCTAGACATATTTACCTGAGTGCAAATATCTGGTAAAATATACAGGTCTTCAAATATAATTTAGCTTAGTAGGATGAAGAAAACAGCTTCTTGTTATGGGGCTAACTTCTTAGCTAGGAATTATGTTTCAAAAGCAAGGCCTACATTGATATATATGCTACAGAAATCCTTAGTGGTCTGAGCTCATTGGTGAGCCACAGATGAAGTGTTAGGAATGTTGAGTGCTAGACGGCCTGGAGCCGCAAGAGGTGTAAGTGTGAGCCACCAGGGTGGAGGGTGTAAGTCCAAGTGCAGATAGACAGGAGCTGGTTCGATTAGGTAAGGGAGGTCAGGGCCCCGAGGATGCATAAGGGCCCAGGACACCCAATCGCAGAAACTGTGGCATTAGCAGGGGAAAGAAGAAGGGAAGAAGAGGGTTAAGAGGAGAGTCTTAAGCAGCTTCCGGAATTTAGTAAGATCCTGCTCAACGCGCAGAGGGAGGGGGAGGCTGTTCCATAGGAGGGAGACAGCTGAGCAAAGCGAACAACCACCTGCCCTCTGTTTAGCAAAACGCTTTACGCACAGAGAGTTGGAGCCAAAGGAGCATAGTGGTCTATAGGGGGAGTATTTAGTAAGATAATGTTGACGATAGTGTGGTCTTTGTGCCCAGACTGCCTTGTGATTGATGCAGAGGGATTTGAATTTAATCCAAGCAGCACCCGGGAGCCAGTGAAGACTGTTTAGTGCCGGAGAGATGCGGTCCCTGGGCTGAAGGCCAAGGATAAATCTTCCTGACCTATCCTGGGTAGCTGGAGAGGTTGCAGAGTGGAAGATGGTAGATTCAGGAGGAGGCTGTTGCAATAGTCAAGCCTAGAGAGAACCAGGGCTGGGTCGCATTGAGCCTCTGGGGAAAGTGAGAAACGGGAGAATTCCTTTCAGAAGGAAGAGCTGAAAGTGGGAATTCTTAGCAATGTCCTGAGAGGGAGGAGAGGGAGGAGTTGAAGATGACACCAAGGTTTCTGGCTTCAGGGTGAGAGCCCAAGGAGGAAGGCCAGAGTGAAGGGAAGAAGGAGGGAGCAGGGGTCCCGATGGGGAGGATCTCAGTTGTAGAGGTGTTGAGGCAGAGATAATCTTCGCACCAGGACTCTATGGCAGATAGTCAGTCAGGTATGATGTAGGGAGTGAGAGGGTCGGCAGGGGAGTTTGCAAAAAGAGCTGAGTGTCATCTGTGTAACACTGGAAGTTGGAAGAGAAGGGGGAGATGAGGCATGCAAGCAAAGCAAGGTCGATGTGAAAGAGCCAGGGTGTCATGATGCCTACTCCCGGGAAGCCAGTTCAGGACCAGCGTCCCCGAAAGCAGACATCGTGTCCCCATGGAGGGACCCAGCAACCCCTTATAGGGGCTCTTTGGACATTGTCCTGGCACCATAGGCGCCAGGCTCATTATGGGAGTGCTTGGATGGACTTACCTGATGCAGACCATGCTGCCGGATCCAGACCTCCTTGAGGTCTGAAAGGGACTATTTTACCTATGGGACTATTTTACCACTCGGGCGTTGCTGAGGAAGAATACTTACCTGGAACTACTTTGGGGGCTATTTAAACCACGCCCAGACAGCAGCTCACGCTTCGCATTGTTCTGCATCTAGCAGCTGGACGCTCACCGTGTCTGCTCCTGCATCCTGGCTCCAGCCACGCCCGCCTGCAACCTGGAACACCTGAAAAGGAAGGAAAGGAGAGAAAGGTGAATAATTGAACTTTACCTACCTCCATCCGGAGTCCGGAACCATCACTCTGACGATCCGGAGAAAAAGACATTACTTTTAGAAGCGCATCGCTCGCTGCAGCGCCGGGTTCCACTCACCTTCACGAGGCGCCCTCGGGGTCTTCAGCCACCATTGGCACCATCCGTCGCCTTTCAGCGCCTAAGGAGAAAAAGAGACAAAACAAAGGTGAGCGAAGGAACAGATTGAGGAAGGCCTGATTCTTCCACCTTAAGACTTACCTGATTTTTGTTGGGACAATCTTCCACACCTCGGGCCGGCGCCGCTTCTTTGGCACTGCCGTACCCCGGCCCCTAAGGGGAAAAAGAAACAAAACAAAGGTGAGCGAAGGAACAGATCGAGGAAGGCCTGATTCTTCCACCTTAAGACTTACCTGATTATTGTTGGGACAATCTTTCCTCACCTCGGGTCGGCGCCGCTTCTTTGGCACTTCCGTACCCCGGCCCCTAAGGGGAAAAAGACACACGCATTAGTGGGTGAAGCAAGATCACTAAGGGAACCATCCATCAAAAAGACTCACCAGAGTTACCTTCGGCGAGTCCATTCCTCTACGCGGATTCTTCATCCTACATCTGAAATAGAGAAAAGGACAACGGACAATTAAGGCTTGAACTTTTGCAACTGAATACTTACGGCCTCATATCGGAAAAGTCAAGCAGAGTTGAACACTCACCAAACCCGAGATCCAGTGAAGTAACTGGAAATCAACGCACCCCTGCATCGGAAGCAGGATGGAGAGCTCGTCCTTTCAGACTCTAAGGTGAGACTCTACAGGGAATCGCGGAGGGGGTTTGAGGAGTGTGAGAAGGGGAAGGGGGGGAATCCGACACATTATCCAGCAGACAGTTAATCCCCTTTTCCATCTACAGAAGGATTCTTCTACGGGCCAGACAGGCGAGGTTTGGGGGTCCGGTCCAGTCCGTCTTCCGAGTCCTGCGCATCACCTTAGATGAGGTCATAGCAGTCCAGAACAGATTGGCGCCTCCGTGGGAATCAGGTGAGCGTTACACAGGGGGAGAGTATAGAACCTTGGGGGACACCACGGTGGAGAAGGAAATGGGAGAGGAGAATGTGCTCAGGATGACTTGGGAAGCAAGGTCAGTAAAGAAGGGTGTCAGCCAATACAGTGGCAGTTCTGAGGTGTCAAGGGTATCGTGGAGCCTTTGTATGAGGATGGAATGGTTGACTGTGTCAAAGGCTGAGAAGTGATCGAAAAGGATAAGGACAGCAGGGGAGTTGGAGTCCAGAGATGTAAGCAATTTGTCCCGGGTGTTCAGAAGAGCAGTTTCTGGATGCTTGGAATCCAGATTGATGGTCATGGAGACCACCAACAAGTTCAGTGTGTGAGTTGAGCTGGGGCAAAGCCAACTTCTACAGCAGTTTCCCCAGGAAGAGGGTGATGGAAATAAGGTGGTACTTGGCAGAGCAGGTCCGATCTGATGATTTTATTTTTTAGGAGAGGGCGCACAAGGGAGTGCTTAAGGGAGGAGGGGATAGATTCTGTGAGGAATGAGTGATGGGAGAAATCAGTGAGAGCAGGGGGCAAGAGAGCCAATGTTATCCTTAATGGTCCTGGATGAGCAGGAGGAAGCCTGCTTATGGGTGGCCTTCATGGAGGGTACAACTTTGGCAACTTCTTCATGTGTGACAAGGGTGAAGGAGGAGAAGGAGGATGTGGGGGGGGTGAAGGTGAGGGGGTGTGAGATGGGTTGTTAGAGAGAGTAGCAAGGGTGGTAAGGATGTCCTGGGTTTTGGAGGCAAGGTGTGAGGCAAATGCATTGCAGAGGGCATGGGGAGGAGGATACTGAGGAGGGGTTGGCTAGTTCCCTGTGCAGTTCTTGAACAGTTCAGCTGTGTTATTAGATGCCCCTGAAACCCGTGCCTGGAGGTGGGCTCTTTTCTTGGAACAGATGGAATGTCTGTAGTGCCTTTGAATCAGGCGGCAGGCCAGTTTGTCAGAGGATGAGCCTAAGGTTTGCCAATTCCATTCTGCTGCCCTACACTTACGTTTCAGGGCCACTATTTCAGTATCATACCAGGTGTTTGTCTTAGAGACAGGTTTCAGGTGGATCCACATGACTGGGGCAAGAATGTCAATAATCTTGGGGATGGAGATGTGAAGGATGCTGAGGGCAGAGCCAGAGGTGGAGTCAGATGTGGGGTGAGAGGGGGGGTGAAGGTGGAGGTGAAGACAGCAGCAGACGCTCACTTCATCGGACGGATGTTAGCAAACAATGTTGGTGGGGCTTTTTGAGGGGTGGTCAAAGGGCCAAAGTGACCCAGGTGAGAGGAGAGGAGAGAATAGTCTGACCAGGAGAAGGGGTTGACTAGTGGAGGGGAGAGAAAGAGGTCGGAGTGTATAAGGGCGTCCAGAGTGCGTCCATCTGAGTGGGTTGGCCCAGAAGGGAGAATGGAGAGGGAAAGCGAGGTGCAGAGGTCAGTGAAAAACATGGATGCAGAGCCTGGGGAGTCCGGTTAGATGTTGAAGTCCCCCTGTAGGAGGAGGTTAGAGGTGGATGAAAGTAAGGAAGAGCAGAAGTCAGCCCATTCAGAAAGGAAAAAGGTGGTGATGCCTGGAGGCCAGTAAATGGTAGCAATGGTCAGGATGGAGATGGGAGAGATGACCAACTTGCAAACCAGGGTTTCAAAGGAGGAATAGGCCTGGTTAGGTAAGATGGAAGCAGGAACCCACTCAGGGAAGCTTAAAGTAACCCCCACGCCAGTGCAGTGAGGTTGAAGCTTGGAGATAATCTTGAAGCCTTCAGGGAGGAGAGAGTCAAAAGCAGTGACTGAGCTGGCATTGAACTATGTCTCGGTAAGAACGAGTATGTCAGTATGTCAAGGTCAATGTCTTCAAGAAGGAGACCGATGGATTTCCAGAATGCTGACTGAGCAGGCAGTAGCTTGAGCTTGGAGCTCCTGTCTGCCTGATCTTTGATATGTGAAAGATATAGTGAAGATTGATATCTTGGAGACCCCTGCTTCCAAAAAAACCAAAGCGAATATGGCAGAAACCCCCAGCGGCAAAGATATTTATTCTATGCTTCTGAAGGTAGCCAAAGATGTAGGTAAAATGAAATCCTCATATGCTGACTTGAGTGGTGAAGTAACTAATCTGGAGGGAAGAGTTAACCAAGAAAAAAAGAATCAGCAGGTCTCTCTTCCGAGATCACAGGGAGTTATAGAGCTTATAACAATCTAAGGACAGATCTGGATGACATGAAAGCTAAAAACCTGTCTCTGGAATTGATGTCTAGGTAACACAATCTCAGACTTATGAGTTTACCTGAAATTAAAACAAAAGATACTCATTTGGAGGATGTAGTACTACAGGTGCTGATTGAGACCTATATACAGGATTTGATAAACCTAGGAGATCTGGATTATGCTTCCGGAATTGGGAAACTGGATGGCATTAAACCACCACAAATCTTGATGGTTTTTATAAAAATAAGTGCAAAGCAAAGAGTATTGAGTGCTGTCCGAGAAAAAGGTTGGATTCTATACAAAAATGCTCAAATAGCATAATTTTCAGATTTCTCAAAAGAATTTGTGGAAAAAAGTAAACTATTCACTGAGGCTAAGAAGTTAGCAAAGGAAAAAGAAATAAAAACTGCTCTTGTCAAACCGACAAACTTAAAACTATATTTTCCAAACGGTCTAAAGGTTACAGAGGATCAAGAGGAGGCAAACAGATGGATTACTAGTTTTGGTAGTCATGTACGTCAGACACAAAGGTAAATGAATGAATGAGTGTGACAAGTATTTTTGGATTGAGGGGTGGTAGTTATATTTGTAGATAAGGAAAGTTTAGGTATTGGGGGCTCATATGATTTTTTACAAATCTTCAAATGCAATATTAATTCAATAGATGCTTTAATAAACATACATATATTTACATTGGGGCAAAATGGCGTCTCATAACGTTTCTGATTTTGAATCTGATCTAGTTTACATTCAAATTGTCCCTGAAGTTCTGTAAAACATGTAGTGGGGAGATAGTATGGCATGTATCATGTTTTCCTAGGTCCCTTTTTTCTAATATGGCATCAGCCTCATAAAGCCAGAGGGCTTTTTAGAATATTCGGAGGCAATTGGTCCCCTTGTTATGCATGAATTAATATATGTTCTGTGTAACTGTTACATAAATATGTTGGCCGGACTGCGTGGAGATCACTTAGTTGATCTGTGATCTCTACTCTACGGAATGATTGATTAACAACTGATCTGCAGGAAGACGAGGCATGGAAATATGTATAGCTTTATATTGGCGGAGGAGATCTGGGTAGAACAGGAGGGAGAGAGTGTGAATGAGGGCTCCCAAGATTCGAAAGGATGGTCTGGAATTACTTGCATCGAAACCCCACTCATGGTGAGTGTAATGTGAGGCCCGCCCATTTTGCGAAGACTTCTCTCAGCAATGCTAGGCCAATTACATTCTGAACATGTGCATATACTGACTTGATCACAGACAATGTGCTTGTACTGAAGGGGGAAAACAACCCAGTAATAGTTTAAGGACAGCACATTCCAGATAGAACATGTTGGGATATTGTTTTTGAAGCCCCTTCATGAATGAGTTGATATACAAGTGCTACATTTTACAGTTACACAAATATGGTGGCCAGAACACGTGAGGATTACTTGTGACATTTAACCCTAAGGAAATAAATGAAGAATTCAGGAGATTTTATAAGAACCTATACAATGAGTCTAATAAGTTGACATAGATTTCATAGACACATTTTTATCACAGCAGCCAATTGTTTGTTTTTCGGAGGAGGAAAAGCTTAATTTGGAAAATACAAAATCCAAACATGAAATTAAGAGAGCAATTTGCCAATTGAATATAGGAAAGTGTCCAGGTCCCGATGGCCTGCCAGTAGAGTTTTATAGAGCTATGCCGGATGAGGTTCTGAACCTGCGGAGAGATACATTCACATATTGCAATGATAAGAGACACCTTCCCCCTACACTTAAGCACGTCACAATATCCTTAATTCAAAACCAGGAAGACCTCCTCTGGTTCTGGTGAATTACAGACCCATCAGTTTAATTAATTCAGATTTCAAAATACTGACTAAGATACTGGCAGGTCGAATTGAAAAGGTTCTACCAAAACTGATTCATCCAAATCAGGCAGGATTTATAAAAGGAATAGTTTGTGTCTCAAATATGAGGAAGCTTTCATTAACCATATCAGAGTCAAGTAAATCAAGTATGGAAACAGTTGCATTATCACTAGACGCTGAAAAAGCTTTTGATTGGGTCGTTGGATCTTCTTGTTCAAGACTATGGCGAAAATTAACTTTGGCCCAGAGCATTTGAATTGCGTTAAACTGCTTTACAATAATCCTAAGGCTGACATGAACACTAATGGCAGAATATCACCTAAAATTGAATTGCAACGTGGAACTCGTCAGGGTTGTCCATTGTCACCCATTCCTTTCCTGATTTCAATTGAACCATTGGCAGTGGCAATCAGATCTGATAAAAGGATCTGCAGAATGTACTTCTATGGGATAAGCAAATTAACAATGGGGGTCCTGGGAATCCCTCTGCCAGACATTAGTCCTGGTTACGAGAGACTTACCCAGAGTCTTTAGCTCACTATCTTTCACAGAGAAGAAATATCCCAAACATATCAGTCTTTGTCCTGGCCTGGGGCAGTCCAGCACCGAAATGCTAGGCAATTCTCCTCTGAACAAGAGTACCAACAGAAACCCCAGACACGTGTTTCGGTCTGGTTGGACCTCATCAGTAGGGCGGATCTGTGCCTCTCTAAGAATAGTGGGCAAGGGGTCCATGTCTGGATTCCCCTAGTATCTTAGGGTGAGACCCAAAGTTACTTAAATATGCAAATTAACAATGGGGGTCCTGGGAGTCCCTCTGCCAGACATTAGTCCTGGTTACGAGAGACTTACCCAGAGTCTTTAGCTCACTATCTTTCACAGAGAAGAAATATCCCAAACATATCAGTCTTTGTCCTGCCCTGGGGCAGTCCAGCACCGAAATGCTAGGCAATTCTCCTCTGAACAAGAGTACCAACAGAAACCCCAGACACGTGTTTCGGTCTGGTTGGACCTCAACAGTAGGGTGGATCTGTGCCTCTCTAAGAATAGTGAGCAAGGGGTCCACGTCTGGATTCCCCTAGTAACTTAGGGTGAGACCCAAAGTTACTTAAATATGCAAATTAACAATGGGGGTCCTGGGAGTCCCTCTGCCAGACATTAGTCCTGGTTACGAGAGACTTACCCAGAGTCTTTAGCTCACTATCTTTCACAGAGAAGAAATATCCCAAACATATCAGTCTTTGTCCTGCCCTTGGGCAGTCCAGCACCGAAATGCTAGGCAATTCTTCTCTGAACAAGAGTACCAACAGAAACCCCAGGCACGTGTTTCGGTCTGGTTGGACCTCATCAGTAGGGTGGATCTGTGCCTCTCTAAGAATAGTGAGCAGGGGGTCCACGTCTGGATTCCCCTAGTAACTTAGGGTGAGACCCAAAGTTACTTAAATATGCAAATTAACAATGGGGGTCCTGGGAGTCCCTCTGCCAGACATTAGTCCTGGTTACGAGAAACTTACCCAGAGTCTTTAGCTCACTATCTTTCACAGAGAAGAAATATCCCAAACATATCAGTCTTTGTCCTGCCCTGGGGCAGTCCAGCACCGAAATGCTAGGCAATTCTCCTCTGAACAAGAGTACCAACAGAAACCCCAGACACGTGTTTCGGTCTGGTTGGACCTCATCAGTAGGGTGGATCTGTGTCTCTCTAAGAATAGTGAGCAAGGGGTCCACGTCTGGATTCCCGTAGTAACTTAGGGTGAGACCCAAAGTTACTTAAATATGCAAATTAACAATGGGGGTCCTGGGAGTCCCTCTGCCAGATATTAGTCCTGGTTACGAGAGACTCCCCAGAGTCTTTAGCTCACTATCTTTCACAGAGAAGAAATATCCCAAACATATCAGTCTTTGTCCTGCCCTGGGGCAGTCCAGCACTGAAATGCTAGGCAATTCTCCTCTGAACAAGAGTACCAACAGAAACCCAAGACACGTGTTTCGGTCTGGTTGGACCTCATCAGTAGGGTGGATCTGTGCCTCTCTAAGAATAGTGAGCAAGGGGTCCACGTCTGGATTCCCCTAGTAACTTAGGGTGAGACCCAAAGTTACTTAAATATGCAAATTAACAATGGGTGTCCTGGGAGTCCCTCTGCCAGACATTAGTCCTGGTTACGAGAAAGATAGTGAGCTATAGACTCTGGGTAAGTCTCTTGTAACTAGGACTAATGTCTGGCAGAGGGACTCCCAGGACCACCCCCCTTGTTAATTTGCTTCTATGGGATAACACAAAAGTAATGGCTATACGCTGATGATCTTTTACGGGTTGCTCAGGATTTAACATCTTCAATTCCGGCATTGATGGATTTGATTGGAACTTTTGGATCAATATCAAATACAAGATTAACTGGCCAAAATCTGAGGCTCTTCCTTGCTCTAATGTGACTAATAGTTTATTGCTAATAAGTTATGGCTTCAGATGATGCTCGAATAAGATGAAGTATCTTGGGATATGGCTTACAAGAGATATCAAAGAGATGATGGACTTAAACTTGAAGTTAACAATAGGCAAGATTACAACAGAACTTGACCAATGGGATTCTCTCAAGCTATCCTTAGGGGGCAAGGTAAATGCTATAAAGATGATGATCGCTCCAGAAATAACATGTGTTGAGTATGATTCCACTTCCTACCAAAAATTCAATGATGAAAAAACTGGATAGCCTAATCAAAAGGTTTCTACAGGAAGGAAAGACACCAAGATTGAATTTATGGAAACTGCAGCTGCAAAATGAAAGAGGCCGGTTGAATATTCCCAATTTTAGCAAATATCATCAAGCTTTCACAATCAGAAATTTCCTGCCATTTATTGAGGGAAACGCAGATGAGTGGTCAGTTGCAGAAACAAGCGTGGTGGGTCCCCTAAACACTCAAGCAGTCCTATCGACCGCAAACGAAGATTGGGGGAGTAAATCATCTTTGACGGATTTTCTGAAATCAACTTGGAAAACTATGGCCAGGTCACTAAATATGAACCCGTGCCTAATGAGATCATCCTCAATTTGGTTGAATCCAGCAATTAAACTTAAGAACAAAACACTATTTTGGCCGAATTGGCTTTTGGCAGGAGTAAGACAGATAGGGACCTGTTTGAGGGGGAAATGTGGCAACGGTTTGAAGACCTAAAAAGGAAGTTTGCCCTGGATAAATGTACCTATGGGGAGTAACGGAAACTAAGGAATGCAGTGAATTTGAAAATGTTGGATTCTTCAGACTTGATGTTCACAATTAGGTCCATAGGTAACCAAGATCATATGGCATCCAAAATATAAACATTATTAAGCGAAAACGCACAAGGAAATGACAAAATCACGGAAACCTGGTCAAGGTGCATTGAAGAAGCATTGAATCAATCTAGATGGGAGGCTCTCTGGAAAAACATCCCACAAATGTGTTTGCATATGGGAGGAAGAACTTGAAAAGTGAGGTTGTTGAATAGAGTATTTTGGATGCCAGACCATATGCACAAACATGGTTTAAGTCAGTCAGACGCATGCTGGAGATGTGGTCACATACGAGGTACTTCGGAGCATATGTTTTGGGAATGCAATAAAGTAAGAGATTTTTGGAAAGGAATTACTGAGATAATGAACAGAGTCTTGAAAGAAGAGAGGGAATTTAATTTTGAAACATAAATCCTAGGAGAGGATATAGATTTGGATGAGCTGAGGCACCACCAAGTAACATGGATTTATAGAGGTTCATTGGCTGCAAAGGAAATAATTGCGCGTAACTGGAAATCGGCATTATTCCCAAAAAAGGAGTCGTGGTTGGATGAAATGTACTCAATTTGTAACACTGAAAGGGTCGTGCTGGAGGTGTAGAAATAAAAAGAGGCACTATTTGACAAATTATGGGGAGATTTTCTGGATTTGGAGCTGGAATGGTCTGATTAAGAGAGAGAAGCTTTGAAGGAGATCCAGATAAGTCAAATATTTTTTTACATATTTCCAGCTTAAATAAATAGAATGTTATAACCCATACAGAAGAACATATAACAATGTTTATAGAACGATAAGAAGTAAAGAGAGGTGGACGGGTGGGTGTTGCTTTTTTTTTTGGGGGGGGGTTTGTTGGTTTTGTAGTAATTGTTTTGTTGTTGTATTTGTCTTGTACAGGTCACAATCATTTAGGTTTGCTTCTTTATTATTTTTATACAGGAGGTTGTGAAGAAGTTTGAACAGTTTGAAATAGATGTTACTATTTTTATACAGAATATATAAGATTCATTGTATTTTACATTATGTTTGCAAGATGAAAATTGAATAAAGTAGTTTTAAAAAAGAAAAAAATAGGAGGAGACAGATGTCAGCAGCGTGTTTATTGGCTGAGGGAGCGTTAAGATTTGCCAGGTGGAGGAGGTCACTGCCTTTGAAAGTTTTCTGAGGTGGTGTACAGGGGCGTGGTACATCAGTCAGCAGAGGGGGAGATAGAGTAGAAGGCATAGATGCAGTAGAAGGAAGGAAGTTAATGAGAGAAGGAAGGATCTGATTAAAGAAGAGGGGGTTGGGTTGTGGACCCTGAACCGGGATAGTGCCCCTGTGATAGACATTAACGAAGCAGCTAGAGGAAGAGAAGCCGGCCAATAGGACTTCCCACTTGGTGCCACTGTTAATGGCAGAGAATGTGGAAGGAGAGAGAGTAGACATGAGATGGGGGTCCACAGATCTGAAGAGGGGACGGAGAAGAGGATATCAGTGAAAACTTCACTAGAGGAAGCACTGACATTGGTGTCTGCGATTGGAAGTCCAGGGTTTGCACTCAAGATTACTTTTTTCTACTATTTTTCTGTGAGAGTTTGTTAGAGAGGGGATAGGTGATAGTGTAGCAGTTAAAGAATATTGGAGAGATGGAGAGAGCAATAGGTCGGCAAAGGTTTGGACAGGAAAGGAAAAGAGGAGTGGCTGCACAGTGCAGTTCTAGCTAAACTCACCAGGAGGCCTAGTAAGAGACGTCCATGGAGGCACAACAAAGCGGAATGGAGGATGTTCACAGATGGAATGAAACATGCCTAAATCCGATTTTAAAAAATGGCACAAAACAGTGAAATGCAGGATGTTCACAGATGGAATGAAACATGCCTAAATCCGATTTATTTTAAATGGAGGCACAAAACAGTGAAATGCAGGATGTTCACGATGGAATGAAACACGCTTAAAACCGATTGTTAAAAATGGAGGCACAACACAGTGACATGCAGGATGTTCACAGATCAAATGAAAAACGCCTAAATATGATTTGTAAAATTTCGGCACAACACATTGAAATGCAGGAAGTTCAAGATGGAATTAAAAGTGCCTAAATCCAATTTTGGTAAATGGAGACACAATACAGTGAAATGCAGGATGTTCACAGATGGAATGAAACATGCATAAAACCCATCTTAAGTATGGAGATGGTATAGAAGCATACCTAGAGCTTGTTACAAATGCTCCCTGCTCATGTTCTTTTTGGGCTCCTGTGAGCCTGTGACAGCACTCATCTTTCTCACTGTCTCTGCAGTGAAAGTTCATCACAAGTGTTTAACACCGCCGTGGCCGGCCCGCTCACAATACAAAGGATCATGCCGCTCGGATGTAACTTGGTGCTGCACTCGCTGTCTCTGCAGCGAAAACCCTTCTGAAGTCATGTGTACCACCACGGCCAGTCCCACCGCAGTACAAAGGTGCCTGCTGCCTAGATGTGGAGAGAACAGTGCTGCCCCTCGTGCTATTCTTGGCTGCCACAGCCTCTCCTCTCAAATGCCTGGCACCTTGCAGCACCTTTCTTTGTTAACTTGTGGTTCACGCGGTTAACACTGGATCAGCCAGCGATCCTCCATGGCTTGAGGGGCCTGAACGATGACCAAGCAGCGGCCCAGATCATGTCGCCCGCATTGCTGACTATCTCCGGCAAGCACCAAGCGCGGGCTCCTTTGTCTAATTACAATGCGGGCGCCATCTTGGATCTGGGGTCGGAGGCTCTCTGAAGTCAGCACCACACTGCAGGAAGGACGAAAAAGTATCCTCAGCTCCCCCAGGAGGTAGGTGGTGCTGCCACGAATGGGTGGGGGGGGGCGGTTTCTGGCAAAAATTACAAATTTAGGTGAATTTTTAACATCTGCCAGGCCCAAGAGGCTGCACCCTCACGGAACACGCGGAAGACACTTCTTGTCGGTCCAAAACCGGAAGCTTGGAAAGCTAAATACCCATAGGGAAGTACTGTGTGGTCATTTATAGTTGCTCATTTCACTGGGGAGTCAAAAGTACATTTCTTAGCAACCATAGTTTTCAGATATTTCAAATTACAGCTCAGTCCTAGTATCTAGTGTAAAAAAACAAAGAGTTTCACCAAAAAGGAAAGGTCCACATGTGGTGCAAAATTACATTTCCTAAATGTAAAGTAGTCAATTCTTTGCTGGGCAACACCCACCTCAAATGTGTACACAGCATTACATTGCAATGCCCAACTACAAAGTTAAACTTACTTATACACGCCACACTGCAAATAAACCACCATAAATGTAAACATTTACTGACACTTTCAACTTATCCAAGTGATCCAGAAATGTTCACATCAGCCGCAGACTCATCTGCAAAGTATGGGTTCAGCAATCAGAATTTTAAAAGTATTCAAAATGATGCCTACTATACTTTTCAAAAAATCAATGGAACAAAAAGAGGACTATAGTAACCAATCTACTAAAATGACTGACACATTTGCACTACACCTAACACAGGCAAGGGCACAATTGCAACAGTAACACCAACCAATTGCAAACACCAAAACACAGACATCATACATGCCTCACTCCTACTATTAGGAGAAATTCAAACTGGCAGTAATTTTCCAGGAAACTGGGAAGGACTGCAGATATCATGGCTGGTTTGAAAAATGGGTGACTTATTGGAGACAGTTTTCTGTTTTGGGTACTGATTTTTTGTGCGAGACACAATATTAACATAGACCTGGAGGTGACTAATTTTATAGAGTTAAAAGGTTTGCATTATGGGGAATGTGCTTGTCCTGGGATTTTCCTAAGTTGTTGAGTCTCAGTAGCACAGGGCTGCAGATGGCATACTCATTCATTATGGTGGCAATGATTTGGGCAATGTACGAGGTACGTCTCTTACTTTACTGATGAAACAAGATTTGGAGAAACTCATAGAACATTTTTCCTTACACCATCTTCATCTTTGCCAACCTGACTCAGAGGCAAAAATGGAAGTGGACCACCAATGTAATTCAAAAATTGAGAAATCTTAGAGAAATATTAATAAGGTAGTTTTCACTTTCAACAGGGACCGGAAACAAATTATGGATATCGAACAATAAAATCCAGATCCACATATCTAACCTGTAAAGACATGATGGACTACACCTAACTGATGAAGGGAATTCTCTCTTCCTTGACGACGTTAGAGCTATACTCTAAATTGGCTGAAATACTGCACTCAGTGCACCCCAAAACAGTCCTTTTAAGGACTACTTATAATACAGGTTTGCATATATAAGCATGTACCATATAAAAAGAAGTGAAAATCTTTATACTATAGCTGCAGGTCGCTGTGGCTTTCCACAGAAAACAGACCACACAACTTACTTTTTCAATAATGTTATGTTCTTTGAGTGTCTCTTAAAAGAGCCTTTGTGTTGTTAACTTAAAATTGTAATAAAAATACCATTGTTTATTCTGTCAATGGGTCTACTTTTTTGATCCCCTTACATGCTCCCTTCAAAGTATCCAAATAAACTTGCAATGTGTATCTGCGATGTTACTTCAGATGTTTTATTATTATTTGTTTACCCAACATAAAATAACCTGGACTCCCAACCAAAAATGTCTCTCAACAATACATACAGATAGCTACTCTTTCAAAAACCCCTTCCAGAGTTTAACTATCCACCAAAAACAATATATACCTCAATTGTCATCTAATAAAACTCTACATGAACTCTTCAACCGCTCCAACTGTGAATGACACTGTTTTTTCTAAGTAGAATATAAAGAAATACCACCATGCAATAACATAACATTTAACTTGGAACAGCCAATGAAATAATCACTTCAAACTTTATTGTGATTGGAGGAAAATGTACACTTATGACCTATCTTTATAGCTGTGGTTATAAAACATGCCACCCCATTGGTTTGACAATAAATGTGGCCCCAAATGCCCCATTGTATCCATGGGTATACATCACTTTTTTGCATACTCGTAAACACGTATATATAGAGGTTTAGACCATCAAATGACATCAGGCAAGAAGTGGGGAGAGGGAAAAATGTAATGTGAAATATTGACCTCCAACATACACAAAACAATATGTTTATTCTGTGTAAATGTAACTCTAGTTGTGGATATAGGTGCACATATACCTACAGTTGCCACCGCGTGTACAAATCCAACCAATGGGATGCCAAGCTTGAACGCAGCACACAATCTGATTTGTTGATGCCGCACGTGTGGATGTTCATCATAATGTGTGGGCGTACCTGCGTGAACACTGGAACAACCAATCAGGTGATGCAGTATGTAAATGCGGCTACATTCAGGCATGATCACAGATACCCACGCATACACTATCAAACAAGCAGATTGTGCGCTCCGGTTACACACCTATGCATGACACATATCCGCGGCAACGGGAACCGCTAATCAGGTGGCATGGTACGTAAACGTGTATCTGCCCATGTATGGTGACATATCCGTGTGTACGCCAGTGATCAATGAAATCCCGAGTCCCATAAGCGCGGCTACAGGTGTCATGATTTGGTATTGATGTTGATACAATCCACACTCTCAGATTGATTGTTTGAGTAGCAGCGGGTATTCGCTACACCCAAAGACAACTCCTTTAGAATTCCTCACTGCGTTGTATTCTTGGTACTGAGCAGGTTGCCTGTCAAGTCCAAAAACATTTGAAAGCAAATTCCTAATTTTTCCCATCCTTTATTGCCCCCTCCTTTGTCCCTATACTGCTTTTCTTTGTCATGTTAATTGTTGTGTTTGTCTGCTGTTTATTTTAGTTTCTTTTCTTTTTTTTAAACCATTTTTATTTTATTGGCATTGTTCTTTTTGTGTTGTGTGTTTTATTTTTCTTACATGATCCTCCCTGGTCAGACATTCACCATGTCCCTATACCATCCCCATGCACAAAACGTTGTGTGGGATTAAGAAAACGGTGGACAGTTGGAAGTATTTCCTTGTTAAAGAACACCAGTCATGCAAGAAAATCAAATATGTGCAATGCAAGCTGTGCAAGAAGCAGCTTTGAAGTGGACCTTCAAATGTTACATCCAAAAGCTTCAGAACATCGGTCCTCATTCAGAATTCAGAACCTGATCCATGTCCATTGGAACGAGCTGGATGAGGGGTATTGTCAGGCCCATGAATACCACAAGGTGTACACGATTAACCATCTCCAGCACCCACTACTGCAGCGTCCGCCTCTCTCAACTCATCAGCCGCACCTACTTCTACAACCACCAGGACCTAACCTCAACTACTGCTGCAAACACCCGATCTAAAGCAGTGCAAAGTTATTTGCTGCAAATGCCAAAATGGGCGATGCCACTCTAGATGGCTGGACAAGGGTCATTTCTGAACACCAGGGCAACTACTGCCATTAGGCATTTCTTTTTTTTTAATGGCAATTCCCACCCTTTTTGTGAAAAGGTCAACGTCTGCCCAAAAAATGAAATACAAATAAATAATTCCCCCTTTTTTACCCTTAGTTATATGTGTCAAACCTAACGTTCTTCCCTTCCCTGTTCCACCCTCCACCCTATCCTTTCCCTCGCCCCCAGAATGGCCCTTTTTTCAGGGCCAGCCTTTCAGTTAAAAAAGTAGACATAGCTGCGACTATTATAGGCCCCTTTGTTCTCTCTACATAAATCCAATATCCTATTTATCTCCCCTCCACCATCCCACACCTTAAAAAAAGGTTGCATCCCTCCCTGACCAAACACAGTATTTTTTTATGTGATGCACTTAAAATGTACCTATTCCCTGTCATTGTAGCCATGGATATAAACGCAAGGGAGTAGCCACATATCATTTTCAAAATTTCAAATACTCTAAACCCCAACATATAGCCTGGTGTCATTCTAACTATTCCACCCCTCTAGTGTTTCCAAGTATTTTTAAGCTACATACACGCGGCTATAACAAAATAGTGACAATACATATAACCATATCAATAAAAGCAACCATTCAAGTGGCGGGGTACTTTAACGCAGTTATACGCAGGTGCGATGCCAAATACCCAGGCATATTACAGCAATCAATTAGACCAGGTCTTTGTGGTTGTTTTACCTGCGGGTATTGGGAAAAAAGCACAAAAAATCTTCCCTGCCCTCCCAAACCATCACCAGCTCCCTCCACTGCCCTGAAGTCCTCCTTGCCTCCCAAGACCTATACCATTACCCCCACAACAGTCGTTTATGTGATGCAGTTTCAGTTAAAATGTCAGTTAGCCGTGGTTATACCCGAGGATATAGCCAAGTTCATTTGACAAATGTTTGAGCCTTGTATTACAAACGTCATCCCTAGCCCCCCTCCAACTCTCAAATTGTACATGTTGTCCTTTTGCCTACCCCCCGCCACTAGTCTAATGGCATTTGCATATTTCCTACATTTTACTTTACTGATACCCTCGGCTATAACCTGGGGTATAACCGTGGCTACCGCTCACATGGAGAAAAAAAAAGATGGCGGCTGTTTCTTTAATAAACTACTACACTCAGAAATTGCCCCATTTGTATAACCAAGGGCTTATTGCTGCTGCAGTCACTTTTCTGTGCCTGCACGTTCCGAATTAGCCACCAGAAACAATTAGCCACTAGAAACCAACTCATAGAATGCACTCAGATTCTGCCTTACATGCTACCATGTCAAGTTTGTGCTACAGCCACCGACTCCCAATGTTACTTTCATCGATCCTGAGAACATAGCACCTGGCCATACTGGCACTGTGACTTACTATAGAAACTTTTACCAGCGAAACTTTGGCTTCTGCCCGTTAGCCCTGTGCTATCATTTAATAGTGTAATAGCCATCTACATATTGTGACCAACCTCCGTAACGGCAAATATCTACACCTATAAGTTGCTTGTTTTTGAGTTGCCTTGCTGTTTACACTCTTGACCCCACCTCTTGTATCATTGAACACCAGAATTTATGCCCTGCCTTCCTGCTCACATATTTGGTATTACTCTTAGCGTTACGTAACTACAGGCCTATGCCTGTTCCTACTAACTGCGTACTGCATAAGACACTCAGGGTGCACACTCTGACCCACTATCGGAATGTTAAATCAAACCTGCACTTGCCCTGCCAAGGGTTTATGTGTATAAGGAAGTGCTCCACCTTACTAATACGGAACACCCTATGTGATACTACGTACTATTGTGATCCTACATTATTAGGGACTTTGCTACAATGATTTTCATGTGATACTATGTGTTATAGTGTTTTTTGCATTATTAGGGATGTTGCTACCATGTTCCCTATGTGACACCATGTGCTAGAGTGATTCTACAGCATTAGTGATTATGCTACTAATTCGTGATTTTTTACTACGTGACAAAATGATTTTGCACCATTAGGGATTGTGATACTGTGATTTTCATATAATACTACGTGCCATAATGACCCTGTATTATTAGGGATTATACTTCCGTGATTCCATAAGATTCTATGCGACACTAAGTGACACAATAATCTCAAATTTCATGGCTTATGTTTCCGCAATTCAATGCTTTACTACAAGCCACACTTGCATGTGCCTCTGTATCTTTACTTGCTCCCTCCTAGCCTAATTCACCAGCCTATATTACCTGCAATTTAATCTAACCAATTAGGATGGCCTGCCACTGACATGGTAACACCCCTAGACAAGGTCTTGCTACCCCTCCTAAATTAGGTGACTGATTTCTTCATACAGGCTTCCATAAGATGGTAAGCTACAGCCAAGTGCTCAAGGCCCATTTGCCACAAGACTCTTTCATGCTTAATGTGCATAGATTAACATTAATGATGTCCCCTTTACTACCACAAACTCACGAAATACCACACACAAGTTTCCTTCCTACACTACATCCCGCCAATCCCACAGCCAAACTCGTGAAAGGAACTATACCCAACACCTATGGCCCACTCACCCCCACGCAATTTATTGTGCAATATGCCAGTCGGCCTACTCCAAACCAACCTTGTCCAGTGAACATCCAAAACACTAAACTTAGATATCGCCTGCCAAAACCTAAGCCCACCCTTTTAAAAAGACTCAGACCTAAGGATCTAACTAATCTGAAATCCACTCATACAAACAGATTTAGCACCAAAGCTCTGCCCACCCTAACCAATTTGGACTATCACAACCATCCTAAAGTATGTACTAACACTACATTGAACTACATTGCTATGGACATGCCATTCGACTCAAAAGGTCCCGGTACGCCTACGGCTGTTGGGGACAGCTTACCTACAAACTCACACTTGGCCACAGAGACACATATGAGCTCATCAAAAATTCATGCGAACACACCTTCAATCAAGGGTGCCCTCATCAATGCCAGATCACTTGTAGTTCATTCCCTAGATATTGCAGACATCATCCTTATCAACAATTTGGATTTCCTGAAGATTACAGAGACATGGCACCATGCTGTGGCCGGACCAGCCCTTTCACTTGCCATTCCCGACAACTATGCCATCCTCAGAACAGATAGAGAAAATGCAAGGGGTGCAGAAGTTACCATTGTTGCAATAAACGAACTTGGTCTGAGAGAACTGCCCAACCAATTGTTCCCCTCAGGAGAACTCCTATCTATCAAACTACCTCTCAACGCCTCCTGCACCGTAACAATCCACCCTATCTATAGACCTCCTGGTCCCACAACCACCTTTGCGGACGAGATCACACACCTCCTCGCACAGAATACTAAACCAGGCTCCCAAATCATGGTGTTGGGTGACATTAACTTGGGCTTCAACAACACCAATGATGACAGTGCCTCAGCCTTAGCCAACACCCTATCTGAACTTGGCTTCTCACATGGATCACTAACCCAACTCATAGCAAAGGCAGAAATCTAGACTAGCTGGTTGACGTTAACTGTGACACTACGATTCTCTCCACTACGCCCAGCGCTTGGTTGGACCACCATGTCATTTGTTTCTTCATCCAGAATAACCCCCTCTTAGATTCCGGCTCTAGTTTAGCACTGCCATTAGCTACCAGGAGTAAATGTCACATTACAGCAGAGAGGTTACTGCCTCTACTACTCCCAATTTCCAGCTACACCAACTCAAATAAGTTGGATCCATCCTCCATGGTCAAGCTCTATAATAGTACCTTTCTGCATGCTGTAGACAAAGTAGTTCAACTAAGAAGTGTGCAAAGCTAAACCACTCACACATTTAAATACCTGGTACTCAATCAATCTAAAAACCTTGCACACTAAAAAAAGAGCAGCAGAAATGTATTGGAAAAGAAACCCCACAGACAAAAACAAAGACTATTTCTCTACCGCCTCTAAGAATTAGAAAACAGTCATCCTGCAGACCAAAAGTATCATATATAATTAAAGAATTCTGAATGCCAACTCTGGCACTAAGGAACTGTTTGCCATCCTTCGCAAATTAGAATCGCCTGTGACACCACAAGAATCGTGCACCAAAGATGCTACCTGCTACTCAAATATTCAGAATGCCTTGTGAAGCAAAATCAAACTTTATCAAACAAAAATTGAATCTAAAAAAAAATGAGCCTTCCACCTAACATTCAATTCCACAAACCAACGGATGTCCCTCTGAAACTGATCACCCTATTTGAGTTCACCCCAGTATCTGCAATATATGTGAAAAAAATTATCACCGGCCTCAATCCATCCAGATGTCAAGGCGGCATCTGCCCAACAACAGTTATCAAAGACGCGGTGGAAGAACTTGCCCCTTTCATCACATCGTTCATAAATGCCTCTTTCGAAACAAGCACTGTCTCCACCAAACTCAATGATGCCTGGGTCCTCCCCTACTAAAAAAAAACAACCTTGGACCCCAACATTCCCACAAACTATCGACCCATCACGACCGTACAGTTCCTACTTAAAATTCTGGACAGGGCAGCCAACCTGCAAATACAAAATTATCTAGATTCCAACAATCTTTTAGGACTTTGACAATTAGGCTTCAGACCAGGTCACAGGACAGAATAAGCCTGGATAGAC
This sequence comes from Ambystoma mexicanum, assembly GCF_040938575.1. Classification (NCBI taxonomy): domain Eukaryota; kingdom Metazoa; phylum Chordata; class Amphibia; order Caudata; family Ambystomatidae; genus Ambystoma; species Ambystoma mexicanum. The sequence goes on along the minus strand of NC_090931.1, from coordinate 1,268,602,756 downwards.
CTAAAAATCCAAATGAATGAAACTAAAGATAAAGGGAATCTAGCTCTCCTGCTGTCAAGGCCACAGGACAAGAACCACAACTGAAAACCTTTGGCACCAGGCTCATGAGAAAGTGTGCTCTGCACACTTTTTTCCTAGTGCACATGACTTTCCATCTCTTAATGAGCCCCCACTTGCACCCAGGCTGGGAATGGGCATAGGAATGCATGGGGCTACACATGCAGCATCTTCTGTGAGTGGCAGGGTGGAGCCATCTAGCAGAGCAAAGAGGCGTAGCCGGGACCAGGCTATTTAAGCCTGCCCCGCCAACAGCCAGTGCTTCGCGTTAATCTGCTCATGCAGCGTAATGCTCACCCCCGCCTGAAGAAGAATCTTACCTGATTTCCAGCAAAACCATCGCTGGAGTGCATATTACGTGATTTCCAGCAAAACCATACCTGAAGTGCATCTTACCTGATTTCCAGCAAAACCATTGCTGAAGCGCATCTTTACTGTTCCCAGCAAAACCATCATCTGGAGTGCATCCTACATACACCTGAAGCGCCTCTTACCTACTTTCAACACCACCATGTACCATTGCCTAGAGCGCACCTACCTGTCTCCGGCAATACTACCGCCGGCAGTGCTCCTTACCTGTCCCGCAGTCTGAACGCTTATGCTGGAGCTCTTCTCGGCCAGCATCCTCGCGGTTACAGGCATCCATCAGCCGCCGACAGATCTTCAGACTGCTGCTCCTCGTCAAGCGTCACCAGGCCGTACATGCAGGAGAAAAAGGACAATTAAGGTCAGAAGCCACATAAAGACCATTTGCTAAGGTTGCGCGCTACATAACGTTTGCGCTAACCTTAAGGCTCCAATTTACCATCTATTTGGGGATATTTCGGGCTCTCCACCAACATCATGGCTCTGCTGGGCCTTCATCATCTGTTGGGGAGAAAGAGAGACATTACTAGGGATATCAACACTAATCATGTGGAAAAGATATTACTAACGAATACGGACAATAATCGTTGTTGAAGAACACTTACCTTAGAAGTGGATCAGTCACAGCCGGTCTGGGCTACCACGCACATGGGCCAGTGAGGTAACTAGGCTCACTGAAGCACCCCTGCACTTGAGAAGCAGGACGGAGAGCTCATCCTCATATCTTCGCAGGTGAGACTATATGGGCAAAGGCATGCTCACCACATTCTGGAAGGAGGGTTCGAAAATGACAGCCATATCACAACATCCTCACGACCTCTCGTATCCTTAAAGGAGCAGTGTCAACCATCTGAGCAATTCGCAACACAGGAGCAGGGGAAGAAGTCTGTTCCAGGGGAGTCAGATCCTGGGAGGCCTCAACCGTGCCCCAACATCCCCGCAGAGACTAGGTGAGCATAACACCTACTCCTCTTAGGCTTGTCAGCAGCCTTTGACCTGGTCGACCACAAGATTTTGTGCAATCACTTGAACCTGGCTGCCCATTTCTCCAGCAAGGCTTCCAAATGGATTCAATCCTTCTTATCCAACAGGACAATGAGGGTCTTTGCCCCTACGGCATCTGCCGAGCCGACCCCAGTTGCCTGCGGTGTCCCACAAGGTTCCTGTGTGTCCCCACTTTATATAACATCTTTACGAAGCAACTTTTTGACCACCTGGATTACTTTGGTGTCATCTACAGTAATTATGCAGATGACACCCAAATCCTCATTCCCATCACAGGTTCCTACGACAACGACTCTAAGAGACTTAATGAAATGTACCAAATCATTCAGGCTTGGATGGCTATCCATGGCCTATGCCCCAACAACGACAAAACTGGGTTACTCATCATTGGCTCACAGAAACAACTAAAAAAAAATAGACAACCCATTTCAATCATTTAACATTGACAACATAAGCATCAAGGGGGTCAAAGAAGTTAAAAATTAGGCATCTACCTTCATTCAGCCCTCATGCTAACAAGACAAGTTAATGCGACTGCCTCGGTGACCACCTACCCCTCACATCTCATCAATGCCTGTAGACCATTCCTCTCCACAGACAGTTGCATTACCTTGGCTAGGGCCCTCATAGTATCTAGACTTGACTATTTCAACGCCCTTTACGTCGGGACCCGCAGCCGCAACCTATAAAAACTCCAAGTTATACAGAATAATTCCTTGAGAGTAGCTCTCAACATCCCGAAGACTAACCACATCACAGCGGCTAGACATGACACCCATTGGCTTCCTGTTCAGGACAGGATTGTTTTCAAAACACTATCAATAACCCACAAGTGCCTTTCTAATTTAGCTCCAAAATATCAAACTAACAAATTTACAAAACATTTCAGCCATAGATTTAAATGGTCCATTCATGCTGACCTCCTAAAAATCCCTACATTCAAACTACAAAAATCAGGAGGCAACAGTTTACCAGTTGAAGCGTGGAACTCTGGAATGCTATTCCCCTGACATTAAGAGCAAAGCTGTCCTATTGGACGTTCGGAAAAAACTGATAACCTGGCTTTTCATGCAAAAGCATTAAGTCTTGCAAGGTCCAAACCCACTACAGCAATGGTAATGCCATGTATTGCCAATCATTTTATGTAATTCTATTTATGTACCCACTGCACTGTAAAGTCTTACTCCTATGCTACCTACCTGTACTCACTCAAACTCTTTGCCATATATTGCCTCTCATATTATGCAACTCCTTATACCCACTGCACTGCAGTCTCGTTCCTTGGAAACCTAAATGTACTCATTCCATATCCTTGCCTAGCACAAGACTTGCCATGCATTGCCCATTATCCTATGTAACATTGAATGACCACTATATCGTAATCACTCATTCCCTTCAACCTACCTGTATTCAATAATGTAATATAAACCCTTTCTGTACAGTAACTATGATACTAAGAATGTGCCCAGATACCCTTGGGTTAGGTGCGCTAAACAAGAAAATAAATAAATAAATAAATAAATAAATAAATAAAACTGTTTTGGGTCCTTGTCAATGCTCTTTACACAGGTTTGCTGCAAATCCGTCTGTGTTATATTTTATAAAATGTTTCAAAACGTAGGTACATAAGTAGTGATATAAGTTAGCCCACACTTGACAGAATCCATTCAAACTTTGCACAAACATTAAAGGTTGGTTCTATAATCTGTTCGCAAACGTTTGTGCGGATTTGCCAAATGTTATCAAAGTTATAAGCCATACAGACATGTTCCCCCTCTAATTTTGCCCCGTTTGGAGAAACTCCAACCACACTTTGCATAGCCATTCAAAGTAGGGTCAAAAATCTTTTTGCAAATTTGTATGGAGATTTGTCAAATTGCACCAACTGTATATGCTGTTAAAACATTTTGGGACGCCCCTCCAAGTTTGCCCCCTCTTGGCAAAACAGCACCAAACTTAGCAAAATTATATTCCACATTTTCACTCAGTTTCATTGAATGGTGCCAATGTTATAAGCCATCCAAAAAATGCTCTTCACTGACCCAATAATGCAGAAATATGCATGCATGTCCTTGAACTTTTGTCAAGTTTCTGAACATCTCAGTAATGCCTCGAACATCTGATGTATTGGCGGACTTCGCAGAAGAAAGAATACCCAATTTTTTTATTTTTCTGGACATATCTCATCCTCATCACTCCTCATCTCCCCAGAGATGTTTTCATTATTTTGACAAGTGTAATGTGTTTTTTTAATATATTATATCGCAATGTCCGAGGAATACGGATGCAGTTTGCTAATCTAACATGGTATCCATTTCAAAGGTTTTGACGCAGCTCACATTTTTAATTGACCAATTAGCAGGCATACAATGTCCTTAAGCATTTTGTGGCTCCCTGATTAGTCCAGAGGTGTCCGCGGACACGGAACCAGGAATTGAGTCAACTGACCAGACCGAGACATCACACATTTCTTTTAATTATATTTTGGACATTTAAAATAAATCTCCTGGACACCAAATTTGTGAAAGCAAGCTTCCTCGTGCAAGTCTGGTGCAACACTCTCCAGTGGTTTGGGCTGTAGCCGCAAGCAAAAATAAATTCCATTCATGTCTATCCGGATTTCAAAGGTTTTGGTACCCCCAAAAATGTGAGGCAGACAACTTTGTGAAGGTTTTTCATAAAATGCCCTTTTATTAACTTAAATGGGTTTGATAAACGCCTCACTATCCCTACCCTAAAGAGAATGTCCCTGCCTCTCATAATAACTAAAGGAAACATTGTAACAAAAGGAACCTGTTCCTCACGCTTATACATACAATTAACATATGAAGGGAATGTGCAGCAATTCAGAATATAACAAAACCACAGTTGTATCAAACATATTCTTGATAACTGTTTCTCCTTGGGATCTGGGTAATGTTCCCTTCCCCCAGGTTCAAAGCAGGAATTTTGCATCCAAATTTCAAAATAGAAAACTTCAGTTTTATAACACAGTTATGGAAAACAATGTACTTATTGCTCCAACAAGTCCCTCAATGGGTCTTCCCAATAGTTCCAACAGAAATAGCAAATCTGTGTTTTCCACTGATAACAAAAGGTTCAACACAACTGAACTGGATGGTCTCCAACCAGCCCTCGGACTGGAGATCTCCAAACAGACCTTTAAGATGAGTAGCAGTACCCTCGAGATAGATGGGTATGCAGATTCATACTCATACATCAAATAACTATGACAACTCAATAGTTTGGCAAAGGGAATCCGTTTAATGATAAGTACATAAAAAGGAGGAGTACAATGAACATCAGCAACCACTCGATCTTCTCTCTTGCTTCCAACTCCACTTAATTTCAGAAAAAACACAGTATTTATAGCAAAACCTCATCATCATTGACGTGCAATCTTAAAAACCTAACATGCAACGTGACTGGTTATAGGAAGGTAACTTTATCTTTGGTACTATATGTGTATGTGGTAATGGGGAGAGGGGATTGGACAATCAATGTCAGGTGGGGCAACTAAGCCCTTCCTTTAAAATGGCCACTATGAATGTCATTAAAAGTACGACGTCCCATTGGCTCTACTCTCTATAGGATCCTAGATTACACTGTCCACTATGATTAGGTTGGCATCAACCCCCCTCATACTTTTCCACTTACGTCTAGCAGCATGAACAAAGACCAGCCAAGTGCAGGGAGTTAGTCTGCACCCCAGCTTCCTTCCCATTATGTTACAATCAATCATCACCTCAGTGGTCATGTGTCAATTACTGCTTTGTAGTTTGGCCTCGAGTCTGCTTCTTAGTCTGAGAACTTTTAAGGAGTATGGGCATGGCAGAGACCCGTGCGTAGATGCGAAAGTCTCACTATTCCAGCCTGCCTTGCCACGTGACTAGGACACCGTGAAATCGGCCTCTTCTTCATGTATTTTCATGTATTTGATTTTAATTCTGCCAGTCTTCTACCATATGTGGCTTATCTTGACCTTTCTGAACAGGAAACTCTGTTCTTTTCTCTTTAATTGTATCCACTGTTGGCCTTTTCCAACCAGATACGACCTTGGCTTCTTGGCATAGTTACCTTCAGCTGAGTTTCGATCCATTTAAATTCTCGATTTGTTTGCTGAACACTCTCCTCTCGAGACCTTTAGTAACCTTTGTTTGATTCTGCTCATGTGCATAGTGGAATTATACTCATGTATAAAGTGCTTTTGAGGTATATGTATATATGTATATATTGGCACTTGCCGCAACCTATTTGCTATTAAGCATAAGCAAGCTTAACGATTTCTTTGCTTCTTGCGGTTTCTTGCATCTGTCCATGCTTAAACTAACTGAATACCTTCATCGTGTATATGGCATAAGTTTCTTCATCTTGGGTTCAAGATGTAATTTATCCATAGTATCTTCTTTTGATTTTGTTTTCGATCAGCATTTTCTGGTCTTGTATCATCTATGTGTGTGTCCGTCGAATGTCTTATGACATCACTATTCGTCTTCCTTTATTATCTTCTTGGCTTCATCGGCTATTCCATTCTGACAACAGTCATTTTGTCTTGACTGTATATATGGTTTTCTTAATGGGCACCTTACTGTCCAGGTTTTCTTAGGTGTCGGTACTTCAATAGGTGCTGTTACTTTAATAGGCACTGGGCAGAGCCCATGTGCTGCTCTCTGCTGGTTTATCTGTTCATCATACGTCAAATACTTTGTCGTGAAAGTGCCGGGTACTACGAAGCGGGTGGCTGGAGTGTGGATGACACTTGGCACTTCCTCTTCACAATTTCTTATTCAGAACCAAAATACTTCAACAGTCCCTTAATGGGAACAGAAAAGTTTGTCAGGATGATGCAACAACGATTCACAACATAAGTGAATGGCTTTGCCACTTCTTCTCCACAGTCTTTAAACACAACACCGTACTTTCATATCTTCCACCCAGTCCTTTCACCTGCCATGTCTAACACTACAAGGTCCCTTGCTGTATACCTCTACCTTAAGTACTTCTGTGATGAAGTTCATTTGGCAGCAACTTAACAAATCCTTTTGACTTTCAACAACTTCAATAATAACAACTTTGTAAAGTCTTTTAGCTTTCACCAACTTCAGAGACAAACAATTCTTCTATAAACATGAACTACATTGATGCTGTTTATGCCACTTGTATTGCAGACTATGCTTCTCTCCTCCAGATTGCTGGCAACCAGGAGGGCAGCTCCACTGCCACACTGATCTCCCCAGCCTTACATCAACCAAATGCTGATAATGGATATTTATCACCTTTGCTCTTCTTAGGTCTGGGCAATGCTTGTTTGGGTCTTTCTTAATTATTGCCTTTTACTCTTGGTGACAAAAGAATCTACAATTGTTCTTCTTAACTGCCCTATTTGGATTGGGGCAATATTGGTTGCTTTACAGGTCTTTTCCTATTGCCTTCTTTTGTCTTTGGCAATGGTGGTTTTTATCATCTTCAGAATTACAATTGCCCCAATGTTCTTTTTCTGCCACCTTAGCTGATCAGCCTTATTTTGGTATGCAAAGTTAGGTCCAATCCTCTACTTCTGCCTCTTAACTTTAGTTCTGTATTCAAACTTAGAAGCATGGGCCAGCATGTGATCACGGAGTGTTCCGGGGTCACATTCAACTAGTGAACTCACTGTGTGTTGCATACATGTCTGCTCCCTCTGTTGCCTTCGTAAGTCACTTTCTCCTGTACATGCTGGTTAGGGAAAAAGTATACCTCGCTCCAGAAGTGCTTCGGTGCACACCTGCCACCGGAGCACACTTCACTTTGGGGAAAGCATTTGAATTTAACACTTCCTGTTGCACAGCCTCTGCATGAGATTTTTAGGCGGAAAGCTTTCGTAACAATGCATCCAGAGGCATTGCTGGGGGGGGGGGCTTAGGGGGCTATAGCCCCGGGTCTTTTGGTTGTAGCCCCGGATAGAATCTCAGGGGCTACAACCAAAAGGCTAGCTAGCCCGAGTCCCGATAGTCCCGACATTAGCAAAGCCCCAGATCTTTTCCAGACCTAGCCACACCCCTGAATGCTTCCCACTGTGCAATCTCTGTAGACACGGTGCTTGAGGGTAGAGACTCTCAGAAAACGGACATCCGCTTTCCAGTCTCTTGCGTCTTTGCTGCCCCTCAATCTCGACTGCTGCTGCAACATGGAGTTATGAACAGTACTTCACTCTTCACTCCTTCTTCTACTACTATTGCAACAACTGCGACCATGACAACAGCTAATGGCCTGCACCGAAGGGCTCTTTTTAAACTGCTTAGTCGCTCTGAGGTGGGGATAGTAGCATAATGTCACCTAAGAAACGCTGATCAGTACTATTACGGAACCATTGAGTAGACCCAAAACTGCGACTCACATTACCTCAATTAGTGTCCCCCGCTCAGCTTAGTCGGTGTGATGGGGTCGGGGGCTGAGGGGTGTCTCGGATTCCAGGATAATAAAGAAAAAAAAAGTTACAAAAATGAATAAAGGAAAAAGGACACTGCAGCGCCAGTTCAGACCCATGTTAGTGAGAGAGAACTGAGGCTGTAGGGATGGAGGAGATACAGTGGCACACTTCTGTGTGTACCGTCATCAAGGTAAGTGGGTAGGGGGATGCGAGTAGCGGGATGTGAATCACAGTGATCTATGTGATCGCTGCACCACACCATAATGGTAGTTGCCTTTTTCAAAGTCGACATTATGGGCGGCGCAGTGATCCCAAAGACCCCTCAGGTGTGGGTCATTGAAATCATTAGACTGCACCTCTCCCTCATCCCAGTAATTAGGGCATTGTGGAACTTCAAGTCCCCAATGTTATAATTAGCTTTTTCTTTTGCAATCTCCATTTCACAATAAGCCATTAATAGTGCAGGATCTCTGGCAAAGTTTGTAAAGGTATTACAATATTCCTCCTGACCTATTCTTCCCCCATGTGATCCACAGATCACATGGGGGAAGAAACTTCCCCCCCAAGGTCAGGAAGTTTCTGCCTTTCCCAGGCAACATGGGAAGGGTCCCAGGCCAGTTTGTATGTGGGAATCACCTCTGATTCATCACACCATATACATTTTTTCAAAGTTTTGGGCAAATTCATCGATCAGCACAAATGTTTTAAGTCGCCCTAAAACTCTTCTTCCTATGAGTTGAGCAATTCATCTATAACTACTGCATGCCCTGTAATATAAATATTATACTCGAAATGGTACTATGCATTTGAACATTTCGAGTGCTTCTATCTAGGCAATACAACACTTATAACATTGATGATTTTCGGCCAGCACATGCATTAGTTTCAAACCACTTGATTTTCTTCAATATCAAAACCGGTATGGTATCAAAGAAAACTGACTTGAATAAACAATAATTAAAAACAGCATTCGTTATATTTGGTTGCCCTGCATAGGTGTGGGGTTGTGAATGTATTGGCTATGTGCAGGTCATTTAACTGTGAACAATGGTTAGCTTGATATGACTCTCTGAACTCTACTCTGTACACACATGTGTGCAGCCTTTTCAGAGTTTGGATGTGCAGCTTCCAGAGAACATGTGTAAATAAATTTCAATGCGTATGTGTGTAAGTGTTGCTTTAAATACGTCTGTGTGTGCAGCTTTAAAAGAGTGTGTGTGTGTGTGTGTGTGTGTGTGTGTGTGTGTGCGCGCGCACTGCTTTCAAACAATTCCTATTGAGTGTTCCTTAAGCTCAACACATTTGGTTTAAAAAGTACAATGTTGAAAAATCCTTTCCCTGTCACATTACGCATGGGTCTACTTGTGCACCTTTCTAAATAAGGAACTGCAGGGGCTTAACCCTTAGGACTGGTTTCAAAGATTAGGATGAATACTCTGTGCTAATTTCGGTTTTCACTACTATAACATATATGACCAGACTCCCATCGGCTAATTATCACATTATATCACATGAGGCAACAGTGTTTCACAACGACAATATGAGCTGTGTGAACCCGTGTAGCCATAAACAAAGGATTATATTTGGTGTGGTTGGATTACAGAAGCAATATGCATTCAAGTGCACCACATTTACATTCAATTTTAAATATCACCTCTCATTACAAAATGTATTGGGCCTTAAAAGAAATGACATGTCCCTTTTGTGATGAATCAGAGGATGTCGTCCCTTTCCCCATATGGTGAGACCTTCACAATGGGGCAAGGGTGGTGCATCCACAATATTATAGTCCCTATGGGGGTGGTACACAGAGGGAGGATCACATGGGATTAGGGACAACTCCATTCAAAGAACGCAGTATAAACCTGCTTTATCTCAAACCCCCTCTTTTCCAAAGTTCAAACCTTCTTTTTCATCTCCAGATAGGGCCAACATCCTTTGTTGTGCAGTCATTCAACTTAATACCTCATACCTGACTGGAACACGAGGAGACACTATTGGTTTTCTGTTTAGAGATTACACATTTACTCTGAAGAAGAAGATGCCCACGAGGATGCAGATCACTCCAGAGAACTGGAGGGAAAGGTCTAGTTTTCACAATATTTGATTGATACAGAACAACCCAACAGGGAACTGCTGGAGTTCAAATCCCTTTCAGCTGGGACACCAAGAGAGAGGTTGAGAGCAGCTGCCAGCTGGCAGCCAACAAGCAGCCACAAGAACCGCACTGGTAAGTCCGTTAGAGAATGTGGAGTCGTCAAGCACAAAGACAGAGTTACACTGCTGCTGGTCCAGGAAGAAGGGACAACACAAGCAGGTACCCAAACCAACCACCAACGAATCCCCGGCAGAGCAGAGCTACTCTAAGAGTGACGCCAATGGCTGCAAAGCGACGAACAGCAGAGCAAAGTTTCCAAATGATGCCAGAGCCTCTCAGAAGTGCACCGTTCCTCGGGAGACTCGAACAATGAGAAAAGGAATGCAAGCATACCGAGGAGGGCTGGATGTTCAGGGAAGCTGAGGCAGAAGTGTACAAAGCATTTGAGAAGGATTGGGGACCCTGAAAGCACCGTACACATCTGGTATGCGACCCCACAAGAGCAACAGAGAACAAATGGTTCTGGGTCCTCAAAGTAACAGGAGGAAGTGAAAGAGAACCATGATGGGAGAGTGAACCAAGCCATGAGGAACATGTATTGTGAATCTGGGACATTCACCCATATAGGAGTCCTATTCTGATAACCACAAGAGTGTTAAGACTTTTGAAAGGGACACACCGACTTGGAAGGAGAGTAAACCAAGTCGTGGTGTTGCCACATTCCAATTCTGGGACCCGCACACATATGAAAAGAGGGTCTGGGACCCTGAAGAGTATTAAAAGAGGGTCTGGTCCCCTTAAGAGGGTTAGGACATTTAAGACATTTAAAAGGGACCAAAGTACTTGGCAGGAGAGCAACCCAAGTCATGGTGTTGCCGCATATTGCGAGTCTGTGATCCGCACCGACATGAAAATAGGGTCTGGGACCCTTAAAAGTGTTAAGACATTAAAAGGGGACACACGTACATGGCAGCAGAGTAAACTAAGACCTGGTGTTACAGCTTTACGAGTCTGGCACTCGCACCCACGTGAGGATCAAATAAAAGGGTCTGTGACCCTACAAGAAACAGCAACTGTCCAGAAGGTATGTTTGTCAAGAGAATAAATCAACATTTTGTGATATAGCTTTCCGAGTCTGGGACTCGCAATCATATGAAGACCTGAGAATAAGAGGTTCTACAAACCTAAGAGTAGACCAGACTGTCCACTACTGAAAATGAGAAGATAAGCTCATAATCACAACCCACTGGAATATTGTTTGATAAGAAGCTTAACATTTGTTTTCCTGTGAACACATGAGAGATTGAGAACTTTGAAGTGGCAAAAACTGTCACTACTAGTTTAATTTGGAGTTTTGGGGTACTTGCACATTAGTCATAAGTTAATAGTGTTAGGGTCAGATAGGGTTTTTCATTTGGACATTCTTACAGTGTTTCTTTGTTTCTTTGAGGCAGGGAAACCCCTGTTAGTTTTAGGGATAGGCCTTAATCCAACCACGTTATTTGTATGAATAAATGTTTATAACCAAAACATGCCAAACTTGTGTTCAAGCCTTACTCCTCCACCCTCACACCTTTTATTCAATTTAAAGTGGAGACAAAGCAATTTATTTTGAGCACTGCAACTTGGTCTTTGTCCTATTAACTTCTCCCTTGATCCACAACAACCTTTATTCCCATGAATTTACCATGTACAATGTTGAGACAATTTTAGGGTTTCACAGGTTTCAACTTACATTTGAATGTGGCCTCTCTTTTTGTGGAGAATAAGCAGGTAGTCCCTCAGTCTGGAATTACTGCCTCTGCAAAGGAATCTAATCTGTCTCTATAAAGGTTTCTCTATCCAGCATGCCCGCCTGCAAATCGGTCTTGAAATGGTACCAGCTCTCCCTATACATCTCCGGTTGTAAACCTGATATCTCAAAGTTTGTCTCCCCATGTTAATCTCCAATCTCTGTATCCTATCTGTCCATGCTTATTTTATATCTTTGTCTCCTCACCTTAGTTTGTGTGTAAGGTGTAGCTCACTTCTACTGTGAAAAGGCAATTTCATTGTTATGCCTTAACTTCTAATGTGAATGTATGAGATTAATACAATAAGCAGCACTTAAATCTGTATATCAGTACTCACAGTTACATGTGCCTCCTGTCTCTGTGAGATGCATCTATGTACAAATACTTTAGTTTTCCATGTACGTCAATATTTTTCCATTACACCTAGGGTGGATTTTAAATTATTTAACAGACATATTTTCTATCTATCATTTGCAATTGTTCCCACATTGGCAGGAACTTAGATCACACAGGTCTGCTTTTTAAAAAAAATACATTTGTGATTTAAAAATACATGATAACATAACCTGAAGTAGTTTTGCTGTGCACAAATACTAATAAACTCCCTCGTGCCTGGGGTATAATTTTATGAGACCTAGGTTTTGATGTATTTCAAAGGCCTCTTTGAAGTTCTGTTTACTAGGCCAGGACATCAGGCAGGATCCCTGAGCTTAATGTGAAAAAAAAGTTAAAATATGTGTTTTCAATAGGTCTGTGAGGGCTCTTATTTTATGACACAATTTCTGAACTGGTACTATTTCTTGGACATGTTTATCTGCTAACAGTTTCAAGTTACCACTCAGCAGTAACAGGAATCTATCCACCCCACTATGGTTGGAGGAGTAGCTCTGATAGTGAAAGAATCTCTATCAGAAAAACAGATAAAGACAAACAACATCAGCGACTACCACTTGACCAAAATCAGCCTTTCCGACCACTGCACCATCACCTTGCATCTTGTATGCCGACCACCAGGTCCCATAGGCGACTTCCAAGAAGCCCTCACTCACCTCCTCTCAGACAATCTAAAACAATCGACCAAAGCCATATTACTTGGGGACCTCAACCTGGGGCTCAATGACACTAATGACCCTGCAGCCAAATCACTCAACGCGCACTTGAGACCCTCAGGTTCTCCAATGCCATCACTGGGCCCACACACATTGAAGGCCGCGCTTCTTAGACCGGATAGCCCAGCACAACTGCCCCATTACTGTCACAGCCAATTCAATCACCCCATGGTCTGACCACCATGTTATTCAGTTTAGTATCCCACTGCTAGGAACAAGCTTCTCTCGATGGTCCCCTGCCCCGAACCCTCTCCAGAAGCTCTCGCCAACTCACTAAAGAGAGACTTTTCCCATTCCTATCGGTCCAGCCTTCAGGCCCCCCCTTCTCGGCTGACCCAGAGATCATAGCACGCATATATGACAAAGTGATCAAAGCGGCAGTCAAAGCAATCATGCCACTTAAACCATGAAAGGCTAAACCAACTAGCCACACCAATGCCTGTTTTACCACATACCTTCTTGTACTACGATTGAAGAAACATGCAGCCTTATCTCTATGGCAAACCACCCACACGAACGAAGAAAAATCTTGACTTCAAACTAAGGGCTAAAGAGTACAGAAAAGCTATCATCCATTCCAAAGCCAACTCTTTTGAAACCAGGATCCAGGAAGCCCAGTCCAATACCAAAGAGATCTTCTCTATCTTCAGGGACTTAGAGACGCCCACGCCCACTCCACAGAATTTCACCAAAGACAAGACCTAGTGTGATGGGATCCAATCAGCAATGATAGGCAAACTCAACACCCTCCAAAATACAGACAACTAGACAATTCCGGAATATCCACCCCCCCCTGCCTCGGCACCACCATCTCCCCCATTCACTGCCAACTCCTTCTCCTTCAAAGAAATTAAAGAACAAGACATGATCAATATCATGAAATCCATCAAGCCATCTAATTGCAAAGGTGACATTTGCCCAGCTGCACTCATCAAGGACTGTGCTAGCCCTCTCACCCCTTTCCTTACAGCATTTGTGAATTCCTCCTTTGCCACCGGAAAGGTCCCTCCTGCTTAAGGAAGCCTGGGTTCACCCTCTTATCAAAAAACCTACCCTTGACTACTCCTCACCTAACAACTACCAGCCCATTACCACGGTTCCCTTCCTGCTTAAGATATTGGACAAAGCAGCCTATTTACAGGTACAGCAATTTATTGAGGAGAACCAACTTTGCAGGCTACGCCAAATCGGTTTCTGTCCAGGGCACGTAACTGAGACTGCCCTACTTGACCTAAAAAAACAGATGGATGATGCAAGAGATTCAGGGAAGCCTGCTCTTCTCCTCCTCTGGATCAACTTGGTGGCATTTGATCTTGTCGACCACAAGGTCCTACCATCACCTATCCGCTACAGCCAAGTTCTCACCTAGCGCCACCGCATGGATGTCCTCCTTCTTGCAAGGAAGGACCATGCAAGATTTCTCGGACCTGGCCTCAGCCTCACCTACCATCATCCTATGTGGCGCCCCACAAGGATCCTGCATCTCGCCCACCCTCTATAATATCTTTACACGGCCCCTCTTCTTCATTCTCGACTCACTGGGTATCTTGTACACCAATGATACCCAGATCCTCCTCACACTGACAGAAGACTCCAAGACACTCAATGACATCTACAACATTATGCATTCCTGGATCGCAGCCAATGGACTCTGTCTGAACTCTGACAAGACTAAACTGCTCTTGGTAGGCTCCAAGGAAACACTTAAGAAATGCTCCTCTGCGGCATATCACACCAAACTCATGACTGCAGCCGGACCCTTCCTCTCCAAGGACAACTGCATTTCCATTGCAAGAGCTATTACAGGATCTAGACTAGGTTACTGCAATGCCCTCTTTCTGGGTACCTCCACTAAAAACATGGCTAAATTACAAGTGATACAAAACAATGCTCTACGTGCAGCCATCGGAATCCTGAAAAGGGAACATATCACTGCTGCCAGGAAACAGGCACACTGGCTCCCAGTTAAAGAGAGAGTCCTCTTTAAAGCCCTTGCCCTTACTCATAAGTGCATCCACCACACTGCCCCACTGCCCCACCATACCTCTCAGAGAGAATACACCCCACAATCTCCACAAGACCGACCAGAGCACCCTATACCAACATGCTCTCAATCCCCAGAGTCAAGGAGCCGGGGGCGCTAGCTTCCCATACTTAACAGCTCTACAATGGAATGCCCTACCACCACCCCTGCGAGGAGAAGTCTCTCTTCTAGCATTCAGCAAAGCCGTGAAAACACTGCTCTTTACATAAAGCACTGACCAATACTAACCAATGTGAGTTCCATCACTGCATGCTCAGAAATGTCATAATGTATGTATTTTATGATTGCACTCATCTGTCTGACATGTATATATGACTCACATGCATATGTTTCTTCTGTAACTAAGCTAGCCACAAGTAACAGCGCTGCGATGCCCTTGGGCTGTATGTGCGCTATATAAATGTAAAAAATCTAATAAATAAAATAAATATCCAGTTCTGTTCCATTTTCAGTTTTAACTGAGTCACAACATTATTCAAAGTGCATCCAATGCAGAGCAAAATGTGACAATAAAATATATATTAAATTTCAATAGGACATTTTGCATTATTTTAGGTAAAAGGAAACATGCAAAATATGATCATTTTGAACAAACAACAGGTTGTTAATACACGTGGATTTTCCTGGGAATCCAGGAACATAGCACTGGTGATGAAATCTCTCCAACAAACATTCTGAACCTGCTGAATTGTTTGGGGAAGTGAATGCACTCTAAAGTTCTGGGCCTTGTCTTTTACATTGGACACAGTTCCAACTTGTCTGCATTTTTGTTCATGCCCTCCCAGCCGGTCTCTAAATTCAGTGCAGGGTTCTTGGAAATGGTTACACATTTTTACACCACTGGATAATGTTCTCAAGTGCGAACACATTCATGTTTTACATTTTTCAGAGACGTATTTTTGTCATGACAGTGAGCAAGAGGCAGACATGTCCAACAAATAACATAATGTGTAAGTGCTGCTATTCTCACCTTTTCAGGAAGGCCTGTCTCATTTCACATCATTCATGGCCATTATCCTTTGCCTTAAAGTTTCAGACGATGTTACATAATAATGCTGTAGGAATGTATTAGCTGGAAAATCCCTTGGTGTTATATAAAGTTTCCTCTCATGGGGACAGTGTGAACTGCACTTCTATTCAGTACCTTGTCAGTGTGATCCGTTGGGGCAATTCTTGACATACTGATCATTAGCATCCTAAAGTGGAAGCAGGCTCATGTCTCTACATTCTGGATCTGTCAGAGCATAGGCATACCTGACTGAGATCTAGAGTCGATCCCACTTACTGACAGAGGTCAGCGTACATACAAGAGTCCTCCTGAACCTGAAGCGGTCATTGGACTACCTTGGACAAGAGCTGTCATCTCCTGGCACCAATGTCGATGTGCCATCCTTTAGTAGCCCTTCAGATAAGTCAGCCTACAAAGTCTTCTCTGTGCTGATGTCTACCCATGTGCACATTGTTTGCAATCCTGGTGTCTCTGTAGTCACTAAGGCGAAGTTATGTTACACGAGCTGCTGTCAAAGTCATGATAAGCCCGTGCCTGGAGTCTGTTTTTGTGACACGAAAAAGCACTACTGACTAGGTCCTCTCTGCCAGGTGAGGATCTGTTGATGCATAGCCTCTATAAGTCAACCTTGTGCATCCCATCCCCCAACTCATTTGAGGAGCTGCAACACATGCCATTGGCATTTGTTTTCAATACTTTGGATAATGGATTGAGATATTTGAGAATCTGCACAACTTCTTTTAAGGTACGGAGAAGGTTAATGTAATAGTCTGACTTTTCTATTGACTGTATCTGCGAAACCTTACAACTTTAGAATGAAAGTAGTCCATTGTGATATGAGGCCATGTGAAATTATTTAGGAACTATTCACAGCTGAACCTGGACTGGCATGTGAATCTTTAGTGCAGTTCTAATGAGAATCGTGTTAGAGCGTTCTGATACCTAGACTATTCCAGGGAACATTCCAGCTGTAATTGCTTGCGTGGATTGTAGGAGTAAGATGTTCTGGCATTGGCACTGTAACCCCCGTCAAATCGAGCAAACCAAAAGCATTTGGGGTGTGGAAAAATATGAACCAAACTTTCAACAAGACTAACTTAAATGTTTGCAGCTTCTCAAAACTGCACGGTTATGCCAGACCTTTGGGGACTGAAAGTATCTCTCTCATTAGTATCATTCCACCTCATAGTTTGGAACAAGCCTGAATGTTTAGTCTTTTCAACTCCTAATGTTCAGATTTAACATTAAAACCCATTGTGTACTATTTTATAGTTCTACATCCCATGTTAAACAGAATACAGGCTATAGCAGGAAACTTTTGTTTATCTGTGGTAAGACTCATATTCCACTCTCCTCCCTCGAATTCTTTTCCTTCCCCTCCTTCAAAATTGATACCCAAAAGAAGCCGCTGGTGGCATGTTCGAAATTATCGACAACTACACATGATATGTGCATAATTTAATGTATATAATGATGTCTGATCTTACGAAACAGGCATTTCTGAATACCTCGCAGATTGATTTGCCATCTGTAACAATGCATTTATCAATAAAGACCTTGTTTGTTAGTGGAAAGAGGAAACGGCTTTTTAAACAATGAATGAAATAGACAATGGATTAGGAATTTGTGTAGGTATTGTATAGGAATGTACAGAACCAGAGCCCATTCGTTTTAGAAAGGGAATGCATGCTTTTGGGTATGGTGAACCCAGTGTTTTTCACAGCCCATCTGATATCTGGGAGAGTTGATTTCAGCATGTGATGGGCACATGGAATCCGTGATCGCCCTTTGTCTAAAGCAGGACCCTCTTCCACGAGGAGCATGTACATACTGAATTCCATGTAGTATGTATTCATTTGCATTTCACCCATTTGTATGCAAACAATTACACAAAGCAGAGAATGTTGGAATGCATTGCTTCTCTCAACCAATCACCTTGGGCCTCTTTAATGTACATATGAACAGTGGACACATTGTTTGCTCTACCACCAATCCGGCAAATCGAAAAGGAGGAAAACACGTTTAGAATTCGCTGCCAAGGAACGTTGGCAGAGGTAAAAGGGTGTGGTATTGGGAGAAAGACACATCTGTAAAAGAGCTGCACAGGTATTTACATTCTTGATGACTCTCCAGTAATCAAAGATCGAAATATTTAATTTGGGCAAGGGGTGTTTTAGTGCAACTTGGCAAAGGAATAGGCTGCCATCAAATGTATCATTCTGATTAATAGGTTCACATATCAGTGATTGCATAGACATATGGACAATAGCCTTTTAAACGTGATTCTTTCTTCAATTATGGTTAATTTTAAGAAGACACAAAATATTACACACTCTAGTCAAAGGGCACACGTGATTATGTTAGAGGCTGGCCTTGGTATTTCCACATCTCGACTGCACATTCAAGGAGTGCAATATTACCTTGATTGCAAAGAGGGACAATCAGACTATTTCTAGGGGTGCACAGAACCCTGCTTTTAAAAATATTATTGTTAAACTTATAAATAATGGAAAAGTGGTTATTCCTACAAATATTGACATTTCAAAATAGTTCTAAATATTGCGATTGCTATGGTGCAGGTGTAAGAAGAACTTCTGGTGTTGGGAGCATCTGTTTGTTCCCGCTTTCGAGTAGTGAAGCTTGACATTGTTTGTTGCTTTCCTCTAACCTCCTCCAGCGGCGTAGCAGAGGTCCCGCATCTTGGGTCCGGGGTAAAGCTCTGCCAAGAGTCACAGGCACGGCACACTTGTGTGTCGAAAGTAATTGGCTTTGTGAGGAGCATTGCTGCCACCCAAAGCTGTGCCAGGATCCAAAGTTGAATTCTGCTCCTTGTCCCAACTTTTTATTTCGGGGATGCTGTGCTTAGAGGCAGACTGGACAACTCAGTAAGGAGTGTTCGCAACTCCTCCTACTCCTATTCTACCTTCCTATTCTTCCATGTATCCCTCACTTTGATGGATGAGTTTAAGAGGTGAGGTAGGGCGAATAGGTTCCTGCTAACCTCCGTGGAGTGTCTTCCATTGTACCCTCCAAGAGCCTATAGCAAGTTTGCCACTCTTTTGACAGCAAGTTGTGCCTGCTGTAAATGTTATTGGTGCTGGTGTGGAATGTAATTAATACTAGTCTGCATTGCAGACTAGTGTGCCTGGGGACTGCTGCTGGTGTAAAGTGTTTACATCCACAGGCATGGGGTGGTCACAGCAGGTTTTTAAGAACATGCATGCAAGGGTGCATTTCCTTGCCACTTTTATTTGGCTTTATTTGACTTTTCTATATATCCTGCACAGTATTGAGAGAATTTCTTATGCTCTAAGGAGTAAATCTACTTTGGGAGAGGAATGCCCCTCAGATTCCTTACTCACATCCACTCCAGTAGAGAAGACTAATTCAACTTCTGACAATGTTGGTGATGCCCAACTTCATTTGATCCATTCTCAGAGCCTTGGAATCATGCCAAAAAAAAACATAACGTGGCAAACATTACAGACTTCTACAACAATTGAGATCATGCTGCTCAGTCTTTGAAATTAACGTTGTCTTCTTAGAGAATAAGTACTCAGAGAGATGTTGTACCCTGAGCACAAGGCTCTTCTACTTCTGGTCTGATCTCTGATTCTAAGACGGTCTGACACGGGAAAGAGGGAGGTGAGATCAACGTGTAGCCCTTCTCTTGATCCTTTCAGTGAGTTTTTAACTTCTTCTATTTCACCTCAAAGATCTCCTTGACCAGTAAAAAATAAAAAACACACTCCACTATTTGAGCCATCTGCCTTCTCATACATTCTACTCCCTTTCCCATGCTGTCCCCCTGCTTATTAGATAAGTGTGTTAATTTATGCCAATCTTTGATATGCGCTTTGAACTTTGTATTAAATTTGCTAGTGAAATTATACGAGAATATAACTATAGAATTAAAGGATCACTCTTCACTTTTGCAATCTCCCACATTCAGGATAACTCATATTGAGGGTTTAAATTTTGAATTAAAAGATGGCTCTAATGTTTCCAATCAGCCCAATAATACAAATAAACACACTATTGATTCAAATTGGAATCCAACTTTAATAAATAAAGACTCTCGTGTCCTCGAAGTCGTACTGGAATTATCTTTAGAAGAGGCTTCTGATCCTAAGTCGAGTGCTGATCATTTGCCTCTTCTGAGAACGAAATGTGATTTGAATGGGTCTCTGGACCCTTTTTTTGCAAAAAAATAAAAACAACAGCAACAAAATATAACACCAAAAAACATCAAATCTACTATTCCTGCTAGGAAACAGCGGATTTAGGCAATGTTTATGATCTCTGTGGCCTAAAGTGTTTGAGAACACTTTTCAGCATCTGACAAAATCCACTTAAAAAGACAACGGTAATAGTTTGGTAGAAATGCTTCTTGCTAAAAAAAATAATCTAAATCTAAGAAGCAGAAGAAAGTAGAGTGTGCTGTGTCACAGGCAGTCCCTCCTAGAAATACAAGTTCCTTTGCCGTGAGTTCTCAAGTTCAGCAGTTACTATTGCAGCCCCCATCCTTACCTGTGGAATAAATAAATAAATAAATAAATACCTATCAAAGGTTTGGGAGGAGTGGTGAACTTATGCTCAATAAACTTAAATGACATTTCTACATACTCAATGTCAGACAACAGTAAAGATTTAAACATTAATTTAACTGAGTATTTTTGGAACAAACAAGAAGGTATTGTATTTGTATTTTATTAAATTTATAGAATGCCTTTTCCCAAAGGCGCTGAACAATAAATTAATCCAAAAATAAACACTACAATTATGTGGGTACAAAAGAGAAAAGTTACATCAGCAGAGGAAAAACAGAAGAAAATAACAAGGAAAGGGGATCGAGTTTAAGATTAAACCAGTCTGGAAAATACGAAGAGATGAGGAGGAGCGGAGTGAAATAGGAAGAGCGTTCCAGTGTTTGGGGGCCAAAAGAGAAAAGGATCTGAAAAGAGACGAGGCACACAGTGTTTTAGGAACAGTCAGGAGAAATAGATTCTGAGATCACAAAGGGCACAAAGGGACATAGAACGAGAGTAGAGAGGAATGGTAAAGAAGGGCCAAGCTATGAGTGCATTTGAAAACAATTGAAAGAAAGTGATACAAGAAACAGGATTCAAAGGGAAGTAGTGAAATTGAACATAGAGCAGATTTAATAGAGGCCCAAAGTGGGTAATAAAAAAAGAAAGTGAACAGAAGAGTTATAAATAGAACAAAGAGGGAAGAGATGACAGGCAGGGAGACCAAGCAAGAAAGATGAAGAGTAGTCAATAAGGGAAAAGAGACGAAGTTAAGTGGCGTGAAAGGAAAGATAAGCGTGAGCACGATGAATGTTAAACACGGCATAACGACATGAACGGGCAATAGAAGAAATATGGAGAGAAAAAGGGATGGAAGGATCAAAGACAATTCTGAAATTGCATGCTGAGAGCGAAAAGGAAAGAGAGGATGGAGGAAAAAAGAGTGGGGGTGGAGTGGGAGAAATAATAAAAGAAGGGAAGAACATGACCTCAGTTTTTGAGGGATTGTGATGAAGAAAGGGAGAAGAGATCCAGTTCTGGGCAGCTAAAAGACAGTTTGTGGACAGCTAAAAGACAGTTTGAAACATTAGAATGCAAAACAGAATTAAAGGAAGAGAAGGAAAGAAAGATCTGGTTGTCATCAGCATACAGGTGAAAGGAGAGATCGAAAGAAAAGAGCAGAAAGAGGAGCAGTATAGAAGCTAAAAAGCTGTCCTGAGCCTTGGGGAAAACAATATAGAAGAGAGAGTGAGGAAGAAGAGTGTCCAGCCCAAGTGAAATAATAAGTCTGTTGTTAAAGATAGGAGCAGGACCAATTGAGAGCAGACCCTGATATACCCGAAGTGGAAAAAGAAGAAATAAGAAGGGAGTGGTCCACAATGTCAAATGCCACAGATAGGTTGAGAAGAATGAGAATGAGGACAACTGAGAGTGACGGGCTGTGAGTAAGGAATTAGAGACATGAAGAAGGTGCAAATACAATGGTTTGCAATGTTTTAACTCTGGCTCAGAATAGAAATTATTTACATGGAGACCTGAACATTTTGCCTGTCTAACAAGCTTTATCCCCTAAACCATTTTCCAGCTTAACTGTCTCTCACAAAATTGTTTCCATTGAGCAGCTCTTTTGCTATGGTCGTTCTGTGATTTTAAACAGGCATAATGTGCTTTTCTTGTGTCATGAAATCACTCACCTGGGAACAATTAGTTCAAAGAACATTAATCTTGTAGATTGTTTTGCATAATCAATAAAGGACATGCTGGCTTTACATTTATCATCACAAATAATCTGTGGCATTTTGCTAGAGGAAGTAGAGATGTTGTTTTTATTGGTTGAGGACATCTATGAGAGTTTCTCTAGAGTAGAAAATAACACATTCGAAACAGGAAGAAGTTCATAGGCAGAAGGAATCCCATTGTCAGCTACTCTATCACATTTGAAAATTCAATGCAATTCTGATATTCACATAGTAACTAGGTTAGCTGAAACTATTGAAAACTGCAAAGTTAATATAACAGACTTGTCCTGTTTATCTTCAACTCCACAATTTCAAAACAGGACGTTTGGTAAACCCTCTTGAAACTCACTTCACATGGCCTCTGGCATTCTTTCTTTGAAGACCAGGGCTTTACACATTTATTTCAGATGACAACAAAGTTTATCAGATTAAAGTATGTTATATCTTACTACTTCAGAAAGTACAAATGTTAGATAGTTGTTAGAATATTGGGTTAATTTGAGGTGATCTGAACTACCTTTGCTTGGATCATTGTCATGGTTCTATGAAGAATGTGTCCTCTGGAAACTAGAAGAATATATCTAGATGACGAGGTTGGCTAAACATTATGAAGGTTTTGGCCCTTCTGAAGTTGAACAGCAAACTCCGGGAGACATTCTCACTAGTCAAAAATGGAGACGAGGCAACTCTGTATCTACTTTAGATTACCATTTATTTTTAAAAAATGTATAATTTAAAAACTGTTGACACATCCCTTAGTGACTGTGCTGCTTCGGTGCTAACAATTGATTTGCAGCTATGTAGTACTTCATTTGGGGTAGTTCCAGATGTGATTATGGTAACAGAACTAAATGGAGTCATTTTAAAATTAGGCTCTTTAATGAAAAATGTGATTAATTTGGCTAAGGATTTTCATCTTTAATTCAGAACCATCTCTATTTTTTTGATTCTTCTAAAAATGTATTGATGCGAGTTCTTGTTCCTCGACCAACACATTTTCTCGTCGTAACCTATATGTATATGATGAAACACAACACAAAATAAAATAAAAGAGTTGAGAAGAAATATGCATAGAATTTCATTCATAAACTGCACTATATAAGAGACAGGAATTTCCTCAAACAATGACACAGAAACATTATGAAGCCCCATAATCTTCTAAAGGTTCAAAATGACTCTAAGAGAATGCTTGAAGCTTTGGTCCCTAATAGAGCAAAAAGAATTTTGGAGCTAATTAATAATTATTTGATATTTCAAAATTTGGTACTAATAAATCCAGTTTTGGAAGATAACTGGAAGAAGTATTTTAAGGATGTATTTGACGACCTGACTAAGCTTTGTAAATCCTGCATTGGTCTCACTTTTGAGTAGGGTCATTTTGTTTATTTTTTTTAACTGGGGGCTATCGAAAATCTAATAAGAAAAGTGAAATCTTCACAAGACTCAGACCCTGATGGTATGACTATCATGCTGTTAATGGATGCTTCTTTTGTTTGGAGTAGGATAATATATCTCCTATTCACTTCAATTTTTTGCATCATTCCTTTCCTCCATCTTGGAAGATCTCTTATATAATCCCCATCTACAAGAATGGGGATCAGCTTAATCCAATGAACTAACGACCCATCGCTCTCATGGATGTGTCAAGCAAAATGTTTATGTTCCTGGTATTGTCAAAACTAAATGAGTGGACTAAAGAAAGATGTACTCTTGATAAATCCCAATCCGGTTTTACAAAGAGATTAGGTACAACACTGAATGGTTAACTCCTTTATTTACTGACAGAATAATAAATGCAAATCTATATATTTGGTATTTGTCAACCTTTCATTAGCTTTTGATCAAGTTACTAGACGTTTTCTTTGTGAATTGTTTACCAAATGGAAGTGTCCAAAAACCTGGTTAGTAACCTGCGAGATATTCTTTTAAATACACAAATTCAGGGTAGACTGAACTCGGAGGCAGGTTTATGCAAACCAATACCTTATTTAAGAAGCCTTTGACTAGCCTGAGCCATATTCTCCCTTTATCTTTCAGATTAACCCAAAGTATTGGAAACTACGTATATTATCCCTCTGCGCTTGACATCTTTGCTGATACAAATTTCTCATAAAGGTCTTCTCAAACATTAATACAATGTAGTTAAACAAGTGTTCTTAGTTCAGTATTTGGATACATTGTTCTTAACATATGCTCGCGGATTAGTTTCATTGACACGAGTAATCCTTTACACACAGGTCAACGAAGGACAAGGTCTCAGTTCACGACCCCAACAAGCGGCCTGCAGGCAAGTTATATATTAGTTACACACAGAGGTCAAGACAGCCATATTGTATTTCGGAATGACATCGTCCACCATTTTAACTCACAGGGTGACTTTACAGAGAGAACCTACAATGGCTGATTGACCTAAAATGGCGGCTTACATTGATTCTAAGGTCAGGACCTTGCAACATGGATTTCTTCGCAAGTGGTTTATGAGCAGCTTGGTGTAGGCCAATATACATATATTCGTTGCAATAAGAGGTACGATATAATTTCCCATTTGACAAACCCTCCTTTTGGCCTATGCCAAGTGCTAAGCTACTTCAGATCTCATTGCAAATAACTCCATGCATCATCGTCCATGCACCCTGAATCGCTGTCAGAAATATCTATTGCCATCAGGTCATTCGCTAAAATGTCCTTCAACACGTATTCCTTGGAGGTTTTATCTGGGGCATACTCTTTATGTCCTATTGTACCTGTCGCTTGTGCGCAACATCCCCCTATCATCGAACATATACTAGGTAGACACTGGATACAACAACAAAGGAACAACAGAATTCCCAAAATGATCAGTAAGACCGAAAGTACCTTCCAACCCCAAGATCGCAAGAAGTTCCAGAACCAAGCGCTAAAATCCCAATTTCCTTCGGGAACATGCACTTCTGAACTAAGGACATGCAGATTCTGTAATGCCTTGAAGATAGTTGGGGAGGAATCTGGCACGAAAACACAGCAAGCGGACCCCACTAATTTACACACTCCACCACGTTAAGCCAGAATGACATCTAATGCCATCCGGTTCTGATGTGCTACTAGTCTTATTGCTTTCTGTTCTAATGTCATATTATAGAGTATGTCCGTGGTCCGGTTGATGGTTCTCTCCAGTACTCTCGCTAGTCTTCTGATATCTTTGGAATTTGCTATCTGCCCCCAAAATGGCACAAATGATTTTGCGACATCTCCCAAGACCTGCGCTGGAGTGTCACCATTCTCGTCCTGCCGTGGACGATCCTTTGAAACCTCTACTGTAGTAGCTATAAATACCCCAGGTAACAGGATTCCTAAATAACAGGTTCCCTGTCAATCCCTGGGCAACCATGGAAATGCTACATTACCGTAAAGTTCGCCTACATACAAAGGTCTGTCTTCCCCAGTCAAATTTGCAACGTTGGCACAACCTCTAAAATCTCCCATTGACTGAGTACCATTCCTCTGTATGCAGAAAGAAACCGAATCGGGGCTATTGTTAACAGTGTAAGAAGGAGGCATGGCATCCTTATTGCCTATCGGAGCCATCTTAAAGAAAATCAAAGATTAGAAAGGACGAGACAGTCTATCAGTCTATCAGAAGGCCTAATAGAAGCAACGTTGAGCTTACTCCTATTTGCCAAAAGCAAGCATCCCAGGGGAGTCAGAACACGTTTCTCAAAAATATTCAAATTAGTGCCATCAAAGTTCCCCGAGATGCTATTGTTCCAACAGCCAAAGAACAGTGCTCTAAGAAAAGCATAACAAGCAGTTGTCAAAGGTAAAGGATGAATATACCAACCTAGCCACTTATCCCCGTGTTGCGGTAAATGTGAGCAGACCCAACAGTTGGACTTATTAAAAATAGCATGCATGGCATTCATGATAAGAGTATTATTGTGGTACCTTTGTCTATGCTGGGAGTCCCTAGGGGACAGAGTATGCAAATGTAAAAAGGGAGTAGGAACAGTGGGTACATTTTCAGTCGGTAACAAGGACTCTAAAGGATGAGATTCCTCGAGGTACCATAAGCCTAAGACAGTGACTATTATTAGAAAAACACAGCAATACATTTTCAGGGCCCAAGTACTTTGTCCATTATCCCGGTTTGTCACAATCATTTACAAGTCCCATACGAGTGGTAGCGGTGGCAGGCATTGTAGTCTTCAAATGGAAACCCCCAATGTTCATTGCTGGTGACCTCCCGGCCGCGCGACTTCTAAGTCCTTCCACAACCCTAGCCAACAGAATCCCCTTTCTCAAATTTGGGCAAAAACAAGCCCTCGATGATCCTTTTCTTCTCCGAATGCACAGCCGAACCGTGCCGTACGTCTATCAGATTTACAGCAAAACCGTGCCGTAAGTCTATCAGATGCACAGCAAAACCGTGCCGTAAGTCTATTTTCTTGGACGCAGATTGTACCTTGCTTTTCCCAGTACTGATTGATCCGGAAACAATGTGTCGTCACTTCCCGTTGCAAGCAACGTATCAGAAACAAGCGAAGATGCTGAATTTGAAACAACAGTTTCCGGAAGCAAAACTTTTGGAGAGTGTGGAGACAAAATGGCAGCTTTCCCAAGCCTCACAGGCTCAGAAAGATTCTCCGATACACTCTCAGCGCTATCTACTGCTTTGGGATCATTGGTTGCAGCGTTAGCGAGGGGTTCTGTTTCTTCTGTATCGTGTGGAATTGGGTGAGGAAGTTTCTTGACGTGCGACGCGAGGATCCAGTTCTTTCTGCCAGAAACCCGCATTGCCATCTGTGTGACCAACAGGACCTGCAATGGGCCCCACCAGCGAGGTGCAAGTCAGTAAAAACGTTCAAATGCCTTGATGAGCACCCAGCTCCCAGGCCATATGCTGTCGCCTGGGCCCTCGTATCGCACAGGTAAAGCCTCTCGCACCTGGTGATAAATCAAATACAGGTTTTTAGTCAAGTGGCTGCAATAATCTGAACGTAATACATTTTCAACATTTCTCAAAGATCTACATTTAGGAAGGTTCCAGATATTGGCAGGTCTCCCCATTGCCACCTCAAATGGAGAGAGCCCAGTCTTAGTTTGAGGGGTTGTACGCATGGCTAATAACACAATCGGTAAGGCATCCGGCCATTTTAATATAGTGCTGGCACACGTCTTAGCGAGCTTGTTCCTGATGATACCATTGTGTCTTTCTACTAGTCCGGCGCTCTGAGCGTGTCTGGCCGAATGGAACCGTTTGTCGATCTGTAATGCCGCACATATCTGCAGAATTACAGCAGTGACAAAATGCGGGCCATTATCCGACCAGATGACTCTTGGTAGCCCGAACCATGAGAAGTATTCTTTTAACATAGTTTTCGCAGTAGTCATGCCTGTAGCATCTTTGACAGGGAAAGCCTCAACCCATTTACTAAAAGCACAGATGACCATTAATATGTACTTCATATTATTGCACTGTTCCATTTCAATAAAGTCGAAATGGATGACTTTGAAGGGGACAGAGGGTGGCTCAAAACTCCCCCTTGGAGTTGCTCTCCCCTTTGCCACATTATGTTGTAGGCAAATCATACAGTCCTGAACATAGCGCTGGGCAATTTTCAAAATTTTGTCATTTGCCCAAACTTTCTCTAGCATTTTCGTGACTTCCTGGGCACATATATGCATAGGACCATGGGCCATGATGACCATCATCATTACATAAGCGTCAGGAAGTAGCCATTTCCCTTCCACTATGTCCACCAAACACCCGTCATCATCGAGTTTCCCCAAGCCTTTAGCCCACCTCTTGGATTCTTCTAACGTGGCATCAGCTTGGATATCCCGTACAGACCCAACACCCTCGTCCATTGCATAGGCATTTACAGTCTCCCTTAAAACATACATCTCCATAAAGAGATCGGTAGCAGTTTGTCTAGCTATCTGATCTGCGATAGCATTCCCTTTTCCTATGTCATCTGTAATCTTTCGATGTGCTGCACATTTTATGACATCTAACTGAATAGGGAGCGCAAGCGCTGAGAGTAGTTGTA
The DNA here is from genome assembly GCF_040938575.1 of Ambystoma mexicanum. Taxonomy (NCBI): domain Eukaryota; kingdom Metazoa; phylum Chordata; class Amphibia; order Caudata; family Ambystomatidae; genus Ambystoma; species Ambystoma mexicanum. Next base: position 1,268,574,572 of record NC_090931.1, on the reverse strand, counting down.
CTATTAGGGAGCCATGTTGGATTGTTGTGCCATGTGAAGTTAAGAACCCTTTCTCTGACCAAAGTCTCCCAAAGCTGTGAACCACCTCAAAGGCATACTGACTATGAGTATATATGTTTACTGTAAGCCCTTCGGAAAGTTCACAAGCTCGGGTCAATGCTATAATCTCTGAGGCCTGTGCAGAGTTATGCGTGATTCTCTTGGTTTCCATGGCCGTGCTTAATGTGGTGATTGCATAAGCAGCTGTGGATGTACCATCCGGGAGTTTGAACCAGGAGCCATCACTAAACAGCTCTCCTTGCGGATTATTCAAAGGAGTGTCTTTCAAATCAATTCTACCCTTTGTCTCTTGTTCGGTAGTATACAGACAGTCATGTGACTCTTCATCGCCGCAAGCAGTACCTTGTGGGAAAGATAGGAGTTCAGCCGGATTAAGAACACACCACCTCTTAATTTGGATGTGAGGAGCAAACAAGATCAATTCATATCTCGCCAACCGTGCGGAAGTGAGGTGTTGCGTTTGGGTTCGGTTCAGTAGAACATCTACAGAGTGAGGCACCATCAGGGTTAGATCATGGCCTTGGACCATTCCCTCACTCTGTTTTACAGATGCAGCAGCAGCAGCGACAGCTCGCAAACATCTTGGCAAAGTGCATGCTACAGGATCAAGGGTGGAAAAAAAGTAACCGCATGGCCTATTCTTCCCTCCATGTTCCTGTGTTAATACAGCCAAAGCACATCCATCACATTCATGCACAAACAACACAAAGGCCTTTTCATAGTTTGGTGTGCCCAAAACTGGTGCCGAGCATAATGCAGTCTTGAGCAAGTCAAACGATTGCTGGTGCTCCATGTTCCACGGCAATGGCGAAGAAATGCCCTTCTTTGTCAAAGCCAACATCGTTTTAATCACTAGTGAGAAGTTTGGGATCCACAACCTACAGTAAAAACCCATACCTATCAAGGCTCTGACTTCCTTCTGTGTATTTGGGACAAACATGCCAGAAATGTGTTTTATTCTTTCAGGTGTCAATCTTCTTCCCTCCTTTGACAGGAGATAGCCTAAATAGGCGACCTCCTGGCAACAATATTGAAACTTTTTAAGCAACAAGACAGTGCCCTCCTTACAGGCGCTCTCAGAGTCAGCAGCTAAAAGCAGGTCATCCACATACTGAAGCAAAGTTCAAGTAGAGGGCAATTCAAGGGTATCAAGCTGTTCTTTCAAAGCCCTACTGTAGATGCTAGGACTCTCTGTGTACCCTTGAGGTGCACGAGTAAATGTGAATGAGCGTCCCCCTAAGGTGAACGCGAACAAGTATCTACTATCCTTGTGTATAGGAATACTAAAGAAAGCCTTATTCAGGTCCACAACACTAAAGTAAGTAGCTGTAGCTGGAATCTTGGTCAATATTGTCGTCACATCAGGCACAATTGGGAATTGCGGAGCAACGACTTTATTAATGGCACGTAAATCAATTATGAAACGGAATGGAATTGCATTATCACCTTTCTTGTACATGGGTAAAATCGGACTATTGCACAAACTTCCTGAAATTTCCTCAATCACCCCGCGATGCACAAAATCGGAAATAATGCATTTCAAAGCTTGCTCGCCCTCAACTGAAATCTTATACTGGGGAATGCGTGGCAGCTCAATTCCATGTTTCAAGATTATTTTAACAGACTCAATCTGTAAAACACTGACATCATTGTCGTCAACAGCCATTAGGCGCTCTGGTACATCACTGAATTCTGGCGGTAAAGGTCTGGTTAAGAATTGAGAGACAGAAAGTTGCTGTGGTGAAATCGTCAAACGCACTACATCAGATGAACAATACATTATTGCATTCAATTCTTTTAACAGGTACAAACCCCAGCAAATTCTGTCCACAATTCGAAGTCAAAAGGAATGGGCAGTGGTCCGTAAAGGGACCCAAAGAAATAGGTACCAGCGAAGCAACTGGACAAACAACTGGTGTGCCAGAAAACCCTACAGAAACATTGGTTTGCCCTGACAGTGGAATGTTTGGAACCCGTGAATGATCAATGGAACACTTCTGTGCTCCAGTATCTATCAAAAACTGATGTTTCCTATTTCCCACCACCATTTCAACATAGGGACCTTTCTGATTGACGGGAATAGGTGTAGGTTCCAAACCCTGCTTCGGGCAATCCTAACGAAACAGAATATCATCAAAAGGAAGCTCTTGAGATAGATATGCAGCAGAAGGATGATCAAATATGTTCCTAGTATCCACACTTAGAGTCTGATTATCCTGTGAAAAAGGTTGCTGAGGATCCTGTGCAAAGTGACCTCTACCAGGGCCCCCTACACCCGGGCGACCTCTGAATCGTCTACCCATATTCCCAAATGTGTTATTTGACCTCTGTCAAAGGACGGGGAATTGTGCACGCCAATGACCCTCTTGTCACAATGGGCACACTGGTTAATGTTCACAGGACCCAATGGCACATTCCCTTGTGGAACATACTGACCGCTAATCTGCGAACTACCCCCTGTGGGGCCTCTAACAATTTGCTGTAATAATACTTTAGTCTTTAAATCACTTTTTCGTTTTTAAAATCTATCTTTTTCATTGTTGACACGATTCTCGTAGTACTGAGCCATGTGCAGTAATTCTGATTGGGACTTCGCCTGCAAGCGCTCTCAGAAGACATAATTTGTGACTGGATGTCAGGCAGCAATCCACACACAAATTTGTCCACAAATAATCTTTTCCCAGACTCTGTGCCTAAGTCTTGTCCGCTGAAATCTGAGAATACCTGTTTGAACCGATTAAAGAACTCTGTAGCACCCTCAGACTTCCCTTGGACACAGGCTGCAAGTTTATCCCAAATAATTCTCTTCTTAGGAATTATGGTTTTCAATTTTGTAATAATTCTATCAGGCAAAGTTAGTATTACCTGGGGCGGTCTTTCACCAGCTGGCCTTTCTCCATCGAATCTCGTTATGTTCGCCCATGTATCCCCCAACCCTGGTACGTCGACTATAGTCCCAACTTGTTTCCACAAATCTACGGGCAGGAGTACAGGAAATAACAAATCAATATCACCTAGGGTGAACACTGAGGACTGCAAGACGGACTCTATTTCTTTATAGAATCCTGTCAGATTGTTCCTAATATCAGGAATAGATTGTCTAATAGTATTCACTTCCTGTCTTGAGAACGGGACATGAAAAAACTACAATACATAATGTGCAGGAATGTTCACAGCGACTACATTTGTTGCAGGATCAGCCACAATCTCAACCTTCGAGACAAATGTCGGAGGAACCTCTCTCATAGGCAACTGAGAAGTAGGCAACTCCGAATGCTTACTATGCAACAGAGCTAAATCGAGCGCTAAAGCAGTCGAAGAAGTGTCAAGTGGAAAAGCTCTCTTATAAATACTTTGGGACAACTCATTTTTCTCTTTACACAATCTTCCTGTAGGTACTCTATCATTACCTGTATCACTTTCCTCTGCATTTCTGGCGTATACTGACTGTATGTGTCATATACCTCAACTGGAGTTATCGACATATCTGAAATCCATCTAAGCGCGTGTTTCGTACAAATTCGTGCTTCCTCAGATATCGATTTTTCAACAAGGAAGGAACTGTTTCTGTACATACATACTTTCCCCCTCGTCATCCTCATTCTGTAACCTTTCCAACTCCTTTCTATACTCAGATAACCTCTCGACATGCTCATTTACTTTCTCCACAGTGTCTCTTGAAAACGCTAAAGTGTTTAGATCCCTTAACCCTTGCGGGAGATCTGTATTAATTAATTTGCCCCACATTTCACATAAATGAATCCCTAAACCTTCAATAAAAACATTTTTCTCAGGAAAATTATCCATATTAAAAAGTGTGGCGAAAACATTAGCTTGATCATCTCTCTCCATACAATGCTTAGCCCATGCAATCAAATCCCGTTTCTTCTCTGGCGGTACAGTATTGCGAGTGACAACCCTTGACCCGCACCCTGATCAGCTACAAGCGGCACAAGACCACTTGGAAGAGGGGGGGCAGGCAAATTCAATGGAGGTACTGCTACTGGTGCAATAGGAAGGGGTGGAGGAACAGTAACTGGAGAAAGAGGAACATTAGGAGGAGCAGGAACAACAGGAAGAGGCAAAGCAGCGGGAAGAGGAAAATACGAGGTGGCGCAGAGGCACCAGGCCTTCGTTCATTTAACAATTTATCGATTAATTCGTCAGAAACATGAAGGTCTTTAGAAGGATACATTTTCTGAAATCCAAGTGAGAAAGCCCTATCCATATTCCTAGTCGACTCAGAATGTTTATCCTGGTCATACAATAATACTTTTTCGGCGTTCGTTTTATGACGGAGCGCATGTTTTTCTCTACTCTTAAATTGCTGCAACGCTTCTTTTTTCCAATTCTGCAAAACATCAAATGCTGCAGGTCTAGCCTTTTTCTTTAATAGAATTGACTCTAAATACTCAATACGAGGGATTTCAAAACTACCATTGATTGATCACTGAAGTTCGGAGACATGTCTGGTTTGTCTGTGCCAAATATCATTAAACACTATACTTCCAATGCCATGCTTACAGTACATAGTACACGCGGCAACCCCTCCTGTGGTGCTGGACAGCTAAATTCCAAAGATTGTCTCTCGCTGCGGAACAACGCCCTGAAGCAGGTAGACAATTTCCCAGGCATATCAAATTATTGGTGTTACCTGGTCAATAATTGTGTCTGCAGATACAATACGCCAAAATCAAATTATCAGGATATTTAAGAATTGGGTCACGACTCACCTGATCAATCCTAAGGAGGTCCGATCAGATTACAAAGAATCTTACCTAACTAATCTTACCTTGTGTTTGGTGATTTCGGCAAATCTGCCCGCCTCGATAAGTGGACCCTCGTCAAGATGCCGTCTCGGACCAGAAGCTAATCGTCCAGGGTTCGGGTCATGCAGCGCTACTGAGGTGTCATGTCTCGTTCAGAAGGGGCCACTTATTTTGTCACACTGTCCGATCCCGGTCCGATAGCATGTGTCAACCTTCGACAATCTGGCATCAATCTTGAGGGTCCCTATTCGGGCGCCAACTGTGAAAACAAAATCAAAATATCGAGGCTGAGTACCCCAAAAGGAAATGCACCGAAAATGGGTTACAAAGGAACATACAAAGATCTTTTTATTTTATACTGAACAGTTTTCAGAGAAAAGTAACTGATAGCTATCGGCCCTCAGTACAACGCAACAAACTCCAGCGTGGTTCAGTGTGCTTAGTGAGAGACGCTGTACATTAGAATTTGCTGCTCTTTTATACCATTTGCAAACATGATGTCCAACCCTACTTCGGGTTAATATTCCTCTAATACATTACTGATCTAGGGTTCATGTCGAGTTTGCACCACTATATGCAAAGAGATTGCCTTTAATACATTCGCCAACAAGCCTACACGGTAACAGTGTATTTTAGGATTTCTCATAAAGGTCTTCTCAAACATTAATACAATGTATTTAAACAAGTGTTCTTAGTTAGTATTTGGATACATTGTTCTTAACATATGCTAGCAGATTAGTTTCATTGACACGAGTAATCCTTTACACACAGGTCAACGAAGGACAAGGTCTCAGTTCACGACCCCAACAAGTGGCCTGCACGCAAGTTATATATTAGTTACACACAGAGGTCAAGACGGCCATATTGTATTTCGGAATGACATCGTCCACCATTTTAACTCACAGGGTGACTTTACAGAGAGAACCTAAAATGGCGGCTTACATTGATTCTAAGGTCAGGACCTTGCAACACAGATTTCTTCACAAGTGGCTCATGAGCAGCTTGGCATAGGCCAATATAGATATATTCGTTGCAATAGGAGGTACGATATAATTTTCCGTTTGACACTATGATGGCACCCAGTCGGACATGCGGCATGGTGCGCATGCGCAGGGTCGCCATGCTGACCTTTTAGCTACTTTGACGACTGGCCGGTCGTTCTGCATGCGAACCCTTTTGCTTGGAATTTGGGGTAAGCTCCCTGTTAATAGTTATGTACAACTCTGATGGTAAACTGTTATTTACACTGACACTTTTGTGGCATATGTGGGATATGATTCGTTCTTGATACTATCTGTATATTATAGGTTGTTTACATCGGCTGTATCCGCTTTTGATACCAATTGCAACCCGTATGAGATGGTGTGGCTGGGCTCCAGTTTCCGGTCCGTTTCTCTGCAATTGTCAAGCACCCAAAGACCTTACCTCTATCCATGTTGTAGTGGTGATCTGAATCCCCTTTTTGGGGTGAGTATATTGGTGATATCTGACATTGGTCATGCCTTGTTGCCTGATACTTTTGATGTGTTTTGCCCCAGGTGGCCAATGAATTCCCTGAGTTTATGGATTTGCATTATATGTTTTGGACCAGTCATTTGCAACCATGGGCTAACATTGAGTATTTGTTGAGTTTTAATTATCAGTTGTTGCTGATACATGTTCTTCTCTTTTTTAACAGGGCTTTTCCTGTTGTTTGAATTGCTTGTTTGAAATGAGAAGGTTAGTGCCCTTTGACCCTGGAACATTGTTATATTTACTTCTGGAATGAGAGACTGCGTTTCCTGATGTATGATTATTTACATTTTTCTAGGTGAATTTATAAATTGTAAACACCTTTCTGAACAAATAGGCTTTCCTTGCCCTGAAGATGGATTATGTTTGAATCTGAAACACGTTGGCTATACATTATCATTTAAGGAGCCTCTTTGGATATTTGTGAAGAAAATAATTCACTACTGAGTTTCCCCTGTACAAAGGGCAGTACAAACCCATTGGGATGCTTATTATTTTTGCTTTATGAACACTGTGTAAATTGTAAATAGCGATACGATGCTTATATGTCTCTTCTTGAAATCTTGATTTGACTATGAAAGTGAATTTGTGTTATGAAGAAGATTTCCTGAAATTGAGACTGTATGTACAGGGGATTAATGTGCTTACAGAGGTTTGAATCCATTGGTTGATATTGAACATTAATTTTTATGGGTTCTTTGTTTGAATCCTTTGTTTAAAAATACTTGACTTGTCATGCTCATGTTAATTGTATTGGGTATGAATATGAATCTCATTTGAATGATTTTGAATTCATGCTGTAGGCTGTACAGGGAAGCCAGTAATTGTCTTGCTGTGCTCCCATTCACAGACTACCATACTACATTTGGGTTCGGAAGAGGCCGCTAGAGTGCATATCAGGGTTACCGTACGGTAATGTATGGTTTTTGTTTTGTCTTGTTAAATGGCCAGAACCTAGATGTTATTGATCAATGTAATTATCTAGTTTTCACTATTACCAAAAAAACTCATAATATATTTTTTTTAATTATTAAGAATGGTAATCATTTCCTTTGCATCCCAAATGAAAAGAATAAAAAGGAAATATAGTCACTTCCCATTACCCCCTTTCAATACATTTTCCAAAATGATAGAGATTCCTTGTATAATTTATGCAGCTAAAATTGTATCCTTAAACTATAAAATTGATTGGGCTTCTCTCGAGAATTTCTTAAGCGACGTGTTCTTAAATTACCTAAATGTACTACCATGGTATCTAAATTAGGATTACTATCCTTGCAGTCCATAATCAACTAGGAACACCTGCATCTTTATAGGAATATTTGGGAACCTCTGCCAAATTCCCTATTAAGTGATTTGCACGCTTCGTTCTTATCTGGAACCTGTCTAGAACTTCAAAACAGCATCAGAAGAAGCAAAGATGTATTAGCCCAATTAAACAATTGTTGACTAATATTAAGGATGTAATGAGAAAAATGTGGGTGCTAGATTGAATTCACTCAAGAACTCCAGTTGGGGCTCTTAAACTCTCTAAATACATAATTATGGAAGAGAAACCTCATGGAAAATCGTTGAATTATCAGTTCTAAAGAGACAACTCTGCATAATATGAGACACTGTAGATTTTGTATAAAGATCAACATAATTGGGTCCCTCGAAACCCCGTTTGTAGAGTGTCCCCATTTACACTCTCTACACGTACAATATGTTTCACATTTTATGTTGGATTGCAATAATCTATTGACACATACATTTCTTGGAGGGCTTTTGGCTGGTAATCATATCTTTATATATCACAGTAGTTAATGTTATACAACATATTTTAAGGATTGTTTTATGTGTGGCTTTATCTCCATTGAATTAAGATGTATTAGATGGACATTTGAAAACTGATGTTGCAATTATGTATGTTTTTAGGAGTAACATGTTTTATAAGTTTCTTTTTCTCTGTTTTGGGAGGGAAATGTGAAAGGTTTATAATAAACCAAACCGAGTTAGGGTCCAGTTAACAAATAATGTGCCGTCTTTCAAGACCAGACCATTAAATTGAGACAAGTAAAGGCTATTTATAAATCTTAGTGCAAATTCATGATGTCTGTGATAAAACCTAGATTTTTCAAGCTTACAACCCTTTGCATTCTGGTGTTTGTTTCTTTCACTTCGAATGTGGAAAATAACGCTATAGTCGAACGTGTTTTGCTTAACATAAGGACTTATATATTATCAGAATGCTGATTAGCACACTTTTTAAGCAACCTCTAAAACACAGGCGTTGTGCAATTCTTTAAAACCAAAAATGTAATAATTGTGCTATCTATAGTTCCGAAGGTAAGTGGTCAAGTCCCGTCTTTACTGACCTTGGCAAATTATAAAATTTCACTGGGCTACATTTTGTATAAAGTATAAATTGCCTGCAGGGAGCCACCAATGCTATACGTTATCTGCATGCAATTTTAAACTTTTGTAAAGTGGAATGGAAAAGTGAATGCCTCACTTTTTGCACTCCATTTTACAAATGTGAAAATGCAGCCTGCAAATTTAATAGATGTTAAATCAGGCAGACTCTTTATGAATATATTGGTTTTAAGACAGCATGACATTCTCTGGCTGGTGCAGAAGTGAGCTGTTTTGCAGTCAGCAAGGGGAGGGCGTACTTCCTCTCCCGTTCCCCATTCTACTTGCAAAATGTGACAAAGATGTCTCTGGACAGTAAAGTGAGGCATAAAAGCCTTACACGTTGGTTTTACGTCTCACTTGACCACTCCAGGACATGGGAAATGGGCCCACTGATTCTTATCTGCAAACGATGGTAGTCCCTAGAAGTTGAATAGGTTCACGTTATTCCTAAAAGGCCCTCTTAGAATGTTGCAGATTTAATATGTTAAGGAATAAAATGGTGCCCTCATCCTACTCTGCTATTGGTCCTGCATGTGGTCATGTGAGTTATTGAAATATTACCCTCCCACAGTTGCATGTCACTTGATTTAACAGGAGGTCATGTATACTTAACAGCTAGTTAGGTCACCAAAGATTCTGGATTCTGGTGTAATGGACCGACTGTAGAAGAAGTAGCATTCAATTCCTCCCCAGCTTGTCGCCAGTCACCACAGTAGGTTGGGCTGGCCAAAGATCTTCCCCACAGTAGAATGAGTAAAACCCTTTGTTATACCTAGTCAACATGTTATGTTATTGGGTTTTGTAGAGCACAACATGTGACATTTCATGGACATTTGGCACTACAGTGTCTGCAAGAGCAAAATCTGGGGTATGGGACAAACTTAGAAGTAGAAGGAGCAGGGTTACGTTTCTTTATTGCAATGTCGGGGTCTTCCGATCTTGAACGTTAGGGCTTTGTGTGGTGTATATTGTCAGGTGCCGCCATTAATGTATGCCCCAGGTTATGTAAAAATGTGTTGTGGATGTCTGTGATGGCTGGTAGAGAAGTGATTAAGGAGAGTGAGGAGATTGGGGTTGGTATATCTGTGGTGAGTTAGTGTGAAGGTTAGGGAAATGCACTATAGAAACATGTCTTGGGGTGCTGTACATTCCATTGTGTTAACCTGTGCTTTGGGATTTCAGTTGCGTGTCGAGATGGGTTGTCGTTTAGGGTGGAACGCAGAATGATTTTGAGGTGGTTATTGTGCAATGCCTTGCACAGCAGACACCCAATAATACATCAGTAGAATCATTTTGACTTTGGAAACTTCAAAGGAGGTGGCATGTGTTTGTTTATATCCATGCAAATCAGGTAGTCCTCATTTTTTGCCTTGTTAACCTATATTAAACAATGTTTGGTTAATCTGTTCCAGTGCAGGTTATGATATGTCAGGGCAAATGTTCAGGGCCTAGAATTTGTAAACAACTGCCTGAACCCTCCCTCCCACTGACACCTCAAAGACTCTTCGATGGTAGTGTCATTGAAACTAATTTGGAGTTATGGTACGATGTGCTGGCCATGCGCCATGAACTAAGTATTAAGGAATACCCTGATGGGAGTGTTTTTTTTTTTCTCTTCTTAAAGGGAACCTATGAGACAAGTCAGAGGAACAGTGGCAAGACAAAGGGAACAGCTCCTGTGGCTCCATGACCAGGATAAGTGCCTTTGTACCCTTGCAACGGCCACCATGCCCAGAAAAATGAAATCAAGAAATGTAATGTAAGCGCTCCTTCGTGCTAGTGGGTCCCGCAACCCCAACCATGTACACAGTAACTTTTGAATAGTAAAATGCGCGCTCCTTTGTGCTAATGCCTCCCGTCACCCCCACCACTGCTGCATTAACATTTTAAATTGTAAAATGTGTGACTCTTTGCCATCGCTTTAAGTGGGGTAGGAAATTGAGAAGGGGCCCTCATTCAGGGGCGTGGCTTGCATAATGGGCATGGTCTAAGACTTGATGGGCCTGGCCTAAAGAGGAACATGTAAAAATGGTCTGCCTATATACAACTATGTGCATATCGCAACACACTCTGCTTGGTACAAACCAGATAGATACATTTGGTTTGTACCAATTTGGTTTGTCAGTGAGACCCTTTTTGTCCCAACAAAATTGCCTCACCATTGCCAGGGCCATCATTGGATCCAGACTGAACTATTTAACTCCTTCCTAGTAGGCACCTCAGGCAAAACTCTGGCCAAACTACAAATTGTGCAAAACAATGCACTTACGGCCGCCACTGGACTCTAGCGCAGGGATCACATCTCTGAGCTTAGAAGACAGGTCAACTGGCTACCAGTCAAAGAAAGGATCATCTTTAAAACCCTTGCCCTTACCCACAAGTGTCTTCACGGCCAGGTCCCCTCCCCCCTACCTGGTCCAAAGGATCTCAAAACCCCCTACCTCCAGGCCTACCAGAACTCCCTACTCCAACATGATTACTGCCCCCAGGACACGCAAATCCTGTGCCGGCAGCGCCAGTTTCCCAACACTGGGAGCCACCCACTTGAACGCCCTCCCCCCTCATATTAGGACAATTGACTCCCATGCCGCCTTCCGCAAGGCCATCAAAACTAGTCTCTTTCTATAAACTAGTCTAGTCCTAAATACCCCTGCTGTACCTGTTACCTATCAATGGATGTTCCCCCTTCTCTGTATTCTGCAACTGCATGCCATGCAATGTACCATGCTCTAAGTCTGTGTGTAACCGTGTACTATGCATTGTACCTTTCTCAAAGTTTATCTACCTGGGCAGCTTCACTGTAACCCTTAATCAAGCCTTCTTAAGCACTGTTATAGTGCCTCAATGCCTGTGGGCTGTAGTGCGCTCTACAAATACAAATAAATGAAAAATAAATAAATAAATAACCCGGCACACGCTGCATACATAAATAAATAAACTGGGTTGTGTATGCAGGTGAGGTCTTGTGACCCAGGAATTGTTCCCAGTGGGCGCACAACCAGGTTTATTTATTTATCCATTGTTTAGATACACATGCAGACACCTCTATCACAGCTTTTCCCTAATTATCTATCTTTTTCATCAATCTGCTCTTTTCTCTCCGTCCCAGTTTCCTTTCCTCTTTCATCTCTCCCTCACTGTTGTTCCCCTCTTTGCATCACTTCTTTTCACCACTTTTCTTTTCGCTCCTTGAACAGACCTGGTTTATTTATTCATGCACGTGAATCCGACAAACAATGCATAAATAAATAAATTAACCATGTTGTGCGCAGAGCGGGAACAGACCACCACCTGGTTTATTTATTTATTTATGCATTGTTTGTCGGATTCACGTATCCGGCAAACAATGCTTAAATAAATAATGCAGGCATGATTCTGCCCACAGGCAACAAAGGGACTGTAACTTTGTCTCCTGACCCCTCGAAGAAGTTAGAGTTTGGAGATGCCGCAATGTTTCCTGCAGGCAGCTGTGACTGACAGAACTGCCAGCCGTCACGGCGTTGCTTAAACTGTTTGGGCTACGCTGTGGCTGGCTGACACTTCTGTCAGTCACAGGGACCTGTTTCAATCATGTTGGCTGCTCATCTCCCATCACGGCTGCGGCCGTGGCAGGAGAGTGTGCCGTTGCAGCTTGCTGGGACCGGGAGGCCCTGGCTAGGGCCCAGCTCAGCCTTACTTTTTGGAGACTGCCAGGGCAATGCTGCGCTAATGCCCCCGCCGAACCCTACCATGGCCACATCACCTTTAAAAATTATGTTTTCTCACATTCCTGTGTGCTTTAGTCCCCCTCCCTGCCCACTTCCCTTTCCTCTTCCTCATCAGCCTCCACCCCAGCTCCCATCCCGCCCCACACCCAATGATTAACCAGAGAGGCCTAGCATTGTTGTTGCTGAGGGTCTTAGGCCCTACACGCAGATCAGATCCATTTCTCCAGCTCCATGACCAGGGTAAGTGCCTTTGTCCCCTTGCAACCCCCATCATGCCCACAAGTTCATTTAAAAATATAATTTAGGCACTCATTCTCTCTAGTGCCTCCCCCTGCCCCCACCATGGCCACAGTAACTTTTAAATGGTCAAAAGTGTGCTCCTTTATGCTGGTGCCTTCTGCAAACCCGACCATGGCCACAGTAACTTTTAAAATTGTAAAATGTGCTCTCCTTTGCGCTAGTGCCCCGGAGACCCCAACCATGGCCGAAGCACCTTTAAAAATTGTGTTTCCTTGCACTCCTCTGCGCTTTAGTCCCCCTCCCTGCCCACTTCCTTTCCCCTTCCTCATCGACCTCCACCCCGCCTCCCATCCCGCCCCCACCCGCTGATTGGCCAGAGAGGCCTTTGTATCTCATGCACTCTTGGCAGCCTGTCCTCATTCAGCCCTTCGGCTAAGGACCCCAATGCAAAGCCGGGCACCTCCTGAAAAAGCTCCAGTTCGTGTTTGCCCATGTCCACCTGGGAAGCCTGGAGCCATAAACCAGTTGCTACTGACAAGGTAAGAGCGTTCTGGAGGGGCAATACAGCAATTACTGTATTCTGGAAAGCTCTACTACCCTGCTCAGCTTCATAACATATCTTACCAAGGCTCTCTGGATAGCAAGTCATAGTCCTATCACTGCTGCACTCCAAATGTTAAGAACCATTTCATTAACTCGTGAGACCCCATCCTAAGCGCTCTATGAAAGTCGAGCTGTTTTTTTATTTGTTTTTGTTCCCCATTTTAGGCATTTCTCCCTCTATCCATGTATCACAAATGTAGGTGTTACTGCATTTATTGGTGTGCCCCCATTTTAGGCATTTTTTCTTCTATCCAGGTAACCCAAATCTGGGTGTTACTGCATTTACTGTTGGGGCCCCATTTTGGGCATTTCTCCCTCTGCAGGTATCCCAAATCTAGGTATTACTGCATTTACTGTTGTGCCCCATTTAAGCGAGTCTTCCTCTATCCAGGTTTCCCAAATATAGGTGATAAATGTGCCCCCCCACCCACAGACGATCGTACATCACTCCCATGTTGCTCTGGGCCCCCACAGCTCAGGATCCCCATCTAGGGAGACCACAACTGGCGAGACCAGCCATTCACGTTGGACCTAGAAAAACGACATTGAAGATTAACTCCATCTGAGTTTAAGGTATGTATAACTTGCACCACAACTGTGGACACAGGCCAGAGGCGCGACCAGCCATCCATGCACTTTACAATGCTGCTATGGCTATGCTATTCCGATCTAGCAGCTCGTATAGCGATCCACATTGAAACCCCTGACATACCCCAACACCTACAGCGACAGCCTACAAAAAATGTTGGTCTACCATAGAACACGTGGAATCTCTGCCACTAGCACCCTATCTTAAACTGCCAACAGCACGCGCCCACGTGCCTGACCTCCGGGCTGCTCACTGGAGTTTAGCCAGCCTACCTAAGTCCTAACCTGGCAAAATGCACACTCGCATTTTATAAATCAACTATTACATTCTCCCACACATGGACTCTGGTCACAGCGGCCTTTCCAACCACGAAGTGCATTGAGGCCATACAAATGGAAAAGGGCACTATATAAATGATCAATACAATACAATACAATGTCTTGGAACACACCCTACCACCTGCTTAATTTATGACTTGCTTTGACATTGCAGTTTGGAAGGGAAGTGGGAAGGGCCCAAGCGCTTTTGCACACTTCAGTGCATTAAACCCAATCATGGTCAATGTAGGTTTGTGTAATGCTCCTTGCCTTTGCCAATCTCTGACCCTTTACTTTAATGGGGCTGGATACTGGATGTGCACAGTAATTGGTGGCAGCATGTTGATATGTGGGAGCTAAATTGCCAAATCTCTACTTTTAGTTGTATTAATTTTCTTTCTGTAAATGCCCACTAGCATCTGTACCCCAAAACCTACATGGACACAACGTAGATGCTGCTATTTTTTAGACCACCCTCCTCCCCCAGGTCGCATGTCACAGCCTCCACTGCCAGTATTAATGTTGTGGGCTGGATGGTGCCTCGTCCAGAGGGAACAAATACACTGTCTCACCACATTGAAAAGGTACATTTACAAAAGGGTCAAAAATGTGTTTGTGTGCTTGCAAGCAGGGATTTCAACGTGCGCATGTGTGCACAAGACAGTTTGGATTTGTGTGTATGTTTGCGCATGTGTGTTGAGGGGCGACACTCTGGCACCATGAATGTGAAAGCCTGCACCATGAATTGGATTTTTATTGACGTATTAGTGTATATTCTAGGCACCATGGTCAAAGTGTTTTACAGTGGAAATACTTGCCTATATTTTGGCACAGGCAGCATGAAAATGTTTTATATGGGATCTATGTGACCACAGAGCCGCCCATAATGTTGACCTTCAAAAAGTTGACTACCGTTACAGCGTGGCGCAGTTATCACATAGATCACTGTGCCTCTCATGACCCTACCCACCTCCCCCTACCCACGTACCTTGATGGCAGCACTCACAGAAGTGTGCTGCTGTCTCTCCTCTACCCCTGCGGTGCAAGCTCTAACGTGGGACCAAACTGGCCCTGCAGGGACCTTTTTTCTTTGTGTTTTCTTTTACTTTTTGTTTCTTTATTGTTCTGTAAGCGGGGGACACTGCCACAGCCCCTGACCCCATTATGCTGACTAAGGGGAGGGGGGACCCCCACAATATGAGACACAGATTTGGGACTGAGCAAAGGCACAGTAATAGTACTGGTTGCAGTTTTTTAGGCAACAGTTTAGTACTATCCCTATTATATGGCAGTGCTGGCATCTATAGTAGGCACACGCATCATGAACATATACTGGCATATAATGCTGACTGATCAGCATCACGAAAGTGTTTTACAATGGCAATAATGGCATATATTTGGTCACAAGCTGCATGTGGTAGTGTTTCACAACTCAGTGACTACTAAAACACAGCTAGGAACAATAATGTTGGCATATATAATAGGCATAGGCACCAAACCCACTTGCATAACGGGGGTAATCCTAGCATATATTGGGGACACTGGGATTATGAAATATCATACAATGGTCTTGTATACTGTTTGCAACCTCATACATTGTTTTTTCACAGAACCAATTCTGCATTGCATGGCTTTTTACTCAGTTTGTATAAACATGTTTCTGAAAAATTCACTGTTTCAACTTATTATTTTCTTTTAAATAATCATGGGTGAAGAACTGCCAACCCACTCCCACTAACACATGTTTAGGCTGCCTCGTTACTCTTGGTCGCTCACACACATTCAAGGAAAATATTCACACTCCTCCAATGAAAAGATCTATAGCCACCACTGATGTAATAGCATTTATAATGGACGTGCCTGATCAGGATCTCCATTACCATGGCACCAACAGCTTCCTCCACTATTGAGAAGTAATAGAACTCACCAAATAAGCACTATAATCAATGTAGGTGGGGTTTAGGATTGCTGCTGACAATGTTTATTGTTAGAAAACCAGCCCGTAGAGGAATTCTCAATTTGCAAACATTAATGTACTCAGCCCCTGAAAAATATGTCCCGAATAAAAGTTTAGAGTAGCAATATAATCTCAGAAGTCATACTTTCTTCAATTCCTCTTCACTTGTGTTTCATTCTCCTCTTTTGTTTTTTCAATACAGTATTGTTGCTCAAATTACTTTTTTAGTAAAAAGTGTGATCACATTATATTTTAAATTCAACCCTGACACTAATATTAAATACAAGAAATCATGATTTTTCATTTTCATTAAATATTTCCACAAAACGATGCTAGATATAACATTTACGGGGTAATTCATAGATTTCCGGCACACAGGCAGCGCACGCGAGCAGCGCAGAGAGGGAGCATGCACTAGCATGTGCCAGCTGTGTGCGCTAAACAGCATTCTGGCGCACCGCGTATTCATGGAATTTCAAAGCCATTTTGAGCGCTGGCGCAGAGAACATCCCGCAGCGCCAGTTACGCCCCCAAGAACGCCCCTTGCGCAAGGAAAAGACATTGAAATCCCCAATGCAGCGCTAACCCTGCCCCAGTTTACTGGGCAGGCACAGTGTATTTCGGGGGTGCGCAGGAAGTTCTACACACGATAGGGCTTGTGCGAGCGGGGTACGTGTATTTCGGGGGTGCACGGGAAGTATCACACGCGATAGGCCTTATGCGAGTGGGGTATGTGTATTTCGGGGGTGCGCGGGAAGTTGTACATGCGATAGGCCTTGTGCGAGCGGGGTACGTGTATTCGGGGGTGTGTGGGACGGGCACCTACCAGCACACCCCGACTCATGTCCCCCTGCACCCCCACCCACCCAGCAGTGACAGGCACCTGCCAGCAGGCCCCGACTCATGTCCCCCCACCCACTCACCCACCCAGCAGTGACAGGCACCTGCCAGCAGGCCCCGACTCATGTCCCCCTGCGCCCCCACCCACCCAGCAGTGACGGGCACCTGCCAGCCGGCCCCGACTCATGTCCCCCTTCACCCCCACCCACCCAGCAGTGACAGGCACCTGCCAGCAGGTCCCGACTCATTTCCCCATCACCCAACACGTCATCATGATCCACACTCCTGGCCCTTATGGCCACCCAAATCCCACCCCCACGCCACCCCAGCCCAAACACCCAACCAAGCATTACATGCACCCCACATTGAAATGCCCATTACATGACACAACCCAAATGGCAAATATGTACATCAACACATGTCCGTCACACACACACACAATGGGTGGCAGTGAATGTGAAAACCCACATTGTGACATGCATGAAACCAATGAGAGAATACCACAAATTGAAGTACGAAACAAAAATGCATTGAACACAAAATGAAGGGAATTAAATGAAAACACACAATAATGGAAATAAGAAATAAAATGCACCATGTCCAAAATTAATAAAATATATGAAATCAGAATCCAAATAAATCCAAATGAAGATGTGTCCAAAGTCTCCGTCCAACAAAGCAAATCCAAAGGGAAAGAAATAAGTAAAATCCATTGCTCCATGGTCAAATAAAAAAAGTAGTGATGAAAAATCCACTGTTCAACTATATACAAATAACAAATCCAGGGTCCATGAGCCCAACTATTGAAATTAAACCTACAAAAAAGACTACCTAATAAAGAACTATCTACAAAAAGGTGGGGCATAGTCCAAGCGCCCCAATTTAAAGAAAAACATAAATGAAACCTAACACTAACTAACTATATACAATGGCGGCGGGCAAGTCCTACGGCTCACTTGTCGATTTCCCGGGCCAGGGCATCATCGAACTCCTGTTCTATGTCCTGGAGGCGGGCCTGTTCCATGGCCCCAAGGTTTTGCAGGGATAACGCCATGTCCACCTCCAACTCCCTGCAAATTGCCTCGAGGCACTTGGCCCACCTCAGCGCCCTGCGCATGGAGTTCTCCCCCCTGACCATAGTGAGCCGTGCTTCTTCCGCCTGCCGCCGCTCTGCATCTATGTGCTGGCCCAACCGCTGCCACACGGAAGACACTCCCAATACAGGGTCCTCCTGCCCTCCGGCCGATGCCTGCCCCTCTGATGCTGATGGCCCCAAGCCATCATCGCTCCCACTATGAGCCTGCTGCTGCTGTGCCTGTGCCATGGCTCTCTATGCCTGCACGTCCTCCTCCTGCTGGGGTGCAATTGTTGATGTGGCCACCCCTGCTGGACCTCCGACTCCCGACTGTGGCAGGGATGTGTCCTCCACCAGCCTGGCCGCTGGGTCAGTGGCGGCTCCAGAGGGTACCCAGGTGATACATGGGCCGGAAGATGGCACGGAAGAAGACTGGCGCATAGGGGGTTCAAGTGAGGAGGGGGTCGGAAGAAGGTCCAGCAGACGGAGGAATCCAGCACTGGCGACCCATCCCAGTAGTTCGACGTGGTCAAAGAGGCATCCAAGATGATGTGCGGTGTCTTCAAGAAAACACTGCAGGTCATCTTGCATGCCCCGTTGACGCAATGCCATCCGAGCCAGGACAGGCTCAACACGGTCCCGGATTGCCACATCCGCAGGGAGAGGAAGGCCAGTTGTTGTGCGCTCATCCCCTCCCTGAGAACGGGTCTGGAGCCGGATGATGCAGTCACAAGATCGGGGACAGGATTACACACAGGCACCTCTGCGGCAGCCTGTGCTGCCTCCTGTCCCTGCCCTGCACCATTAGCACTAGTGGAATCCCCCCCTCCAGACCCTGTGTCTGTCCCTTCCACGGCCTCCTCCTCAACCAAACCCCCCACCAACCTGGATGACTCTGTGCCATCTTCCTCCATCGGACCCTGTGGGGTCTCAGCTGCCCCTTCTGCTGCTGAGAAGTCCACCTCCGACCTCCGCCTCTTGGACCTACCATCGGCAGCTGCGGCCACGGATGCGGCATCAGACTCCTCACTCCCCGACGAGTTGACAAACTGGGAGGGGAGCCGGGCCTTGCGTCTCTGGATGGCGGTAGAATCCCTGCCGCTTTGATCCACAGCACCGTCTCTGCCCTCTTCATCAGTTGACGCTGCAGACAGGGAGAGACAGAACACAGGCATCAGGGCATTGTACAATGGTCTGATAAACACATGAAAGTTGTACATGAGTGGCAGTGTCAAACTTCAGACATGGCATCACACTCCAACACACATGTCATTTCCACTCACACACATGAGCAAATCAACAGGAATGTTGCACCAGGCAGCACCATCCATATACAAACAACAGCATGAGCAGCCGAAGGTGAGCCTCATGTCACATGCAACACGGGGAGTGCAGAACACATGCACACACGTCACCAGACATACATGCAGCTGTACATCTCCACCACCTGTCGCAGTGATAACATTGCCATCCATGTCACATCTGACAATCATCCTCCTACATGTCAGTGTCACATGCATCCATGGTGTATCACAGTTGCACACTTGTCAACTACACACACATGCACATGTACATAGTGCAGATACATGCAGGTAGAACACCCATCCATGTGTGACACCACAGCCATGCCACTGTACATACACAGAAATGTAAAAATGTGTGCACCCACACCTGCATTTGGGCAGCATGCTTACCAACACATACACCATCGATGTGTCTCACAGATGAGAGGACTCACATGCGGCAGGGTCATTTCCCTGTATATACACATGCATACATGGCCCTACACAGACATATGTACAGCCTGCACACTCCTGTCACACCTCAACATGCACAGCCTCCAATTAGTACGCATGTACACTTACTGCTCGACTCCAGACGGGTCTGCCTCTCAAGACCTGGAGGTGGAGCGCTGGGCGTATACGTTGCAGGACCCTCACCTGGTTGTTGGTTAGGTGGACCCGGCACCCCTTGGCATCTGCTGCCTTCAAGAGGCGCCGGCCCTTGTTGAGGGTCCTGGACCTAAAGTCCTCCCAGTGCTTCCGGACGTGTTGAATGTCGCGGACTGCCACCCCCTCCACCTTGATGGCAGTCACAATGTCCATCCGGATCCTCTTCCATCCTTCATTGTCGGCACGCAAACTTCCAAAGAGGGCATCATACTGCCCCAGGACTTACTCCACCAGGATACCAACTTCACTGGCACTGAAGCTGGTAGCCCTCTGCCTCTCGGGCTGGGGATTGCCAGTGGTGCCAGATGGTGTTGTGTCCGACAATGCAACCCTAGAGGCAGGTGTGGGTGGGCAACTGGGTCCTGGGGCTGGGCTGTGGAGCGATGGTATACCAGTCGGAGTTTTCTGTTCCAGCAGGGGTGGTCACAGCAACTGCACCCCTGCAGATGGCTGGCGTGCAGGCACCAAACAGCAGGGCACATGGGCAGCAGCAGATGGCAGGTGGGAGCGTGCTCAGGGTTCTGGGGGGCAGGAAAATGGCCTTCTGGGCAGGAGCGTGGTCTTCCGTGTGTTGTTGCGTGGCCAGCTTGATACAGAGTGATTTGGCATGTGAAAAAACTGCACGTCTGTGTGTAATTCGAGGAAAGGCCCTTAGCGTGTAAGCACATCTGTGACGTGACGCACAAGGTGCATGTTGATTGTACGCGTGCAAAACATGTTGATTGTACACGTGCAAAAACTGCATGTCCGGGTGTCACTGCGTGCAATTGGAGGAAAGGACATTAGCGCGTAAGTGACGTTGCACGTGTGGGCTGGGTTAAAAGGTACGCGTAGGATGCCATTTTCTTGTACGTGCTT
Organism: Ambystoma mexicanum; assembly: GCF_040938575.1. Classification (NCBI taxonomy): domain Eukaryota; kingdom Metazoa; phylum Chordata; class Amphibia; order Caudata; family Ambystomatidae; genus Ambystoma; species Ambystoma mexicanum. Next base: position 1,268,553,696 of record NC_090931.1, on the reverse strand, counting down.
TTTGTGGAGAGTGAGCGGGTGATTCTTGTACTTCTTGTCGGTTCACACGCGATTATTTCACAAAGGTTCCAGTTTGTACTCCCTGTATACTCAGACAGCGTTCAATTCTTCTTTTGGCATGGGTGTTGTCAATGAGCATGCGCGCGTCTTTTTCACGTTATTTTTCCAGGCAGACGGTGAGTCGCACACGTATTTTTCAACTGTGGTTGCCCCTGTGTGTCACATACCCATTCAGAGGTCATTGTAGGCTGCGTGTACCACGCGTACGATTATTTTTGTGTTTCGAGGTGCCACTGCATAGTGCGGGATCTTCATTCCACGCACGTGGGTGCACGTTAAATATTGTTTTTGGGGTGCCTGTGCATTGCGTGACCCGTCATCTTCCCCCAGGGGTCACAGACAGCCTTGCTAGAGCACTAGGGTACGTATTCCATCTAGTACCCTACCCCTTTCACCCCAATTGCCCAGGACAGATATTTACTGCAACTCCCATACGTACAACAACATCAGTTCCATGGTTGGGAGGCAACTAAGCAGTAAGGGAGGCAAAGGTGGCTGACCTCAAAGAGGTGGGCGCGGTAGAGGACGTGGCCAGGATGTGCAGGGTGGCCCAAGAGGCCAGTGTGTGGAGGACCAATCAGGGACACCTATGCCCCCCTCCCAATGGTTCAGGGAGATGTATCTGACACCATCCCAGCTCAGGCCTTGTTAAACTGGCCCATATTGTCAACTGAACCGGCACAGGATAACTCCCAGGCTGACTTCCATGTCACCAAGTCTAAGCCATGTGTGGCGGTGAAAGTTGCTGTCACCAGGCCACGTGGATCTGGGGCAGCAATGTCATCTGCTGCCCCAAGTATCCAGGGTGAGGAGGCTGCAGGGCATCTGCAGCTCAATCCACCCCAGCTGCGAGTCGCCCAGCCGGGACAGTGTTGGTCCAAGTCCATCACACCGAGGTTGGTCCTGCCAACATCACCCAGCAGCCAATGCCTGCAGTGAGACCTTTGGTCATCGTGCCATTGACTACTTCCAGTGCCCAGTCCACCTGCGCTTCTGCCCCTACCAACCATAGCGGCGTAAGCCACTCAGGGTCCGTACCACCTTCCAAGAGGAAGAAGGGTGCTCTTGCGGTACAGGCTGGGATCCCAGACACGGCTACCCACTCCGGCACATCAAGGCAGCCTAGTTTCAATGATGCCGAACTAGATGCACTTGTGGGCTATGTGTCGGCCCATGGCCCCGAAATGGTGGTGACTGCAGGGTGCAAGACTACGACTGCTCAACGTAGGGCCTACTGGAAGACCATCGCAGACCACATTAGTTCCCATGGATTTGTGAAGAGCACAGCTGTTGATTGCTCTAAGCAGTGGAATGACCTGAAACGAAGAGCAAAGAACAAGCTGGCTTCAAATCATGCCTCTACTCTGATGACTTGCGGTGGGTCTCCACCAGAGGAGGAACAACTCACTGAACATGAGTCTGTCGCTGGAGCATTCATCACAGAGGATCAGATCCAAGGCGTGGGAGACCTACCAGATCTTGAAGCAATGTCCGGTGAGTGACCATGCATGTGTGTGCAATCCATGTGTATGTTGCTTGGGTGATGTGTTCTGATTGAGTGCCAGGTGAGGCTGTGTAGTCATGAGTGCTATGGGTCACCCATGTGGTCCCTCAAAACCATTCCCCGGACTTGTGTTTCCGTTTCACAGTATCCCTTCTGACCACAGTTCACTTTTTGCACACGATTACTGCACTTGGCCTTCAGCTGTCCTCTTGCCACAACATTCTTCATACTGTTTTCCTGTTCATTATGCCCGATTTATTAAATTTCTAGAATATTTACCACACATTTTCGTGGCCTACTGTCCCAAATGTGACATACTTCAGTCATAGATTACACCGCACAATGGGCCACATTTCCTGACTTATTATGGGAAAGATTTGAAAAGTCAGGCTCATTGAGTAATGTGGCCTGCACACAATCATTTTGGGGCCCAGTTTGAATGATGAACACGACAATTGTATCCTCTCATGTCAAAGTGACCAACCATTGATTTATCCATGTGCCTGCCATCACTGCATCAGTGAACACTGGCTTTGTTTCAGCGTGTGGCACATGCGTGTTTTGTCAAACTATTTTGCATGTTTTATTTCATGATGTCCATCTCACATGGATTGGTGCTAGTACTGATTTGCTACCATCTGGGTGAACTTGTCAAATCTGCCATGGCTATGCTATGTGCCATCTGTGTGCTGGCATGTGTCATGTATGTGGATTGTCCATGCCACTCACAGGCTAATGTGTGATGCCAGTGCTATCCAGCATGCAGCACATGTGTGGGTTTTCCATCTCATCTTGGAGTCCTCAGTGTCTGCTTTTTGCCTCCCCTTCCAACTCATTGACAGTGCATGCATGCCAGAGTTATTGTCATGTGTGACATGTATCATTTATGTACTGGATGTCTGTCTCATCATGCCTATGTGTGTGGGCTATGGTGCTCATGCCTGTTTTCATTACTCTTCTTTTATGTTTTTGCAGGTTGCACTTGATGCTGTTGAGGAGGAGGAGATGGTGCAGAGCCAGGAGGACTCACAGCTACAACCAGGCACCAGTGGAGGACGTGGGGTGGTGATGGTGGGTGAAAACTCATTACTCCTACAGACCACACTGTCTACGGGTGTCTCTGGGTACACCTCCGGACACCTTTATGAATCAGGTGCTGAATCAGACATTGAGACATATGTGCCGTCGCAGGTGAATGTTTCTGGCAGAGATGCTGTTCTGTCCAACCCACCTGCACCGGGGTAGACCCCTCTATGGGACATTCAGTGTTGGAAAGTCCACCTGTGTCGGTTACGGATGCAGGGTCACACTCCACAATATTTGCTCCTGTTCCTGGGCCAGCAGATCAAAGGAGGAATGCAGTCCTGCAGCCTCAGGCAGTGCCAGCACAGCAAGGTGCACATCACCTTGCACCAAACAGGTGTGGTGCCCGCCAACACGGTGGCCGTGCGCCACCAGGCAATACTGTGTGGGAGAACTTCATCTACACTATAGCAGCACAACAGGGGGCATTGTGTGAAATGATGGCTGAGGCAATGGATAGGGTGGCCACTTCCATTTTCCCCCCTGAAGGCAGATGGAGCTCCAGCAGCAGGCAACAGAGTCCATTTGCCACCCACACAGGGAGGACATGTTGGCGTCCAACAGGGAGCGACGGGCTGGACTGGAGACTCTGCACACAGCCGTATCTGTAGAGTTACAGGCCCACAGGGAAGTCCTGTGGTTAGAACACAGCTCCCTCAGAAATTGTCTGGGTGAACTTGAGGTGTCCCGGAGTACAAGGCCAGAACAGCAGCTGGAGCAGCTGACACGTACACTCTCAGATGAGCTCCAGGCAACCCGTCAGGTGATCCGGGCATCACGCGGGGCCATGCAGGCAGAAATGCGTGCTACCCGTGAGGTGCTGCATGGGGATCTATGTACCATCATCCTGCAGAACCAAACCTTTCAGACCTGCATGCTTGCTGCCATGGAGATTATGCCAGGGCTTTGCGTGGTCTGCCTCCCATATCACGCCCACCTTCCAATCTACCACCAGAGGGTGATGACAGCGACGGCAGTTCTCCCACTGTAGCGTAGCCGTGCAGGCCATGAGCCCATGGAGGTATTTTTGTTTTTCTCAACATCTCAACATCCACGCATGTGGGTGTTGGGTGCACCCTGTATCTTGTCCCTCCTGGGTGGCCTCTCCCCCCCTCCTCCCCCAGTCCACACATGGCCATTTTTTTAATTTTTTTATTTTTTTTAAACAGTGTGTTGCTTTGTGTGGCTCCCGTAGGCATCCACTGTGTATTCTAGCTGGGCACATGCAGGCTTGTCCTGTCTTTGGGTTAGATGCTTGGGTTCCTGACACACACACCCCTCCTGCTTCCCCTTCCATGGGCTTGCAAAGGGTGCAACCAAGTGACAGTAACTTATGCAGTGACATTGGGCTCCCATAAATTGTGTGGACAGTCTGTAGTCAAAACTGTGTATACATCCCTAGTGGGTATTGTTGTAGAAATCTCCACTGCATGGTGGATTTATGTATGGTTCTACATCCATGACGTTTTCCTTATATACATGTACCTTCTTCATGTCTTAACAAGCCTGTCTACTTTGCAGATGCAGTTCATGTTGTATGCAGTACACTGAAACATTTGCCTACCACCAACAATCTGCAGTTGGAAGGGGTCGATGTGCTGCCTTAGTGAGGTTGTGACACTTGCACTACTTTGATTTTTAATTCTCATATATTGCCACTGTTTGAACATGTACTGATGTTTCTCTTGCTGGTAAGCATTTGTTCATGTGTATTGTTTTTTTATTCATTATTGAGAGCAAATTGTCTAGGGCCTGTTTCCATTTAGGACAGTGCACTTTGTGAAACTTGTGCCATGTGGTGTGCATTAATTTGGTTGCTTTCACATTGCATGCCATGCCATGGTGTGTTGGGTGACATGCCACTATTAAGATGTGATATTTTGCAAGGGGGTAGTCATTCATGCTGCATGAATCTGTGCCATTTTGTGACACAGCATTGGGTGGCTTTGAGTAGCTAGGGATGCACACAATGTAGCACTTCCAGGTGAACAATATCAGGCTGGTATGGTTGTGACAGTTGACTGTCCCTTTTGTCATCATCATTGATTGTGACCTGGTATGTTCCAGGCCTGTGTGCACTCCGCAGGGGTGGGATTTTAGGTGAAGTAATTTGCCAAAAGCTGGGTCCGGGCTGCCTCACCACATGCCCTTTCACCTCCCATTCTCAGCGGCCGTGCATGTGGTTGGAGATGTGGGGGCACCACCATGTCCACCGGCAGACCCCACCAGGTTGCAACGTTGTGCAGGACACATGCTGCCACTATGATCCTGCACACTACTGGGGGCGCATATAGCAGCTGCCCACCAGAGCGATCAAGGGCGCGAAAGCATGACTTGAGCACTCCGAATGTGCACTCCACTATGCCCCGGGTTGCAATATGGGCTGTGTTGTATCTTACCTCGGGTGGTGTGGCGGGGTTCCGAATTGGCGTCATCATGTAGGTGCTCAGAGGGTAGGCACTGTCCCCTGGGGAGGTGATAATGGTTGTCATTAGTGGGGTTTTCCCATTTCTCAGTTTCTGACATGCATGCATATGCAGGGGCATTTATACTCTCCAATTAGCCATGTGTCGCCATGCTGGCCAGCTTCCAGGTCCCAGTTTAGGGGTCACATTCTGAATATGAAACTATCATGGCTGGACCCTGGATAGTTGGCATATACTGAGGTGATGATTGCCTTGGCATCACATACAACCTGCACGTTGATGTAATGCCAGTGCTTGCGGTTCCGATAGATATGGTCAGTGGCCCTGGGTGGACATAGAGCCACATGGGTGCAATCAATGACACCTAGGACTTTGAGGAAGTGTGCCACCCAGTAAAATTTCTGGACAACAGCCTGCCTTTCTGCAGGTGTTCTGCGCATGTATATGTGCCTGCGGACTGAGGGGCGTGCAGTCATGATGGTCAACACCTGGTGTAGGCAGCATGACTGCGTGGCCTGTGACACACCCCCCACTATGGCACTTGTCCGCTGAAATGAACCAGTAGCCAAGAAGTGCAGTACATTGAGCACCTTTTCCAAGGGGCTCAGTGCTTGCCAGCACAGGGTGGGTGATGTGAGGTCATCCTCGCACTCCCTCACCAGATCTAGGATTATATGTGGTGGAAACCTGTACCTCCCATAAACCTGGTCATCAGGCATCCCAAAAAGGCTGGTCCTGGGTAGAAGAAATGCAGGGCCTGGCTATCCTCCTCCTCCTGTGGTGTCTCATACCACTGCTGCGAGGAACGGTATATTCATCGTAGCGTCTGAGCTTGTTTGTTGCTAGCGTGCTCTTTTATGCTGCGCGGGGCCGCTTACGTCTGCTTCCTGCTGGCGTACATGTTTCCTGATTAGCGCATCTTTTTTGGCGCACACCTTTCCCTTGTTCGATTCCATGAATACGTGTTGTTAGCGCGTGTGTGGGCGTTGCAAGCATTTACCTCCTGTACTTCCCCCATAACGCCCACATTTTCATGTGGTGTTCCCCATTCCGCGTGTTACGCCCCGTGTTCCACCCACTTTTCTTGTGTGCGCTACACGATGTGCGCTTTTCTGTGTGCATAGCGCATGCCGTTTAGTGACGTGTGCACCCGCGTGCGCCACCCATGGATTTGGCGCACATACCAGGTTTTACTAGTGCAGTGCATTCCACGAATCGATGAATGGCTGCGTGCGCGGCTTTGGCACGCGTGCACTGCGACTTTCACGCTTGCACTCCCCTTTTCGGCGCACATTTATTCCATGAATTACCCTGCTAATTTTTAGTCATTCATCAGCGACCACAGATGAACCACAGATAATTTTAGAAAAATTAAGATGTTGCTCAGAGTCTCTTGTGTTTAAGTAACAAACCCCATACTACGGCTGCATGCATGCACTATGCAAAACAAGGATTGTTTGAAAGAGAGACCCAGTAGGAAGCTTTTACCGTATATACCTCTTTTTTGCGACCTCAAACATAAAAATATTTCCCCTGGTATGCATGAGTAAGGACATGGGTTTGGGTTTTACAAACGTTGTGTAAGACTTGTCACGTTCAGGAGGCACTAATGGTTGCCCAGGTTAAGCAAATTCAGCAAGTACAATCCTGCTCAATAACTCACTTTCTCTATCCATTTCTTGAAGATTCTCAACTCCATCGGATGCTAAAACTCTTAGCTGCATGAATAGGTTTTACAATGATAATGCTAGCACATTTCATTTTTTGACTGGCACTATTATTTTTGCAGGATATCCAGTTCCAGCTAGGGGTTATCTTTATACCAAAAGTGGCCATTTCACTTAATTCTTTTACCTATATACCTGTCAAAGATATCACACTTCATGCTTAGTTGATGTCTGTGAGAAAGTTGGAAGTGCTAGGTCCCGTTTTAGGCATTAAAATTGTGCATCACTGTTCTTTGTAAAATAGACATACACAACTGGCTAATCAAATTTCCCTTAACAATTCTTTCCAATTCAAGATATGATGGCACAAGTTAATTAATCATGAAGAAGGCTAGGGGCTATGAAAACAAGACCCCCATATGCTGAAACTCGAGTTTAGTTGATCTCGTTATTTTGCACAAATGTATTTTCAAATAGTTTTGTACAAGCAGGGAGTGCTGACAAAACAATATTTCCCAACTCTTTGAGGTCAATTTTGATGTTCACATGGTGATATTTTGTTTTTATGTGATTGTATCTCATAGGAAACAAAGGGTTTTGCATTTAATATGGGATACTATGTGATCAGTTATAGTTATAAGTTTTTTCATTGTCTATGGTTTTTGTTATATACATTCTAATGTCTGAGTTTTTCACTCGATTATGTAGAACATGTATCAATATGTAGAATTTATTATAATTGTTAATATCAAATTATCTTTTTTAAGTGTATGTATCAGAAGGATATATTAATTTGCTTTAGTATATATTGTGGGGTGTAATCTAAAGCCCCAAGCCAACAGAACTCAAGGGCCCACTGTAAAACGGGCCTATTAAGGCAAAATGTGGGGTTTCTACAAGTAACACAAGGAAGGGCCATGTGAAAAGGGCCTACCTGTCATTACAAAATGAAAAGCAGCATTTTAATTCACAGTGGCAGAAGAAATTCAAAGGTCCTTTCACATGAAAAATAGGATTTTCAAACACTGTCACCAAAACGTCTTTGCACATCGGTTTGCAGTTTAAAGCAAGATATGAGAACAATGTTCCCCTGCTAACATAAAGAGGTCAGGTAAAAGACATGGTGTGTGTTGACAAGATGCAATTTATATTATGCTTTACATACAAAATATCAGCAACAATTGAAAATAAAAAGCCACTTTGTTTCCATGGTTCACATGAAAAGGTCCTTTAGACCTGAGGCAGACGGTCTTGCTTGTTGGTGGGCAAAGTTCACAAAGGCCTCACCCATTGAAATCCTGGATGGCTTCCCTGCGGTTTACAATTGCGATACAGTGTGGCTGCTAATGGCTTTGAAAAAAAACTTTCATCAGACTTGGTGCCTCTGAAAGGTCATTTCTGTGTAGGACAGATAGTCTAGCCAGTGCATGACTGGAATGTAGGGCAAGGTGTGAAAACAGGGGATTGAATTAAGGCTGAAGTCTGAAAAAATTACAGGAAAATAGAAGCTTTCCAGATCGAAAGGGTGGTCCTCATCAGATAAGAGGACAGGATGCCAGATGTCCGCAGATGGGGATCTCTGTGTTGGCCGGTGGATCCCAGGTATTTACGACCGTAAACCTACACGTCAAACAACAAAGAGACTAATTAAAAATAAACTCTTGTCACAGGCTGGCCAAGAGTGTCAAATGGCCTGGAAGACAGGAGAGCCCCAATTTACATAACATGCAGAGTTCCTATTCATTTAAATGGACTATTATCATGTAGGCATTATTCTGAGCAACCATAAGTCGTACTGCCTTCATTTTTCATTGTTTAGATAATTTCCAGGCAATTTTATTGAAATAGAAATTCATTCACCCACGACTCAGGGAATTGTAATGGCCAGGCCAAAGGTGCTCCGCGCTGCTCTGAACATGTCCCAAATATAAGAGTTGGTGGATGAGTGGTTGGTAAAATTAGGAATGTGGGGTATGTTAGAAACCGGAGGGTATTCTCACTCCTATTCCCCATGTATCCTCTGCGCAGGTTACCAGGGAAAGCCCATTGCTTGTAGATCCTGACCCTGGGGGTGGACAATCGAGGGAGGATCATCTGGGTGGAGGGTCTTTAGGGACTGGGAGTGGGATGCACTTGGGAGGGACATAGTATTCCCTTTTTCCTACTACCGACTAACCCAATACCAATACTTCCCCCGCCTTCATGGGGTATTATAAGGCAACTCCCTGACTTACTCATATATGACTGCTAACAGTACTGGGAGGAAGAAGAAGCTTCTAGGAGCAATGAAGACAAGGTGCTTTTACCACTCTGGTACTGTGACAAGGAAGAGGCTGCTGAGATGAGTAGAGGCCAGGCATATCCCCTTAATGATGGTCAGGCATGGCTAATTGTACATTTGCACCTGCTGCCTGTTAAAGAGTTGCAGGTGTATAAAAAGCCAAATCAATTGATGTCAAAGGGAGAAGCAGTGGTGATGAAGGTGGAGCAGCAGCAGAGAGGCCATGAGAAGCAGTGGGGAGCTGTATGTGTGGAGCACACCGATGGTTCAGGGCAGGGTCGCCCGGGAGCTGGGGCTCAGTGGAACCAAATTAACATCGGAAGGGGAGCCGTGCAGGGAGGGTGCTCCTTTGTCTGGCTTTCAAAGTGCTTTTTCCCTGGGGACAGAAGCCAACTCAGGAGTGCATGAGGGGCAGGACGTAGAGCCCTGAGGCAGAGAGCAGAAGGACGAGAGATCTGCACTGTAGGAACTCGTAATGAAGCAACCACTGATTTTGTATGAAAGCAGAAACCCAGTATGCAAGTCTTTCATTTTATGCGCAAGGTTATTTTGTATCAGAGGGGTCACGTGAATGATGAGACACGTTTTCAAAGGTCTCTGATCTGAATCCTTGCTAACCAGCGAACAATGGAACTTGTTAACCATTGAACAATTAAGAATACTTTGTTACGGAGTGATCGCAGGTACATGAAAGAGCATTGTTGAAAGTCTATGAGTGCTGGGCACATTTAAAGGCAAACTACAAAGACATTTTACAATGAAATTAACTGAATATAACAACAAAGTGAACTAAATGAAAACCGTTGACAATTATTGAATCCGAACCGAATGCAAAGCTTAACAAATGTATCTTCATATTTTGTGACTACCGCACTGAAAGAAAACTGCTACCTACAAACATGATAAAGAAATAAAGCTTTATAATTCAAATAAACCGATCATGTGCCAAAATCAAAAGTAAATGACACTTTAAACGCAAGCAAAGTTCATATATGTTGAAACTGCAAAACAATCAAACTTTGAATTAAAGAACCCAATGTATATTGAATCTTAAAGCAAATAGAACTTTTAACAATGTGAAGTGGGAGAATGGAAGACCAGGCTCCCGCCCTTCCCCTCTCGCGCTTGGCCTAGAGGATCACGGCCCAGACACCCGCCACGAGAGGAGTTTGCGTATCTACCGGACGACCAAATACCCTGGTACAGGAACATACGGATGTGTCCATCTACCTGCCCAGCAGCCCGCCCTGTCCATGCCGACACCTGCGGCACGGATCAACTCGACTAAACCTACACGTCGTTAGAGATGCCATGACGACCTAGCCAACGGTCAGCACACCTGTGCAAATATACACACCGGACACTCCCGCACCAATCTACACGAAGAATATACTCAGTGCTATGACGTAGGCGACAGACATACTCACGGACGTGCATCTTTATTATTTTCCACATAGGCTCTCAAAATGCAGAAACGCAAGACGCATCATGAACTTATATAAAAAGGCTTGCTCACGCTTCTTCTAAGAGCCATGTACCATAATGAAGAATATAACGGGGACACGATACTGAGGATAAATCAATATGATACCGTAACCTAAAGCGCCCTGCATCAAACGGTTCCACCTATGCACCAGGCCCAAGTAGGCCGCAGGCAAAAGCTTCCATGAACACTGAATGAGCAAGAACTGGGTTGCTGACCCTGCAAAATGAGCCCGGCGAAGGCACCCCGCCAAGGGCACCATGTTGCAATCTCGCACTCTGCAAGCCAACGCCAAGGTCGCACCTGCAAGATAAACCAGGCACACAGTAGGAAAAACAATATTAATTGTGTTGAATTTTGCCTCAAACACGGTCCCACCTCACGTGACAAAGCCAAACCTGACAAGATGCCAAGCCCAGAAGGAAGGAGATGCCTGAATCCCACGTTTCAAGACACAGGCAGATACAATTAAAAGACTCATTGGACATCTGCAGCAGTGGGAGTATTCGACCTCCCAAAATATGAATAAATCCTCACATTGTTTACACCTACTCAAATTAAAACATTGTTGCAAATGACAGGTGCACCGCGAGCTGGGAACAGCGATAGTCCCAGACTGGGAGGCTCGCGAGCGGACCAATTAGAACATGGGGTTCTTATCACTGACGCCATTCACATTGACCAATCCTCAGAGGTCTTCATGTAACAATTTTCATGTATCAAATTGAAGGGACAGCCCAGGTATACCACCTGACTAACCCTCAGCCACTAACACCGTTCTCTATATGTGCGCTATACTAACCCTACCACTCGAGTAACCAATCCAGAGTGGAAATAGGTTTTTATTAAACTTTGTAAGATGACGCAAGTAGCGCGTCATACTAAGGTAAAAAGGGCCTGCGAGCCCCACGATTGTGTGTGTGTCAGGACGGACGCGTACGCTCCTTGACCCATCCCTGCCGTTTTGTCTAATAAACAGCAGAGTCACCTTGCTTCTTGCGTGTGTCTCATACTCTATCTCTTTTGGGATATACGGGAGGAGTTGGGGCCTCCCTGCCCGGAGGACTGCGGACGGCCCGGCCGACCCCGGCAGAATTTCCCCCCGACAAGTTGGAAGCACTGCTGAGATCTGTTTAACATCTGCTTTTTTATTTTTACTTTTTCCAGGTAATCGCGTTGCAAGGAGGCCCGGCGGCGCGGCCCCCTCTGCCGTTGCCCCTTTCTGAGGACTACAGGACCATCGCGGAGCTGCGAGAAGACCGGACAGCGCAATCCGGATATTGGCCCTCGGGAGCCGGTTGAGAAGTATCCCGCCCGAGGTTGGCGAGTGTCCAGACGTGGTCCAGACGAGGGGAGGTGGCGAGCCGCTTGGAGGGGTGCACGCAGTCGAGCGGCCCCGCATTAAGAGAACTTGGTGAGCATGCCACGCACAACAAGCAATGTGAAATTGTGAGGGAGGGGGGAGGAATTAAATGTGGGAGGTGGGAGGTGTTGCACAGGTGCGCAGCGAAGGTTTGGCAATTTAGTGTTGGCAATGGAATGAATGGTAGCCGAACGAGTGCGAGAGCAGTCGGCTACGTTACGCGAGAGAGGGAGGTGGAGCACGAAAACATCACGTGCGGCCGCTCGTAGACACTGATTGGCCTAGGTCGCGACTACGTGAAAGGGTGTGTGTGTGTGTGGTTTCCTACGATTTGGCATTTATTGGTCAATGAGTAGATGAGGATCCCTATTGTTCGAGCAAGAAACTCGATAGGTAGATGACGTTTCCCTGTAGGCTGTAGCTAGTTAGTTGCCCAATATGGAAGATAATTGGCTGGTTAAGCCCTCCTGTCGAGGGGCGTATCACACGCGAGGCGACGCAGCGTGCGCAGTCCGATTATATTATTGATTACCTTGTTCCAGGAGTGACAGGAAGACAGCTGTGAGGTTAACGGGGGTAGATTGCAAGTGTATTTTGAACTTAAAGAATATATGAAGAACTTACCAGTAGCTCGAAGAGATCGGTGACGTCACCAGTAGGGCTTTCATAGGATATCCCGAGCACAAGGCATCTTCCTTTCTGAGAGTGGTGGGGAAGAGAACTGTGGTAAGGGAGTGGAAACGGAGATAAACGGTAAATGAGTTGATCGGGGAAAGGTGAAACGGGGGACGTGGCTGCGCACGGAGAACGCCGGCCACGGCAAGTGTAGAAGAAGGAGGAGGAGCAAGTGAAAATAGGACGACTGTATAAGAACGTCATAAGGGGTACGCAGCCACAGGGGGCTACGTGCGCCTCGGCCGCAGGGGGCCGTAAGGGTGTCGTGTAAAGAAAGAAAGACAGAAGAAAATATACAAATGTAAAATACTATATTTTTATAATTTTCATTAGCGGACTATCGCAAGTCCCCAAACTTACGGGGCCAGGTAACGATATAAGGCTGTATATTGTAAACTGCTAGTGAGATAACCGCTACCAGATAGGGGAAGGGTAACAAGTGGAGCGCTACTATGTCATACGGGACCGGATCGGGAGGGTGGGGGAACACCCTCACTACCCCACTACAACACATATGTACAACACTGTCACCCCATAGGGAGAAACTGATTAAGTATAGCATAGAATGGACTCAGGGGACGGATAACAAAATGATAACACCGTGGCCGCCTAATGGTAGCTTCGATCCATATGCCCAACATTCACTATTAAACCATCTGCACAATACATACAAAGGGAAGAAGTTGGCAAACCACGTGGAGGTGTTTAACTTATGGAGGATGTTCCAAGGGTCCCGACCAGGACCAAATGGAATGTTCACTGTGGGGGAAATACCGGAAGAAAAAGAGATTAAGGAGGAAGGAGAGGATGGGAAAAAGGGGAGTGAAGACCCAAAGAACACGTGGAACGGACAAGAGGGAGGAGAAAAGAATAATACATCAGATGAAATAAAAAAGGAACCGAGCAACGATATACCCCTAGCAGAGGGAATGAAAACAGAGGGAGGGGGGTTGTACCCTTTAAGGGAGTTAGGAGAAATAGGAAGAGGTCAGTTAAGGGCGGCTGAGGGGTACTCGAACCCGGCATACAGCCCTCCACCATATGTGGCTCATAGGAAGATGCCAGCAGGGGAGGGGAGGACTGGAGAAGAACAAACTGTGGAAGTAGGAAATGATGAGTGGGTAGCTGCACAGATACTATTAAAATTACGAGGTTCATTAACAGGAGAAGAGAAGGAGGTAGTAAGGAAAACAGACGAGGATAATACCAGGGAGAGTGAAATGAGGGGGGAAGAGCTGTTACGACAAAAGGAAGAGATTTTGGAGGAACGACTAGCAGAGTTAAGGGATGAGCAGAATGAATTGATCAAACAGCTCGAGAGGGAGGAAAGAGAGAGAGCGAGGAAAAGGAAAGAAGGTAAGAACGAATTGGAAAAAAAAGGGAACGAACTGAGTAGCAAAGGAGAGAAGCTGAAAGGGTAAAAGCAGCAGCAGAAAGGGTATCAAGAGCAGTGCTGCGAGAAAAGAAAAGGGAAGAAGAAGAGAAAGAAAGAGAAATGGCAATGTGGAAGAGGAGATTACTATCAGAAACGACTAAGAAATACGAAGAAGGGAGGGTGATAGAGAGTATATTAGAAAGGGAAAGGGTGAAACAGGGAAGGAAGAAAGAGGATGAAAGAATAGTGGAAAAGATGAGTAGTGAAGTAATGGAGGAATTAAAAAGGAAAAGGGAGGAAAATGGTAGGGAGATGGAGGAGAGAAACGAAGGAGAAAGAGAAGATAGGAGAAGGGAGAGTGAAGTATGGGGGGATGTATATAGAGACACAGAAGTAGCAACAACATCAGCGCAAAGGGGAGCGGTTGATAAAGGAGAAAAAGGAGAACTGGACCTAATAGACTTACAAACAGTAACAATCAAGGGGAAAAAGACCGAGTGGGGGGTGCCGTTTATGACTAACTTTTGTAGTGAGGAAGAAGAAGGAGTGGAGAAGGAAGGAAGAAACAGTGAAAGGGAAAGCCTAGATAAACTATACATTACCCGGACCAACACAGACTCACCATGGATCCGTAGGAGAAAGGATGAGCTGGAGAGAAGTGAGGAGGGAGAGCAAGGAATAGTGGAAAGACAGACACATGAGGCCGCACCGTCCCCATCACGCCCTCTCCCATCGCACTCTACATGCCCAACCACCTCACCCTCGTTACGCACAATAAAACTTGCGCCCTTCACAGACGAACTGACACCCTATGCATGTCGGCTTAGGGACCTCCCTAGACGCAGGCAGGAGAGACGAATACACATGCCTACATTAAATACAGGAAATGACGGAAGAAGGGGAAAAGATGGAGAAGAAAGAGTTATGAGCAGGGGAAATACGGATGAAATTGACGATGTAGAAGAAAGGGAAGAGGAGGAAGGTTGTGAGGACTCGATCTTATGGAACACAAAGGGTAAAACGAGACATAACAATGCCGCTTCTGGAGAGAGGAGGGGTTAGACCACAGTATGTCCCTTGGAAGCATACAGACAAAGAAAATATAAAATGCAGACTCCCATCATTAAGTGGAGGTGCGGGTAAGTGGATATATGAAATGGAAAAACACACCGCAGGACAGAAACTGGCAGTAGGAGATGTAAAGGGCCTTCTAATATCGATATTAGGGGATGCAGCGGATGACATTTGGAAGAGAGCGGGATTCCCTGGGGTAACAATAACAAACACATCGCATGATGGGGCACCATTCGCAAACTGCAGACATGCACTATGGCAGGCACTGAGGGTACAGTACCCAGACACATCAGACATAGGAGCAATTACCTCCCGCAAGATGCATGAGAACGAAGATCCTGTTGATTATATCCAGGAAATCCAAGAGAAGTGGCGCATGGAAACTCGAGAACAATGGGACAAAACACCAGCAATATTTTATCATATACTAGTACAAGGGCTCCCAGAAGGAGTTCAGAAACAACTAAAGAAAGTAGTGGGAATGGAAGCAAAAGCATGGCCAGAAATACGACTATAGTGCATCATTGCAGGACATGGCAAGGAAAAATGAAACAAAAGGAAGAGGACAGTAAAACGGAAGAGGCTAAACTAGTACAGAAAAAGCTTACTAAATACACAATGGAAGGGGCACTAATACCTACGCCTACAACAATGACCCAAAGCCCCACACAAGTAGTGGCTGCACAAGATTCCTCCCAAATACCACCTTCACAGACTATAACACAACAGGTGCCGCCACTCCAACCATACACAACCAACATGGGAGGAGGATACCCAATGCCAGGAGCTGGGTATTATAATTATAACAGGGGGAGAGGAGGAATTATGAGAGGGAGAGGATACGGATATAACACCCAACAGCAGGTGGGAGGACTTAGAAATTCCTACCCCACAGGGCAACCAGTATACCAGGACAACACAGGGAGCTTTCCATGGCAGAGTAGGGAACCACCGGTGTGTTGGAGTTGTGGATTATTAGGGCACATGTCACGCACGTGTAGAGTTAGACCAGGAACACCATCATGGAGTGAACAGGGACAACCAAGGCCCTCACAGGAACAGCAGGGCATACAGCAACAGCAGACGTTGCAACAGGGAAATGAACAGCAACCACTAATAACACAACAACAGCCACAGACACATTCACTGCCACAACAACAGGTAGCGATAACACACCAACCGCAAGTACAACAAACACAACTGGGTAGAGTGACGGTCTTGGGACACAACCCTTACACAGGAAATGGCCAAT
Source organism: Ambystoma mexicanum (assembly GCF_040938575.1). Lineage (NCBI taxonomy): Eukaryota > Metazoa > Chordata > Amphibia > Caudata > Ambystomatidae > Ambystoma > Ambystoma mexicanum. Next base: position 1,268,537,453 of record NC_090931.1, on the reverse strand, counting down.
CGTTGTACCCTCAATAGGACAGCCCACAGACGGCCTTGGTGTGTCCCATCCTGTCAGTAACACCTAATAGTGCGGAGGAACCACGCATAGAGGTAACGATAGGTGACAAAAAATTATCATTCCTTGTTGACACCGGGGCGACCCGGTCTTGCATAAGGGAAGGTAAATTTAAGATGTCAGGCGAAGCCATGAACACCCAAGGATTCTCTGGGGCTAGAGGGTTGGTTCCTTTTACTGATAACATTCCCTTATCTATAGGAGATTATGACCTGTCAGTTCCACTTCTATATTATAGTGCCTCACCAGTAAATATACTGGGGAGAGACATAATGAACAGGTTGAATATGACAATCTCCTTTACTGAGGATGGCATAATTTGCTCTACTCCAGGGATTAACATGCTCACAGCACGACAGATTATGCAAGCATACTGCGGACAGACAGCGATTAGGGCGGAGCCAGTAGATGGCGAACTCTTCCAGTACGGGACAGACATGGCATTTGCATGGATGCCAGGGATAGAAGGAAAAATCTGGAGGAGGCCAGCAGCCTACCTGTTCAGACCAGAAACACCTGTTAATGAACCAGAAGGAAAGGTGGTTCCAGTGGACGTTGAGAGCATTATAGCAACAGCTGATTACATTGCTGTACATGCCCAAGACAGAGAAGGAAGAGCATGGAGGGCAGTGATAGCACTAGCAGAAGGATGTAGGCTCACCCAGGTGTCAGATGAGGAGCTGTTCTCAGAAGAAAAGGAGGAAGGTGAAATGGTGTTTATGATGAGTGTGGAAATATGGCTAAGAGTGGCTTACAAACAAGTAGCACAGAAAATTGCAATGGCACTTGAGGCACCCGCATGCACCCCAGTCCCCTTCTTTAAGGAGGATATGTCAAAGGTACCCACATCATTGTGGACTACTAGCCCCTATGACGTGGGGTGCATAAAAAGTATAGGGGGAGTAAGGATAAAATTGAAAAAAGGTGCAATACTCCCCAGAGTGAAACAGTACCCACTATCAAAAGAGGCAGATGAGGGCATATATGAAACCATAACGGCCCTTATAAATAATGGCATATTGGTCCCCTCAGAATCACCATGTAACACGGCTGTATACCCAGTGCGCAAGGCTAAAGGGGGGTCTTGGCGCTTCATACAGGATCTCAGGCCCTTGAACAACATAGTAGAAGCAGAATATCCCATAGCAGCAAACCCGGCCACAATATTGTGTGGCATTCCAGCAGAAGCATCACGATTTACAGTGATCGACCTTAAAAATGCTTTTTTCTCAATACCATTGCACCCAGACTCACAAGATCTGACAAGCTTCACTTACAGAAACACAAAGTGGAAGCACACCAGATTGCCACAAGGGTATTGCGAATCACCCTCAATTTTCAACAGAGTAATACAGATGGATTTGGGTAACATTGAAGTGGAAAGCACAGTGTTGCAGTATGTGGATGACATAATAATTTGCAGTACAAACGAAAGAACATGCAGAGAGGACTCATTAAAGATGTTGACAATATTGGCTGAGAAAGGTTACAAGGTAGACATGGAAAAGCTACAGTACTGTCAAGAACAGGTACTTTACATTGGTCAGCTCATATCCCAACATGGAAGAAAGATTGCACCACAAAGAGCACAGGCCATTTCAAACACTCCAGTGCCATAAACAGTGAGGGAACTGCAGCAGTTCCTGGGGCTGTGCAACTACTGTAGAGCATGGATATTTGATTACAGTTCATACATAGGACCCCTGCTTGAGGCGTTAAAGGAAGCTAATAAAGGGGAGAAAAGCTGGGGTGGACGATGGAAATGAAAGAGGCTTTTAATGAATTGAATGATGCGATATCAACTGCTCCGGTACTGGCATCCCCAGACTATGAGCGACAATTTTTTATATTTTCACATTGCGACTCAGCAGTAATGAAAGCAGTGTTGGCCCAAAAAACAAGCATGGGCTACAAACCAGTAGCATTTTACAGTGGCCACTTAGATCCTGTGATGTTAGGTCATTTCCCTTGCGAACAAGGTCTCACCGCAGCTGCTTTTGCGGTAGAAAAAGCATCAGCAATAACCATGGGGTGCCCAACTACACTGTTTGTGGAACATGCACTATTTGCAATATTGAATAAACCTAAGTCCACCCTAACCACGCAGAGGGCATCAGGTTATGAGATCATCCTATCCAGAGCTGAACTATCAATTGTTAGTTGTAGCACGGTCAACCCTGCAAGGTTCCTAGCAGAAGTACTTGAGGAAGGAGATTATGCCCACGATTGTACGCAAATAACTGAAATGTACTCATGTACTAGAAATGTTGAAGAAAACGCACTAGAGGGAGGTGATCTCCTGTTCATTGATGGGTCATCAACTATCGACCAAAGGGATGGTATAAGGAGGACTGGGGCAGCAGTGGTAAAAATGATGGAGGTACCGGTGTGTGTGGCCATGAAATGTGTACAATTACCACAGCATTACTCCGCTCAAGCAGCGGAATTAGTTGCACTGATCTTGGCGTTGAAGGAAAGCTTTGACAAACGAGTGACCATATACTCCGACAGCGCGTATGTTATATCAACTGTCCACTCAGGGCTGTCGAAATGGAGAAGAAGAGGGTTTAGGAGAGCTGATGGCACTCCAGTGCAACATGCCCTCCTATTGGCTGAACTAATTGAAGTAATAAATGACCCCCAAGAATTAGCTTTAGTCAAATGCACCGCACACACCAATGGTGAAGACCACATCTCAAACGGGAATGCAGCAGCAGACGCACATGCGAAGTATGCTGCATACTTTGGTGAGATATGGAACCCCCCAGAGTCACAGAGAGGGAGAGGGAGGGGAATGGCTAAGGAGATGTTGATAAGAGAAGGGTACACCCATCTCCCAGCCACACAGATTATGGAGCTACAAGCGGCTGCACCAATGGCCGAAAAAGAAATATGGGTAAAAAGAGGATGCACAATGTCACCAACCGACGCACTATGGTGCCAGGGTAACACTGGAAAGGTTGTAATACCATTGGCACTTTTGAACACCGCCCTGAGCCAACTACATTACCCAGCCCACACAGACAAGGAAGTAATTGCAGCACGAATTAGGGAAGACTGGTTCTGCCCCGAGTTAAATTCTCATGTGTCAAATTTTATCAGCAATTGTCTCACATGTCAACAGTTTACGGCTGGCCACACTCTGAAGGTGATAAGAGGTACTATACCCCGGCCAGACGGACATTTCCGGCATCTCCATATTGACTATGTTGATATGATCAACGTATGTCAAGGAAATAGGTATATGATTGTAGTAGTATGCCCATTCTCGAGGTGGATTGAAGCAGGGCCCTGTTCACACCCAGATGCATTTAGAGCAGCTAAATTCCTAGTGAGGGAGGTCTTCCCCAGGTGGGGAGTGTGCGAGGTATTAAGGTCAGACAATGGCCCACATTTCGCAAACGAAATGTTCCAGCACATCACATCCTTGCTGAACATCAAGCATAAATTTGCATGTGCATACCACCCACAGGCCAACGGTGTATGTGAACGCCTGAATGGCCTATTAAAGGAGGCAATTGCAAAGATACAGCAAACAACAAAGAAGAGTTGGTTATATTGCCTTCCATTAGCCCTATTTGAGCTAAGAAATAGACCAGGGTCCGACCACCACCTCACCCCTCACGAGGTGGTTACCGGACGTCAAATGCGCCTTCCCCTAACGCCACCATCAAGAGCATTTACCGACCACGAGAGTACTGCGAGTGTTCTTGGTGATGAAATGTACCAATATGTGTCTTCTTTGATTACTAGTGAAGTGTTTGTGTCTCAACAGCTCGAGCGCACGCGGGGCGGGTCTAACAGCAATCAACAAGAAGACGTGGATAAAGAATTGGAAAAGGAAAGACTGTGTAAAGTTGCTAAAGGTGACCACGTACTACTTCGCAATTTCAACAGAAAGTGGAACAGTCCACGATTCACTGGCCCCCATCTGGTAGAGGAGGTATCAACGAGAGCAGTAAAGCTACAGGACAAACGTGCCTGGAACCACCTACACGACGTAAAGATCTACAAACTCCAGACCCGCCCCAGTGCCAACGACAGGGCCACTGGAAGAACAACGACAGCGTCACCAACGGAGGAAGAGACTTCTACCACAACTAACGGCCTAAGTGTCCCCATACCCTGCCACCCCCCAGATTCCCCAGAGACAACTATTAGAAAAAAAAGGGGTGATCCCCATATCGCCCACCCCATGGTTACACGATCAAAGGGTAAAGAGACTTCCGCCACCTGAACCCCAAACTCCCTGCCCACTGACCCCCTGCCCACTGTAGCAACAATTGAACTGAAGGACACTGTTTTTGCACATATACACATGTAAACACCTGAATGTTCTCTTTCTTTTCTCTCGCACATGCAGGTAAAGCGTATTATTGTACTGTTAAGAAAGTAGATAACTAACTAATTCACTGCCCAGGAGTAGATGGTACCCTCAGATGATAATTACCTGGAAGAATTGTCACACCAATTTGTATATGAAATAAAACGGCCAACGTACCTGAAAGGAAGGAGGATACGTGTCTACTACACAGCATTCCTCTTGGCCATAGAACATTCAATGCCCCACCTCCAACCATACTTGCCTGCCCTAAGAGATAGATCGCTTAGATTGGCGTGGGAACAGCTCTTCGCCTGGGCACTGAATGACTACTTGATAGGGAGAGCTTAATAACAACAACTAACCTTAATAACGAGCATATTAAGAACTTTCAGGCGGGCAACTGTAACGTCGCAAGAATAAGCTGCCGGACTGCAGCAAGGTAAGAGCAAAATGCCGGTGAAATTAGCATTTGTAATAAAATTGATAGGGATTTTAATGATCACCGGGTTCTTGGCTGCCTCTGTATGGCAGTACAGCTATGCTATTGATATTATTGCTGTACCCAAACCTAATATACCCCCACCCCCAGCTGCAACAGGTATTATGTCAGGTGGTACTAGTAAAACCCCGCACCAGGAAAATAGAGTTAAACGCAGCACATACTCAGATAACAAAGGCATTGACAACTATGTACAAGATTCAGCACACGTCTCTAAAACATGTGGTACCAACACATGACCAAAATAGGCAAGCAGACAACAGGAGACAGCTGCTACGTTTGCTCATTGATCCCATACGCCATGAGCGCTTCTCGAACATTTGTTGCTACGGAGATAGATGGAAAAATAGCACGATGTATAATATACCTGGCACTGTTCCAGACGAAAGGAAGATTCCAAGGGTCAGTGGTGCATCTGGTGTGGAAAACACGAGATACATATCCATATGAAAACAACTTCCTTAAGACTTATTTGAGTTATCACAAGAGCAGTTTACATGCTGAAGGATTCAGATACATAACAAGTGGTCCTGACAAAGAAGGTAACACTGCAGTACCTACCATGTGATTGGTACGCCACTGAAGTCCCTGGTATAAACGGATGTTGGGAAAGACCACTGATGATAATAACAGGGAAGGTGTACATGGACAACAAATGGGACATAAGAGTGGTTGGCAGCAACATGGTAACAAGAGAAAATATTTCAACTATTGATGGACATAACCATAGATGTTGGATGACTTGGATCAAGTACGTACCCATGCTCACGTGGATGGAGAAGGATGAAGACCCAATAACAATACTGCCTTTAACTGCGCCTAAGGTATGCTACCAACATAAAGGAGAAGTGGATGTAGGATACAATACCAACTGTGAAAGCGTGATGGAGTTACCTGAGGGGGGAGCAGGAACAGCAGTAGTAATGGACCATTACTGGGCCTGTGGAGACAAGGCGTATCACACACTGCCCCCTTTGTGGAATGGTGTATGCACTATAGTACACGTTAATGTACCATCACTAGTGGTACCCCAGAAGCATGTGAATATGGCGAATTTCCCCAAGATGGATGAAGGAAACAAAAGGAAGAAGAGATCTGCATAGCCTCGGAAAGGGCCAGAGAACAGACGCAACGGCAACAACACTGTTCTCAACAGAAGGAAAAGACAAGGAGAACCTCTGACAGGAAATTACCTGTGGGGAAGGTCAGAAACAGCACTGACCTCAATACCGCCGGAACACAGACTATTCAGCAGAGCAGCTATGTTCTTCTCCTCAATAATACATCCTGGACTGCAGGCTTACGCAAACGCAAAATGGCTCCAGATAACTAGGTGGGAACTAATGATGACAATCAACTGTACAGTAAATGGATTCAATGCAATAAAAGAGGAATTGCGAGCAGTAAGAATGGTTGCACTACAGAACAGATATGTACTGGACCTCCTCACAGCAATGGAAGGAGGAGTTTGCGCAAAGATAGGACAATCATGCTGCACATTCATTCCTGCTAACGATGCTGACAATGGTACACTCACGGAAGCTGTATCACAATTGGTCCAGATGCACTCAAAAATGATGGATGAAAGTAAAGGTGTGAAAAAGGATGAGAGCTGGTTTTCAATATTATGGTCATGGATGCCATCGTGGCTGTCAGATGGACTGAAGATTATAGTTGGATGCACTATTCTGGCTGGAGCTACACTGATCATGATAAGATTTTGGAAAGCCCGGAAGGCACGCACCACAGACGAGATGATCGAAATGGTTGGTATACACCTCTTGATGCCAACAGATGACGGCCAACACACAGGCACAATAATAAAAGAGAGAGAGAAGTTGCGCAACCAGATCATCACCAACCACCTGGACCCACCATCTGTGAAGCTCGAGAACCCAAGAAACCCCAGGAGCTACATAGGGAAATGGGTATACTGTACTCCTGGAGGAACCTGTGAATATATGTATTGGTCATTTGAAGATCATGTTAACCACTATGGACATTTAGGAGGAATAACTAAGATATGGAGAGTAAGAGGAGATAACGAAAAGGATATGTTTGTGGTCGACAAGTCGACCTGAGGGGGGACTGAAGTGGGAGAATGGAAGACCAGGCTCCCGCCCTTCCCCTCTCGCGCTTGGCCTAGAGGATCACGGCCCAGACACCCGCCACGAGAGGAGTTTGCCTATCTACCGGACGACCAAATACCCTGGTACAGGAACATACGGATGTGTCCATCTACCTGCCCAGCAGCCCGCCCTGTCCATGCCAACACCTGCGGCACGGATCAACTCGACTAAACCTACACGTCGTTAGAGATGCCATGACGACCTAGCCAACGGTCAGCACACCTGTGCAAATATACACACCGGACACTCCCACACCAATCTACACGAAGAATATACTCAGTGCTATGACGTAGGCGACAGACATACTCACGGACGTGCATCTTTATTATTTTCCACATAGGCTCTCAAAATGCAGAAACGCAAGACGCATCATGAACTTATATAAAAAGGCTTGCTCACGCTTCTTCTAAGAGCCATGTACCATAATGAAGAATATAACGGGGACACGATACTGAGGATAAAGCAATATGATACCGTAACCTAAAGCGCCCTGCATCAAACGGTTCCACCTATGCACCAGGCCCAAGAAGGCCGCAGGCAAAAGCTTCCATGAACACTGAATGAGCAAGAACTGGGTTGCTGACCCTGCAAAATGAGCCCGGCGAAGGCACCCCGCCAAGGGCACGATGTTGCAATCTCGCACGCTGCAAGCCAACGCCAAGGTCGCACCTGCAAGATAAACCAGGCACACAGTAGGAAAAACAATATTAATTGTGTTGAATTTTGCCTCAAACACGGTCCCACCTCACGTGACAAAGCCAAACCTGACAAGATGCCAAGCCCAGAAGGAAGGAGACGCCTGAATCCCACGTTTCAAGACACAGGCAGATAGAATTAAAAGACTCATTGGACATCTGCAGCAGTGGGAGTATTCGACCGCCCAACATATGAATAAATCCTCACATTGTTTACACCTACTCATATTAAAACATTGTTGCAAATGACAGGTGCACCGCGAGCTGGGAACAGCGATAGTCCCAGACTGGGAGGCTCGCGAGCGGACCAATTAGAACATGGGGTTCTTATCACTGACGCCATTCACATTGACCAATCCTCAGAGGTCTTCATGTAACAATTTTCATGTATCAAATTGAAGGGACAGCCCAGGTATACCACCTGACTAACCCTCAGCCACTAACACCGTTCTCTATATGTGCGCTATACTAACCCTACCACTCGAGTAACCAATCCAGAGTGGAAATAGGTTTTTATTAAACTTTGTAAGATGACGCAAGTAGCGCGTCATACTAAGGTAAAAAGGGCCTGCGAGCCCCACGATTGTGTGTGTGTCAGGACGGACGCGTACGCTCTTTGACCCATCCCTGCCGTTTTGTCTAATAAACAGCAGAGTCACCTTGCTTCTTGCGTGTGTCTCATACTCTATCTCTTTTGGGATATACGGGAGGAGTTGGGGCCTCCCTGCCCGGAGGTCTGCGGACGGCCCGGCCGACCCCAGCAGAATTTCCCCCCGACAAATGCAAAAGAACCCAATGTATATTGGACTCCAAAGTAAAGGGAACTTTGGAGATTAACTTTAACTAGTGAATTAACAAAAACTGCAATTTTGAGCCAAGACAATTTTGTTGTACAAAGACAAACCATATTCACAGGGCACAAGTGTGGTGCAGAACTTTATGAAAACTGGGAAACACTATTATATGAATTAGTCATTGAAAATGCATCTTGGGGAATGGACCCCTGAAGTTTGAATTACGTATTGACTTGAGAATGAAGTTTCAAGATATTTGTGTTTTGAACAGTTTTTTTGGAACTCGGGGAAGGGAACTCTGAGAACTGGTCAATTCTATATCATCTTGTACTCAAGACAATCTTGAGACTTTTGTTGGAATGGTTTTATACTTGAGGAGGTGAGATGAAAGAGAGCTATGAGTTGGGCAGAGCTCCAAACTTTTTGTTGACACTGTTTTGTTGGTTGATGACATCACTACACTTTGTATAGATTAGTTGTGAGGGCAAGTATAGGTTTTGGACACACACATGTTCCTAAGTTGAACTCTTGGACTTTTGACTTTCCTTAGTTTTGGTTTGATAGAGAAACTCCATCATAGTACAGGACAAAATAGGACTTTTTCCATTCTGACTTTTACGTTAATAATGTTTTATTGTTAATTCAGAATGTGTTGTTTGTGTCTTACACTAAGATGCCTTCACGGGAGTAAATTACATGTTCCTAACTATTCTGCTTTTTGTAAAATGGTAGAACATTGCCAAACGGCAGTGTAACATGGTGCGGACCCCGCTTGCTGTTTTATTCAATTCCCCATGGCTAGCTGTATATATATATATTATAGCATTACTAGTAAATTATGAAGTTGTTGTCCCGAAATTGCCCAAGATTACACACAGTGTCAGAGTTCAATGTTAAGAAAATAACCACTGGGCTAGCAAATAATTCACACTTTCTTTACAACCTGGAGGAGAATGAATGCAGATTTTATGAACCAGGAAGGGTGCAGGGTCAGTGTGAATTATTAGCTCTGGTGGATACTGGATCCCAAGTCACTCTCCTGTCCAAAAAGGCCTTTGACCATCTAAACTCAGGATGGGGGAAGGGGCACCAACTTCCCCTCATGCCACTTCCCGGACAACTCTAAAATGTCAATGGGAATGACATTTCAATTGAAGCGACTGCGTATCTAGAAATACAAATTGAGCAACATAGATTGAAACATCCAGTGATAGTTGTGACTCCAGAGAGAATCATTTGTTTACTGGGGAACGATCTCCTGAGGAGGTTATGACCTCTGATTGACTGTGTAAACAAGATCCTCTGGACCCAGACTGACCAGCCTATAAAATTGAAAATGAGTGCCAATTATGTAACCAGGAGTGGTAGCTGCCATTTAATGTAATACATTTAATGAGAAAGTAGAATTTGGTTTCCAAAATAACCAAGTCCCAGACATCAATGTCCTCTGTATAGGAGAACAAATTGGTGATGGGATCCCTTCTCATTCTTGAAAATCAACCTTCCTCCCAGTTTTAAGTGACAATCCACACTGGAAGGTAACTCCCTAACATTTTACACCCGTCCAAAAGCAGACGAAACCTCGAGTCACGTGAAACCAGACAAGGGAGAACTCACAGAAAGTCTGATGGACAATCAAAAAAAGGGTGAAGAGTTGTTTTTCTCCATTCAGTTAAATGTGGGGGAGGAGCCACTGCTCACCAGAGAATGCTTGAATAATGGAAGGAGCATCATCAGCAAAGGATTATTCGGGAAACTTCCAAAAGATCAGACCATTCCCACATTTAAACTTATTGACGAATGGGAAGTAGGTCTGGAAAATCTGAACTCCAAACATCTCCTGCCTAACAGAAGCATAGACCATAATTGTTGGGTCGTGAGAGATGTCCCTTCTGCCTTTTATCTGGGCATTGACATTCTCAACTGATTTGCAATCAATTTGGAACTAATTAATAATAAAGCCTGATCTTGATTGGGGGTCATCACATGGCCTTTGACAATACTGAAAGAGCATTCCGGTCAGCTCAATTGCTATTTTATGAAGTTGAAGTTCAAGTATGAAAAGAGGTTACCATCCCAGTACAGGTGCAGCAATTCAATGTTCCCCTCAAAATTAAGCGAGGGCAGAACGCCAAACATCAGGAAGCCTATATAAATTTGAATTCCCATCTCCAACGACAAGGTTTGTATTTAAATCCAACACCTCTAGTAGACCTAGAAGGACAACATTTGAATATTGGTGGATAACAGCGACCCCCAAAGTACCAACATTATTCTTTTGATTTAGGTAATGAAATCATGCAACCAATCCAAAACAACTGTTTCGACATCAGCAATGGTATTCCTCCAGAAAAGATATTTATTAGGCATGGGGGAATTTCATGGTGTACTCTTCCTGCCCCTATGGTGTGGAAGCGGTGATCTGTGACATCAGGAGGGAAGAGCTAGTGTTCAGAGTCAAGGACCACTACCTCGAGTCCCTGGAATCTGCTGTCCAGGTCAACATCAACAAAAGAGACCTATCCACCCAACTGGAGGATACTGCTGAAATTACCAAGCCTGAGGTAATACCAGATTTCAAGCAGATGGTCAAGGAAATGATCAATCTTGCTGATGCCTGTGAGACCAAGGAGCAAAGACAAAAGCTGAAACAGGTTTTCCTGAATTACAAGATAACTTTTCAGTGGACTCATATGACTGTGCACGCACATCAATTAATTCAACCACCATACTCACAGACCACAAGATGGCTCATGTATTTGTCAAACAATACCAGTTACCTCATGCATCCATGGAATCACGCACAGATATTATTAAGAACTTAGACTCTCACTGGATAATTTGTCCGATCCACAGTACCTTCAACAATCCGGTACTGGGGATACTCAAACCAAACAGCCAATGTAGACTATGTGCATACCTGAGGAGTTGAAAAAAAGGGTCCACATGTCAAGATGGCCACTTCCCGTTGTGGAACTGCAACTCTACCTCAGGGGGGGTGGACCACTCTGGCCTCCTGCAAGTATATCTCAGGGCAGTTGTGCACTGTGTTACTGCCAAATTGCTATGCTATGGACACACAAACATACCCTAATGCTAAGAATAGACACACAATGAAATAATGTAAGACACAAAGAAAATACATGAATCCAATCGATTCAGCAATAAATACACATTTATTCATGCATAACAAGGCATGGTAAATCAGTACTGGCATTGGGAATGTATAACCCTTTCTACATGGGTTCTAACTATAATACAAATTCTGTGCATAGCAACCTATTACCATTCTGCATGCATTGTAGCCTAATAACAAATACTAATAGCAAAATACATGTGGCAAGTTTCAGCATTCCTCTCCAATCCAGACCGCACTTCACACTCTCGCTCATAAGACAATCCCTGTCTGATCTCCCCTTCTATCAAACCAAAAGCTCTGTGTGAGTGTATGTCCTAATTCCCCATTTGCACATGTCTTTAGGCCTCATACTCTGCATTTGTGTGTGATGAATCTGCTTCCATCATGACTCCTCTGCTCTCTCTCCTCTCCAGCTTCCTCTGCCAGCCCTGCACAGGGTCTCTTTGCTTGGCACCTCAGTGGTCTGGTCTCCTGCCAAAGTTCCCCACTAGACCAATCTCGAACTCTGCTCTCCCCTCTCAATCAGTCTGTTCTCCCAAGCTGCATATCAGCCGATTCTTCAAGAGCCTCTTCTTGCATCCCAAAATGCTTCCAAAATGCTTCTCCAAAAGATTCTAATTCTCATCAAATCTTGCTTCACAAATATAGTGTCAAATGACGTACATACATCTCTATAGTAACATCCTCTTCTGCAAGCATGCATTTCTAATTATAGCAAGCGTCAGACTGTCTGTGCATACGTGTGTAATGTCCCCAGTCACTGTGACATTACAAACCAGTTCATACTGCTTTCAAACTGCATCTCCCCTATCTATAAACATACCATCCTCCCATCCATTGTTAGCTAAAATCCTTCCTTTCTCCACCAGAAATCCCTCTCTCCGTGTGCAAGAGCACTCACTCCCCCCACCTTTCTGTCTGTCTGCTATCTGCGAACACAAGGCCTCCAAGATGCTGATAAACCAGGCCGTCTCATACGCTTCTACTCGGGCAAAGTTACGACCTTCCTGCCAAGACTCTGTTGACATTCTTCGATTCACAGTCTACCATAACAATTCTTCCACAGAGCGAACAGCTTCTGAATGGCTTCAGAGCCAGCTACATGCTCAATAGTGCCTAACACATTCACTCAAACCAAAGCGCTACATAATGTAGACTCATATACATTCATACCTAAGTGCACATACATGTGTGTCTCCAATTGCATACATAATAACATAATGTCTAAACAAGGCCTCTTCATACAACAGGGCCTATTTCTCTCTTCAAAATGCATAGTCAAAGTAGCAGAATAATATGGATAATGCATAACTAATGTCACTAATAGGAATTAAATGAATTACTAATGATAACACAACAGGCAAACATAATATCTGGTTTTACACCTACATCGATCACGGGTTGGCACAGATCCAAAGGTAAAAGGTGTATACCACCATTGACCTGACCAACAGCTACAGGACAGTACCTGTGAGTAGGGAGGACCAGTACAAGCTTGCCTTTACCTTCAAGGGCAGCAGTACACGTGGACCTGAACCGACTTTGAATACATAAACTCTAGCAATGACTTCAACATCTTCCTACTTGGGGATGAAGGGGGAAACTTGGTCTATGTAGATGATGATCTAATCGAGGGCTCAACTGTGGAGGAACATATAGCAGAAATAGGCTATGTTCTAGCACAGTTGCAGAAAGCTGGAGCGAAACTGTGCTTTCAGAATGCACAGTGGTGTTAAGACCAGAGTAGGGCACAAGATCACCCCTGGGATCTTAATCCCCAGGCAAAGAAGGTGGATGCTTATTGAAATTAAAAGACCCTACCACTCAGTGAGAATTAATAAGCCTTCTTACACTCACTAATTATAGTTGGAGGTTCATTGAAGACTACACAGAAGTCGCTCGACCCTTGGTCCATTTATTAAAATTGAGAGCGGGGTGTGGAAGAAGCTGAGGCAGTTAAACAACTGAAAGGAAGCCTTCCCCAGGCTCCTTGTTTGGATCACCCCATGAAGAACAAGGAGTTCTTCTTGGAGAAGGGGTTCTCAGATACTTTCCTAACAGTAGTGTGGCATCAAATGCATGACAAGTTCAACAAAGTTATCTTGTACGCAAGCAAGACATTGTCCTCTGTGGAGGCAAATGCAATGACTGTGAGAAGGCTCCCCTGGCAACATTATGGGTGTTGAACAATTACTGCCCATTCATCCAGGAAGATCACAGTGTTGACAAGACTCCTCACCAACCCTTGCAATATCTCCAAAGTGACAGAATATGGACAGGGAATGTTAGTAATTCCAGAATTACTTCTTAGATTCTGTCCATGCAAGGCTTTCCTGTGGAGGTCAGATATGGCCCAAACAAGAAGAATCCCCTACTGCAAAGATTGGTAGACTTGCATGATTGTGTTTAAGAAAACTGTCTCAACTACGAAAGTCTAATAACCAACAGCAACATGGAGGTGTACCTAACTTCCCCATACAAGGTGTATAAGACACGTGTCAGGGGATTCCCACATTTTATGTGGATGGGTGCTCCTACCATGTTGATAACAATGGGGAAAAATAACTAGTAGCTGGCATTGGGAATGCTTGGGTGAATGATACTCCGGAACCCTCTGCTGGTTACAAAATAGGACCAAGAAATAATCAGGTTGTAGAATTTAGGTTAGTTTAGTTTTTTTATTTATACCGCACACCAGACCCTGGGCTGTTCATCAAGCCATCCTCACTGCAGTGCACCACCAACTGAATGAACTGGTCATAATCACAGACTCTGTGTCAGGAATAGATTTGTGGAGCACGTGATTAACTGGAAGAGTCGAGACGTGGTTTGTGCCAACAACAAGCCATTAAAGCAAGCCAAACTGATCCAGTCCATTGACGATCTGGTGACCTCCAATGACATGACCATCTATTGGAAGAAAAGAAGGTGTCATTCCAAAATAGAGGGGCCAGATCGGATTGGGAATGACCTGGCTGACCAGCTAGCTAAAACCAGAGACCTGCAGGAGGATTTCATAGAAACAGAATACCTGCTGAGGGAAATCCAAGTTGCCGCTGGCACCAGGTCACAAACGTGTGCGAAAAGTGAACTCTTGACTGCCCAGTGGAGTTAAGATAACCCAGATTCAGATTTTATCACTGCACAGAAAGAGGACCCGATCATTGAAAAATTTGAGTTGCAAAACAAACAGTGATTTCAAATGGGAATTGCCATATGTCTGTTCCAGACTCCTAAACCAATCCTTAGAGAGTGGCTGGACTTGGGAAGAGAGAGATGGGTAACTGTCCAATCCTGGTTGTGAGAGCTCTTGCAGGGCATTGCCCAAAATTGAAATCTTGATGGTGTCATCAATGCAATATAGAGGGAATACACTATGAGGGAGAGGGAAAAGGTGCTGAAAATGACCATCTGATAGCCGCAAGGAAACACCAGAGGAGATTGCTGAGAGTGCATCTGGGTGGAGCTGTCTATTGCAGGGGAGGTCAAAGAAAAAGCTGACTGGGCCCTCTGGTGAAATGCTGGGGCCCATCCTTGAGATTGGAGTGACCCGACCCAGGCCCTGTCCTCCCAAGGGTCCTGAAATGCATCTAGCTTTCCTGAACTTTAAACAGACGTTTTAAATGTTAGTAGAATTGCACCATTTGAAACCAAAAGGTGGGGGAGTCTGCTTGCCCTAAATCCTTTCCCTTTATGGTGGGGGGGGGGGCTGTGTAGATCCTTAGCCCATTTAACAAAAAATAATAATTCAACTTCATTGAAGAAGAGGGGTGCCTTTGTCCATGAACTAAAACTAAAACAATCCCTAAACTGCCAGCTACCCCAACACAAGCCTTTACGTGGAGGGGGTCTGAAATCCAACTTTCTTAAATCATCCCAATTTTTCTGTCTGCCGTACCCAACACAGACCAAAGTAGGGTGTTGGGGGGGTCTTAAATAAACAACTGCCAAGTCACCCTGTTGCCTATTTTAATGCAAAAGTGTGGGTGAAACAATAATTGCCATATGCATTTGCACACATTTGTAAAACTAAACTGCTAGCCTTTTAAGCATGCAGGAAAATCGAAATTGCACAGAATTGCATATGTAAATGAAATTCGGTCAATGGCCAGTGCTGAATTTGTTTCTTGAAGTGAACTCTGTAGAAAGTAAAGCATTGTGATGTGTGTGTTTCCCAACCAACTTGTGTGATTTATTTGTGTAACAAGAAGATTAATTGTCAGTCACAAAGAAGGTGGTGTATGTAGTGTGATTTTTATTATCTTTTATTCATATAATTACAAGTATATTTCCTGTACACCTGCATGGTTCTTGGCTCATTGGTAGCTCGGGGGGAGGGATTCAATGGGTACTAGATGAATTGGAAAAAGGGCTGAATAAAGAACTGACATTAAACCGTTTATTGTGTGACACCTGGCTTGGGGAGGGAAGGAACTCCCCATGTTGAGGGTGGCCTCTCAATAAACTGTTACATTATCCTTTGGACAGGAGTTCAAATGTTTGTGTTGTACAACCAAAGGGGGGGGCAGCACTGGCATATATGTTTTAGGCATCTTCCTACTTGTGGCAACTTTTTAAGACATAAGACTACTTGAGGATGCATGTCTTAACAACTATAACTAAATGCACTAAATGTAAATAAAGACACTTTTAGGAACTACTATCATGTACAAAATGTGTTTTTGAAATTATATTCAAGAGGACTTTAAAATCATGTGCGGGGTACACCTTAGCCACACACCTAGCCCCGCTCCAAAGGCTTGTAGGACACACCCCCAATGTCATGTCCCCACCTTCGTGTTGCACCTCTTCTTATTACTGAGAGCCGCCAGTGGCCCAGTGTATCATGGAAAGGCTTGGCAGCAAATACTGGCAGGGTGAAGAGAAAATGCAGAGCATATCATCTGTTTCTGACAGGTGGGCTCATTCCACGACAGTGACATAACACAAAATGCGGGGGCCCCCCTGCGAGCCATGCTGAGGGGGCCCCCCCAACTCAGCAACAAATCACGGGTCGCGCCACACTCTGGGTCGGCCTAGATGAACATGCTTGCGCAATACGCACGCATGTGCTGATGAAGGGGTATGCCACACAGTGCACTAGGAGAAAGATATAAATATGTGTTTCAATGCAATATACAGCACACTTTCTGAGAAAAAATGGCGTGTTTGCAATGGTTTTGTAGGGTAACACCAATCCAATACATGCAAGTCACCAACAGTGAACAGGAACATTAATGCTTTGCTATTATAAATGCCATGTCACAATGAAAACATGTCCAATTGGCTGCACAATGTAGACCAGTGTAATAAATTTAAAGTAAAGCATGCCAGGCCATATTTAGACATACCTAGACGGGTTGCACCAAAATGCCAGTCATATCAAAAACACTCATCAAGAGGAGAAGCCTGCATCTCTGTGGCCTCTAACCACATGGCCAAACTCTTTATAATTTTTAAGTAACTGGTCTTTACCTCTCCTATTCCCTCGCAGGCCTTCTGTATGGCTCTGTTCTCTCACTTCTTTGCTAAAACTCAGGACATCCAGTCCCACATCTTCTCTTCCTCTCCCGCTTCCTCTCTTGGCCCCCCTTCTTCTCTTCCTCCTTTCTCCTCTTTCTCTCTGACAATACCTGATGAGGTTTCTAGACAAATCCAATCTATGAAGGTTTTGTCCAAACAGGTTCTACCCTGCTCCTCTAGAACCATGAAGGACCATATTGACACCCTTGCTCCAGTCTTGGCTGATTTCTGTAATCACTCTTTCACCACTGGAATATTCCCCTCTCCCCTTAAGCACTCCCTTCTGCACCCACTCCTCAAGAAGCCGTCTGCCTTTCCTGCCTGCCTGGCAAACTATTGCCCTATATCCATTACCCCTTTCCTGGGCAAACTGTTGGGAAAAACTGGCCATCTTCCAGCTTACTCTCCACACTGAATCTATTGGTTGTTTCCATGACCATCAGTCTGGCTTCAGGGCTGTCAGAGGCATGGAAACTGTTCTCCTGAACACCTGTGAAGATCTGCTCTCTAACCTTGCTTACAGCATTCCTTCTGTCCTCATCCTCCTTGATATTTCCTCTGCTTTTGACATGGTCAACCACGCCATCCTGATTAATCGACTCCATGAGAACCTGGCATCACGGATCAGGCCTCCTTCCTCTTGGACTGCCCCTCCCAGGTGCAAATTGGTCCCTTTCTCAGTGCCACATCTCTCTATACCTGTGGCGTTCCCAAGGGCTCCATCCTCTCACCATGGTTTTTCAACCTCTTCTTGGCCCCTTTGGCCCACCTGATCTCTACCTTCTCCTCTTATGCAGATGACACCCAGCTTTCCTACAGGCTCCCCTCAGACTCCTCTCCTCTCTCTCATTCCTGACTGTCTGCGATTCAGGATTGGTGCACCTCCAACGATCTCTCCCTTAATGCCAGTAAGATAGAAATCCTTCTCATTGGGACCCCTGACCCTGCTTTCCCTCTCACACTCTCTCTGCCCACCTTGGGTCCTCTTCCTTTGCATTCCTGCAAGGCAAAAAACTTGGTTGGCATCTTTGACTCCACTCTCTCTTTCTCTCCTCTCGGACATCGTCAAGAAGTCCCACTACCAGCTGCTCCACCTCAAAGGGACTCTTCCCTTTCTCACTTTCCCCCAGAAGCTCACTGTCTCCAGAGCCCTGCTTCTCTCTAGACTAGACTACTGCAACAGCCTCTTTCTCAACCTGCCTTCCTCTACTCTCTGCCCTCTACAACTAATCCAGAACAGGACTGTGAGAGTTATCGTTGGCCTCAAGGCCAGGGATCATATCTCTCCAGCCCTGAAATCTCTCCACTGGCGCCCGGTTGCTGCAAGAATCAAGTTCAAGACCCTTTGCATTGTCCACAAAGCTTTCTGGGCCCATGCCCACACTACATCTATCGCTCTCTTCCAAAATACCTTCCTTCTCAAGCCCTTCGCTCAGCTTTCTCCAACTTTGTAAGGGTTATACACTTGCCCAGGCAGAGAGTGTGGGGGGGTAGATCGCTCTCCTATGCAGGTACCTCCCCCTGGAAAGGTCTCGCTGCCCCTCTCAAACTTGAGCCGGACCACCTGAAGATCCAGAAACAGCTCAAAACGTTCCTCTTCTTCTCTGTTCTCTCTCTCTCCCTCCCCTCCTGGCCTACCTGACCTACCTGTCTGAAGTACCGACTGGTTGCTGGGCTACCCTCAGAGTCTCACTATGTCTTTCTTGATCAGTCACCCCTGCACTGGCTCTGGGTCTACCACGCACTTAAGAGCTGTAACTGTAAGCCTACAGTCCCTTGTTCTCCTTGGACTACCCAGAGCTACACTGCCCTGGCTGCACTTACTCAGAGAATGGCTGCCCTGTTTTTCCCTCCCCCTTGCACTTCCCTCTCCCTTTCCCCTTGCACTTCTCGTTCTCACACCTGCAAGATCTGAATGACACAAGGCCTAGTAAGATCGTTTGTCTTGTCCTCCCTCTATCTTCCCTCCCGTGTCTTGTTTACAGGAGTGTTATAAATGATTTATAGCATATCATTTTATCACAGATGCCCAGAAAAATATACAATGCCCCAGTAAGAAACGACTAGTCTGGCAAAATGCTAGTCTAGCCAGGTAATTACATTTAGCAGTACTGCTTTATTAGAAATGCCCAGTTATTTAAAGAAAAGTCATACCAAACTGAGGAATGCCTAGACTGGCTGCACCAAAATGCCTCTCTAACCACTAATACCACATATCATGCCTGCTTAGACTGGACATGGAAACCATTATGATTTGTCACACAATCTCGCCCCCCCCCCCACAAAGATCCCCTCTCCCTCTTACCCCTACTCCAACCTCCAAAATCAGCTCCTTAGCCAGAATTACCTCCACGTTCTTCTTCCTTGACCCAGAGCTTGCATATGAGGCTCCTTCGCTCATAGGTAAGTACTGGGACGGGGAAGAGTGGGACTAGGAGTAATGAAAATTACAGGTAGCTAAGTGAGGCATTATCTCTGTGTACCTTTACCTCAGCCCAGTACTTGTGTATAAGGCAAAATGCCTCATACACAAGCAGTGGGACGAGGAAGAATAGGGCTAGGAGTAATAAAGATTACCAATAAGTAATCAAGGCATTAAACACAAGTAATGGTGCAACACCATTGAGTTGACTGGGATTCAGCACTCCTCCCCCCCGAATTGTTGAGCTATGTTGACTCGACCTGGCTGACCTTCAGAGCAGTTGCCGGACAGAACAGGACAAAGATATTAAACGGCACCTGGGTTTTGCTGTTAACAAGAGCCTAGCAATTATTAACATAAAGCATTTCACTGTTAGTACCTGCATTCAAATGCCACATTTTTTATCCTATTGAAATCGTGATGTGGGTTTAGTATTTGCATGCAAGGGGAGTGATTGGAAGAGTAGAGAGGGAACAGGAGACCACTCAATTCTCGCAGCAGTCCATAAGTGGGAGCTTTAAACCTTAAAGGAGAGAGTTAACTGCTTGTAACATTCAAGCTGCACTAGAATAGTCTCATTAAAATGCATAAAGAAATTGGATGCCCCCACACAAATAAGTTTGCCCCTCCCCCACCGCCCATGAAGTTAGCGCCTCTCCCAACATTTGAAGGGTTAGCCCCCCGAAATGTAGGTTTTGTTGCACCCCTGAACACAAGCACACACACCATTCACCATATATACACATGCACACCCAGCCATCAATACATTTAAGTGTGCACCCTTTCAACATACAGGCACACACACCCGGGCACCCACCCATACATTTAAGTGTGAACCCTTCAATACAAATACACTTACACAAGCAGCCACCTATACATTTAAGTGTGCACCCTTTAACCATGCAGGCACACCCAGGCAGTCACCCGTACATTTAAGTGTGCACCCTTTCACCATATACTTGCACACGCACCAGTCATGGGGTTAAGAAATGATTTCCTTTAAGGACTGAACCATAATGGAAATAATTTCTTTATGAATGCAGAGTGACTTCAAAAAGATACTGGGGGTCATTATGACCTTGGTGGTAGCCGTGCCAGTAATGGGCAATTACTGGTGCATTACAGCCCAGGTGGACCCGGTAATTACCCATTCCAGGGCACCGGAAAATATTACTCCCCAGGAATTCTGTACAGAGTCATGCCAATTTCAACAAAAAAACTCAGTCCTGGCTACCCATTAGCAAATAACAGAATTTGTCATCATGAAATCCACAGCTCTCTTGATTCGCGTGTCCATGCACTGCGCAGGAAGTCCATCCACCAGTCCTGGTTTTGCTTAGAATTCTGAAACTTGTAGTTTTCCTTAATTTCAAATGTAAATTTAGAAACTACAAGTCCCAGAATCCGAAAGAAGAAAAAAAAACTGGACTGGATGGCCTTCTCAAGGAGGGTATGGGAAACTTGGGAGCTCTGAAAATCAGAGCGGCAAGACTACATTCTGCCTAAAATGTGGTTTAGGACTGAGATGACAATTCATAGACCTATCATTACTTTAATCTAAAACGAAACTCCCATTTGCCTGCTGTGTTTACTCATCCGACGCTATTCGACTATTGTGTTGTTTTATGGTGTTTATGTAACTATTTGTGTTCGTTTATTGTGCGTGTTTCGCATGCTCCACACACCATGCAGAATAAACCTACCCCAGTCACACACAGCCATCAAATAACGCCGCTGAGCTGGGGACCCTGGCGGGCTTCCTTTGTGCTTTGCACACGGGGTGTCACAAATCAGGGCACACGAAGAGCACGCCTAACACTGGTCCTCAATTTGTCAATAATGATTTTAGACCCTGACCCTTAATAGGACACTGTCACTTGGGCTGTGATTTATGCTTTGCGTGATGACATCAGTACCAATAGTGCTGATAAAAGAACACTTATATCGAAGCAAGCAGGATGATGAATGGAGTACAAGGGCACTTACTCATCTCATTACGGGCGCCTCCGCTCGCCACGGAGCTAATGTAGCGAGTCATTGTCTGCCCTGGGAGTAAGGAGCAGGTAGGATTTAATGGTATACCATGGCACGTGATACGCGAGCGACCCTGCTTCCTTGAGCAAGGAAACTCTGGGATTTTAATATTTGCCTTAGTCTTTCTCGCAAGTTAACACATGTGGAAATGCAACCTAGCAGTTTTGCACCTTGAAGCCAATTGGACTTGCATATGGCGCTTCACAGATAAAAAAAAAATACAATAATTTCGCGCACCGGTCGGAGGGGTTCTCGCATATAACGTTCACCCGTTTTAAATGAATTGTCTATTTACGTACTGTGTTTGTGAAATGTAATGGCATGTGACGCACAGCCGCGTTTCCAAATGCTTTCTGTGAAAGGGCTGGTATATTTGGCAGAAAAAGATGGACGTTCAGCGGGCGCCATTCAAGCTTTCAATTTGAATTTGTAATTTCAGCATTAATCTGCCCTTCTTTTTTAAAGGTATAATTAGAATATTATTGGGAGAGAGAATGTCAGCTTAATAAAAAGGAAAGAGCCCCCTGGGACGTCCCTTGTGGATCCGGGCACGTCACAGGCGCAGTAATTCTGCTAGTCCTTGAGCACTGGTGACTTTGCTTCTGGAGAGCAGGAAGTGGAGCCTGTTTTATTAGCGCCTCTTTTTATTGCCATGACCAGCTGCACTCTCCCCTGTATAAAAGGCAATTACCGCCAATAGTAACAAGCTAATTGATTGCTAATTAAATCAATTGGCACACTAAGCAGTGTCAGCCAGTGACAGATTAGCCAGTCACGTGGCAGCATGTTACTTAATGAGGAGTGGACATGGGGCCGAGCGTGATTGACGCGCCAGATGAGGAGGGATTGGGCGTAGTCGAGGTGGTCACGAGGAGGGCAGGCAGGACATGATTGATTCAATGGCGACTGTCGTGGAGGAAATGAGCATTCAATGGGATTCGGGTGTCCGCTAAGGGTTTTTTCACATGCAAACGAGCCAGACTGGTCCCCCTTTTGCAAGTGAAATGCGAAGAAAACAAAGGCTGGACAGAGGGGGAACGTGTGAGCGTGGGACATGCTGGAGCTCACGAACCTCCCAAGTCCACAAAACCCCTCTCCTGGAGCTGCATGTGTGCCTTGAATTAAGTCTATCCGAGCACCGAGCCTATAGAATATTAAGAAAAAGACACTGAAACACGTGTTCATTTATGCATTTTGTTGATGTTTTATAAAGCGTCAAACCTGTATAACGGGATACTTCGGGCTGCTTGCGCATGCCCAACAAGTGTAGTTTACTGCTCTGACTTCGTTCATGCTGAGGCAACATTCTGCATTTCCCAGGAAGCTTGTTCACTAAAAGTAAAATAAAAATAAATCATAACATGTATTTAAAGTCGTGATGTGATGCCAAGGCTGTATAACGGCATGTTTAATGTTTGAATTTTGAATCTGTTAATCATCAATTCAAAGGTGAACCATTAGATTCCAAACAAATGCATATAATCTAATATTAATCACAAAGAAAAACATGAAAGTCAAGCAAAAACCTTTTATAGAAAGAATCCCACAATATACAATGAAATCTAACATCAAGCCATCAGCTGCTCCTGATGTTTTATATATGACCTGCGGCTTAAAAAACTGGAGATTAAAAAAAATCAATTTTTTGATATATAGAGGTATCACCTAAACATAGTAAATACAAAAGGGACGTTCTATATTGCACACCCCTTTGCTCTTTATGCGAGGTATGATACAACAATGTGTTAGGGCATCATATATAGGATACATTAAGATCAGTTGCCGCCACTGTCGCAAGATCAACAGAGCCACAATAATATCTCTAGTTAAAATAAGGAATGGCAAGAGGCCAAATGGAAAGCAGGATAAGAGTTGCCTACCTCTAGTCTGAAGGATGTTAATGAGCAGACCACTCTAGAGGGATGGCCGCTAATAACGAATAGTCCAGACATTGGACAGCTGCCAGGCTGCAACATGGCCCTCGCTACATACCTTCATAAGGCATTACTGCCTGGACACTGTCATGTAAATATGTGGGCATACCACCCTCCCGCATCGTTATGTGGGATGGCCAACGTTTGGCCTGGAATCAAGGGAAGTGACGTTGGGCTAGGGAGGGGACGGGACAAGGGGAATGGGTTTTGTTGGCAGTTAAGCCTCTAATGGTGTAGAATAAAGACACTCATATTCTACTGGCCGTTACGCGTCAGACTTTATTCACCGGAGCACTCTATACGGGTGCCCCCACGCCCCACCCCCGAGCACTTAAGGCTTAAGGCTCGAGTTGATGCTGGCAACAAGGTCCAGGTTGGGACCCATGTCCCCATAAATGCTGCGCTGCACCGGCGCTGGCGAGAACACAGACCGCGCACATGTGGTCCCGTCGAGCGGGCCGGGGTGCTCACAGCTGTGCAACACCGGAGGGTGACATCGGGCACATGCCACGCACGTCGGCTGGCCTCCAAGTGCTGAAAGGCTGCATCAACACTCCGCGGTACGGAGGAGGAAGAGTTGCCAACGTCCATGCATAAACAACAGCAGGGCACACCGATTGCACAATCTTCAGGCCCCACACACTCTCTCCCCCTGCCAGTAAAGGCCTACACAAAGAAGCAGGAAGGGCCAAGAGGGGCACAGCCCAGGGGCTCTGGAATACCCCACCGGAAAAAGACAGGGCTGCCAGACCCTGCAAACAAGTTGTGCCCACCCCACAGACGGACACAACAGGCAGATAACAGGGCAGGAAGACCCTCCCCACTCCTGAACTGTAATACATGCTCTCACTAGAGCCACAGAATGCACATCATGTCATAAGATGATGTCACATCCACATCAGGCTGCGCCGCCTCAGGACCCATCCTCCCCCCGGTTAGAAGATCTCAAATACTGCACCTACCCCACACATTTGACCTCTATGACACCAGCAACCTGGTGCCATGATGGATCACCTGACTAAGAGATTTCAAATCTTATGTATGTAGGAGCCATAGGGCTCAATGACGATGAAAGACTCAAATATACGCTGTCTATTGCAGTGGGACTGGTGGTTAGAGATATTGCTGGTCAATTACTTAACCTTGAGACGGCATTTTACCAGGACCTACACACAAAAGAATCGGAATACTTTGCATCCCACACTAACGTCGACAATGAAAGACATATCTTTCATACAAAGCGCCAAGACAAATGGGAATCTATTGATCATTTTGTTACGAGACTAAGAATAAAGTTGAAGCACTGCAAAATACTCTAATGAAG
Source organism: Ambystoma mexicanum (assembly GCF_040938575.1). NCBI lineage: Eukaryota > Metazoa > Chordata > Amphibia > Caudata > Ambystomatidae > Ambystoma > Ambystoma mexicanum. The sequence goes on along the minus strand of NC_090931.1, from coordinate 1,268,512,579 downwards.
AGGCCTTAAGGTCCCAGGTCATAGCTGGCTGTGGCTCTCAAGCATTCCTCAAGAAACTCTTGCAGAAGCATAGGTCATTGGAAGAGATACTAGCTCTGGCTCACATGGAAGCGGTAGTAGAATCTCAGCTAGACAATCTGGGCAAGATCACGATACAACCCAAAGCCCTTGAACGTGACTCCGTCAACAAATTATACACCACACCAAACCAGCCCATTATACAAATACCCTCACACAGGAAATTGCCCAGCTCTGGGCCAGAAATGCGCCGCATGTGGTGTCAATGACCACTTCAGGGCCATCTGCAAAAATGCGACCACCCACCCAGCTAGTCAAAGATCACTCAGGGAACGACAGAAGACGACACTGATAAGCCCACATGAGGTTGTAGCCAACAGTGAATCCAGATGGCCGAGGCGTGATGAGCGCGAATACAGAAGATCCTACGCTCAGGAAGAACATCGACCACCTGACCGCTCCGGATGCAGTGTCCGCAGACACCATATCCGGTACATTGAAATGATTTTGCCCAGCATAAAAAGGGATATGTGTGGGCCCTGAACAACAGCACAGCGACCCCACACAGTACAGTCCTCACGCTTAAAGTCAACAACACCCCCTTAGAATTCCTCATAGACACAGGGGCAATAGTCACCATAATCAGCAAAGAGGCCTATAATGCACTCTCCAGGGCCACAAAGCTCAAGAAATCTACAGTCGGCATCTATCTGTATGCATCCACTTTGGCACTACCAAGGGGAGATCCACAAAGTCTCATCCACCATGCCCCCAACTGCCTCAACTACTCTGATGACGTCCTTGTCATTGCCCTCAACTCTTCTCTGATTGCATTTCATTTCTTTCATTGTCATATTGATCATTTTCAGCAACTCCCATCTAGTAATTTATAGCCACTTGATGTACACTGCAATCTGAATTCCTGGCAGAAATATAGCTGCAAATATCACTGCTATTCCGATGAACAACCTATGCTCACCTGGAATGTCACAATAGGCTTCAATTGATTTAGCTGAGAAGTAATTATCTCACCTCTGTCTGCTTCAATGATATATAATCCTTTCTTCCTCAGGTGAGTGTCCATTTTTGGGAAGTCTGTAATCTGCAGGTCACTTTGCGGTACTACTAAGACAGGTAAGCTTATTAGTACCAATGAAAAAACTCCTCATCATTTTGGTGGCAACATTATATATGCTCTTGATCCATAGGCCCAATAAATGTCCATCAGGACAGCTGTTCCTTTCATCATGCCTGGTACATCAAAAACTCAGCCACACTTAGGTTTTCTTTCACCATGCCATTAGGTCTGAAGCATAAAGATGCATTCATCAGGGTAGTATTTGCAATTGTCCCCCCTCATCATCGACCAATGTCAACAATCTTGCAATCTTAGGCCATTGGCTTTTGCATTCCTTTTCTGCATTTTCCACAACTACTTCAAATTGTCTGGTTAATGCTGTTGCTTTGCCCACAACCAATCCATCCAACCATCCTTCAGGAGTAAGCACTGTTCTTTTAATTTGTAGTTGACCTATTTCCCTGCATTCTCATATTTCCTTTGAATTCCTATCCTTGCATTGTAACATCCTATTTTCTTCAATCTTTCTCCCTGCTCAATTTATTCCAGGCTATTCATATTTTTTTATTTGATGCATTGTTTCTGGCTTTTGCCTTAACTTTGTCTTGTACATAACTGTCTTCTCTTTGAGATGTCGCTTTATTCACCCACACTATGGATGCTGTTCTGCCTTGGAACTGTCCTCTGGTTATGCAAAGTGCAAGGTGTGTCGGGCATTGTGCCTTTTTCACTAATACGTCTGTTGCTATGAATATTTTAGAGGTTCCTAAAGCATAAGGTATATGGGAGCACACATAGAACCTTTCATCTGATGTTCTTCTTCCCACTGTCTTCATGTGCTGATACCATTGTTTATTCTTTAAATGAGCTGATTTATCAAAATACATATTTATATCATCATTATCTTCCCCAACATCCCTTTTTAATCGAAATAAATGCCTAGTAAGATTATAAAAATTTCTGCTTGTGATTTCATCAGGGCAATAGTAAATGTTTCATTTTCACCCACCATATCTGTATTGTTTCTTATAACATGTCTAAGTGCCATAATAATCAGGAGGAAAACACAAATCATAATGCAAAATGACGCCACAATTATTCTTCAATGGAAACTCATTGATTTTATTGATGAAAATGAGCCTCTTATATTCTGAAACCCCCTCATTTTAACTCAGACATTTAATATGTAACTCTGTAAGTCTCTATGAATCACACCTTTATATCAAGAACTGCAAGATGATTGTAATAATTATTCTAAAAATAATAGAATTGTTCATAGGATTTCCAAGAAACATTAGGAAATTGACGTATTTTCTTATTAGAGTTAGATAAGACTCTACTATGAGAATAAAAATAGATAGCATACAAGAATATGGGTAATGTTATTGCAATAGGTAACATAAAGATGAAGTTTGCATTTCTTCTTTCAGCTCTGGTAATTTAACGCATTGTCTCTTGTACCCATCTAAAACAGATCCAGGATAACTGCAAGTCTGTTTTACTCCTTGTCAAATGTTAAAATATATTTGGCCTTTAGTATATAAAGTGTTGCTGTGTGCTTAATTTTGCTTTTCTTTACTCTTGGCCATAGAACAAGTCTGCATACGTGGAACTGAGGTCTTACTAATTGATTCTGCTCTTTCAAGTGTCACTTTCCTCCTCTCATGAGAAGTCAACTGTCGTATATACAAGACCTCTTCCTGACAGTATTGTAGCTTCTCTTTGTCCACTTTATATCCTTTCTCTGAGAGGATAGTCATACGCTTTAAAAAAAAAATACTTTATTTACGTTGCACAGTGACACCATAAAGATTTAAAACCACATTTCATGTTCACAAAGGCAGTAGTATTCAAACAGTATACAGGCACGTCATAATGAGCATTCACACTTCCCCGCTTGCACTGCTGTCCGCGGAAACCTCCCAAAATAGATCTGATGGCGCGAGGGAGCAGTCCAGTGTATACCTCTTCCTGCTCGTATGCCTACACCATATCGTTCACCCATTCCTCTGTCGTGGGGGGAGTCCTTCTCTTCCACCTCATTAATATGGTATGTTTAGCCAGTAGTAGCCCGATATGTATGAGTTTGCGTTTTGCTGCCTTCATTTTAGGTACATACCCCAGCATACACATAGATTGTTCCCATTCCACTGGCTGCTCCACCATTACCTCAAGTGCCGCACAGGCCCCGTTCCAAAATTCAGTAAGCTGCCCACAGGACTGAGCTGGGTGTTCCCAAACAGCCCTTTAAAATGAGTACCGGTACCCTGGAGATGGATGGGGATGCTGATTGTATTCATACATCAATAATCAAGACGACACAAATAGTTTGGCAAAGTTTGTCTATTGTAATGTCAAGTATCTAAAACAGGGAGTACAACGAACATCAGCAATCGTTCGATACTCTGACTCTAATTATTTCATAAAAAAGTTGGGTACTTATACCCATAACTGGTCATCACTGACATTTTGACCTGTGTCATTACCAACGTCATCCGTCCTTGCAAACTACAAAAACCAACCGGAAAGGTGGGATTGGTTCTAAGTGAATAACTGAGCCTCAGTTCCATATCTGTATAGGGTAACAGAGAGAAATAATTGGATAGTTAACATCAGATGGGGCAACTAAGCACTCCCCTCAAAATGGCCACTATGAACGTCACTAAATGTACAACTTCCCATTGGCTACACGAGCTATAGGACCCCCAACTACGTGGCCCCTACAATTGGTTGGCTTATAACCCCTGTCAGTACTTTTACACCTAGGTTAGCAACACGCAGACTGAACAACCAGGTGCGGGTGAGCTCGTCTTAGCACCAGCTTCCCACCAATTACCATATCATCCATCATCACCTCAATGGTCCAGTGTCAATTAGTGCTTTGAAGTTGACCTTGAGTTTGTACTGTTCCGTGAGAGTTTTTAAGGAGTATGGGAACCAGCCGGCCTCCGTGCGTAGGTGTGATCATCACGCACGTCCAACTTCCTTCTATCACGTGACTGGACACCATGAAATTGAGCCTTTTCGTGTATTTGATTTTATTCTTCAATAGTCCTCTGACGTCTTTTGTTTTTGCTTGACCTCTCTGAACAGGAGCTTCTGTTTTTTCACGTTAATTGTATCTAATGTCAGCCAATTCCAGCTTGATAAGATCTGGGCTTTCTTGGCTCAGTAAACTCCTTAGCTGAACTTTTATTCTGTTTAATTGAATTGCTTTTCTTAACTGTGACACTGAAATGAGGCCTTCTAGCTTTGTTCAGTACTGCTTATATACGTAGTAGAAACATCCATCCTTTGCTTGTCTATATGTTTCTCTAGAGGTATATATGTATATGTTGGCGCTTGCGGCAGTCTAATCAATTTGAAAGCATGTGGCTAGCTTCATGATTGCTTTGCTGCTTGTGTTTCATTGCATCTGTACACGTTTAAACTAACTAAGCATCTTCATCAGGTTTGTGGCATAAGTCTCTTCATCTTGATCCCAAGATGTCACTTATCCCTGGTACTTCTTTGTGCTTTATAAATCGTCTGCCTTTCTGGTCCGGTTATCTTTCTATATGGGTGTTGATTCAACTTTTTATGATGTCACCAGTTATCGTTGCCATTTAGTTTCTCTGCTTCTTAAGGAATCTCGTTCAAATGGCCATCATATTGTCTTGTATGCAGGTATGGTTTCCTCAATGGGTACTTTACCTCCCATATTCTCTTAGGTATAGGTATTCCTATGGATACTGCAGAGTCCACTCTCTTCTCTTTGCTGGTTTAACTGCTCAGTATACGTCAAATACTTTGGTTCACACTTTTCAGGTAATGTAGGTGGGGCAGTTGGAGTGGGGGTACTTGGCTCCTCCTCTACACTCCCCCCGGGCCATTTATCGACCACACTTACATCATTTTTTACATCTAGACATCCTGGTCTTAAGAAATGCTTCTTAGAGATCCATATTTTTATGACTCCAGTCAAACATCCAGCTGATTTCACATGCTCATCCTTGTTCCATTTCATGAGCATGTACTGTCCACTTGGACTGTAATAGATCCATCTTCCCACATACTTCTTATGGTCCTTTGGATACAGGAACTTGGTTCCCTCAGGTGCATGGATACTGGCCTTCACAAAGTCTCTGATTTCTTCATCAGTCAGATCATTAGGCTTCCATCCTGGTTCAACATTAATCATAATCTTCATCCCTATGGCTTTCTTTGCTGTCTTCTTGCACTGTGAGATTATTATCTTTATAACACAGAATCCAAACATCACTAATAATAACAAAGCTCCAAGAAATTTAAACAAGGAGAGTGATCCAAACCAGCTGTCATCAGCAATGTCTTCGACCTCTGCTATCGTCTTGCCATGAAGTTTCATCAGCATGTCTATGACCTCTGTCAAGGTTCCATTCTCTTTATCATGAGAAGGTATAAATGTGCAACATGATTCTCCGATTTTGGCACAAACTCCTGCATCCATAGATGTGATCATGTCCAGGACGTATCTGTTCTGGAGAGTCATCAGTCGTATGGCCCTCATCTCTTCTCTGATTGAATTGAATCCCTATGGTAGTATTAATCGTATGCAGCAAATCCCATCTGGTGATCTGAAGCCACTTGGTATTTGCTCCAACCTGATCCTTGGCATGAAGATCAACATGAACACTGAAGAAGTCAGGCTGAACAGTCTGTGTTCATATGGGATAGCATCAAAGGCTTCTATTGATTTGGCAGAGAAGTAGTTCTCTCTCTTTATTCGATTTATCAGCTCCACAGATCTCTTCTTCCTCAGATGAGCATCTGCTTTCGGGAAACTACTAATGTTCAGGTGACATTTAGGAATCACCTTCGCAGTAACATGGACATACACACATGTGCAGATTCCTCGCCTTTAGGCAGTCTGATGTAGGCCTTGGATCCACAAGCCCATTAATGACCCATGATTAAAACTGTTCCGATATTCATTCCTGGTGCATCGAAGATTCGTCCACAGTTCTGATTCTCCCCCGTATGTCTTATACCATTGTTCCTGAAGCACAATTTAGAACTCTCCAATGGTACTATCTGCAGGGGTTCTCCTCTGTGTTCGACCCATGTCAGTAGTTTAGCAAGTTCTGGCCATAATGGTTTACACAATATTTGTGCATTCTCAATAGTTGGTTGGTATTGACCCATTATTACCCAGTCTCTGTAGATTACTACTCTTTCTTCCCAGCCATCTGGTGATAGAACAGTTTCCCAAATCTGCATCTGGCCTCTGTTTTTCCATCTTCAGATGTCTTCTGTAGATTGTCCTGGAACTTTCAGCTTTTTATTTAATTCTCTTCTTATTCCAGTTCCTTTTACTCCAGATTTCTCGTATTTGATCACAATATTCTTTATCTTGGCATTGTTTCTTGTCTTTATATCTTGAACATAGTCATCTTCATTTGGATCTGTCCATTCAGTTGCCCATTTGAGAGAGGCTGTTCGACACATGGACTGGCCTCTTGTACTACAGAAAGCTAGGTGCACTATGCAGTGTGCAGTTAGGACATCTATTTCAATAGCTATGAAGATCTTCGACTTCCCCATGCTGTATGGCAAGAGTGCACATACGAAGCATTCTTCATCTGACCTTCTTCTTCCAACTTCTTTCATGTGTTGGTACCATATGTTGTTTCCCAAATGCGCTGTGCTGTCCAGATGATCATTCAGTTCATAATTATTTTCTTGGGTGCTTCTTTTGGTTCTCAAACTCTTCGTGTAGTTTTCTATGACTACGCCTCTAAATGTATCCACATAGCTTCTTCTGGATGGTTTGTTTGCAGGAACATCCGTCCGGGTTCCCTGTGTAGACGAAAGTTCAACAAGTCTTTCTCTATTCAACTGTCTTTTTCTAGCAGCAGCTAATGACGGCCATAAAGATTCTGCTATAATCTCTATGCGTGACGTTTCTGTGGGACCTGTGCTTGGGCCTCTTGTCTCTGGGCCAGGTGTGTCTGCATGCATTATCTGTATGAACCTCTTACTTTGCCTGAACCGCTGACCCTGTCTCTGGTGTTTAAAAGCACTTTCTAAAACAAGTGCTGTGTGTGATTGATTACTAACAGCATCCATTTCAAACTCAGGTATCTTACACTCTTTTCTTGGGACAGAAATAACTATGTAGGTTCTAGGCTGCTTTGTAGTTGCCACGCTCACCCTTTACTTCTGCTCAGAAACATATACAGGATTCTTGGCCCCATGTGCTCCTATATAAAATGCAGTTCTCACTGTCAGAAAAAGCAGTATGAGTATGAATACAATGCATGTGTAAATGACACAAAGGTAAGTCACTTTGCAACATCTGCTTCTTGGACAATGTGTGCGTTTGTTCTCATGGGGCAACACAATATTACTATTAAAATTCCCCATCTCGGTCATTTGATGCTAAGGAAGGAAAAACTGTCAGAATCCGCCTTCTACTTGCCCCCGTCATGTAGCCGACTAATTCTTTCTAACAATATAACCTACTGCCTGTAGAATGAACACGACAGTAGGATCTATTCCTTGAAAGAATGGACATACCTCGACTACCTGGATTCCTAAGATGCAAAAAGGAATGAATTAGTATGGACTCAGCAGAGAGACAAGACTATAATGCTATTGACCATAAAAGGACTAACCCCAAATATTTGCAGCAGACATTGTAAATCACGGAGTACTAGCCAAGGGACAAGATCAGAATGTATCTGCAGGAATCTCAGAGTTCAGGATACCTAAAACACAGGTAGAGTAATGTAATTAGCAGTGAGGAAGAGTGTTGGCTTAGCATGAGTGAAAGGGACAGAATGTTCTGAGATCTTACCATAGATGTATAGTGGTGTAGGGAGATCCAGGGAGGTGAGAGCCAGGACAACATCGGAGTGACCCCAGTAAAACTAAACCTGTCGGAATGCAGATGCCTAGGAATAAGGCAGTCTCTAGTTCACTTCGCCTAACCCGCTGCACAGAAGGAAGTCTCTAGTCCAGGTGCAGCGGGGTGAATAGGAGGCTGGGGAGGCTCTAACAATATTCGGGCGAGGACTCCTTTAAGCAGGCAAGATGGCAACCAGGCAGGCAGGGCAAGGACCAGGGGCGAGGCAAAATCAGATCCAAAAAATGTTCCAGGTCGAAAAGGAGCACAGGTGGACGAAGACCAGTGGAGTAACCAAAGAAGTTCCAAGAAACGTTTTGAGTCAATAGCAGGCCAATACTTGATCCAAGATGTAGCAGACAAGGTTGAAATGAAGGGAGGTCCAGTAGACAGGCAGTTTGTTTGATAAACAAGAAGACGGGCAGAACAAGATCCAAAACAAGAACAAAGCACACTTCTGCCAATCAGAAGCACCGGGGTATCGTAGTTGAAGCCTTAAGAGCCACGATGCATATCATGTGATCGCGGTGCATGACGTGAGTGTAATACGTGCCGCAGAACGAAACCAGCTTGGCGTAGTTTCCATGGTAACTTCCAGCTTCTAGTATCTAGTATAGTGTTCTGTGTGGCAAACACGAGTGGTTCGCAATGAACGGGGAGCATGGGAATATATCCGTATTTTATTATGTAAGGAATGCAAATGTGGAAATGGACGTGATGAAGTAGTGAATGTGCTTTAATTGTGCAATATACCGGTGTTCTTATTAGAAGAGAGGCGTGATTTAGAGATAACGAAGTACCGAGTCTTGACAAAAACAAACTTATATGGTTCTGCATTGTTGGATTGCTTTCTGGAAGCTGATGTCTTCTTCAGCATTCATCCTCGATCAACTATCAACCTTCTGTAAACTAAGGAATTACTTTCTCTTTCTCTCTGGAACCAGTTTCTTTCACCAGTCGGGATGCAAATGTTCCTTTTATCTTGAAGAAAAATGACCTCTGCAAGCCTCTACCAGCTCTGCTTCATATACCAGCTCCCAATCGATGCCTCGAATCTGCTTCAGTCCAGATGACATATTGCTTCCCTGTCAGCATGAACAAAAAGTTTTGTGTTTTATTCACTTCCTCGATCTGTCCCTCGGAGGAAAAGTTTCTACACCGCTCTGTGATTTCATTCAGAATAGATGCTCACGTGGATGATAATACCCTCCAGGATTACATTCAAGTTTGCAGTGTTTATTAGATCCCTCAGAAAGGTTACCACATCCATGTGTCTTGCAACAAGATGCGCGTATTCTTCAATTAGACGAAAGAACACCACACTGAACAGTCTATGTGCTGCGTCGGCTGATAGGGGCATTTGTGCTTTCTTCACTGTACTTGGGTAACTTCAAGAATTCTTCCAAATCCAAGACGGTTTGTTGGTAAGAAGATCCATATCTGGCTGTGACCAGTGGCTGCTCCCTACCTCATTCCGAAGCCTGATGCTAAGCCACTCCCATGATGCGGGCACAGCCGGTCATCGGGGGTTTCATACTACATTAAAAATCATGCAAGAGGTTGCATAGTGGCCACACATAGGGCAGGACCTCGACCAATACTTGAAGGGGTGTCTTGTGTGTGCACAATATCAGCCAACATCACTCACACACCGAGCTCTCCTCCAAAAGATGGGGATGACACTGCCTTGGTCAGATTTACAAGTAGATTTCATCTGGCCCGTGATTCGCTCCTCTAGAGGGAACACGTACATGTTAAAGGTAACATGCTTGTTTACTAAGTGGCTGGAATGTCTCCCAGCCCCAAATTGCAAGGCAGAAACAGCAGCTGCCCTGATGATCAATCACATCTTCTCATGTTTTGGACTACCCCAAAGGATTGAGTCGGACTGAGGTAGTCACTTCACCAGTGAAGTGATGACAAAGATGTGGGAGATACTTGGGGTAAAAAGGAAACTACACATTGCATACCGCCAGTCCTCTAGTGGTGAAGTTGAGAGGTACAATAAAACAATTGTGAGCATACTAAAAAGGTTTATGGCAGAATCTGGGCCAAGCTGGGATATTCGATTACCACTTGTCCTGATGGCCATTAGATCTACCCGTTCATCTGCAACTAAAATGTTTCCATTTGAGCTGATGACTGGACGAAGGATGGTGCTACCCCAGCATCTGCTCTTTAGAACCCAAGAGCAGACATTGATAAATGCCTCCACAATTCATGAGTATGTTGAGAATCTGAGAAAACACCTTCAACATGCTTTTGCGTATGCTGAGCGGAATCTAGAAAGATCTGCAGACAGCATGAAGACCCACTATGATCTAAAGACAACCAAAAAGGAATATCAAGTGGGAGACAGGGTCTGCTTGTACAATTTCCAAAGGATCCTAACCAAAGAGCGCACATTTTTGACTAGCTGGTGGGGACCTTTTGAAATTGTGGACAATTTCTCACCAGTTGCCTACAAAATCTGCATCCCCAAGGGTGACGTGGCAGACGAAAAAAAGTGGGTCCACATCAGCTAAAGAGTTTGCACCCCAGGCACACTTTGCGGCAAATAGAGGAGTCCATAGAAAACCCAGTAGGGGATACTTCTGAAGCATAGAAATATTTCAATGTTCAATGAATGCATGTATATCTCACTTCTGAAATCCCAATTGGAGGACAGTAGGGGGGGAAATTGTCATAATCGGTTTGTGTTCTATTTTATAGATTTGCACTAATTGCACCATCATTGCCAAGGAGGACCTCGTCGGGGACCCAAAAGGAAAAACCCAAAGAAATCTGGAGTGTCGCTCCACACCAGAAAAGAAAACCTGAGAGAAGGCAGGTGTAGCATTCCACATTCCAAAAGGAGGCAGCGAGGAGAGCGTGTCGCATCATTTGCTGATGGAAGAAGGACTCCTACCCAACTGAACCTGGTTTTTCAAGAAAGAAAAATCCCACTTGCCCGACTCCCCCATTACTGGAAGTCCAGACGAAGTCCAGGGGGGGATTCTGTGGGATATTTTGACCCACTCAGATGTGTTGTGTTACACCACTTTGCTGCTTAGATGCCAGAAACAGCACAAAATGGATGCACTGACTCCTGGGCACACCAAGATCCCTAAACTGCGCTTTGCAATAACCAGAAAATGGCTGCACTGCCCTGCCAACACACAATTCAAGTGGGGTGGAAAAGAGTACTCACTGCAGGAGTATGCCAGTGTGCTCTGCAACATTTTACATGGAGCAAAGGAAAGAAGCAGCATTACTTTTCTGTGAACCCAAAATGCCTCTTTAAAATGTCATATTTTCAACCTTATAAAGTGCTGTTTTGGTGCTAAATCCATTCATTTCTTATGAACCACTGTGATTAAAGGGCTCTGCAATGCCCAGGATCAGTCTTGAGTCTCAGAGGAACCGGGTCTCATTTGAATGACAGCTCATACCAAAAGTATCTTTGATAAAGCAACCCAGGGACTTTGTTTTTCATTTTCCACAGGAAACATGGCTATTTCTTTGCAACAAGTATCAAGAATCAGCTGTCTATAGAAAAGACGCTAAACAGATGCTTGATACATTTATCCATGCTGCAAACAACTCCAGCACTTAAGGGAAGAACTAGAGCTGTCTAAAATGTGTATTTACTGCAGATGAAAACCAAATTTAAAGACATAAGTTTAATGTGATTTTTCCTGAATGAAGAGCAAAATTGCCTATTTTTAAAGTAAATTATTGTGTAAAGGCTTGATTATTTAAGAATGTAAAAGGATATGCTACTGCTAAAAATCCACCTCTAAACAGTTTAATTCCATAGGTTTAAAGTAAAGATTTAAAAGGTGAAACTCAAAGCTAAACCCAGTCTGAGTTGGTAAACTGTATAAAAAAAACCTGTTCTGCAAGTTGCTAGCCCTGAGAAAGGGTGACACCTAAAACTGCTGGCACAGGAAAGGCTAATTGCTACATTGGAGGCTTTGAATCCCCAGGACATTGGGACTTTTCAAGTCACATTAGACATTCGCCTTTGCCCCCGGCTGAGACAATAGCAGGCTAAGACACTCTCCCTTCCAGTGGGAGGGCCAGGAAGCTTCAACCACAAGAGAGAGGCCCTTCATTCTGCTTGACATTTGCTTACACTTGGGAAAAAGAAAAAGAAAACGGACAAGTGACATTTGGTGTTTAAAAAGCCTATTTTGCAACTGAACTTTCAAGAAATTTACTTTGCAACAAGAATGAGGAAAAATCTAGTTGGTAGTTTTAAATCTAATTTTATGCTATTCATTTGAAGACTTGGTAGGACTCAGTACTGCATAAGGAACAGAAGTTATAAAGAATGACCGATTGCGCGGAGAGTATTAATGTTGCAAACATAACATTGTGTACACATATCCCAAGGGTAATTGCACATCAATGTACAAAATTTGGAAATGTTAGGCCAAATCATTCATGGTTAAACTTGCCAAAATTTTGCAGAAAGATGAAACAAGGTCCCACATACTAGGGATTTGGAATGAAATGTGAACCACACAATATGTAACCTGTGTATCTTATTTTCGTATTTGTGGGAAAGTTAGATTTTGGTTCCAGTGGCTAGGGGAGGTTTCTGGACATTGTAAAATCATCCCATAAACATGACATCCTTTTCTGTCATCCAATCAGCGAAGAGCAAGGCGGAAACTATGCTTTTGCCCAATCCTAGCATTAGGGGTGTGGACACTAAGACTGCCCCTACCATATACTTTAGTGTTGTCATTTGGCTTGATAAATAAGGTAACCTCACAGCACACACACAGATCCCTGACTTCTTCCTGATTTTCTGTGTGGCTCCCTTTTCGTGATTTCTCCATCCTTGTTCCTAATTCCTGATTTTCCTTACAAAGCCAAGGCCTCAGCATTGCTGAACTCCTTTTTCAGCTAGGCCTCACACTCTGAAAATCCCAAAAACATAAGGGAAGCATTCTGATTCAGCTGGCTTGCTACTACTAAATGTATGCGTGCTGCAAACTCACCATCCCACTGATCTCCTGTCTCCAGTAACCAGAAGGGCCAATCGAATCCAGTCAGTCCAGTGCTGTCCAGGTGACGAGAACTGCCCAGCTGACCCTATCCCGCCAGATGTGTCTTGCTGTTCTTGGTTAGACCCGATCCGTGTGATGACCAGAACCCTTGACGGTCCAAAATCCTAAATTAAAGTGGACTGTAAGTATTAATAGGAAGCACTGAAAATCATGGCATACCTTGCCTTGTTTTGTTCCATCCCAATCTCTAAGTCATCCTATCCTTACATTAAGAACATGTAACATTTTCAGAACCATTCTTGAAACCTTGCCTTTGATTCTTTGTGCTAGTGCTACTTCTTTAAAAAATGTTGTCTTGTGAAATCCTAAACCCTTAATCCTCCTTCGGGTAATCGGAATGGGTCCGCCAAGGCGGGCACGGAGGTGCTGGGTTTGGTTCCACGGATCAACTCTAGAGCTTACTGTGTTTCAATCTGGTAACCTAGCCTGAATGCCATAGTGTAGAGCATAACTATCCTTGTAAAAATTGATTTCCGTTTTTATTTTGTGCCTTTATTTTCCAAAAATGCCTCTCATTCAACATTGCATAACTCTAGCAATTTAATAGCTAGAGACTTCCTTTCAACTCTGGATTATACCAACCTACAGCCCAACCTAAAAATATTTCACGGGGATTTCTTAAAAACCATTGTTTAAATTTAGGCAGGAATCTGAATTTCTGCAAAGTTTGACATGTGTGAATTTCATTCTTAATTCTTTTCAACCTTCCATTCGGATTTAAAGTGTTTCCTTTTACTCAAACTATAGCTCATGATTGTTAGCATCTTGTCAATGTTACTCCCATAGAAATCTATACTAAATTAAGGATTTTTGCACACTTTCAATTGTTTTGCTAAGTCATTTTTGAATGTCATTTTAAAAGTGCAAGATTTCAAACCCGTTTTTCTCTCTTGTTTGGGGAGGGAAGGTTGTATTCCAATTCTGTTTGCTGTTCTTTATTCCTGAATACCTGCTGCTTCCTTACATCTGTTTAGTATTGCTTATTTGAGGGTTGAGGAATGTTGCAGGGGGAAATCCTAACATAAGTGCTATATTTCTAAACAAGCCAAAAGTGTTCTATTTCTCTGGTGTTTTCCTTCTGTGTTGCTAAAGGTGAATTTAACTGCCTTACCTACCTTCTTATCTGTTATTGTCACCACATTGGTGATTGCTGCTCCCTATTAAAAACATATGTTTGATTTGAATTTTAAATAAAGAAATAAATATTACCTTTACCTACCAGTCTGATTCCTGGTCCATTGTGACCTGGGGTATTTAGAAAAGGGGTGTGATATGAGTGGTATATCACTCAGAATATTGAACCTATAGACATAATAACATAAGCATTTCAGCTGTGCGCTGCATACTAGGCTGAGACCAGGGTATCTCACCTGATTGAAATACTTAACAGCATTATACTGCAGCACGGAAGTGATCCTACTGTTGACAGGCCGGTTTTACCAGTGGTGAGCATTCTGGCGGTGCTGTAACACAGATCTCCCCCAGTGGATTCATCCTGTATTTTGAGGACCCGCGCTTGCTGTCCTTCTATCCTCCCTGTCTTCAAGCTGTTATGTCCATCTTGGATTCATGGATCTGAGCTCTTTACCCCTGTCAGTTAGTTAGCAGGCTATGGAGAGGGGCAGCGGTGGGTTGTAGTGGACCGTCAGGTGGTGTATGCCGTTGCTGGTTCCAGTAGGTACACTGCCCTGCTGCCATGTGGGATGGTGTGGGGGGGACTGCATGCACGTGTTCTGCCCTATGAGTGTAACTAACTGTCCTCCCAGGCTGACATAGCATAGACAGTCACCAGTTCTCAACATTGTCCCATCACCGCAGCGTGTGTGTGGGTTTATAGTCATAATTTCAACAACAAAAATGTCAAAAGTCAAAATATCGAAAAAAAATGTCGAAAAAAAATGTCGACTTTTTTTTTTAATGCATTTTTTTTTAATGGGGGGTTGCCCCCCCAACCCCCCTTTTTTAATTTTTTTTAACATTTTTCCCTTTTTTTAACTCCCGAACCCCTAAAATAAATATATAATTAAAAAAAAAGAAAGTCGACATTTTTTTTTTCGACATTTTTTTTTCGAAATTATGACCACCCACCGTGTGTGTGTGCTGTACAGTGCCAGTGGCCCAGATTGTAAGCGTACAGTTCAGTAGGTGCTTTGCTGTGTCTTCCCTTTATTTAGGCTCTGTCGTGTCTCATGCCAGCACACGTATTATGGCCTGGGGTGCTTCACAGGATTGTGCGCGGCGTGCTTTTGTGGATGCTGCAGTATTTTCGTGCCCGCCACGACCATGCGCTCTGTGGGGGAAGAGGAAGATTAGTGTCTGTGTGCCGATCCGTCTGAACTGGCATCCAGGGTGGGTGGGGAACAGGGTGTTGTGATTGCCCAGGCTCAGAGTGCAGCTGATTTATTTCCCCTCTTGATCGCTGTATGGATACGTTGGGTGTCTCGTGCCTTGTGCCTTCCAATCGCATCCTCAGTGCAAGGAGCTTGCCTCCCCCTCCCCAGATGCAGGGATTGGGGGGTCTGAGAGCTCACCTAGCGTACGTGGGTGCTGTGCCTGCTAGACTGGTATCTGCTTCCTCAGTGCATGGCCGCTTTGAATCCCAGACTCCACCACTGCTTCCTTCTCGTAGCCTGGCCCGCCCACATAAGAGTCAGCGCAGCGCGCGACCCTGGGACCGCACATATACTGTCGTGTTCTTCCGGTTCTAGAGGGGCATTGCACTATAATTTTGGCCAGTGTGTGCAACCCTAGCTCATGACGCTGATCTCCACATCTGGTGGCAAACCGGATCCAATTCATGCTGATTTTGCGCCGGGCATCTCAGATCTCCCACGGAGCTCACAGAAAGCCTGGCATGCCGATCTGTGCACAACAGCACCCCAAGGATAGTCATAAGCTTAATTGAATTTTCTCTACATTTGTCTTCTGTCTCACTGCAAACCAAAATGTGATCCACATGTTGAACTATTGCACTTTGAAGCTGAACATTGGCCAGATCCATCTGCAGGATTCTATTAAAGATTGAAAGGGACTCACAGTACCACTTAGGGCAAATCCCTATGTTTCAGGTGGATCGTTCGACCACATTCTTTAAATACAAATTGCTCCAGTGGCTATAAGTAATGAAAATGTCTTGCCTCCTATGGTCTCCTTAACCCTTGTTTCCTCTTGGGGTCTGGTGTCACTGATAGTACTGAACACATCACACATCAAGTCACTCTGTGTGCTGTCCTATCGTTGATATAAATGCATCCTTGTGCCTGTGAAAGGATTTCATCCTACCACAGTCACACTCCCTAATTTGGGTGTAGGCACTTGCTGGACTCCTGTAGTCATATTCCATTGTGGCACCATAGCCTGCTGTGTCAAGGCTTGATGAGTTTGTACCTGTTGTGCTTGCATGGGTACTTGCTGGGATTGCCCTTGTGGGGATTGCATTTGTAATGGCGCTTGCTGCATTTGCTGGGGTTGCACCGCATATGTCTACACCTGCGTGTGATCTTGGGCATAATATTCCTGTGGTTCTGTAATATATTGCAGAGCATAGTCTATTTGCCCTCTTGTAGCTTGCCAATTTTGCTGCATGCCTCCTCTGCTTCTATATGTTCAGGCTATGTGTCCTATTCTTCTGCAATTCCAGAATTATTGCGGCTTTCCACCATTAAATTATCCTCTTCCCTGAGGGTTTTGAAATCCACCTCATCCTCCTCTAGGCCCATTTCCTCTTCCCCTCACCAGAAATTGTACCCACTCTGATCTGTGGGTATAAGCTTCGTTGTTTAGCTGCAATGATTCCATCTCCTGCGTCACCCCAACTTCATTACTCGATAACACTGCTCCCTCTATGGCTATATTTTTGACAATTTCTTCTGGACTAACTTTGCTTACTCCTGCTTTCGACTCTCGGCTTTCTTAAAATTCTTCTCCGGCAGCAATCGTCAGTGTTAGCAATCGGCAGTGTTGCACGACCTTCAGTTTTATTTCCCACCTGTTTCTTCATTTGCCATTTTACTGGCTCAGTCATTCCCTGACACAAAAAGTGGTAAAATAATGCTACCATTTTATCCCACTTCTCAAGGCACAAGTGTTCTTGAATATCTTGAATATAAGCAACAGGGTCTTCATCCTCCCCCATTTTTCTAGTCATAATCATACCCATATCTGATTATCGATGTATTGTACTCTGAGCGCCTGCTATAAATCTGTTCTGCAATTATTAAATGGCGATCCATCATGTGTCGTGTTTTGTGCGGTCACACCTGCATATCCTGCTCGCTTCCAAATCACATCAGCTCCCTCTCCTATAATAGCTGCTAGCAAGCATTGTATGTCACCTATAGCTAACGTAATTTCTGATGTCATTCTCTCTAACTCATAGATCCATTCTCCCGCATTGGAAGTTAAACACAGTAATTTACATTTTAAATTGTCTTTATCCATTTGTGGCCATAGTATATATTGTGGTCATCCTCCCCCTTTCTCTAATAATGGGAACTGTGAAAATCCTGCTCCGTAATCACACCTCCCTACACTTTTCATCTTCCACGAGGGGCTAGTCTTGCCTGTTGTCTCTGTCCTGGTAGTGCCCTTGATCTGCTTACATAAGGTGGGGATATTTCCCCTGCACTGCACGATCGTGCTTGTGGTCGCTCCATGTATGGTGTCGATTCTGGTGTTCTTTCTCTGGGGTCCTCTAAATCTGACCATTTTACCCCTTTCTCTACACTACATTTTTTAAAAATCTGCATGCACTCTCCTTCATGCTCTTTTGTGTTCTTCCCTTTCTTTGTCTAACATTATTATGCCCCAGCTTGTGTGGCTGGTATCTTTCTCTGCATCATCAAGAGCTAGTCTACTTAAAGACAGTGTTCTATGCTAGTCTGTTATAACGTCATCTGACCTACCTCCAGTTTCCCTCGCTAGAGATCCTTCTACTTTCTCTTGGGTTTTATGCCCTTCTTTATCCCTCATTTGCCTATATAAATCACAAAGTTGTTTCTGTACACCTTCTGTATCTCACACATCAGCCCATGATGGTATTCCTTGGAGCTCCCTTCTGGTCTGTTGTTACCCTCTCTCTTCCTCAAGTCGTTCTTGTGCTTCGATCGGCACTATGCTTCTATGATATAGATACTCTATCTCATCATCTTTTATTCCCCTACTTCTGTTCATTTCTTCTTCCCTTCTCCTCATCTCTCTTAATTCATCTCCTTCTCACCTTCTGTGCAACCTATGTTCTTTCATTCTTTGCACTTCTATCTCCTCTCATCTCTTCTAGTCTCTCCTTTTCTTTCCTTGCCTCATACCTTCTTTGTTCTTCCCTCCGCTTACATTCTCTTTCTTTCTCTTCTTTATATGCTCTCTCTTCTTCCTTTTCTTTTTTCCCCGCTCTTCTCTCTCTCTCTTGTCTTTCTCGAGCTCCATCAATGCCGTTATCATCCAGATTGAGTAATATCTGTCCTCCCATCCATTTGTTCTGTACTATTGTTATTCCCTTAGCTTTGTAATTTATTTCATTCGGCTTCATTGCTTCTTCCCATATCTCCATCTGTTTACCTTGCCTATCCTTCCTCTCATCACGCTGTTTACTTTCATTGCGTGTCGTGTTAAGTGTTTCAATCAGGTGATATACACTGGTCTCAGCCTAGTATGCAACACACAACTGAAATGCTTATTTTGTTGTATATAGGTTCAATATTTGAGAAATACGCCACTCTTTTCACACCCCCTTTTCAAATACTGCGGGTCACAATGGACCAGGAACCAGGCTGGTAGGTAAAGGTAATATTTATTTATTTATTGATTTAGAAATTCAAGAAAATCATACACTTTTTAATATATGGGCCAGCAATCACCAACAAGATGATAAGAACAATATGAATGAAAGCAATAGACTTAGTTTAACCTTCTGTTGACACAACTACAAAACACCACGGAATAGGAGCACTTTTTATTTTAGGTAAGATAGCACTGGAGTTACAATTTCCCCCTGCAACGTTCCCTCAACCCTCAAATAATGAATTTTAAGGGGATAAACAGAATCAGCAGGTAATCAGGAATGACAAATAAGAAACAGAATAGAAATCCGACTTTCCCTCCCCAAACAAGAGAGAACAACAGATTTAAACTCTGGCAGTGCTAAAATGACATTCGGAAATGGATGGATAAACAACGAATGTGTCTAAATCTCTTGAAACAAAAACAATTCTTTACTGGAGCAACACTGGAAAGATACTAGCAATCACAAGCAATGTATTGTGTAAAAGCATACAATTCGAAATTGAATGGAAGATTGAAAACCGTTTATTACCAAAATGACACGTTGTAAAATTACACACTTTTTCAAATCCTGCCTGAATTTACCAAAACGGTTTTTGCATTGTGACACTTAGCACCTTTTGTGCAGTGCCACTGAGAAGTCCATTGGACTTCTCGTAATGTTTAACTACAATTTCTTGGGTGAACTACTGTTCCCAAGAATAGTAAGATGACCCCTGTCTTACTTACCTTTACTTTATGGGTCCAGCACACACCACCCTATGTGGAGTGTTGGGGGGTTACACAGCAACTCCTTTAACCCTTTCCTAATGTAACATTTTGTTAGACTAACTCACTTGAATGGCTGGTGGCAGAGGTTTCTTTTTTACTACCTAGTGACATGTATCTGCAGGCTGATAGCTCTGCTGCAGTGCTGCACCCACTGGTGACCATTTTCTTAAAATGGCCCCTGTCTTCTTTTTTTGCCATTTCTTGTTAGTTTCTTCTGGGCTTTTACTCCGTTGTTTGCATCAGGTTTGAGTTCTTTGTGTGTTTCGCCTTTGGCGGGCTGTAAGTGATTTTAATCTGGCACACACCCAAGTCTCGCCCAGCATCTAGTACGCAACTGAAACCCTTATTGATTTTTATCTATAAGTTCAATATTCTGAACGATATACCACTCATATCACACCCTTCTCCTTTGGCCCCCCACCCCCGGTCACACTGAACCAGGAATCAGGCTAGTTTGCAAAGGTAAATATGTATTTATGTATTTAAAATGTAATCACAATATGTTTTAATAGGTAAACAACAATCACCAATGGGGTGATTGAACACAGAATAATATCTTTAATACATTATGAATCAAGGAATGAGCACAAAAACAAATGCAGCACAGGAAATAATACTTTTGTGCTGGTTTGGTATAGATGGCACTATGGTTAGAGGTTCCCCCTGCAACACTCCTCAACCACCCAATAGGCAATTAAATAGATGCGAGGAGAGATCAGGTATTCAGGAATAGCACAAATCAAAGAGAATATCAGTCCCACCTTCCCCATTCAAACACAAGAGAAAAACGGAGTTGACTTTTCAGCTGTCAGTATGGCTTTAAAATTGTCTTTAGAATTGACTGGGCACAAACACCAAATGTGATCAAAAATACTTAAATTGTTATAAATTCCTATGGGAGCCGCTTTGAACAGTTGCACATAGTCACAAACAATGATTTAGTCCAAAGAAAGCATTTGAAATCTCAAAGTCCAAGTAAGAAACAACTTAAAGCTATTTCACACGTGTAAAACCTTTCAAATTTTAAAATCGCGGCAAACTACGGTTTTGGGTTCTAAGGATAGCTATGGATGTTAGGTACAAGTAGGAGTTGAAATTTTGTTTCTATCATAAAAACTGAGGGAGTTATAGAGGGTTTAGTAAAGGTCATTTTTGTAAAATAGGCGCAAGAATCGAAAACAGAAATGCACTTTGAAAAGACAGATGGGTTGATTATAATAGATTATGACTATGAAAAACAGAATGCCACAGAAGGATTTTACAGTCACATGATCATCATAATCCGACTGCTGTGGATACTCTACTTCTTCAGATGAGAAAGAAAATCTGCGCAAAAATAGTTCTATCAAGACAATGGTTCTGAATTAGAGATGGGATAGGTTTAAAATAGGGATCAGACAATGCAAATATATTATGGCTCACTGTTCTTCCTATTAATACTCACAGAATAATTTATTAATTGGAACGTCAGTTCTGGTCATGGATTGGGCAGGTCCACCGGCAAACACGCACCTCTGGAGGGATTTGGGTCGGCGGCGCGGTTCTGGTCAAGTTGGGACTGCACCTCAGACTGGATTTGGAAAGGCCCCTTCTGGTGACTGGACGCGGTAGGTAGCCGGATAGAAGTTTCAGTGGGCAAGCCTAGTGGTAGCCAGCCAAGCTGAATTAAAATTAAATCCCTTCCAGTTTGGGATTTTTGCAATTGGGTCAGGCTAGCAATAATTTGGCAATGCTAGAGTCTGGATTCTGCAAGGAAGTCTGGATCTCTCAAAGAATTCTGGAGTCAGCTACAAAATGAAAAGTTCTGGAATAAGGTGCTGTGCGGACATCTGGATGGGTTCTGGAAGCAGGGTGTTCTGCAAGCAGAGTGTAGAGTAGAGCAGAGTAGTTCTTCCTATATTTATTCATTATGAATTTTATGGCATGGGCATAATTCAGAACACACATCCCTATCTGTGAGTGGCTACAGGTGTGCACTTTGTTTTGGTTGGCAGCTTAAACAGAGCTGTCATTTTATGACAGGATTTGGGAACTCCCACCTGAATTTTTACTCAAAACATACTTTTGCACAAATGTACATTTGTTCCATTATGTACCTTCATAAATTTAGACACATATTTTTCACATTTGATTGTCTACATTTACACCCAATTTCCATCTTTGTGAGAGCCGTATTGGTCATTTTATGGATTTTCATTAATTTTACTAAGAACACTTTGGATTCATAATTTCTATTCTGATACACCCCTGCGCGCTGATCAGTGGATTGCGGAAATACAATTTTAAGCTTGCAACATTAATATTTTTGCCACAATCAGTGTTTTAGTGTATCTTTTGGTTCCTTATGTAGTAAAAATGCCTACCATCTCTTCAACTGTCTAGCATGAGTTCAGACTTATAAGTTTGTACTTTATACTTGTCTACATATTTTACCTTTCATGTTAAATGTCATAAAGTTCTTAGGCAAAAACAAGTAATTGCCATTCAAAATCCAGTCCAGGTTTTCATTTCTCTTGCTTCCCAAAGTGAGCAGATGGTCAGTCCTTTGAAGTTCACTGAGAACCTCCTCCACAGAGGCCAATTCTCAGCATGTCCTTTGGTGATTAGTCAGCAGACAAATGTCTAATGCAAATCATTTGAGTGGCTTGCTGGGATTATGCATGGCCCATTAACAGCCATTACTCTTCCTGTTCTCAAGGTAGTGTGAACAGGAGATGTCGTTTTTCCTGGGACAAGCCCTGTCAGATCAGAATTTACATGTGGATTGGCTTCAGACTGGGAACTGTGACATTCAAATCGTTTCAGTTCACATATAAGATATAAGTACAGAGTATAAATGATTATAAATGATTTAACCATTTTAAAAGAATTAGCCCTTCACTAACATACTTGAAATATTGGATTTTGCAGCTTTTCAGGACAAAGAAATACATTTAAGATAGGTTTTACAGCCAATTTCTTTTGGCAGCTGTCAGGTTGTGATGCCTGGATCCCTCTGACTGCCTTGAGAATCAATTATTCCAGCACACTCTCCCTTCAATAATTCACTGGGGAAAATAACTGAATTTAGCGCCAAAACAGCACTTTGAAGGTTGCTCTTGATTAGGAAACTGTGTTTAGGGGCATTGTCAGATTTTAGCCATTCTGTGGGCTTGTTTCAAGTGACAGATGACAGATGACAGCAGTGATGCCTGCTTTTCACCATTTTACCGGTGTATTTGGCAGGGCGGGCAGCCCCATTGATGGGTTATGAACTCTGTGCAATTTTGCAAACTTAGTATGCACAGGGGTTATTGCCTCCATTCTTGGCAATGTCCTTTCCCCATTGGCAAAGGGGTGCTGTGTGGTGCAGTGGCATGGATAAAAATACTCCATAGGGCTTCAGCCCTGAAGGACCCCCAGGCTCCTGTGTGTCTGCAAAGGGAGGAAGTGAGGGAGGGTCCCAAAACTTCCCTGTGCTTTGTCTCTAGGTGTGCCTGAGTGAGACCAGTTCCTATTGGCTGGCTGGCCCTGCAGTGTGATTGATTAATGGCAACTTGCATAAAAAGTAAGGTTTTTGGGGCTAGAAGCAGAGTTGACCACTGGAGGGCAACATCTGAAGCAGAAGGCGAGAGAAGACACCAGTACACGCTCCTGAACTGCAAAGTGCCCGGTGAAGCCCTGTGGCCATGCTGGCCCTGTTTTTGAATCAACAGGGAAGACCTGTGCAAGACAACCTCCTCCATTAGGCTGGTGGGACCAACTAGGCTTGAGACAAACTCTATTTTGGCACAACCCCAAACTTGCTGCAACTTTTCAAGGCTGCAGAATCCCTATACCCGGGGTACGTAGACCATCTGTGAGTGCATTGTCTTCCAAAGTTTTTGCGCTGATGAAAAAAGGCACAAAAACAACAAAGAGCCGCTGAATTGATGGAACTCAATTGCTGCTGAGTCCCTCTCTTGAGTGCTGCTTGCAGGAGCCCACCAGATGTCATCCCTTTCATCACCACAACCAAGGACCAGGAACAAGGGTTTGCTGCATTGCATCCAGAAGGCATCCAGCTGGAACAACTTCTTCATTTCAAAGGTACTGTGGGTCTTGGGGTATTTTATCCTTTTGACATTTGGGGTGCTTCCAACCTTTTGAAGTGCGATTTACCCCGACACTAAGTTTACCTCAATTTACCTGCACTGGCCTTACAGCTTGTGCTTTCTAAGGTTATTCCTCTTGAGTTGCTGTGATTTCTCTTTTGAACACTGACTATTTAAGAATTCTTTTCTGAGAAGAACATCAGAACTCTGACTTTGCCCATTGACTTTGGCTTTCCTGGCTCCCTAAATGCCTCCTTCTGAACTTATTGGCTTTGGCAGTGCTTCTTCCCTGACAGGTTTTAAACGTTGAACACTTTAATGCTGGGATAATAGACGGCCTGCATCCCTTTGGGAGACTAACTGTTCATATGAATGAATTACTCACCTGCTTACTTGTTCCCTTTTTTAATTAATTCCTAACTTGGGATTAATGTTACAACTAATTGTTGCTTTTTAAAGAATGCTTTGAATATCTTTGTGTATAAATAAATAATAAATGTATCAGAAGTGAGTGTTTTACTTGGATACCTGTATTTACTGATTTTATTGTACAGCTCTACAGCTCACGTTACCCATCTTAAGATAAACCTGGCTGCTCAGTCACACTATCAACCTTTGTAGTACAGGTCTATATTAAAAGGTGGGTTGCCTATTACCAACGGATAAGTGTTGTGTAGTCCCACACCAGTTGGACTGCACTCATTCTTACCCAACACTGGTGGCAGCAGTGGGATTGGTCTAGAGTGGATACAGTGACTATTGGTTGTACTTGTGCCCAAATACACCATCCACAAGGCTAGCTCCACCAAAAAGAAAAGTAAACTTGTAAAAGAAATGGTTGTCAGAAATTGATAATTTTAATGAACCATCTTTTACTGCACTTACAATAGAACAGTTGAAAGATTTATGTAGGACAAGGGGACTGAGTTTAAAGGGTAGAAAAAGTGAGCTGATTGTAAAATGGTTAAATCACCAAAACCCTGGGAGTCGGCACATAACCCCTACTCCCAACATTGATCTGGAAGAAATTGATGAAACTGATAGTTTAGAGCTTAGCTACAATCTGCCAAATGGGTGAGAAGGTGGGGAGGATCCTAAAGGAGTGAGCCACTCCCCTCTTTAGCCTGCCCCTGTAATTCAACAGACTCCTATCACGACCCCTGTGGGTCACAATTTAAGACCAGAATATCTCTCACTTGAAAGAATGAAACTGGAACACGAATTCAAAAAAACTTGCAGTACAGTCTGAAGACAAAAACAAAGACAGAAGGCTGAGAGAGAGAGGGAAATGCAGTATGAGTATGATATGAAAAAGATGTCCATTGATTCTGCTTCCTTCACAGGGTCCTCTCGGTCTACTAGTCCCAAGAGACCTCGCCTACCAAAAGAGGCTGTAAGTATGTATGATCCAAAGCTTGATGTGTTGGATTGGTTAGGTATATTTGAGTTCACATATGGTTTGCAGAATAGTTGTGGGAATGATTTAGTTGCATTGGTCATGTCTAGGCTCCCCCAGAATGGTTGTGATTCTATTATGGAATTAAGTGCTGATGACACACACGATTATGGACTAATCAAACAGGCTCTTATTTCCAGATTTGGGACGACTCCTTCTCTATACCTTAAAAGATTAAGAGACTATAAAAAGAAAGATGGTACCCCTTAGGCTACCTGGGTTTGTGAATGCCTGAAAAACGTAGATGTTTTTTGGTTAAGGGTGACGAAGTAAACTGAGTTGAAGGAACGAGGAATTTGTTTTTGCTAGAACATATTTTTTATGCCTGCTATCCTGAGCTGAGACAGCACCTGGCTGACTCTAAGGAACTTGATGCCAAGAGACTATCTCAAGCTGCTGACTTATGGGTAGCCAACAGGGCCACTCATAAGGATTCTGGGGCAATTCAGAAAAGTGATGAGGGGAAAAAGCACAAGAAAGATAGTAAAGATAATTCTAATCCTCCACCGCCTAAAGAGGGCCACAAAAACCAGAAGGGTAAATGCCATGGGAAATCTTATAGGGGTAGTATAACCCCTGCAGCCAAACCAGAGGGAGGTTACCAGAGACCCCCATTCCAGAAAGGCTCTTGTAAATGTGTCTTTTGTGGGTCTAGTGACCATGTGAAAGGGGGTCACAGATGTAAGGGTAAACCTTCAGGGGTCCACACTGTCTCCTTAGCCTTCACTCCTGAGGAGGAAGCTTCAATGACAGGTGCTCATTTTCACTTACTAGTTGATGACTCAGTTGGAGTTCAAGCTAATGTTTCTTTAGGCTCCTTGGGTCTGTGCGAGCAACAGAATATAGATGTGTATAACACAATACCGGACAACACTAAAGAATACGATCAGGACAGTGTACTTGTCGATGGCCAGGAGATGCCAGCCATCAGAGACAATGGAGCCAGCATTACAGTGGTTGATGAAAGTTTCTTAAAACCTGAGGATGTAGCTAAGGCACCCAAAGGTCCAACAATACTTGCTGGAGGCCCTTTCCAAATGGTTCCTATTTTGCCAGCCGTCATCCAGTGCAATAACATGACTGTACACATTCATGTTAGTGTGCAGTCCGATGTCTGGGAGAGGCATGTTGGGTAATGACTTGAAAACTCTTGGAGTAGTCTCATGTACCCCCAGGCCTCCCAGCAAAAAGAAACAGGATCTGACAAGATTGGTCAGCAAGGCAGCCTTGAGAGAGTCTCAGTTTGAAGATTGGGAGAAATCCAGCCCCTCAAACCAGCACACAGGCCAACCTTCCACTTCTAGAAAGAAGAAAGAGACCACCGAGAAATCCAGAGTCTCTGGTAAGAAAAAGAGTCTCAAACCCAAACCTGTTCTGAAGACAAGGACTTCCCCTGCTAGGACAGGCCCAGGTCACCCCAGCGACCTCATCCCCAGCTGAGGCTGAGTGGGTGGACAAACCAACTCCTGAAAACCCAGCTACTGGTGAAACAGAACTGGAGGAGATATTTCCTTGCTTGGAATATCTGGATCCTAGAAACCATCCTGAGCTGCATACTTTTTTTTAATTCTTTTTTTAAATTAGTTTTTTGGTTCAAACAACAAGTGTAAAAACCTTTCACTATTACATACACAAAGAAAACAAAAGTTATAATTTACATATCCTATAGCAAGTAAATCAATTTACAGTTTTTAAATCAGTTTGCATCATCAAGATTATTTGCATTAAAATCTTCACATATTACATCGTCCATTGAATTAAGCATTTTTAAGCTGCTTCTTAACTCTTCGATTTTTCTCAGTAATAGAGTCAAGAAGCCACACAGTGCAAATTTCAGACTTTGCCGTTGTCCTCCCATGAGGCCAGTCCTCATAACATCGCTCACACATAGTGTCCCAAGATGTCGTTTTCTTTCCTCCCCCAATGCTGGACAGTTTGTTACCAGATGTTTAATGGTTTCCCTAGCAGAACATATTGTGCAGAACCTACATGCCTGTTTCCTGGAACCAATGTCCATGTGCTTGTTCTTTCACACATAAGAAATTGATTGATTCAGAAGCGTAGGTGCATAGCTTGTAATTTTGCGAATGGGAAGATGAAGATATATTTAGGGGTTTTCTCCCTTTTTGTGTGGAATTTTGCATACTCTCCCTATAGACTGTACGTGCCCAACTGTTTATTAGTAACTGCCCAGTCATGTTTGAGGAGCTTTTTCTTCACTGTAATCAAGTTGGAAGAGCCAATGACCAAGAGTGTTTCGGTCATCTGTGTCTTAAATTCTGGGATGGTAAATCCCCAAGCTTCTGACTGGTCTTCCCCCCCAACTCTGGTAAAGGGAAATGGATGGCGGATCTAGTAATTTGGCAAACTCTACCAGTTTCCTCCACTTAGCTCTAGTTGCCAGGGAGATTAAACCAAACTCATGTCTGATAAGTCAGTTTGGTGCTGAGTTTGCCAGGCCCAATGTTTTTTCTAGAACATACTTTGGATGGAGTTAAGGCAAGACCCCAGATCGCATAGTCAGATATCTAAGCCATACAACACAGTGGGTTCCACACTTGGTAAGTAGTACTGCAGTAGGGGTTTTAAGGAAAAGTGGTACAGCTGAGGGTACATCTGCCTCATTTGGGGTGAATTTGTCCTTGAGTGTTTCCAACCCTCCCTAGAGCTTTTATTAGAGATGTTATAGCCCAAGTATCTCATAGACGCAACCCTCTCCAAGAGGTTTTATCCCACATGCCATATCATGGTCTTAGGCCGCCTCTTTGTTGAGAAGATCATAACCATGGACTTTTGCCCATTTACCTTACGATTGTTTTCAACAACATAGTTGTAGAAGAGTGTTAACTTCCTCTGCAGCCCAATTGGTATCAAGTCAAACAAGACTATGTCGTCTGCGAAGGCACTCTAATCAAGGGTTACAGAGCCCAGTTTGACTGCGTTTGTGGTACCTCCCTTCCAGACCTTTTAAAGGATAGTTCCGGGACTTTTTTTTTATTGTTCCTATGGTTCGGCCATGTGTTTTTAAGCATAAATCGGTAGATCGTAGAAAACTTTCCTATGGACCTTACCTGACTTTTCGTCCATTAACGCACTCGAAAACATCCGCCATTTTATGATAATCCTATCATTTCCCCCCATCGCCCTGGTTCACCTGCTTTTGCGGCACTAAATCAAATCCCCCGCCCCTGAAGCAGACTTGATCAAAACATTCATATTCCCCGCCTCTATCCGTGACGTGACTGTGCTGCGTAGGCAAACGCGCCCAGGCGTCTTCTACGCGACTCCACACAGAACCAGGAAATCAACACAGATGAGCTCACACAACACAGCGCGCCACAATTGGGAATATGAAACTGTACTTTTAAATTAAACCACAAGATTGTAAATTTGGTAAAGTACATTTATTTGACATCAAATGTTTTGAGAATATTCAGCGATTTGCATTTTTATTTGCTCACGTTCCAAAAAGTTAGTTTCGAGGCACACGATGTTCCTTTGCTGTACACAGGGTCTTAGATCAATGAATTTTTATTTGCTCTCGATCCAAAATATTTCGTCTTGAGGCAAGCGATGTTCGTGTGCAGTACACAGGGTGTTGGTTTACGATAAAATAAGCTCTTCGGTCGCACTGATAATCGCATGGCTGTTCCAACAACGAGGCACTAGGCCACCACAACGGTCTGTATGTTGCATCTAGCCGTTAGTACCGCGTAAGGGCATACTTGTACTTGGCGATCGTCCCACAAAATGGTCAGGGTGCTAACGTTGTTCACGCGGAGAAGCAATTGGCGATTATAGAAGCCATCCGCCGGTGTCTGGTACTCGTGACACAGACAATAATGGATGATGTACCTGTTTGAAAAACATAAAAAATGAAATTAGTCTCACCATCAGATCTTTATTAAAATTATTCATTTTATATATTAGGTCGGGAAATTATTTCATAGCTAGGACAGTGCAACTGGGTTTTATACGTCAAGGGGGGCTGTAGGATACTGAGACAGTCCCCCAGTGCAGGGGTTGACAGGGAGTGCAGGTGGAGAGTGGAAGGGCCCAGGACCGAGATCGCAGACAGTGGACCAGTTGTAGCAGGGGAGAGGGAGAGAGAAAGCAGAAGCAAAGAGGAAGGTTTTGAGGTGCTTCCGTAAAAGGAGACGGTTCTCCCCAAGATAGTGCGCGGTACAAAACAATATGCCACATAGAACGAACAAGTACAACTTAACCCGTCTTTAAAGCTACTGTATAGTAATTAAATTGCGGTATAAACTCATCTAAAGAGTTACTTACATTATATTTGCATTTTCCATTGTGTCTGTGCGTAGGGCAGCCCCGAAATACCACTCCTTCTATGCCGACGTTATTTCTTCTAATGAACGAACATGAAATGGCTTTCGTTTCTGAAATTATATTCATTATCGTTTCTTACGTGGTCCCGGCCTGTCAAGGTCAAATAACAAAAGAACCTTATACTGAGTCGTGGGCCATTCTGGCACCCGAGAAAAAATCAAAGCAGCTGACCTTCACTTTGAACGAGCACACATTCCTAGTTAGCTACATTCAGTGTAAGGCCATCTCACAGTACTTGAAATTTACACTCCATCTTTGCATTTTGTCTGCGTGCTTTGCAGCCCCACAGAACCATAAATACGGAGACATTCTATATTTTTTGAAAAATGATTTATATTACTGTTTGGTTTAATTTAATGCGCAAATGAACAAGGTTGGATAGATACACATATTCAATGGGCCTGCGACATGAGGAGACTCGAGAGAACAGACAATCAAATTACAATCATTTAAACCGTGATGTGTATTTCTCAATGAGCTCTTCTTTAGGTGGACATGGAACAGAGGCAATGTTGGGTGGCAATGCAGTTGTCCCCTGCACAGGTTCGTTCACAACTCCATTTATGTGCCTATCTAGGACGTCAACAATAAGTCTCTCAATAAACTCATATTGCATATCCTCAAACACTGGTTTGATCACCCATTGTTTACTTCTTTTAGTGAAGGCCTTATTGTAGCGAAGCGTCCCTAAAGTTCCGGTCGTCCTACTTTGTTGACGGCCAACATTATGGTTATGTGCCAAGACCGCTAAAAGAGTCCGATTTATCATGCCCTCCATGCCAAAATGCAATCGTTTTGGCCTGTACTTTAGGCACATATTGTGGAACACCTCCAAATCTCCTGTGTGGCAGAATTCCGTGAGTCCCCTCAAAGCTTTTGTTATAGTTTTATCAAATACAATCTTTTCAATGGCTTTGTGAGTGGGTGATGAAGGAATCAACCACTTCTTCTTCCGTGCCTCCTCTGTGGACAAATGGCCATGTTCACAATTGTGGAAATGTTGGTTCGTGTTCCAGCGGTGAACGTTTGTACAGTGTAGCATTACTGACCGCCATTTTTCCAGTAGAATTTCCAACGACCCTCCACATGTTTTTGAGCTCCACCAAAGATGGTTGCTGATTGACTTGGACCACTGTGAAATACCTTGCATATCTTTTTTTTTACCTGCAGCCGACAATTTTTTATTGATTGTTTTTGCAAGATGCCAAACGTCAAATTGGTGATTTATATTTTTGTACTCTTCTCTCATTGTCTTGGCAATTGAAACGTGTCTGTCCGTGGCTATCAGGTCGATCACCATTCCCCGCGATTGTAGTTCTTGCAATGATGCTACAAAGCCAACTTTCTCCATGGCCACTGAGGATGTACTTTGTGACACCTGCACGACCACCAAACTCACAATTTTCTTACTTTCCATGTCCTGAAAGTGGTAGGTGCAGTACTTGGCTGAAAATCCTGGGCTGTCGCACTGTCCATCACCGGCTAGCCTGAACCGTTTGCCCGCGAATGTACTATCAATAGACATTTTTTCCATTCTCCAAGCTTCGCTAATGGCTGGAAATAGATAATCGGTTTGGTATTTGTAGAACTGAGTTTTCGCAATGAAATGGATTCCCACAAACTGAAAGAAAGACTCTAATTTTTTAAAACTTGAACCACTAAAAAGTGCAGCCGCTGCACAAAGTAGATTGCCTGCTGGCAGTTGTCCCAGCATAGGTTGTGCAGACCATGAGAAAGGATGATATTTTGTACAGGTGGCATGTATTTTAAGGTTAGTGCCTCGAATTGCACGAGTCACATTAATCAATGGCTCCCCACATACTTCCCCACCAACCGAATGCCCACATTTCATCCGAATAATAATATCAATCAAACAACTATCGAATACAATGAATTTGGCCTCTTTCCTTATACTGTCACTCTGCATCCCAGCTGGTTCGGCCTGTAACGTTGAGGACATGTCACTCACATGAAAGGTAGAATCTCTGATATCGTCTTCCGCTATGTTCAGTGATATTGATGGTGTTTCATTGTCGTCCACTTCATTCTCTTCCATTGCAACATCTGTTCCTTCTCCAGCGATGGGTGAATAAAACAATTTCTTCAACTTTCTCGCAGTCTTAGTCTTTGCGGGTGTGGATTCTGTGAATTGATCTCCGACTGCATCCGAACTATCAGGAGGACATTCACTATCAATGGCTGCTGGTGGTATAGCTCCGTTGTCAATCACTTCATATTCTTCCCATTGGCACGATGCATCTCCAGTCTCAAGTCCCTGCCAAAAGGTTTGACAAGCAACATCTCTCGTTCGCTTCACTGTCTGTGTAGATCTAGTTCGTACACCCACTCGCAACTAGAGGACAGATTGGAAAAGGGATGTTCAGTTTAAACACAACTTACAGTATTGAACTATTAACAGTGAAAAACAACATATATAGTGACCAGGACACTAACCTTCTTTTGCTTTCTTTTCTTTGAAACTTTCTTGCCTCGAACTTCAACATCAGGACGCTGTTGCTCCGACTCGTGTGTGCATGTCTCCACTTCCTCTTGCGCTGCAACGACTATATTTTCCTGATAAGCACATCCATCACGCACTGACGCTCCATCGACTCCCTGAAACATAGAACTTTCATTAGCATGTATAATAATATCGAAAACACAAAATGTACTTGGGGACCAATACCCACGTACATCTCAATAGCAAAACACGAATGAACGCTTTGTGTAGAACATTCAAACGACAATTATTCACGCATTGTTGATCTAGTTAGATGGAACTGTCAAGATCCATACCTCGGGCTCCTCATAGACTTCCATTGATGATATTATTGAAGATGATGCTTCAGTGACTCCCTGAAACACAGTAATTGCATTAGTATGGTTTTCTATTTTGATAAAAAGAACAGAAACTTTGTGCAGGTGTGAACGGCTCATCTAAATAGACCTGCACAAATGATCAGTTGTCTAAAAAAAAATAATGGATATGTAAATATGATTCGATTTG
Organism: Ambystoma mexicanum; assembly: GCF_040938575.1. Lineage (NCBI taxonomy): Eukaryota > Metazoa > Chordata > Amphibia > Caudata > Ambystomatidae > Ambystoma > Ambystoma mexicanum. The sequence continues at coordinate 1,268,480,123 of NC_090931.1, read as the reverse complement.
CTCGATCGTTGGAAGTGTCACCACCCAGAGATCTGCATCAACTACTAGGGGTGATGTTCTTGTAGAAGAAGCTCCGTCATCTCCCTGAAACATAGTACTTGCGTTAATAAAGAAGGAAGTATAGCGGATGTAATCACGTCATATGATTTCGCTTGATCGAACTGTCAGTATCCATACCTCGAAATGCATAAGAACATCAAGGGACGATGTAACTGCGGTGCACACTTCTGCAAGCTGTTGCGCCGACCCGTAACTGCATGCTCCCCCTTCTTCTTGGACTAATGCTCCATCGACTCCTTGAAACATAGGACTTTCATTAGTAATGAACACAATATTGAAAAAAGAAGACACATAGGAGGGCGACGACAGAAGGACATATCAATGGCTAAAAACGAAAGAAACATTGTGTGTAACAATCACGCTACAAGAATGCAAGATCTGATGATCTCCATCGATGGAACTGTCCTGAAACGTACCTCGAGCATCTGAGTGACATCAACGGTAGTCGTCAATACGTTGGACTCCTCAGCATCTCCCTGAAAGACAGTATTTGCTTTATTTTGGATAACAATAATTATAACTGAAAACAAAGACTAGAGGACGAGTACAAGGGTGTACCATTAGGTAAAATAATTACACGATAAATTAAAACTATTGATTTACATGCCTAAAACAAGTCAGTGGCAGAATAGCCAAGTAAGATTACCCGATAGGCGCTTGAAGTGGCTGATGACTGCAATAACGACACGGATGGAGAATCTTCCGCCTTCATATTGAGTGGATACATAAATGGGGAAATTATTGTTAGCTAATGCTACACACTACCGCAAGGCCGAGAGATAAATACGTAAACTTGACTCACCAGTGGAGGGATGTGGACGAATAGAGTGGGAATAGCGGTTGAGAGCAATTTTCGCCTCGCTCGCGGTGTGTTCTTCTTTATTAGCAATGATGTGGAGTACATGTCAGAGGTAAAGTGCCTGCTGCAGATGCGGTATCGATCACCCCTCTTGTCCGCAAAGACTTCTAGGACTCTACTTTCAAGCTCAGACGGTGGATATCCGCAATATCGGACCCATTCTCTTATCTGATCTATTGTCTTAGGGAAAACATGCATTATAGTACCTTCAGATTTATTATGGGTCTTCGAAGGGCAACCGCCAATGGAACAGGCAGGCATTGTGGAAAGTTCTGAAAAGTAAAGATCAACAATTCTCTATGAATACCAATGTAAACTCAGAACATGTGACTAGTTCCTTGCATGTACTGTCTTGAACGAAAAGAAATTGGACGCAAAATGATTATGGTACATGGCCTTACCTTGACGAACAAACAGTTAGATGCAGGGATCAGAGTAGTTTCTTGTCGTAGAACAGGGAGCAGTTCACAGGTTGCAAACTGAGGAGTTTCCTCGAAGTGGTCACGGAAGTTCACAGAGACGAAGAGCAGATAGCCAGCACCTTCACGGGTTGACTAGCAAAGCGCAAAGAAGTGCTCATTAGAAATATGAAGTGGGTTATAAAGAATTCGAAACAGGGGTGTGTTTGTGAATGAATGACGTGTATAAGTCGTGGCATTATGCGGTTTGCAGGGGGCCGTCCAGCGTGAGGGGGGATGCTTGGCAGGAGACACGGGGTCTGGAGGTAGACATGGGAACAACAACCCATGCTCTATAGACCACTTTGAAGTGTACATGGTCTTTGGCACCTCTTGGCCTTTATCGCTCCCTGACAGCTCCAGTTGCCAGCACAAGTACCCCGGTGCGAACTGCCTTTGATAGGGCGGGGGGTGGAATGGGGCGGTGGTCGTGCAGACAAGACACAGGAAGACTCGTGAATGGAGTGTTGGGTGTCCTGACCCACGTTTAAGCTATCATGCTACAACATTTGGTGCTGTGGGCTTAGAAAAGTCAAGATGGCGGAAAACCCACATGTGCGCCGAAATCCAGGAAAGCTGCGCAGTTTGTGCGCACACCAAAATGGTTGCCTCACTTGCCACCCACCAGTGCGAGAATGAAAGGCCGGGTTGCCATGAGGGAAATGGGTTGCCAAAGGAAAAACAGTAGCGCCGGTTAGCTTCAAAGCGCTTTAAAACCACCATTGGACTACCCGCACAGTAGTCTGAAACCATTGGGAATGGCAATGCTGATTGCCAAATGCAACTAGAATTGTGGGGAATTCATTCTTAAATCCCAAAAATGGGTGCAGTACCAGTACTCACCACTATCCAAAAGCCGGCAATTTAAAACAACACCAGATTTTACTTTTTTGTAGAAAACTGAATAAATGAACCCAAAACATGCCAAAGAAAGACTTACTGAGAGGTGGATACAATGTAAAGTGATATTCTGAAGTGACTTGAAGGTTTATAACAAGACTGGCTGAGCTGTGGATTGCAGCAGTTTAAGTTGCACTGGGTTAAAGACACTAAAATCGAAAATGTTTAGATTAAATGAGTGACCTATGTTTGGTGTCACATGCCTTTGTAACTGTTGAAATGCCATAGTTTTGCACTTAGAATCAGCATTCTAGCTGCATATGTAAAAATGTTTAGTTTTATTTGAATGCAGGAACTGGGGAACAAAAAGTGACATTTTATCTGAAACCTGGCTTAAGGAACTGAATTCTGCCTGGCAACTACCCCCATCAGGAGTGAAACTTGAGTCACAGCTGTGTTCCCAGGCCTAGCTGCCCTTTTGCTGCTCACACTAAGGATATGCCATCTATCTGATAATTGAATTACCTGTGCTCTGCAGGAAAGTGAACAAAGCCCTGTCCTGGCTCAGGCAAAGGTTTTATTGGCAGCAGTCGTAAATGGTCGTAAAAAGTGGCTTCCTCCTGAGGAAAGGGGAGGAGCACTGCCTGTGAGAGCAATCTGGCTTGGCAGAACTGGATAAACCAGAAATTCAACCTTGTGCTGAGGGTAAACCACACCCCTTTGGAGCCAGAACATAACTTTAAAAAGATGAATAACTCATAGAGCGGACATGTGAAAATTTTATAAATGATACCATAATTCTTGTGATTTTTCTGCCCACAGTTTAAGAGGTTTCGACCCGGTGGCATGTTCAGGGGGGTGTCAGCGGAAAAGTGGATATTACTCTAAATGTATGCATGTTAAAAATCTGAAACTTCATCAGTTAATGTCCATACTCCCTGCGCACATGTATGTAAAGTTGGGTCAACTTCAGAAATTGAAAAATCAGTTAAAAAGTCAATTATGTGCCATTTCTGAATGCAAGCTCTTAGAAACAGCAGATTTGGACAGAGACATGGCTAAATTCAGCCACACCATGTATATGTAATTTCAAGCAACTGTGTAACTGTGAAATATGTCTTTTATTATCAAATATAGAATGTGTGCAATCTGACAGAGGAGTGTTCTATCTGCAAGCCATAAAATGACATCCCTCTGACTCACAGTTCATTCCCCAATCAAATGATAAATGGAAGTTTGACCAATTAGAAGCTGAGAGAGAGGTAGGGTCAGTGATGCTAGAACACACCCACATTCTAAACACATAAAAGCAGACAGACAGGACAGATAGGGACCTTCAATTCCATCTGCAGCGGGACGCTCTGCCGGAAAAATCCATACTTACCTCCATCAACCTCCAGAAAGCCAAACTAGAGACTTCAATCTATCCAGAACTAAGAGACCAGACCAGAGAGAAAGCAGTGCTGTATCCAGAGAGACCCAGACCAGCAGAGAGAGCTGACCCAGATCACTGTGAAGTGCAGAGACCAGAGGCGAGTTTAAAACCTGACCAGATCCATGGCGAGGCCCATTTCACTCAAGAATATAGTGTGAGTACCTAGAAAACTGTGCAGAACCAATCTCCTAGTTAAAATAATATAATTCAATCCTATTTTAATCTAAGTAGAACTGTCTCCTAACTGTCACCTGTCATTTGCATAGCTGTCACTTGTCATTTTCTAGTTGCAAGCTGCACTTGTCTTTTTGAACTTTAAAATTTCAAATCTGAAAAACGACCTTCACTAAATCGCTCATATCTCCGCGACCGTTTGTGCTAGAGACTTGCAGTAACTTTCATTTGAAAGCTTAGAATCGTAGCTTTGAATCGCACCAAAAACCACCTTCCTACCCCTTATAGTTTTACCGCAATCGCGGAACACGCATTCGCGAATTTTACCGCGATTTGCAAATTTCTTCACATGTAAAAACTGCTGCTGCTTGCCTTCCATTTGCCAGAAATTCGTTTAACCTGCTAACTATCCCTGCATCATTGCTAGTGTGAGCCTGGGCTAATATTAACTAGATACCACTCACCCTGAACCTCTGAAAGGGAATTAAAAGCATTTCCAGCATATTTCTCATCCATTGCTAGCACATATCAAAGCATTTTGCCTGTGTTTTCAAAACTCCTATCTGTTTTCTGTAGTGTAAGCTTGCTGGGGTGAACTGATTTACATTGATTGCATTTCTGAGAACTGTGTGTTTTCCTTCCATTTCCTTGCCTTGCATCAAGGGGGGGAGGGGATTGCCAGAGAAAAGTGATTACATTGTTTGGTTGAAATCATATTGAGTATTTTCTGTACTGCATTCATTGAATATTGCATCCACCTGAGCTTACATAAAGCATCCTCTACCACATTATACTTTTGTTCCTATTTACCAGTGTGCTACCTTATCCATTTCATGTCAACTCATTAGTGATTATAAGAAGTGTGCTAGTGCCAGATTCTCCGTTGTTGATCTTTATCATATCAGATGAAGTGTGCTATTCAATTATTAATTTATTATAAAGTGTGATATATATATATTTTAAATTATCAAATAAACCTTTTAAACTTGCAAAACAGAACTACTTCTTGGCTCAGTGGGGTCAGGGGGATTCCAAGAGAGGGGTGTTATATAGGGGTAGTCATCCAGAACGCATGAACTGGACATAAAGATATATCAATAAGGGTTTTCATTCAGTATTATAGACTAGGCGTTGACTTAGCTGTAGTGTTGAATTGAATCCTCTTACAAATTGGGGGCTCGAGCCGAGACGTTGGGTTAGAATACCACTTGTGCAGCTTAATACAGTGTGCTAACTGACGGGATACATACATCCGGTCGGATCACCACGCTGCATTACGCTGTGAAGCATTCCTCAAAAGGGACACTCCAAGAAAAGTTCTGTTCTGCAAAAATAAAATACAAACTTCTGTAAGTCAGGACAGAGACCAATCTCTAGAATGACGACCTTAGTAGACATGAAAATAGCCAGAGAGCACCTCTTGCATAAGCTATTTGTGAGAGGTGAATGGACCGAACAGGGCCAGGATGCCTGGTTGCAGGCCATCACGCGACAGGTCACTGAAACAGGGTCAGACTTATGGAGAGATCAGGGTCCATTACATGTGGCCCTGAGTGAACTATATATGGCTCCTAAAGCCAAAGAGGAACACAATAAGATTGCCAGGATAGCAGCATACCTGTACCTATATATGGGAGACATGCAGGATAGATGTGCTGAAAGCCAAAATCTGGCAAATAGGCAACAGATGGTGTTAGAGAAGGCCCAATCTGACCTGGTCTCTTCTGAGCAGAGGCTGCAGAGGAGCCAGGAGTCAGAAGATGATAGTAGGCAGCACATCATTAAAATAAAGAAGGATATGGATGTGCTGCAACAGGAAAAGGTAGAACAGGATACTAGATTTCTGGCCCTGCAGAAGGAGCACCAAGACAGTTTGGACTCCTTACTGCAGAGCCAGAAAAAGCTGGAGCAACAATTAGACTTTAACAGGGCATGCACGGAGCAGGTAGCCACCCTGCAAAGTCATCTAGATAGAGTGAAGGCAGAGAGCAACAAACTAATTCTGAAAGACCTGGATACCCAGGCAGAGTTTGATCAGGAGCGCCAGAAAGCTGGTGCCTTTTAAAGGCAAAGGGACGACCTGGCGGCACAAATGCAGGCTCTTAGTCAGGAAAGAGACGCCATAGGCCAGGAAGTCTGCCACTTAAAAAAGGAAATTGAAGAAAATCACCTGGCCCTCCAGGGGCTGGGTGATCTCCAAAAAGAAAACCAGAACTTGGTAGAGCACACCAGAAGGGTGGAAGATGCTCTAGCAAGAAAGGAGCAGGCCAATAGGGACATTGCCCAGGAGGTAAACCTCCTGCAGCAAAGACTGGCCCAGTTCTCCAGGACCAACCAGGAAGCACAGAGGGAGAATGAGGCCCTCTGTCAACACAATGATAGGCTCCAGCAACAGGTAGCGATGCAGGAGAAACTGATAGAGTCGAGTAAGGCCTTAACAGAGAAACTGAAAGCACAAATGCAGGCTCTTGCATTGCAACAGGGAGCAGGGGCGGATAGAGATGAGGTCCGCTGGGAAAGAGAGGCTCCTGACCATAACCGCAGGAGCCCTAACACCAGGGGCCTTCATCTTCCCCAGTCCCTGGACTCTACCACCCCCATGTCCCCTGGCGCACATGAGCACAGGGCTGCAGGGATGGCAGATTACTATCCAGCTATGAGTATGGGGCTCATAGGCCAGTACCACTCAGGAATGGAGGGGTGGGCATCCGGGTATGGGCACCCAAGTACAGTACAGTTCGATGGGGAACCCCAGGAGAGTAGGCCCATTAAGGGCATCCTGAAAACCTCTGCCCAGTTAGGTCAGTGGAGGGGGTACCCATCAAATCCTGGCAGCAAGGAGGAATCTGAAGACTCCTCTGAACTGCGCAGGACACAGGAGACCAGGTCCCCACATTCTGCCAGCCATTCCCAGGCTCGCAGAATCCGGGAAAACCTGGAAGAACAGACGGGAACCTCTGGGAGCAGTGCCTCTGAGTCCGAGGATGAATGGACAAGGGTTACCCGAACCAAAAAGGCCAATAAGGCAAAAAGGGCCTTGCTTAAGGACCCCTTAAAGCAGATTAAGGCGATCAGGAGCGTCATCACGCCTTACCATAAGAACGCTAAGTATTCTGTTTGGGAGCACTTAGAGTTGTTTGAACAAATGATGGAGACTTTCCATTTGAAGGACAGCCAAAGCTGTATTCAATATGTAAAGTGGACCTTCTCCCCGGAATACTCCAGTTTCTTTGCGGGGCTGGAGGACCAAAATCATTTAAGATGGTCCACCTATAAGGCGGCCATCTTGAAACATTTTTCTGTTCACAGAAATCCTCAAGAGGCTCGCAAGGCGGCCTACAATTTGCAATGTGGGGAGGATCAGGCCCCACAAGAATTTGTGCAGGAGTTAAAGCGTGCTTTTGCGCAGACCACCAGAAGGGTGCGCACAGACAGTCATAATTCGTTAATACATTTTTTCATGCCTTGCCCAAATACATCATGACCCAGCTCGTGAGGGATTTTCACGAGAAAAGATTCTTAGACTGGGTCATTGAACAGGCTACCCGGATCTATGAGGTGCAGAAACCGATAGATAGCAAAAGTAATGCCCAGAAAAACCCCAAAGCCAACAGCACCCCTGCTGCTGCCAAGGTGGCAGAGGTAAAGGTCACCCCCGTTTTGGATTTGGAGATGGGGGGGCCTAAAAACCTACCTGCACCTAATAATGCTAGGCCCAGAAGGTCCTCGGGCCAGTCACAGACAGGGAGCCAGGGAGGCAGCCCCACAAATGGGGTCCCTCGCTCTCCTGATTATGTAAGTCCCCGTTACAAGGGAAATCGACCCATCCTGGGTTATGTGTGGACTCCTCCAGCCCAAGGGGGGGGATCCAGCCAAGCACCTAACCCAGGGAACTTCCCTCCAAACTTCCCACAGGAGGGCAGAAATTTACCAAACCCTGGGCAGAACTTTTTCCCCAGATATCCACCCGACTTTCAGCCCCAAAACCATCCATCCTTCTTTCCCCAATTCCCTGAGCCCAGACCACTGAATCCGGGAGAGGGGAGGCCAAGGGTGGAGGGGTACCCAAATCTTCCCAACCCGGGGTATTACCAGAGGAGGGATAGCTACCCTTCCCGGGATCAGCCCAGGGGAGAAAACAGGGCCCCGTATCAGCCTGAGCGGGTTTCCCAGTTAGAGCGCCAGGTTCAAAACATGGCGCGGGATATGGGTCATATACTGAGGGCGCAGCAGAACCCTCAGATCAGCATGCCGGCGCAGAACGCACCCAACTCTGGACCTGGTGCCCCAGAACAATGACGGGGGCAGCACCCCGATAACTCACCGGTTCCCAGGGAGGAGGCACAAAGGGAAGGGGGGTGTAAAGCCTTGGAGGAAGCTTCCTTCCTCACTTGTAAACAGCCCCTGGAAACCCAGGAACCGGAAACGAAATCTCTTGCCCCTGAAAGTCTGCCTCCTAAGGAGCAGAGGGGGGGTAGGAGAAACAAAAGACGCAAACAGACTCAGTTTGAGGAGGAGGTACAGATCTTCCAATTTGAGGGAGAGGGATCCTCAGAGGATCCTGGGAAAAGGATCTTCTCCTTCAGAGAGGGGGGAACTCCCCCCAAAGAAAAATGGGTCCCTAGGGATGCAAATCCAGACTGGGGAGATGTGGAGACTGAGCTACCGCCGCCCACCATCTCATCCCAGAACCAACAGCAAGAAAATCCCCTGGTTCAAACCCATCCTGGGGACTGCCTCCAAAAAGGGGGGGGCGGCCCAGAACCGGAGCCAGGGGAACCCACAATGGCTCTGATCTCCAGTTGCCAAATTTTTCTTTCAGATTCCCAAGACTCTCCACAGAATTCTGCCCAAATCTCTTCGCTAGCAATGTCCAAAACCAGAAAGTTAGCCCACCAGTTGTCCAAAAATGTACATTATCTGTGCCCCCTTGAGGAAAAGGAGGGAAGATATTATGCCCCGGTACAAGTACAGGGGCAGGGTACAATTTCAGCACTGGTGGACACGGGATCTCAAGCCACCCTTCTGTCCAGAAGGGCCTTTGATGAACTGAATGCAGGAAGGGGAGAGAATTACCAAATTCCTCTCACCTCTCTTCCTGGACAACTGCAGAACTTTGACGGGAAGGAAATTCCCGTTGAGGGGACTGCAGACTTGGACATTAAGATCGGGCGACACAAGTTGAAACACCCGGTCATAGTAGTGACTCCAGAGGGCACCCCTTGTTTACTGGGGAATGACCTCCTGAGAAGGTTGTCACCCCTAATAGATTGTGTAAACAAGGTCCTCTGGACCCAGGCTAGCCGACCAATAAAATTAAAACAGAGTGTCAACCATGTTAGTTTAAACGGCACCTGCCACATGGTTGAACAAAAATCTGACCAAGTAGAATTTCACTTCCAGAACAACCAAATTCCAGACGTGACAGTCATAGCAGTAGGACAACAGACTGGTGATGGGGGGTCCTCTCTATTTCTGAAAATCAACCTTCCTTCCAGTCTAAAGTGGTATTCCACGCTGGAAGGAAACACTTTGAAATTCTATACCAATCCACAATCTGAAACTCCCACTCCTATAGTCCAGAAAGATGTGAAATCAGCTCAAAGCCTGGCTGATATTCAGCAAATTGGAGAGCAGTTGTTCATCCCTGTTCAGTTAAATGATGGGAAGGACTCTGTTCTCGCTCGAGTGTGTGTGAACAACGGTAAGAGCTTCATCAGTGAAGCCATGTTCCGCCAACTCCCAAAAGATCCAGCCATTCCCACCTTCAGACTGATAGACAAATGGGAAATGGACCTGGAAGCACCTAATTCCAAACATCTCCTGCCAAGCAGGTGTATGCTCAAAATCTCCATTGGCAACAAGAGCATAGTCCACAATTGTTGGGTCATGCGAGACGTCCCTGCCGCCTTTTACTTAGGCAGTGACATTCTCAATCGCTTTGCCATTAGTTTGGACCTAATAAACTTCAAAGCTTGGTCCCGATTAGCGGATAATCCCATGGGCTTTGATGATCCAGAAAAAGCATTTAGGTCAGCTCAATTGCTACCTTATGCAGTTGAAATTCAGATTAAAGAGGAAGTCACCATCCCAGAAAGGACCCGACAATTCTCCCTGGAAGTGAAAGTTAAAAGAGGACAACATTTGAAAAACCCTGATGCTTACATACATCTAAATGCTTCTCTCCAACAGCAAGGGTTAGGGGTAAACCCAACACCACTAGTCAACATAGAACATGACACTATTCCAATAGAGGTGGATAACAGCGACTTAAAGAGTATTACTCTAGCCGCAGGCACCATTATTGGAATGGCGGTTGATGACCGACATTTTTCCATCGACTTAGTAAATGAACTGTTAGGACCAATCCCCAAGGACTGCTTTGACAGTGACAGTGATGACAATACAACACCAGACAGGATCTTTACCCGGCATGGGGGGAACTTCCTGGTGTACACTTCTTGCCCCTATGGTAAGGAAGATGTGACTTGTGACTTCAGGAGGGATGAGGTGATTTTCCAGGTTCATGAAGGCTGCCTTTCCCACCTGAAGCCTCCGGTCCAAATCAGCACTCTGACCAGGGACTTCTCCACCCAGCTGGAGGAGGCCGCGGAGATAGCCAGACCAGAAGTCTTTCCAGGCTTCAGGCAGATGGTGGAAGAGAGAGTCAACCTAGCGGATGCCTGTGTGACTCTGGAACAAAAGCAAAAGTTGAAACAAGTTTTCTTGGATTTCCAAGATCTCTTTGCGGTAGACTCATATGACTGTGGTCGCACTGACATCCACACAACAACAATCCCCACGGACCCTGGCATGACTCCTGTGTTTGTGAAGCAATATCGCTTGCCTCTCGCATCAATGGAGTCCCTTACTGAAATAATTAAGAACCTTGAGTCCCGGGGAATAATCCGTCCAGTCCACTGCACCTTCAATAATCCGGTGCTGGGAATATTGAAGCCAAACGGCCAGTGGAGACTCTGCGCCGACCTTAGGGAGCTCAACAAACGGGTCCATACTTCCCGATGGCCTCTGCCCTACATTGACCAAGGGCTGGCCCAGATTCAGGGGTCACAGGTATTCACTGCAATAGACCTGACCAATGGATACTGGACCGTGCCTGTCAGCAGGGAGGACCAATACAAACTGGCTTTTACCTTTGGGGGCCAGCAGTACACATGGACCCGGACTCCCTTCGGATACCTCAACTCCGGCAATGAATTCAACATTTTCCTACATAAGGCCATGCCCGACCTGGGTGCGAGGGGTAACCCTGCTTATGTAGATGATGTCCTCATCAAAAGTTCATCTGTGGAGGAACACATAGCGGAGATCCGTTATGTTCTGACACAGTTGAGGGCCGCCGGAGCAAAACTTTCCTTTCAGAAAGCACAGTGGTGTAGAACCCGTGTTAATTTCTTGGGGCATGAGATTACTCCTCAGGGTCTCTGTCCCCAGGAAAAGAAAGTGGAAGCACTTCAGAAACTGAAAGACCCCACAACTCTGCGGGAACTAAGGAGCCTCCTTGGACTGACTAATTACAGCAGAAAGTTCATTGAGGGCTACGCAGAGATCACCAGACCCCTGATTCATCTCCTGAAGGGGGGGGTCAAGTGGGAATGGGGTCCAGAACAAGCCGAGGCGGTAAAACAACTCAAAAGAAGCCTCTCACAAGCGCCTTGCCTAGCTTACCCTGTCAGAAACAAGGAGTTCTTCCTGGAGACGGGGTTCTCTGATACGTGCTTGACGGCAGTATTATACCAAAAGCATGACAAGGTCAATAAAGTAATCTCCTATGCGAGCAAAACTTTATCCTCTGTGGAGGAAAAATTCAACGATTGTGAGAAGGCACTCCTGGCAACGGTGTGGGCATTGAAGAATTACCGCCCGTTTATCCAGGGGGAACACATCATAGTGGAGACTCCACACCAGCCTCTGCAATATCTCCAAAGTGACAGAATCCGGGCCGGAAATGTGAGTAATTCCCGAATTACTTCCTGGATTCTGTCAATGCAAGGCTTTCCTGTGGAGGTCAGATATGGCCAAAACAAGGAGAGTCCCCTCGCGCAAGGTCTGGCTGACTTGCATGATTGTGCCAGAGAAAACTGTCTCGAGGACGAAAGTCTGAAAATCAAGGACAACATGGAGGCATACCTTAATTCCCCACACAAAGTCTTTGAAGAAGACAAGTGTGAGGGAATGCCCACTGTGTATGTGGATGGATGCTCTTACCATGTTGACAACAACGGGGAGAAAGAACTGGTGGCCGGCGTAGGGAATGCATGGGTGAGTGAGTCCCCAGAACCCTCCGCTGGATACAAAATTGGTCCCCGAAGTAGTCAGGTGGCAGAATTGATGGCTGTGCATCAGGCCATCCTCACTGCTGTCCAGCATCAACTCCACGAACTGGTCATAATCACAGATTCGGATTATGTACGGAACGGGTTCGTGGAGCACCTGGTTAATTGGAAAACCAGAGGCATGTTATGTGCTAACAACAAACCCTTTAAACATGGGAAGTTGATCCAAAACATTGATGATCTGGTCACATCGAATGGGATGACCATCTACTGGAAAAAGATCAAGGGTCATTCCAAAGTAGAGGGACCAGACAAAACTGGAAATGACTTAGCTGATCAGCTGGCCAAAACCGGGGCCATCCAAGGGGATCTAATTGAGATTGAGTCCCTGTTGGGGGAAATCCAGGTCACTGCTATCACTAGGTCCCAGACAAATGCTCACAACAACCTTTCAATTGCACAATGGAGTAAGGAGACCCCTGATGCTGATTTGATTACTGCTCAGAAGGGGGATCCAATAATTGGTAAATTTTACCAGCACCTTGAGGACCCTGAGAACTTTCCCCTGACGGATACCGATTACATTGGGAAAGAGGACCTAAGAGTGTTGATGAAATGTCCAAAAATGTTCCGAATCCAAGACGGTTTGCTGGTAAGGAAATCCAAAGCTGGCCACGATCAGTGGGTGGTTCCTACCTCATTCCGAAGCCTGATGTTAAGTCACGCCCATGATGCGGCCACTGCCGGTCATAGGGGGTTTCACACAACATTGGAAATCTTAAGAGAGGTTGCATACTGGCCACACATGGGGCAGGACCTCGACCAATACTTGAAGGGGTGTCTTGTGTGTGCACAATTTCAGCCATCATCCCTCACGCACCGCGCGCCTCTCCAAAAGAGGGGAATGACACTGCCATGGTCAGATTTACAAATCGACTTTGTAGGCCCTGTGATTCGCTCGGCTAGGGGGAATAAGTACATGTTGACTGTGACATGCTTGTTTACCAAGTGGGTGGAATGTCTCCCAGCCCCAAACTGCAAGGCAGAAACAGCAGCTGCCTTGATGATTAACCACATCTTTTCCCGTTTTGGTCTACCTCAAAGGATTGAGTCAGACAGAGGTAGCCACTTCACCAGTGAAGTAATGACAAAGATGTGGGAGATACTGGGGGTCAAGAGAAAGCTGCATATTGCTTATAGACCAGCTTCTTCTGGGGCAGTAGAGAGATATAACCGGACAATTGTGAGCATATTAAAGAAGTTTGTGGCAGATTCTGGGCCAAGTTGGGATATCCGATTACCTCTGGTCCTAATGGCCATCAGATCTACCCCGTCATCTGCAACCAAAATGTCACCATTTGAGTTGATGACTGGGCGCAAGATGGTGCTTCCGCAGCATTTGCTCTACAGGACCCAAGAGCAGACACTGATAAATGCCTCCACTACTCATGAGTATGTGGAGAATTTAAGGAAACACCTCCAACATGCTTTTGCTTATGCTCAGCGGAAACTAGAAAGATCAGCTGATAGCATGAAGACCCACTATGACCTGAAAACTTCCAGGAAGGAATATCAGGTGGGGGACCGGGTCTATCTATACAACTTCCAAAGGAACCAGGCCAAGCAGCGCAAATTTTTGCCTACATGGAAAGGACCCTTTGAGATCATCGACAAGATCTCACCTGTGGCCTACAAAATCCACATCCCCAAAGGCGGTTCGGCAGAGGGGGAAGACAAGTGGGTCCACATTAACCAGTTGAAATGTTGCCATCCCAGGCACACTCTGCAACAACTGGAGGAATCCTCTGGAATCCTAGCGGGTACTGCCTCAGACTAATTCAGTTCCAATCATAAAACATACCACATCTAGTCTCTAAAATATTGTGATTTGCATGAAACTGTCTCTTAGTTATACTGTTTTTTATCAAAATAAGAATGTAATGTTTCGTCATGATGAAATGCATATGCTGTCCCACCATCTCAACAGTGGTGGAAAAACGTCTATGAGTAGGTATTGCCGCTCTTCCTTTGTCGTCCTAGGAGAAAGAAGACCTTGAGACTGGCCAAGGAGGACGATCCGGAGACCGGGAACGAAGATCCAATGGGCCCAGTGGACCGCCCAATATTCCCATCAGGACCGGCGAGGAGAACTGATCGATCAGTACCGGATGGAGAAGAAGATGCTGAACTATGCCATCTACAGAAGAGGAAGAAGATTATGCGGACAGACCGGTGCGTGGGTCAAAACCCTTGGGCACGCGACTCCCCATCGACTCAAATTCAAAGTGCAGTCGCGTGGGGGGGCTTGTTGGGTGTCCTGACCCACGTTTAAGCTATCATGCTACAACATTTGGTGCTGTGGCCTTAGAAAAGTCAAGATGGCGGAAAACCCACATGTGCGCCGAAATCCAGGAAAGCTGCGCAGTTTGTGCGCACACCAAAATGGTTGCCTCACTTGCCACCCACCAGTGCGAGAATGAAAGGCCGGGTTGCCATGAGGGAAATGGGTTGCCAAAGGAAAAACAGTAGCGCCGGTTAGCTTCAAAGCGCTTTAAAACCACCATTGGACTACCCGCACAGTAGTCTGAAACCATTGGGAATGGCAATGCTGATTGCCAAATGCAACTAGAATTGTGGGGAATTCATTCTTAAATCCCAAAAATGGGTGCAGTACCAGTACTCACCACTATCCAAAAGCCGGCAATTTAAAACAACACCAGATTTTACTTTTTTGTAGAAAACTGAATAAATGAACCCAAAACATGCCAAAGAAAGACTTACTGAGAGGTGGATACAATGTAAAGTGATATTCTGAAGTGACTTGAAGGTTTATAACAAGACTGGCTGAGCTGTGGATTGCAGCAGTTTAAGTTGCACTGGGTTAAAGACACTAAAATCGAAAATGTTTAGATTAAATGAGTGACCTATGTTTGGTGTCACATGCCTTTGTAACTGTTGAAATGCCATAGTTTTGCACTTAGAATCAGCATTCTAGCTGCATATGTAAAAATGTTTAGTTTTATTTGAATGCAGGAACTGGGGACCAAAAAGTGACATTTTATCTGAAACCTGGCTTAAGGAACTGAATTCTGCCTGGCAACTACCCCCATCAGGAGTGAAACTTGAGTCACAGCTGTGTTCCCAGGCCTAGCTGGCCTTTTGCTGCTCACACTAAGGATATGCCATCTATCTGATAATTGAATTACCTGTGCTCTGCAGGAAAGTGAACAAAGCCCTGTCCTGGCTCAGGCAAAGGTTTTATTGGCAGGAGTCGTAAATGGTCGTAAAAAGTGGCTTCCTCCTGAGGAAAGGGGAGGAGCACTGCCTGTGAGAGCAAGCTGGCTTGGCAGAACTGGATAAACCAGAAATTCAACCTTGTGCTGAGGGTAAACCACACCCCTTTGGAGCCAGAACATAACTTTAAAAAGATGAATAACTCATAGAGCGGACATGTGAAAATGTTATAAATTATACCATAATTCTTGTGATTTTTCTGCCCACAGTTTAAGAGGTTTCGACCCGGTGGCATGTTCAGGGGGGTGTCAGCGGAAAAGTGGATATTACTCTAAATGTATGCATGTTAAAAATCTGAAACTTCATCAGTTAATGTCCATACTCCCTGCGCACATGTATGTAAAGTTGGGTCAATGTCAGAAATTGAAAAATCAGTTAAAAAGTCAATTATGTGCCATTTCTGAATGCAAGCTCTTAGAAACAGCAGATTTGGACAGAGACATGGCTAAATTCAGCCACACCATGTATATGTAATTTCAAGCAACTGTGTAACTGTGAAATATGTCTTTTATTATCAAATATAGAATGTGTGCAATCTGACAGAGGAGTGTCCTATCTGCAAGCCATAAAATGACATCCTTCTGACTCACAGTTCATTCCCCAATCAAATGATAAATGGAAGTTTGACCAATTAGAAGCTGAGAGAGAGGTAGGGTCAGTGATGCTAGAACACACCCACATTCTAAACACATAAAAGCAGACAGACAGGACAGATAGGGACCTTCAATTCCATCTGCAGCGGGACGCTCTGCCGGAAAAATCCATACTTACCTCCATCAACCTCCAGAAAGCCAAACTAGAGACTTCAATCTATCCAGAACTAAGAGACCAGACCAGAGAGAAAGCAGTGCTGTATCCAGAGAGACCCAGACCAGCAGAGAGAGCTGACCCAGATCACTGTGAAGTGCAGAGACCAGAGGCGAGTTTAAAACCTGACCAGATCCATGGCGAGGCCCATTTCACTCAAGAATATAGTGTGAGTACCTAGAAAACTGTGCAGAACCAATCTCCTAGTTAAAATAATATAATTCAATCCTATTTTAATCTAAGTAGAACTGTCTCCTTACTGTCACCTGTCATTTGCATAGCTGTCACTTGTCATTTTCTAGTTGCAAGCTGCACTTGTCTTTTTGAACTTTAAAATTTCAAATCTGAAAAACGACCTTCACTAAATCGCTCATATCTCCGCGACCGTTTGTGCTAGAGACTTGCAGTAACTTTCATTTGAAAGCTTAGAATCGTAGCTTTGAATCGCACCAAAAACCACCTTCCTACCCCTTATAGTTTTACCGCAATCGCGGAACACGCATTCGCGAATTTTACCGCGATTTGCAAATTTCTTCACATGTAAAAACTGCTGCTGCTTGCCTTCCATTTGCCAGAAATTCGTTTAACCTGCTAACTATCCCTGCATCATTGCTAGTGTGAGCCTGGACTAATATTAACTAGATACCACTCACCCTGAACCTCTGAAAGGGAATTAAAAGCATTTCCAGCATATTTCTCATCCATTGCTAGCACATATCAAAGCATTTTGCCTGTGTTTTCAAAACTCCTATCTGTTTTCTGTAGTGTAAGCTTGCTGGGGTGAACTGATTTACATTGATTGCATTTCTGAGAACTGTGTGTTTTCCTTCCATTTCCTTGCCTTGCATCAAGGGGGGGAGGGGATTGCCAGAGAAAAGTGATTACATTGTTTGGTTGAAATCATATTGAGTATTTTCTGTACTGCATTCATTGAATATTGCATCCACCTGAGCTTACATAAAGCATCCTCTACCACATTATACTTTTGTTCCTATTTACCAGTGTGCTACCTTATCCATTTCATGTCAACTCATTAGTGATTATAAGAAGTGTGCTAGTGCCAGATTCTCCGTTGTTGATCTTTATCATATCAGATGAAGTGTGCTATTCAATTATTAATTTATTATAAAGTGTGATATATATATATTTTAAATTATCAAATAAACCTTTTAAACTTGCAAAACAGAACTACTTCTTGGCTCAGTGGGGTCAGGGGGATTCCAAGAGAGGGGTGTTATATAGGGGTAGTCATCCAGAACGCATGAACTGGACATAAAGATATATCAATAAGGGTTTTCATTCAGTATTATAGACTAGGCGTTGACTTAGCTGTAGTGTTGAATTGAATCCTCTTACAAATTGGGGGCTCGAGCCGAGACGTTGGGTTAGAATACCACTTGTGCAGCTTAATACAGTGTGCTAACTGACGGGATACATACATCCGGTCGGATCACCACGCTGCATTACGCTGTGAAGCATTCCTCAAAAGGGACACTCCAAGAAAAGTTCTGTTCTGCAAAAATAAAATACAAACTTCTGTAAGTCAGGACAGAGACCAATCTCTAGAATGACGACCTTAGTAGACATGAAAATAGCCAGAGAGCACCTCTTGCATAAGCTATTTGTGAGAGGTGAATGGACCGAACAGGGCCAGGATGCCTGGTTGCAGGCCATCACGCGACAGGTCACTGAAACAGGGTCAGACTTATGGAGAGATCAGGGTCCATTACATGTGGCCCTGAGTGAACTATATATGGCTCCTAAAGCCAAAGAGGAACACAATAAGATTGCCAGGATAGCAGCATACCTGTACCTATATATGGGAGACATGCAGGATAGATGTGCTGAAAGCCAAAATCTGGCAAATAGGCAACAGATGGTGTTAGAGAAGGCCCAATCTGACCTGGTCTCTTCTGAGCAGAGGCTGCAGAGGAGCCAGGAGTCAGAAGATGATAGTAGGCAGCACATCATTAAAATAAAGAAGGATATGGATGTGCTGCAACAGGAAAAGGTAGAACAGGATACTAGATTTCTGGCCCTGCAGAAGGAGCACCAAGACAGTTTGGACTCCTTACTGCAGAGCCAGAAAAAGCTGGAGCAACAATTAGACTTTAACAGGGCATGCACGGAGCAGGTAGCCACCCTGCAAAGTCATCTAGATAGAGTGAAGGCAGAGAGCAACAAACTAATTCTGAAAGACCTGGATACCCAGGCAGAGTTTGATCAGGAGCGCCAGAAAGCTGGTGCCTTTCAAAGGCAAAGGGACGACCTGGCGGCACAAATGCAGGCTCTTAGTCAGGAAAGAGACGCCATAGGCCAGGAAGTCTGCCACTTAAAAAAGGAAATTGAAGAAAATCACCTGGCCCTCCAGGGGCTGGGTGATCTCCAAAAAGAAAACCAGAACTTGGTAGAGCACACCAGAAGGGTGGAAGATGCTCTAGCAAGAAAGGAGCAGGCCAATAGGGACATTGCCCAGGAGGTAAACCTCCTGCAGCAAAGACTGGCCCAGTTCTCCAGGACCAACCAGGAAGCACAGAGGGAGAATGAGGCCCTCTGTCAACACAATGATAGGCTCCAGCAACAGGTAGCGATGCAGGAGAAACTGATAGAGTCGAGTAAGGCCTTAACAGAGAAACTGAAAGCACAAATGCAGGCTCTTGCATTGCAACAGGGAGCAGGGGCGGATAGAGATGAGGTCCGCTGGGAAAGAGAGGCTCCTGACCATAACCGCAGGAGCCCTAACACCAGGGGCCTTCATCTTCCCCAGTCCCTGGACTCTACCACCCCCATGTCCCCTGGCGCACATGAGCACAGGGCTGCAGGGATGGCAGATTACTATCCAGCTAAGAGTATGGGGCTCATAGGCCAGTACCACTCAGGAATGGAGGGGTGGGCATCCGGGTATGGGCACCCAAGTACAGTACAGTTCGATGGGGAACCCCAGGAGAGTAGGCCCATTAAGGGCATCCTGAAAACCTCTGCCCAGTTAGGTCAGTGGAGGGGGTACCCATCAAATCCTGGCAGCAAGGAGGAATCTGAAGACTCCTCTGAACTGCGCAGGACACAGGAGACCAGGTCCCCACATTCTGCCAGCCATTCCCAGGCTCGCAGAATCCGGGAAAACCTGGAAGAACAGACGGGAACCTCTGGGAGCAGTGCCTCTGAGTCCGAGGATGAATGGACAAGGGTTACCCGAACCAAAAAGGCCAATAAGGCAAAAAGGGCCTTGCTTAAGGACCCCTTAAAGCAGATTAAGGCGATCAGGAGCGTCATCACGCCTTACCATAAGAACGCTAAGTATTCTGTTTGGGAGCACTTAGAGTTGTTTGAACAAATGATGGAGACTTTCCATTTGAAGGACAGCCAAAGCTGTATTCAATATGTAAAGTGGACCTTCTCCCCGGAATACTCCAGTTTCTTTGCGGGGCTGGAGGACCAAAATCATTTAAGATGGTCCACCTATAAGGCGGCCATCTTGAAACATTTTTCTGTTCACAGAAATCCTCAAGAGGCTCGCAAGGCGGCCTACAATTTGCAATGTGGGGAGGATCAGGCCCCACAAGAATTTGTGCAGGAGTTAAAGCGTGCTTTTGCGCAGACCACCAGAAGGGTGCGCACAGACAGTCGAGAATTCGTTAATACATTTTTTCATGCCTTGCCCAAATACATCATGACCCAGCTCGTGAGGGATTTTCACGAGAAAAGATTCTTAGACTGGGTCATTGAACAGGCTACCCGGATCTATGAGGTGCAGAAACCGATAGATAGCAAAAGTAATGCCCAGAAAAACCCCAAAGCCAACAGCACCCCTGCTGCTGCCAAGGTGGCAGAGGTAAAGGTCACCCCGTTTTGGATTTGGAGATGGGGGGGCCTAAAAACCTACCTGCACCTAATAATGCTAGGCCCAGAAGGTCCTCGGGCCAGTCACAGACAGGGAGCCAGGGAGGCAGCCCCACAAATGGGGTCCCTCGCTCTCCTGATTATGTAAGTCCCCGTTACAAGGGAAATCGACCCATCCTGGGTTATGTGTGGACTCCTCCAGCCCAAGGGGGGGGATCCAGCCAAGCACCTAACCCAGGGAACTTCCCTCCAAACTTCCCACAGGAGGGCAGAAATTTACCAAACCCTGGGCAGAACTTTTTCCCCAGATATCCACCCGACTTTCAGCCCCAAAACCAT
This sequence comes from Ambystoma mexicanum, assembly GCF_040938575.1. NCBI lineage: Eukaryota > Metazoa > Chordata > Amphibia > Caudata > Ambystomatidae > Ambystoma > Ambystoma mexicanum. Next base: position 1,268,459,720 of record NC_090931.1, on the reverse strand, counting down.
CCATCCTTCTTTCCCCAATTCCCTGAGCCCAGACCACTGAATCCGGGAGAGGGGAGGCCAAGGGTGGAGGGGTACCCAAATCTTCCCAACCCGGGGTATTACCAGAGGAGGGATAGCTACCCTTCCCGGGATCAGCCCAGGGGAGAAAACAGGGCCCCGTATCAGCCTGAGCGGGTTTCCCAGTTAGAGCGCCAGGTTCAAAACATGGCGCGGGATATGGGTCATATACTGAGGGCGCAGCAGAACCCTCAGATCAGCATGCCGGCGCAGAACGCACCCAACTCTGGACCTGGTGCCCCAGAACAATGACGGGGGCAGCACCCCAATAACTCACCGGTTCCCAGGGAGGAGGCACAAAGGGAAGGGGGGTGTAAAGCCTTGGAGGAAGCTTCCTTCCTCACTTGTAAACAGCCCCTGGAAACCCAGGAACCGGAAACGAAATCTCTTGCCCCTGAAAGTCTGCCTCCTAAGGAGCAGAGGGGGGGTAGGAGAAACAAAAGACCCAAACAGACTCAGTTTGAGGAGGAGGTACAGATCTTCCAATTTGAGGGAGAGGGATCCTCAGAGGATCCTGGGAAAAGGATCTTCTCCTTCAGAGAGGGGGGAACTCCCCCCAAAGAAAAATGGGTCCCTAGGGATGCAAATCCAGACTGGGGAGATGTGGAGACTGAGCTACCGCCGCCCACCATCTCATCCCAGAACCAACAGCAAGAAAATCCCCTGGTTCAAACCCATCCTGGGGACTGCCTCCAAAAAGGGGGGGGGCGGCCCAGAACCGGAGCCAGGGGAACCCACAATGGCTCTGATCTCCAGTTGCCAAATTTTTCTTTCAGATTCCCAAGACTCTCCACAGAATTCTGCCCAAATCTCTTCGCTAGCAATGTCCAAAACCAGAAAGTTAGCCCACCAGTTGTCCAAAAATGTACATTATCTGTGCCCCCTTGAGGAGAAGGAGGGAAGATATTATGCCCCGGTACAAGTACAGGGGCAGGGTACAATTTCAGCACTGGTGGACACGGGATCTCAAGCCACCCTTCTGTCCAGAAGGGCCTTTGATGAACTGAATGCAGGAAGGGGAGAGAATTACCAAATTCCTCTCACCTCTCTTCCTGGACAACTGCAGAACTTTGACGGGAAGGAAATTCCCGTTGAGGGGACTGCAGACTTGGACATTAAGATCGGGCGACACAAGTTGAAACACCCGGTCATAGTAGTGACTCCAGAGGGCACCCCTTGTTTACTGGGGAATGACCTCCTGAGAAGGTTGTCACCCCTAATAGATTGTGTAAACAAGGTCCTCTGGACCCAGGCTAGCCGACCAATAAAATTAAAACAGAGTGTCAACCATGTTAGTTTAAACGGCACCTGCCACATGGTTGAACAAAAATCTGACCAAGTAGAATTTCACTTCCAGAACAACCAAATTCCAGACGTGACAGTCATAGCAGTAGGACAACAGACTGGTGATGGGGGGTCCTCTCTATTTCTGAAAATCAACCTTCCTTCCAGTCTAAAGTGGTATTCCACGCTGGAAGGAAACACTTTGAAATTCTATACCAATCCACAATCTGAAACTCCCACTCCTATAGTCCAGAAAGATGTGAAATCAGCTCAAAGCCTGGCTGATATTCAGCAAATTGGAGAGCAGTTGTTCATCCCTGTTCAGTTAAATGATGGGAAGGACTCTGTTCTCGCTCGAGTGTGTGTGAACAACGGTAAGAGCTTCATCAGCGAAGCCATGTTCCGCCAACTCCCAAAAGATCCAGCCATTCCCACCTTCAAACTGATAGACAAATGGGAAATGGACCTGGAAGCACCTAATTCCAAACATCTCCTGCCAAGCAGGTGTATGCTCAAAATCTCCATTGGCAACAAGAGCATAGTCCACAATTGTTGGGTCGTGCGAGACGTCCCTGCCGCCTTTTACTTAGGCAGTGACATTCTCAATCGCTTTGCCATTAGTTTGGACCTAATAAACTTCAAAGCTTGGTCCCGATTAGCGGATAATCCCATGGGCTTTGATGATCCAGAAAAAGCATTTAGGTCAGCTCAATTGCTACCTTATGCAGTTGAAATTCAGATTAAAGAGGAAGTCACCATCCCAGGAAGGACCCGACAATTCTCCCTGGAAGTGAAAGTTAAAAGAGGACAACATTTGAAAAACCCTGATGCTTACATACATCTAAATGCTTCTCTCCAACAGCAAGGGTTAGGGGTAAACCCAACACCACTAGTCAACATAGAACATGACACTATTCCAATAGAGGTGGATAACAGCGACTTAAAGAGTATTACTCTAGCCGCAGGCACCATTATTGGAATGGCGGTTGATGACCGACATTTTTCCATCGACTTAGTAAATGAACTGTTAGGACCAATCCCCAAGGACTGCTTTGACAGTGACAGTGATGACAATACAACACCAGACAGGATCTTTACCCGGCATGGGGGGAACTTCCTGGTGTACACTTCTTGCCCCTATGGTAAGGAAGATGTGACTTGTGACTTCAGGAGGGATGAGGTGATTTTCCAGGTTCATGAAGGCTGCCTTTCCCACCTGAAGCCTCCGGTCCAAATCAGCACTCTGACCAGGGACTTCTCCACCCAGCTGGAGGAGGCCGCGGAGATAGCCAGACCAGAAGTCTTTCCAGGCTTCAGGCAGATGGTGGAAGAGAGAGTCAACTTAGCGGATGCCTGTGTGACTCTGGAACAAAAGCAAAAGTTGAAACAAGTTTTCTTGGATTTCCAAGATCTCTTTGCGGTAGACTCATATGACTGTGGTCGCACTGACATCCACACAACAACAATCCCCACGGACCCTGGCATGACTCCTGTGTTTGTGAAGCAATATCGCTTGCCTCTCGCATCAATGGAGTCCCTTACTGAAATAATTAAGAACCTTGAGTCCCGGGGAATAATCCGTCCAGTCCACAGCACCTTCAATAATCCGGTGCTGGGAATATTGAAGCCAAACGGCCAGTGGAGACTCTGCACCGACCTTAGGGAGCTCAACAAACGGGTCCATACTTCCCGATGGCCTCTGCCCTACATTGACCAAGGGCTGGCCCAGATTCAGGGGTCACAGGTATTCACTGCAATAGACCTGACCAATGGATACTGGACCGTGCCTGTCAGAAGGGAGGACCAATACAAACTGGCTTTTACCTTTGGGGGCCAGCAGTACACATGGACCCGGACTCCGTTCGGATACCTCAACTCTGGCAATGAATTCAACATTTTCCTACATAAGGCCATGCCCGACCTGGGTGCGAGGGGTAACCTGGCTTATGTAGATGATGTCCTCATCAAAAGTTCATCTGTGGAGGAACACATAGCGGAGATCCGTTATGTTCTGACACAGTTGAGGGCCGCCGGAGCAAAACTTTCCTTTCAGAAAGCACAGTGGTGTAGAACCCGTGTTAATTTCTTGGGGCATGAGATTACTCCTCAGGGTCTCTGTCCCCAGGAAAAGAAAGTGGAAGCACTTCAGAAACTGAAAGACCCCACAACTCTGCGGGAACTAAGGAGCCTCCTTGGACTGACTAATTACAGCAGAAAGTTCATTGAGGGCTACGCAGAGATCACCAGACCCCTGATTCATCTCCTGAAGGGGGGGGTCAAGTGGGAATGGGGTCCAGAACAAGCCGAGGCGGTAAAACAACTCAAAAGAAGCCTCTCACAAGCGCCTTGCCTAGCTTACCCTGTCAGAAACAAGGAGTTCTTCCTGGAGACGGGGTTCTCTGATACGTGCTTGACGGCAGTATTATACCAAAAGCATGACAAGGTCAATAAAGTAATCTCCTATGCGAGCAAAACTTTATCCTCTGTGGAGGAAAAATTCAACGATTGTGAGAAGGCACTCCTGGCAACGGTGTGGGCATTGAAGAATTACCGCCCGTTTATCCAGGGGGAACACATCATAGTGGAGACTCCACACCAGCCTCTGCAATATCTCCAAAGTGACAGAATCCGGGCCGGAAATGTGAGTAATTCCCGAATTACTTCCTGGATTCTGTCAATGCAAGGCTTTCCTGTGGAGGTCAGATATGGCCAAAACAAGAAGAGTCCCCTCGCGCAAGGTCTGGCTGACTTGCATGATTGTGCCAGAGAAAACTGTCTCGAGGACGAAAGTCTGAAAATCAAGGACAACATGGAGGCATACCTTAATTCCCCACACAAAGTCTTTGAAGAAGACAAGTGTGAGGGAATGCCCACTGTGTATGTGGATGGATGCTCTTACCATGTTGACAACAACGGGGAGAAAGAACTGGTGGCCGGCGTAGGGAATGCATTGGTGAGTGAGTCCCCAGAACCCTCCGCTGGATACAAAATTGGTCCCCGAAGTAGTCAGGTGGCAGAATTGATGGCTGTGCATCAGGCCATCCTCACTGCTGTCCAGCATCAACTCCACGAACTGGTCATAATCACAGATTCGGATTATGTACGGAACGGGTTCGTGGAGCACTTGGTTAATTGGAAAACCAGAGGCATGTTATGTGCTAACAACAAACCCTTGAAACATGGGAAGTTGATCCAAAACATTGATGATCTGGTCACATCGAATGGGATGACCATCTACTGGAAAAAGATCAAGGGTCATTCCAAAGTAGAGGGACCAGACAAAACTGGAAATGACTTAGCTGATCAGCTGGCCAAAACCGGGGCCATCCAAGGGGATCTAATTGAGATTGAGTCCCTGTTGGGGGAAATCCAGGTCACTGCTATCACTAGGTCTCAGACAAATGCTCACAACAACCTTTCAATTGCACAATGGAGTAAGGAGACCCCTGATGCTGATTTGATTACAGCTCAGAAGGGGGATCCAATAATTGGTAAATTTTACCAGCACCTTGAGGACCCTGAGAACTTTCCCCTGACGGATACCGATTACATTGGGAAAGAGGACCTAAGAGTGTTGATGAAATGTCCAAAAATGTTCCGAATCCAAGACGGTTTGCTGGTAAGGAAATCCAAAGCTGGCCACGATCAGTGGGTGGTTCCTACCTCATTCCGAAGCCTGATGTTAAGTCACGCCCATGATGCGGCCACTGCCGGTCATAGGGGGTTTCACACAACATTGGAAATCTTAAGAGAGGTTGCATACTGGCCACACATGGGGCAGGACCTCGACCAATACTTGAAGGGGTGTCTTGTGTGTGCACAATTTCAGCCATCATCCCTCACGCACCGCGCGCCTCTCCAAAAGAGGGGAATGACACTGCCATGGTCAGATTTACAAATCGACTTTGTAGGCCCTGTGATTCGCTCGGCTAGGGGGAATAAGTACATGTTGACTGTGACATGCTTGTTTACCAAGTGGGTGGAATGTCTCCCAGCCCCAAACTGCAAGGCAGAAACAGCAGCTGCCTTGATGATTAACCACATCTTTTCCCGTTTTGGTCTACCTCAAAGGATTGAGTCAGACAGAGGTAGCCACTTCACCAGTGAAGTAATGACAAAGATGTGGGAGATACTGGGGGTCAAGAGAAAGCTGCATATTGCTTATAGACCAGCTTCTTCTGGGGCAGTAGAGAGATATAACCGGACAATTGTGAGCATATTAAAGAAGTTTGTGGCAGATTCTGGGCCAAGTTGGGATATCCGATTACCTCTGGTCCTAATGGCCATCAGATCTACCCCGTCATCTGCAACCAAAATGTCACCATTTGAGTTGATGACTGGGCGCAAGATGGTGCTTCCGCAGCATTTGCTCTACAGGACCCAAGAGCAGACACTGATAAATGCCTCCACTACTCATGAGTATGTGGAGAATTTAAGGAAACACCTCCAACATGCTTTTGCTTATGCTCAGTGGAATCTAGAAAGATCAGCTGATAGCATGAAGACCCACTATGACCTGAAAACTTCCAGGAAGGAATATCAGCTGGGGGACCGGGTCTATCTATACAACTTCCAAAGGAACCAGGCCAAGCAGCGCAAATTTTTGCCTACATGGAAAGGACCCTTTGAGATCATCGACAAGATCTCACCTGTGGCCTACAAAATCCACATCCCCAAAGGCGGTTCGGCAGAGGGGGAAGACAAGTGGGTCCACATAAACCAGTTGAAATGTTGCCATCCCAGGCACACTCTGCAACAACTGGAGGAATCCTCTGGAATCCTAGCGGGTACTGTCTCAGACTAATTCAGTTCCAATCATAAAACATACCACATCTAGTCTCTAACATATTGTGATTTGCATGAAACTGTCTCTTAGTTATACTGTTTTTTATCAAAATAAGAATGTAATGTTTCGTCATGATGAAATGCATATGCTGTCCCACCATCTCAACAGTGGTGGAAAAACGTCTATGAGTAGGTATTGCCGCTCTTCCTTTGTCGTCCTAGGAGAAAGAAGACCTTGAGACTGGCCAAGGAGGACGATCCGGAGACCGGGAACGAAGATCCAATGGGCCCAGTGGACCGCCCAATATTCCCATCAGGACCGGCGAGGAGAACTGATCGATCAGTACCGGATGGAGAAGAAGATGCTGAACTATGCCATCTACAGAAGAGGAAGAAGATTATGCGGACAGACCGGTGCGTGGGTCAAAACCCTTGGGCACGCGACTCCCCATCGACTCAAATTCAAAGTGCAGTCGCGTGGGGGGGCTTGTTGGGTGTCCTGACCCACGTTTAAGCTATCATGCTACAACATTTGGTGCTGTGGGCTTAGAAAAGTCAAGATGGCGGAAAACCCACATGTGCGCCGAAATCCAGGAAAGCTGCGCAGTTTGTGCGCACACCAAAATGGTTGCCTCACTTGCCACCCACCAGTGCGAGAATGAAAGGCTGGGTTGCCATGAGGGAAATGGGTTGCCAAAGGAAAAACAGTAGCGCCGGTTAGCTTCAAAGCGCTTTAAAACCACCATTGGACTACCCGCACAGTAGTCTGAAACCATTGGGAATGGCAATGCTGATTGCCAAATGCAACTAGAATTGTGGGGAATTCATTCTTAAATCCCAAAAATGGGTGCAGTACCAGTACTCACCACTATCCAAAAGCCGGCAATTTAAAACAACACCAGATTTTACTTTTTTGTAGAAAACTGAATAAATGAACCCAAAACATGCCAAAGAAAGACTTACTGAGAGGTGGATACAATGTAAAGTGATATTCTGAAGTGACTTGAAGGTTTATAACAAGACTGGCTGAGCTGTGGATTGCAGCAGTTTAAGTTGCACTGGGTTAAAGACACTAAAATCGAAAATGTTTAGATTAAATGAGTGACCTATGTTTGGTGTCACATGCCTTTGTAACTGTTGAAATGCCATAGTTTTGCACTTAGAATCAGCATTCTAGCTGCATATGTAAAAATGTTTAGTTTTATTTGAATGCAGGAACTGGGGAACAAAAAGTGACATTTTATCTGAAACCTGGCTTAAGGAACTGAATTCTGCCTGGCAACTACCCCCATCAGGAGTGAAACTTGAGTCACAGCTGTGTTCCCAGGCCTAGCTGCCCTTTTGCTGCTCACACTAAGGATATGCCATCTATCTGATAATTGAATTACCTGTGCTCTGCAGGAAAGTGAACAAAGCCCTGTCCTGGCTCAGGCAAAGGTTTTATTGGCAGGAGTCGTAAATGGTCGTAAAAAGTGGCTTCCTCCTGAGGAAAGGGGAGGAGCACTGCCTGTGAGAGCAAGCTGGCTTGGCAGAACTGGATAAACCAGAAATTCAACCTTGTGCTGAGGGTAAACCACACCCCTTTGGAGCCAGAACATAACTTTAAAAAGATGAATAACTCATAGAGCGGACATGTGAAAATTTTATAAATGATACCATAATTCTTGTGATTTTTCTGCCCACAGTTTAAGAGGTTTCGACCCGGTGGCATGTTCAGGGGGGTGTCAGCGGAAAAGTGGATATTACTCTAAATGTATGCATGTTAAAAATCTGAAACTTCATCAGTTAATGTCCATACTCCCTGCGCACATGTGTGTAAAGTTGGGTCAATGTCAGAAATTGAAAAATCAGTTAAAAAGTCAATTATGTGCCATTTCTGAATGCAAGCTCTTAGAAACAGCAGATTTGGACAGAGACATGGCTAAATTCAGCCACACCATGTATATGTAATTTCAAGCAACTGTGTAACTGTGAAATATGTCTTTTATTATCAAATATAGAATGTGTGCAATCTGACAGAGGAGTGTCCTATCTGCAAGCCATAAAATGACATCCCTCTGACTCACAGTTCATTCCCCAATCAAATGATAAATGGAAGTTTGACCAATTAGAAGCTGAGAGAGAGGTAGGGTCAGTGATGCTAGAACACACCCACATTCTAAACACATAAAAGCAGACAGACAGGACAGATAGGGACCTTCAATTCCATCTGCAGCGGGACGCTCTGCCGGAAAAATCCATACTTACCTCCATCAACCTCCAGAAAGCCAAACTAGAGACTTCAATCTATCCAGAACTAAGAGACCAGACCAGAGAGAAAGCAGTGCTGTATCCAGAGAGACCCAGACCAGCAGAGAGAGCTGACCCAGATCACTGTGAAGTGCAGAGACCAGAGGCGAGTTTAAAACCTGACCAGATCCATGGCGAGGCCCATTTCACTCAAGAATATAGTGTGAGTACCTAGAAAACTGTGCAGAACCAATCTCCTAGTTAAAATAATATAATTCAATCCTATTTTAATCTAAGTAGAACTGTCTCCTAACTGTCACCTGTCATTTGCATAGCTGTCACTTGTCATTTTCTAGTTGCAAGCTGCACTTGTCTTTTTGAACTTTAAAATTTCAAATCTGAAAAACGACCTTCACTAAATCGCTCATATCTCCGCGACCGTTTGTGCTAGAGACTTGCAGTAACTTTCATTTGAAAGCTTAGAGTCTTAGCTTTGAATCGCACCAAGAACCACCTTCCTACCCCTTATAGTTTTACCGCAATCGCGGAACACGCATTCGCGAATTTTACCGCGATTTGCAAATTTCTTCACATGTAAAAACTGCTGCTGCTTGCCTTCCATTTGCCAGAAATTCGTTTAACCTGCTAACTATCCCTGCATCATTGCTAGTGTGAGCCTGGACTAATATTAACTAGATACCACTCACCCTGAACCTCTGAAAGGGAATTAAAAGCATTTCCAGCATATTTCTCATCCATTGCTAGCACATATCAAAGCATTTTGCCTGTGTTTTCAAAACTCCTATCTGTTTTCTGTAGTGTAAGCTTGCTGGGGTGAACTGATTTACATTTATTGCATTTCTGAGAACTGTGTGTTTTCCTTCCATTTCCTTGCCTTGCATCAAGGGGGGGAGGGGATTGCCAGAGAAAAGTGATTACATTGTTTGGTTGAAATCATATTGAGTATTTTCTGTACTGCATTCATTGAATATTGCATCCACCTGAGCTTACATAAAGCATCCTCTACCACATTATACTTTTGTTCCTATTTACCAGTGTGCTACCTTATCCATTTCATGTCAACTCATTAGTGATTATAAGAAGTGTGCTAGTGCCAGATTCTCCGTTGTTGATCTTTATCATATCAGATGAAGTGTGCTATTCAATTATTAATTTATTATAAAGTGTGATATATATATATTTTAAATTATCAAATAAACCTTTTAAACTTGCAAAACAGAACTACTTCTTGGCTCAGTGGGGTCAGGGGGATTCCAAGAGAGGGGTGTTATATAGGGGTAGTCATCCAGAACGCATGAACTGGACATAAAGATATATCAATAAGGGTTTTCATTCAGTATTATAGACTAGGCGTTGACTTAGCTGTAGTGTTGAATTGAATCCTCTTACAGGAGACACACTTATGTGGATTGCAGGGGGGCGTCCATCGTGAGGGGGATGCTTGGCAGGAGACACGGGGTCTGGAGGTAGACATGGGAACAACAACCCATGCTCTATAGACCACTTTGAAGTGTACATGGTCTTTGGCACCTCTTGGCCTTTATCGCTCCCTGACAGCTCCACTTGGCAGCGCAAGTACCCCGGTGCGAACTGCCTTTGATAGGGCGGGGGGGTGTGGATTAGGGCGGTGGTCATGCAGACAAGACTCGTTTGCCGCAGGGCCTCACCAAGGAGAGGCCATCTAACTGCATGTAAGAGGCTGGCTGCAGGATCTAGTACATGGAAGGCAGGGGGGTGAGTTTATAAATACCTCACCCTCCCAGGAGAATATATGGGTGCAGTTCACCCTGGAGACCCTGGATGCCTAGGCAGTTAGTCAGCAGCAGGCTGGCCTGTGGTGGCAAGGCGGCACGGGCCAGAGGTGGTCATCTCTGTACCCGGTGCCCAAAAGGATGATTTATTATGATCAACCATATTGATTATTTACCTATAACAATGTTTTGTATCAATAAAATCCAACGGCCTTCCTTTTATTGCCAACGCTTGAACAAAGTGGTGTGGTAAGTATTTTTGGGGGAGGAGGCAAGGCCGGGAGGCTTGATGCCAACCCGCAAAATAACATATGTATGTCTGCTGCATATGGGTTCAACGGTTATGTGGATTGAAGGTGGGCGGCCAGCGTGAGGGAGGATGCTGGCCAGAGACATGTGGTGTGACAAGACAAGGCACAGGAAGACTATTCAATGGAGACACACTAGATTCATTTAAAAAATCAAAACAACCATTGTTAAAATATATGTTGGGTTTTATTTTAGATCTTAATTTCAATTGAACATAAATAATAAACATTACACATTGTAAAGTTGCGGTTGCAGCACATCCAGGGAAAATCCGCGGTATTGTCCACTGTCGCTGGGGAAATGTTGTCTAATGGCAAGTACCGCACAGGCAGGTATTACTCTCCGAACGCGGTGTCCGAGCCTCCCGTGAAGCCACCAAGTGAAGCAACGATAGGCCACCAGCCTGTACCACCTGTGAAAATGAAAGATGCAAACTGTATTAAAATGACAAAACTTTCTTATCACTGTCGATTCAGGTAAAAAATGTCATTCTGCTTTGAAAAAAATTCTATCTAGAAAATGCACAATATGGAACCAATTTACATGCATTCGAATGATATGTAGATGTAATTTTATATGTGGGAGACGACCATGACATAGTAGTGGCATCACTGACATCACAACCAGAGTATACTTACTCGTTACTCGGATTACGCGGACGAACAGTGCCGCAAAGTTCGTGCATAAGCACCATCATCATCCTCAACACGGTCCATGAGAGGCAGGCTTCCCTGAACTCTGGCAGCTCGGTGATGCATTGCGGACTTGGCTCGCCTTCCGAAATGTAGGCCAAGCACCCGGAATTTTCACGGCAGCAGCAGTTCTCCTCCTCAGTTGGCATTAGCTCGCACCGATTGGACGTGCACCAGGTGGAGATGCCGTCCATGCGACATGGTCCAGGCTCTTCATCCGTTGACTGGTCCTCCCAACTGCCGTCCGAATCCCCATCGTTTTCGCGTGCTTGCCTTTCCAGTAGTTCTTCCTCGGTGTACTCGGGCTCGTACATATACGGCATTATTGTAGCCATTGTGTGGTAAAGAAAGTAAAATAATTTATAGCGGTGGTACTGGTATCTGTTCACACGGGCTACAATCAACGAAGGTAGCTGACCAGAGCACAGAAACGAGTCACAGAATACTCAAAGTAACACAGAGAGAGGAATGGATTCGAAAATCTGCTGCTGTGTGTTGTGAAACGGTGTGTTTATACTTATTGAGGAAAGAGGCGTCCTGCCATTTCCATGGCGACACTTCATTAGCTGAGGCGCAGCGATTGTTGACACGAAACGGGAAATGGGCGGTACGCGTCTGCTGATGTCAGGCTCAGGGGCGGGGGATTTGATTTAGTGCCGCAAAAGCATGTGAGCCAGGGCGATGGGGGGAAATGATAGGATTATCATAAAATGGCGGATGTTTTCGAGTGCGTTAATGGACGAAAAGTCGGGTAAGGTCCATAGGAAAGTTTTCTACGATCTACCGATTTATGCTTAAAAACACATGGCCGAACCATAGGAACAATAAAAAAAAAGTCCCGGAACTATCCTTTAAGGTCGGCCATGTAGAGATTGAACAGGGTTGGCGCCACGACGCAGCCCTGCTGCAAACCAACTTAAGTAGCTATTGGGTCTGTTGTGGCCCTTCCCTGCTCAGCCTGCCCCTTAATGTGGTGTCAGTATGTAGTAATGTCAGGAGTTGTATCAATCTGGTTGGCATATTCACTGCTAGAAGCTTCTTCCACAGCCTTTATCTACTTACAGTATCAAAGGCATTCGACCTATCTATCGATTCCATATAGACTTTGCCCACCGTTCAACTTTTTACAGCCGCTAGCAAGTGTGACATGGTCAGGGCTTTTAGGGAGGTCCCCATTCCTGCGTGAAATCCTATCTGGTATTGTGCTAGCATGTTTCATAAAGTCATCTGTGCCTTGAGGTCCCTCAAGAACAGGGTTCCAAATATGTTACTATAGGAGTATCAGAGGGCTATGGTCTGACATTTTTAGGGTCCCTCTTGTCTCCCTGCTTAAAGATTGGAATGATGAGAGATTTGTTTCACATTTGAGGGACTTTAGTATTAAATTGACATGTTTGAATAAGTCCCATAGGGGATGACCCATGCCTCTGTCTTACTTTTAATTAACACCAGAGGAAGATGGTCAGGGCTGGGAGCCCTCAACGGTGTTATTGTACCAATGGCCCATAAGACTTTCATCTACCAGCCAAGATCAGTCTGTTCCCTTCCTGCATTGTCTAAATTTAACTGGTCTCCATCATGTTTGGGCAGAGAATATTTTTTGGTGACATAGTTCACCCATTCTTGTGCCTTGATGTCGCACCCGATAAGATCCTGCAGCCCTTTGGTGACTCCCCCATCATTCTCCAGAAGTTAACACTGTCGTTTTGAATGAGGGTCCTAATAACCTTGTGGCTTTCTCTAATGTGTCTTTCACGGCTGAGAGATTTTATGGTGTGATGATACTCCAATAAGATCTGCCTCTTTGCCTGTTGATATGCAGGCATACTGGTTGTATTTTTAGGAGTGGCTTTAATTGCCTTTCTCTTGGCCTGCTTCATATCCCTAACTATTGTGTCGTAGACATGATTGCATGCTTTAGTTCCCAGCTTTTAACCTCTAGTGGCGAGAAGCTTCTTATATTCTAATAATCTTTGGTTATATTTATTAACATTTATCCTATCTCCCACCAGTTCCATCCTTGTCATCTCATGTTCCCATGTGGCCGTAAAGGTTCTACATACCTTAGCATTCAATTTTACCGACAGCCTACCCCCCACTGGTGTAATAAATGCTGCACCATATTCCAGATGATAAATGGATTTTGGTAAACGCGTAGTAAGGTTAAAGGGAAGTGGTCACTGCCAAGGGCATCCCCCTGGCCAGGGGATCACATATGCAGCCCATGTCAGTGGACACATAAAAGTAATCAATCCAAGATCTCCTAGTCCCTCTACACCATGTGTGGAACCCATTTAAAGATTGTTCCCCTGGCAAGTAAACCTGAAGGTCCCATGTTGCTAGATATTTGCCCCATACACTCCCTGCTGTATGGGTTGAAAGCTGGTTTTACCAGTGGAGGGAGGCCCTCCTTCAGGTCGTAATTGAACACAGGTTGCATTTAGGTCCCCTGCCACAATGATGAACTTGTTTTTGCCCCTCCCTAGCCATTCTGTAAACAGGACATCGAGTTCCAAATGTAAGTCCGAAAGTTGGGTATTTGCTTGATTCCAGTATACATTCAAGTTTGCTTTTAGTCATGTAGATAGATGTTAATGGCCATCAGATCTTTTGACCTAATCTCTATCTCAAAGTGGGAACAGTCACAGTTCAGATCAATGGCAATTGAGAGACCACCTGTAGGTTGACCCTTTGGCCCTCTGCTGGTTGCACTAAGTGTGGTAACCTTCCAACTCAAAGGTGGTTAAGGCCATGGTCTTTTGTAGTAGGATCACACTAGCCGACTTCAGGTCCGTTCCGGAGTGGCCGTTTAATTTATGGAAGCAGCACATATTCCAAGACATTACTTTCAGGGGGCCACCCTCAAAGACGCACCTGCTTAGTTTTTGTTTTCTTAAACATCTCAATTACAGCTTCAAGCCAGGACCAATCTTCCAAATCCATCCTTGCCTCTGCTGAACTCCCAGACTCCCCTGCCTCGTCGTGCCTTGAAACACTATAGGCGCGTTACAAATGCCATATCATATCATATATCATGTAACAATTGCCAGATCTTGTGCTGTTGGTGTGGGGGTCAGAAAAGCCCCAACATCCTACTGTGTTTGTAATTGACCCAGCTGATAGCCAAGGGTTTTGAGGGCTTCTCGGTTGTTCCACACAATTTGTCATATCATGTTAGAGGCATAATAGCATGCTGACTTCTCTGCACCTTTTCCCAGAAGGCTACCCTTTAGATGTCATCTGATCCTTTGATCATTTGACTCCTGTTGATTTGCAGTTGGCTGCATATTAATGGATCAATTTGCCAACTTGTTATTGTTCACTGAAAGTTCTCACGTTCTGGTTGTTACAAGATGGGGCCCAGCTTCTGCAAGGGTTGGCATATGGAGGCAGAAACTGCCCGGTCAAGGTTAGGCTCCACTGACAGGGTAGCAGCCAGACTCATTGGCATGAGTGGAGGTTCAGGCAAATTTTCTCTGTTGTTCAGGGTAGTGGCATTCTGTGGGGGCTTGAATCTATGTTAAGTATGTCAGGGTTCTCTTAGAATACCGTTATTTTGGATTGCTTTTTCTTCATTGTTGTCTTGGTAGCAACTCCCTTATTTCCTAGGTTAGTCACCCGCGAGTTTTGAACTGGGTCACTTTGGTCTATCTCCTCTTCTGAAAGAGTATTAAAGAAATGCTTAGAGTTATTTTGTTTATTGCCATTTAGGGCTGGAAGATTTGTGGTCTTTTTCATCTTTTGGGGTTTGTCTTTTCTTTTTAGTCTGTTCACTCTTATCCAGCCCTTTCAACCACTTTCCTCTTCTACTGAATCAGTGATGGTGCGTACCTCCCCTACGTCCACCAAACTAGGTACATCCATCAGGGTTTCCTTTTTTCCCTGAGACATAGTTCAAATAGCGGTGTAGGGCTGTCTGGAGATTCACCAGTTGATTTTACAGTATCTTGTGACTCCGCCTGACCATCCCATAGTTTCATCCATTCCACCTCTTGTTGGGTTTCTGCCCTTCTTGGGACCATTTCCTTAGCCTTTACAGCAGACCTATGAACAGGACCCCCCCATCTTGCAGTGGCATCTGGTTTCTGCCTTTGTAGCCAGCAGTATGCTCAACCCCTAGTCCGAAGAATTTAACTTGAGGGCATTTTCTTGCACCACCTCTTTAAAGGATAGTTCCGGGACTTTTTTTTTATTGTCCCTACGGGTCGGCCATGTGTTTGTAAGCATAAATCGGTAGATCGTAGGAAACTTTCCTATGGACCTTACCCGACTTTTCGCCCATTATCGCACTCGAAATCAGCCTCCATTTTGTGATAATCCTATCAAATCGCCGCATCGACCTGGCTCACCTGCCTTTGCGGCACTAAATCAAATCCCCCGCCCCTGAAACAGACTTTATCAAAACATTCATATTCCCCGCCTCTATCCGTGACGTGACTGAGCTGCGTAGGCAAACGCGCCCAGGCGTCTTCTACGCGACTCCACACAGACCCCGGAAATCAACACAGATCAGCTCACAATACAGCGCGCCACAATTCGGAATATGAAACTGTACTTTGAAATCAAACCGCAAGATTGTAAATGTGGTAAAGTACATTTATTTGACATCAAATGTTTAGAGAATATTCAGCGATTTGCATTTTTATTTGCTCACGTTCCAAAAAGTTCGTATTGAGGAACGCGATGGTCCTTTGCTGTACACAGGGTCTTAGAGCATCTCACAATACAGCGCCACAATTCGGAATGTGAAACCGTGGTTTAAAAGCAAACGGCAAGATTGTACATTTGGCAAAGTACGTTTATTGGACATCAAATGTTTAGAGAATATTCAGCGATTTGCATTTTTCTTTGCTCTCGATCCAAATTAGTTCGTCTTGAGGGAAGCGATGTTCGTGTGCAGTACACAGGGTGTTGGTTTACGATAAAAATAAGCTCTTCGGTCGCACTGATAATCGCATGGCTGTTCCAACAACGAGGCACTAGGCCACCACAACGGTAGGTATGTTGCATCTAACCGTTAGTACCGCGTAAGGGCATACTTGTACTTGGCGATCGTCCCATAAAATGGTCAGGGTGGTAACGTTGTTCACGCGGAGAAGCAACTGGCGGCTGTAGAAGCCGTCCGCCGGTGTCTGGTACTCGTGACACAGACAGTAGTGAATGATGTACCTAAAAACATAAAAAATGAAATTAGTCTCACCATCAGATCCTTATTAAAATTATTCATTTCATAGCGAGGACAGCGCTACTGGGTGTACACAAGTGTTTAAAGGCGTGGCGAGGCATGGAGGGGGGGGGGGAGTGGAGTACAAGGTAAGTAGCATAAAATAATAAATAAATAGGGCCAGCTGGTGGCAAGTGCAAGGTAAGTGCAGAACAAGTGCTGGGAAGGGGGGGCTGTAGGATACTGAGACAGTCCCCCAGTGCAGGGGTTGACAGGGAGGCAGTGCAGGTGGAGAGTGGAAGGGCCCAGGACTGAGGTCGCAGACAGTGGACCAGTTGTAGCAGGGGAGAGGGAGAGAGAAAGCAGAAGCAAAGAGGAAGGTTTTGAGGTGCTTCAGTAAAAGCAGATGTTTCTCCTCAAGATAGTGCGCGGTAGAAAACAATATGCCACATAGAACGAACAAGTACAACTGAACCCGTCTTTAAAGCCACTGTATAGTAATGAAATTGCGGTATAAACTCATCAAAAGTTACTTACATTATATTTGCATTTTCCATTGTGTCTCTGTGTAGGGCAGACCCGAAACACCACTCCTTCTTTGCCGACGTTACTTCTTCTAATGAACGTGGCTCATCGTTTCGTTTCTGAAATTTTATTCATTATCTTTTCTTAGTCTTTCAGGATGGTCCCGGCCTGTCAAGGTCAAATCACAATAGAACCTTATATTGGGTCGTGGGCCGTTCCGCCACCCGAGCAAAACATCAAAGCAGCTGACCTTCACTTTGAGCGAGCACACATTTCTAGTTAGCTGCAGTTAGTTTTAGGGACATCTTGTCTGCGTGCCTTTTTTTTTATTGTCCCTATGGGTCGGCCATGTGTTTGTAATACGGAAACATTCTATAATTTTTGTAAAAATGATTTATATTACTGTTTGGTTTAATTGCAATGGGCCTGCAACATGAGGAGACTCGAGAGAACAGACAATCAAATTACAATCATTTAAACCGTGATGTGTATTTCTCAATGAGCTCTGCTTTAGGTGGACATGGAACAGAGGCAATGTTGGGTGGCAATGCAGTTGTCCCCTGCATAGGTTCGTTCACCACTCCATGTATGTGCCTATCGAGGACATCTACGATAAGTCTCTCAATAAACTCATATTGCATATCCTCAAACACTGGTTTGATCACCCATTGTTTACTTCTTTTAGTGAAGGCCTTATTGTAGCGAAGCGTCCCTAAAGTTCCGGTCGTCCTACTTTGTTGACGGCCAACATTATGGTTATGTGCCAAGACCGCTAAAAGAGTCCGATTTATCATGCCTTCCATGCCAAAATGCAATCTTTTGGGCCTGTACTTGAGGCACATATTGTGGAACACCTCCAAATCTCCTGTGTGGCAGAATTCCGTGAGTCCCCTCAAAGCTTTTGTTATAGTTTTATCAAATACAATCTTTTCAATGGCTTTGTGAGTGGGTGATGAAGGAATCAACCACTTCTTCTTCCGTGCCTCCTCTGTGGACAAATGGCCATGTTCACATTTGTGGAAATGTTCATTTGTCGACCATCGATGTACGTTGCTACAGTGCAACATTACTGACCGCCATTTTTCCAGTAGAATTTCCAACGACCCTTCACATGTTTTTGAGCTCCACCAAAGATGGTTGCTGATTGACTTGGACCACTGTGAAATACCTTGCAATTCTTTTTTTTTACCTGCAGCCGACAATTTTTTATTGATTGATTTTGCAAGATGCCAAACGTCAAATTGGTGATTTATATTTTTGTACTCTTCTCTCATTGTCTTGGCAATTGAAACGTGTCTGTCCGTGGCTATCAGGTCGATCACCATTCCCCGCGATTGTAGTTCTTGCAATGATGCTACAAAGCCAACTTTCTCCATGGCCACTGAGGATGTACTTTGTGACACCTGCACGACCACCGAACTCACAATTTTCTTACTTTCCATGTCCTGAAAGTGGTAGGTGCAGTACTTGGCTGAAAATCCTGGGCTGTCGCACTGTCCATCACCGGCTAGCCTGAAGCGTTTGCCCGCGAATGTACTTTCCATTGACATTTTTTCCATTCTCCAAGCTTCGCTGATGGCTGGAAATAGATAATCGGTTTGGTATTTGTAGAACTGACTTTTCGCAATGAAATGGATTCCCACAAACTGAAAGAAATACTGTAACTTTTTAAAACTTGAACCACTAAAAAGTGCGGCCGCTGCACAAAGTAGATTGCCTGCTGGCAGTTGCCCCAGCATGGGTTGTGCAGACCATGCGAACGGATGATATTGTGTACAGGTGGCATGTATTTTAAGGTTAGTGCCTCGAATTGCACGAGTCACATTAATCAATGGCTCCCCACATACTTCCCCACCAACCCAATGCCCACATTTCATCATCATAATAATATCCATCAAACAGCTATCGAATACAATGAATTTGGCCTCTTTCCTTATACTGTCACTCTGCATCCCAGCTGGTTCGGCCTGTAACGTTGAGGACATGTCACTCGCATGAAAGGTACAATCTCTGATATCGTCTTCCGCTATGCTGAGTGATATTGATGGTGTTTCATTGTCGTCCACTTCATTCTCTTCCATTGCAACATCTGTTCCTTGTCCGGAGATGGGAGAAAAAAACAATGTCTTCAACTTTCGCGCGCTCTTATTTTTTGCGGGTGTGGATTCTGTGAATTGATCTCCGACTGCATCCAAACTACCAGGAGGACATTCACTATCAATGGCTGGTGGTGGTATAGCTCCGTTGTCAATCACTTCATATTCTTCCCATTGGCACGATGCATCTCCAGTCTCAAGTCCCTGCCAAAAGGTTTGACAAGCAACATCTCTCGTTCGCTTCACTGTCTGTGTAGATCTAGTTCTTACACCCACTCGCAACTAGAGGACAGATTAGAAAAGGGATGTTCAGTTTAAACACAACTTACAGTATTGAACTATTGACAGTGAAAGACAACATAATATAGTGAACAGGACACTAACCTTCTTTTGCTTTCTTTTCTTTGAAACTTTCTTGCCTCGAACTTCAACATCTGGACGCTGTTGCTCCGACTCGTGTGTGCATGTCTCCACTTCCTCTCGCGCTGCAACGACTATATTTTCATGATAAGCACATCCATCACTCACTGAGGCTCCATCGACTCCCTGAAACATAGAACTTTCATTAGTATGTATAATAATATTGAAAACACAAAATGTACTTGGGGACCAATACCCATACGTACATCTCAATAGCAAAACACGAATGAACGCATTGTGTAGAACATTCAAACGACAATAGTTCACGCATTGTTGATCTAGTTAGATTGAACTGTCAAGATCCATACCTCGGGCTCCGCATAGACTTCCATTGATGATATTATTGAAGATGACGCTTCAGCAACTCCCTGAAACACAGTAATTGCATTAGTATGGTTTTCTATTTTGTTTAAAAGAACATAAACTTTCTGCAGGCGTCAACGGCTCATCTAAATAGACCTGCACAAATGATCAGTTGTCTAAAATAAATAATGGATATCTAAATATGATTCGATTTGCTCCATCGTTGGAAGTGTCACCACCCAGAGATCTGCATCAACTACTAGGGGTGATGTTCTTGTTGAAGAAGCTCCGTCAGCTCCCTGAAACATAGTACTTGCGTTAATAAAGAAGGAAGTATAGCGGATGTAATCACGTCATTTGATCTCGCATGATTGATCTGTCAGTATCCATTCCTCGAAATGCATAAGAACATCAAGGGACGCTGTAACTGCGGTGCACACTTCTGCAAGCTGTTGCGCCGACCCGTAACTGCATGCTCCCCCTTCTTCTTGGACTAATGCTCCATCGACTCCCTGAAACATAGGACTTTCATTAGTAATGAACACAATATTGAAAAAAGAAGACACATAGGAGGGCGACGACAGAAGGACATACCAATGGCTAAAAACGAAAGAAACATTGTGTGTAACAATCACGCTACAAGAATAGAATGCAAGATCTGATGATCTCCATCGATGGAACTGTCCGGAAACGTACCTCGAGCATCTGAGTGACATCTACGGTTGTCGTCAATGCGTTGGACTCCTCAGCATCTCCCTGAAAGACAGTACTTGCATTATTTTGGATAACAATAATTATAACTGAAAACAAAGACTAGAGGACGAGTACTGTGGTGTACCATTAGGTAAAATAATTACACGATCAATTAAAACTATTGATTTACATGCCTAAAACAAGTCTGTGTCAGAATAGCTAAGTAAGATTACCCGATAGGCGCTTGAAGTGGCTGATGACTGCAATAACGACACGGATGGAGAATCTTCCGCCTTCATATTGAGTGGATACATAAATGGGGAAATTATTGTTAGCTAATGCTACACACTACCGCAAGGCCGAGAGACAAATACGTAAACTTGACTCACCAGTGGAGGGATGTGGACGAATAGAGTGGGAATAGCGGTTGAGAGCAATTTTCGCCTCGCTCGCGGTGTTTTCTTCTTTATTAGCAATGATGTGGAGTACATGTCTGGGCTAAAGTGCCTGCTGCAGATGCGGTATCGATCACCCCTCTTGTCCGCAAAGACTTCTAGGACTCTACTTTCTAGCTCAGAGGCTGGATATCCGCAATATCGGACCCATTCTCTTATCTGATCTATTGTCTTAGGGAAAACATGCATTATGGTATCTTCAGATTTGTTATGGGTCTTCGAAGGGCAACCGCCAATGGAACAGGCAGGCATTATGGAAAGTTCTGAAAAGTAAAGATCAACAATTCTCTATGAATACCAATGTGTTAAAACATTAAATGACACATAAAAGGTTAAATGCAAGGTCCGTTTTGGTTCTTGGAACTATACACGTTATTCACATGCGGATAAGTATTTCAATAACTTTCAAAAAATAGAAAAAGTAATTTGACTAAACTCAGAACATGTGACTAGTTCCTTGCATGTACTGTCGTGAACGAAAAGAAAACATGGATGCAATTTGATGACTACTAGCAAATAGATATAAATTAAAAAATTGGACGCAAAATGATTATGGTACATGGACTTACCTTGACGAACAAACAGTTAGATGCAGGGATCAGAGTAGTTTCTTGTCGTAGAACAGGGAGCAGTTCACAGGTTGCAAACTGACGAGTTTGCTCAAAGTGGTCACGGAAGTTCACAGAGACGAAGAGCAGATAACCAGCACCTTCACGGGTTGACTAGCAAAGCGCAAAGAAGTTCTCATTAGAAATATGAAGTGGGTTATAAAGAATTCGAAACAGGGGTGTGTTTGTGAATGAATGACGTGTATATGTCGTGGCATTATGCGGATTGCAGGGGGCGTCCATCGTGAGGGGGATGCTTGGCAGGAGACACGGGGTCTGGAGGTAGACATGGGAACAACAACCCATGCTCTATAGACCACTTTGAAGTGTACATGGTCTTTGGCACCTCTTGGCCTTTATCGCTCCCTGACAGCTCCACTTGCCAGCAGCGCAAGTACCCTGGTGCGAACTGCCTTTGATAGGGCGGGGGGTGGATCGGGGCGGTGGTCGTGCAGACAAGACACAGGAAGACTTGTGAATGGAGACACACTTATGTGGATTGCAGGGGGGCGTCCATCGTGAGGGGGATGCTTGGCAGGAGACACGGGGTCTGGAGGTAGACATGGGAACAACAACCCATGCTCTATAGACCACTTTGAAGTGTACATGGTCTTTGGCACCTCTTGGCCTTTATCGCTCCCTGACAGCTCCACTTGCCAGCAGCGCAAGTACCCCGGTGCGAACTGCCTTTGATAGGGCGGGGGGTGGATTGGGGCGGTGGTCGTGCAGACAAGACCCGTTTGCCGCAGGGCCTCACCAAGGAGAGGCCATCTAACTGAATGTAAGAGGATGGCTGCAGGATCTACTACATGGAAGGCAGGGGGGTGAGTTTATAAATACCTCACCCTCCCAGGAGAATATATGGCGGTCATCTCTGTACCCGGTGCCCAAAAAGAGGATTTATTATGATCAACCATATTTATTATTTACCTATAACCATGTTTTGTATCAATAAAATCCAACAGCTTTTTATTGCCAACGCTTGATGCCAACCCACAAAATAATATATGTATGACTGCTGCATATATGGGTTCAACGGTTATGTGGATTGAAGGTGTGCGGCCAGCGTGAGGGAGGATGCTGGCCGGAGACATGTGGTGTGACAAGACAAGGCACTGGAAGGCTATTCAACGGAGACACACTAGATTCATTTAAAAAATCAAAACAACCATTGTTAAAATATATGTTGGGCTTTATTTTAGATTTTAATTAAACATAAATAATAAACATTACACATTGTAAAGTTGAGGTTGCAGCACATCGAGGGAAAATCCGCGGTATTGTCCACTGTCACTGGGGAAATGTTGTCTAATGGCAAGTACCGCACAGGCAGGTATTACTCTCCGAACGCGGTGTCCGAGCCTCCCGTGAAGCCACCAAGTGAAGCAACGATAGGCCACCAGCCTGTACCACCTGTGAAAAAAAAAGATGTAAACTGTATTAAACTGACCAAACTTTCTTATCAATGTCGATTCAGGTAACACATGTCATTTTTCTTAGAAAAAAATTATATCTAGAAAATGCACTATATGGAACCAATTTACATGCGTTCGAATGATATGTAAATGTAATTTTATATGTGGGAGACGACCATGAAATAGTGGTGGCATCACTGACATCACAAACAGAGTATACTTACTCGTTACTCGGATTACGCGGACGAACAGTGCCACGAAGTTCGTGCATAAGCACCATCATCATCCTCAACACTGTCCGTGAGAGGCAGGCTTCCCTGAACTCTGGCAGCTCGGTGATGCATTGCGGACTTTGCTCGCCTTCCTGCAGACTTTGCTCGCTTTCCGAAATGTAGGCCAAGCACCCGGAATTTTCACGGCAGCAGCAGTTCTCCTCCTCAGTTGGCATTAGCTCGCACCGATTGCACGTGCACCAGGTGGAGACGCCGTCCATGCGACATGGTCCAGGCTCTTCATCCGTTGACTGGTCCTCCCAACTGCCGTCCGAATCCCAATCGTTTTCGCGTGCTTGCCTTTCCAGTAGTTCCTCCTCAGTGTACTCGGGCTCGTACATATACGGCATTATTGTGGCCATTGTGCGGTAAAGATAGTAAAATAATTTACAGAGATGGTACAGGTGTTCACACGGGCTACAAGCGGCGAAGGTAGCTGACCAGAGCACTGAAACGAGTCACAGAATACTCAAAGTAACACAGAGAGAGGAATGGAATCGAAAATCTGCTGCTGTATGTTGTGAAACGGTCTGTTTATACTTATTGGGGAAAGAGGCGTCCTGCCATTTCCATGGCAACACGTCAATAGCTGAGGCGCAGCGATTGTTGACACGAGACGTGCTTGAAATGGGCAGTACGCATCTGCTGATGTCAGGCTCAGGGGCGGGGGATTTGATTTAGTGCCGCAAAGGCAGGTGAGCCAGGTCGATGCGGCGGAATGATAGGATTATCACAAAATGGAGGCTGATTTCGAGTGCGATAATGGGCGAAAAGTCGGGTAAGGTCCATAGGAAAGTTTCCTACGATCTACCGATTTATGCTTACAAACACATGGCCGACCCGTAGGGACAATAAAAAAAAAGTCCCGGAACTATCCTTTAACATTATCATATAGCCTCAGCAGAGTTTCCAACAGTAAATGGTGTGCCGAGATTAAGGCTGGGCCTAATATTTCCATCTGTGCCATAATGTTAGAGTCCTACCGTGGAGTAATGCTCTTGTGAGTGAAACAGCTGTCATTTAGTGGTCGTTTCTGGGCTTGTCTCATACTCCATGTGTTCTGGTGGTCGATTATCTAGCTGTTTAGGGGGCTCAGATCTTGTTCCTGACCACTCCCGGACTTTCTATGTTCTGGGTGGTAGTGGAGAGTACCTTTGTAGCAGGTTTGATGAGAATGCTCCACAATACCATCCATGTCATTGCAAATTCTCTCAAAAGATTGGTCCAACACACTCATGCTTTTGTTGTTTAAAGAAGAGAGGTTTTTGTATTGCTGTTTTCCTATAACTCTGTAGTTGGAGCATGTGGGTGGCAGCCTGATCCCACAATCGCATTATTCTCAATGGGCATGGGATTAGGGTTTGCTAAATTTATATGACCTTTTTCCAAAGCTAGTACAGCTTCTCCTTTTCTCCACTTGCTCTGGGCCAGGTCCTCCCCTTTGGAGCATGCCTGTTCCCTAAGACCTCGGAGTACAGATTAGAAGTGCTGGTTGGGTTATAGACCGTGGCACTATATGTTCGTCCTTTAGCTGCCTTATCTGCTTCAAGTGGCATAGTGGTTTCACTTTGGCATCCGTTGACATTAGCTTCCACTTCAATTGGAGCAGCATTTAAGTCCAAGGGAGCCCTTTCATTTGGGGCGGCAAATCTTTGTTCAGCCTTTCAGACTACTTATGAGCTCGTAGCACTGCGCAACCTTTTTCTGCAATTATCAATTTTCCATTACGTAATTTAGACATTTGAACAAGTTCTACAGGAAAAGCTTGATGGGTGTGCTGCACGTAGCTTATTGTCCAATAGAAAGACGTTATATGTCGGCTTTCTTTCAACACCGTGGGCTCGGCTCAAAGGGAAGAAGATCAACCCCGCAGTCACCCTATTCATAGTCTAATAAGCTGTCAGTTTGGTGGCGTGAGATTGTCCCTAGGCAGTCGAAGGATCTCCGTTTGAAGATCTAGAAAAGTAGGGAAGTCAGCATCTCTTACCCTTTAGTGAAAAGCTTCAGAGCAGGGTCCGCTTCCTATGCTCGCCGAATACTGCCAGAGACCACGGCTGTCACGATCCCATTGTGGGCCCGGGGCTGGCTGGTCAGGAGGAGGGGAGGCCCCTCTTCTAATAAGGTAGGGAGACGGTGGGCAGGTATGATGGCTGGCTGGCGCGAGCGTGTGGGGAGGCGTGACACCGCTGCAGCATTTAAGGAAGAGCCTATCACAGAGGAAGCAACGCCCGGCATGAGCCAAGGGTCTTTGAGCACGTGCGAGCCCAGCACATGCAAAGAAACACCTAGCATGCGCGAGAAACCAACGCCCTTGCGCATCTAGCCTTGACAGGGTGTGGCTCAGGGCTATAACACCACTCCCCAGACCACACCCTGTGCTTAGCGTTTCGTCTGCTCCTAGCAAGAGTAGTGTTCTGCTTACCACTCCTGTTGTCAGCATCCTTCTGCATCTCTACACTTACCGTTTTGGCATGCAGCATCCTTCAGTATCCCTTCTGTTGCCGTCCTGGTCTTCAGTGCTCTTCCGCAGCCTTCAGCAACCCGGTTACAGCAATTCATCTGTGGACTTTTGGTTCTTCGTCACATGTCTGCTTTGAACTTTTGGTTCTTGCTCTTGCCTTCGAAGCCTGCCTCAGCCGCAGTGTCCGAGAACCTGGAAAAGCAAGCAACTGGGTGAGACTCTGCATCCTGCTCCTACCCTCGCCCTACCCGCCTCCTCGAGAACTCACCTGTGTCTTGAAAAGAGTTCTCCTCCGGCTCACCACTTCGGCTCCTCTGTTAGCTGCTCTGCTCCTGGTTGGGGCAAAGGACAAAAGACAGTTAAAGGCAAGCCAACAATCATGGAAAACAAACTCCTGTTCCAGTTCATCGTGCCACAAATAGACTTACCTGTTTGCCACCATATCCTGTGTGATGCAGTTGTCTGACCATGCGTCTTCAGTGAAGTAACTGGTGATCGATACGCCCCAGATGCCTGGAACCATGATCGCTACAAATAAGGTGAGCCGTGCACACGCGCTCCAGTCAGCCACGTCCTGGGGAGAGGAGCAAATGGGGGGATCCTGGTAATATGCAGTAGACTTACCCTGTGTTCATCTCCAGGTTAATCTAATACCCCCCAGAACACCACAACCCAGAAGCCTCGAAATCACCCAGGCCAATCCCAACCTCATGGTCCCTTGGAGGTTAATCCCCAGTCGGCCGGTGGAGGAAGGTGTGGCTGGGATAAACGTCCAAGCAAAGGTCACCAGTAAGGGGGCTACTCTGCATTACAGACCGGACCAGGCACTCCTGCAGGTCACCAGAGGTAAGCGTGACAAAACGCTAAGCCCACATCATAAGCCCTGCCCAAGTAGCATGGATCTTGGGGTGGATCAGCTGTCCACCCTTTTGGGGGAATTGCGGGCTGAGGTGCATGCAGCCCACTCTGACACAACCGCAATTAAAAGAGAGATGGTAGTTAATCGGGAGAAAACAGAAGACTTGGCTAAGCGGTTGTTAGTCTCTCAAGCTGGACAGGTTCCTCTCCCAGGTCCCACTGACAAGGGTGCAGAGAGGGTGTCCCATATCCAAGTTACCACACCACATTCAGTTCCTTTAGCCCCGCCAGAGCGATTCCTAGCAGACCCCCAGGAGTACGCAATGTTTATGAATCAGTGTAGGCTACACTTCTTGTACCGACCAGGGGCCTTCCCCTCAGACCAAACCAAGGTGGTCTTCATTTTGTCCTATTTGGGGGGTCATGTGGCCAATTGGTCTGTACCCTTAGTGAATAGAGATGA
Source organism: Ambystoma mexicanum (assembly GCF_040938575.1). Classification (NCBI taxonomy): domain Eukaryota; kingdom Metazoa; phylum Chordata; class Amphibia; order Caudata; family Ambystomatidae; genus Ambystoma; species Ambystoma mexicanum. The sequence goes on along the minus strand of NC_090931.1, from coordinate 1,268,432,859 downwards.
CCCCATCCTGCATAATTTTGGCACCTTCCAGCAAGAACTGGACACACTGTTTGCTCGTAAGAATCATGGGGTGGCTTTGGATGGAGAACTACTGGCTCTACGGCGAGGTCACAAGACCTGTTGGTCTATGTCACAGCCTTTAATCGACTTGTGGCCAAAACAAATTGGCCCGAGGAAAAAAGGACTACCCTGTTCTAGGAGAACTGAAAGACGTCCTGGTGCAAGTGGTCAACCCACCTGAACGCTGCACAGACTACATCAATTTAGTGATCCAGTTGAATCACTGCCTGCAAGAGCGAAAGGCAGACAGAACCAAGGCAGAGACTCTGCCAGTTTATGTGCGCCGGTGTGAAGTACAAGGGCGCCCCTCGGAGAACATCCAAGAGCCCATGCAGTTGGGTAGTGCGCGAGTACCCCACTATAAGGAGGAAAGAGAAAGACGTTGGCAACAGTTGTGCTTGTATTGTGGCACGGGGGCCACTTCTTGAAAGACAGTACTAGTAAACCAAAGAAAGAGGCTGTGAGAGTCACTGGGGGGGGGCAGCAACCGATGCCGAGAATTCCGTACAGCTGTCGGAACACTGCTGGACTCGACAAGAGTAGGGATCGGCTTGTCGAGAGAAGTCAATTCACTACGGTCTCACAGCTTACTGTACCAGTCATCCTAATCAAACCAGGACAACCTCACTGAATGCATGCGCTGGAAGCGTACATTGATTGTGGAGCCATCGGCAAGTATATTGATATGGGTGTGGCTCATAGAATTGGCTTACAGGGGCAACCTAGTGGAAGAATAGACAACATTTTTTCAGTGGATGGCTCGCCGCTGACATCGGGACCTGTATCATTGTGCACCGAAGATATGGAGATGCTGTGTAAAGATGGCCACCGAGAGAGTATGACTTTTGATCTAATCACTGCTCTGCAATTCCAGCTTATACTTGCATGCCCTGGTTAAAACCTAATAACCCTGTCAATAATTGGAAGGCCCATGCCGTGGTCTTCCCGTCAGAATGCTTGCACACATGTTTTTCGTACCTGCCTCCAGTCCATAGAGCGCTTAAATTGGGGGCAGTGGCATCACCTAGCACGTCAGGGCAGCTACCCCCCCAGATACCAAGAATTTGAAGATGTATTCCGTAAAGAATCCGCCTATACCCTTCCACCACACAGGCCATACGATTGCCAGATTGACCTGATACCTGGTACACAGCCCCAATGCAGCCGTATCTGTGCGCTCAGCGAAAAAGAAAATCAGCACCTGTGGGAATATCTAGATCAATACCTTGCTAATGGGTTCATCCAGCCATCCAAGTCCCCTGCATCCTCGGTGCTGTTTTTCATACCGAAGAAGGAAGGAGACCTCCGGATGTGTATTGAGTACAGAGGGCTCAACAAGATTACGGTGAAGAACAGATACCCCTTGCCCCTGATTCCCACACTATTGGATCAGTTTAAAGACGCAAAAATATACACCAAATTAGACTTACGTGGGGCATACCACTTAGTCTGCATAAAAGAGGGGGACGAATGGAAAACGGCCTTCCGTACGAAATATGGGTTGTTCGAATAAATGGTAATGCCCTTCGGCCTGTGCAACGCCCCGGCAGCCTTCGAGTACTTCATGACAGATGTGCTACGAGAACTACTGGACATTTGTGCCATGGTCTATATTGACGATATACTCATCTATTCTGCACTGAAGAGGAACATGTACAACACGTGACAGCAGTCCTGAAAAACTTCACCAGCACCATTTGTATGCAAAATTAAAGAAGTGTTTTTCCACGTCACAACAGTGGGGTTTCTCGGCTTTATATTAAACCCTCATGGTATTCAGATGGATAATAGGAGGCTGGAGGCAATTCTAAACTGGCCCACACCCACTAAATAAAGACAGTGCAGAGTTTCCTAGGGTTTGCGAATTTCTACCAGCAATTTATACCTGGGTTCTCAGACATAGCTCACCCCATCACCTCACTACTGGGAAAGTGCAAACTCCTCAAATGGTCACCCGATGCTGATAGAGCCTTTAGACAACTCAAGACACAGTTCACCACAGCCCCCACCTTGAAGCACCCAAATCCTAAACTGCCTTTTGTGGTGGAAACGGACGCCTCCCCTGTCGCGATTGGGGTGGTGCTGTCCCAGAGAGATCCAATAACCACTCATCTACATCCTGTGGCATTTTGGTCAAAAAAAATTTCACCTGCGGAAATTCATTACTTTATAACCGACAAGGAGCTCCTGGCCCTCAAAGCAGCGTTTAAGGAATGGTGTGGTTTGTGGGTCTAATGACCATGTGAAAGGGGATCACAGATGTAAGGGTAAACCTTCAGGGGTCCACACTGTCTCCTTAGCCTTCACTCCTGAGGAGGAAGCTCCAATGACAGGTGCTCATTTTCACTCACTAGCTGATAACCCCGTTGGAATTCAAGCTAGAGTTTCTTTAGGCTCCTTGGGTCTGTGGGAATAACAGAATATAGATGTGTATAACACAATACCGGACAACACTAAAGAATAATATAAGGACAGTATACTTGTAGATGGCCAGGTGACACCTGCCATAAGAGACAATACCAGCATTACAGTGGTTGTTGAAAGATTCTTAAAACCTGAGGATGTAGCTAAGGCACCCAAAGTTCCCACTATACTTGCTGGAGGCCCTATCCAAATGGTTACCATTTTGCCAGCCCTCATCCAGTGCAGTAACATGACTGTACACATTCATGTTAGTGTGCAGTCCGATGCACCTGGAAGAGGCCTGTTGGGTAATGACTTGAAAACTCTTCGAGTACCCCCAGGCCTCCCAGCAAAAAGAAACAGGAGCCCACAAGGTTGGTCAGCAAGGCGGCCTTGAGAGACTCTTAGTTTGAGGAGAGGGAGAATTCCAGCCCCTCAAACCAGCAGACAGGCCAACCATCCACCCCAGTGACTCCCCATCCCCAGCTGAGGCTCAGTGGGTGGGCAAACCAACTCCTGAAAACCCGGCTACTGGTGAAACAGAACTGGGGGAGATCCTTCCCTTCTTGGAAGATCTGGATCCTAGAAACCATCCTGAGCTGCAGACTTTTTTCTTTTTTATTAGTGTTTTGGTTCAAACAAGTGTAAAAACCTTTCACTATTACATACTCAAAGAAAAAAAAAGTTATCATTTTACATATCCTATAGCAAGTAAATCAATTTACAGTTTTAGCCCCAAACATATGTTGGCCTCAATGGGTATCAATATTCAGGTGTAGCTACGGTCAGTATGCATAGCGAGAGGGCCAACAAGCCTAACCGCTTGGATTGCCCAGAGCAACCTCCCGTACAATTGTCAGCCTCCCTTCTGTTAGAGAAGGGGAAAACCCAAATGAAAATCACGCTTGCTTCCCTCACAAAAAAGTAGGAGTCCAGCCCGAACTACTTGGTCCCATCTCCAATGTAGGAACTCAAAAGCAAACCCAGGCATGCTTCAGACCAACTGGGTGTCATCCGTGAAGTGCAGCTTGGGTCTCTAGGCACATTAAGCTACAAGCCTACCTCTGATAATGAACCGAAGAGCAATGGATTGATGGTTTAGAATACAGCATACGCATTGGCGTTGGTCTTCGCAATTCTCCGAACAGTTTTGAATTGCAAGAGATCAGAATATGCTTTGGATTTGTTGACTCACGTAAATTGTACCATTTCGTTGAGAAGCATATTATATGGCAAAACGTGCAGGCGGACTTGGGAGATGTAATGCTGTGAGTGGTCCTACGTGATGTTTGTCAGAGTTAATGTCTGTGTAGTTCCATTGGCGGAGAGCGCCTAATTTGAACAGTCCTATAGGACTCTCAGTCCCGAGTGAGGTACAGTGCATTCTCTTCATATGTAGGACTTTTGAGCGAGCTCTGAACTGAGTTTGACTGTGTACATCTGGACAAGAGTCTTACAGGGCAATCTGTTCATGCTGACCCCAAGAGCATTTTGTGGCACACAGTCCAAATCTCTACTGTGTAGTAGGGCAGAGTGTATTCACCTAAATATACTCATACAGAAATGCTCACTGTCCATTCCTTGGCATGTAGACCTGTATGTGTCTGGGGGAGGGGCTTCTGCATACTGTTTTCTTGGACTTGTGTCCAGTCCATAGACATCAAGATGGCATGGGACATTTCATTCTCTAATATGCAGGTCTGCGGTGGAATTTGCACAGGGTGAACACGTGTTTTTGCTTCTTCAATGAATGAGCAGACTGCATTGTGGGAAATGAGGGGCATGTATACTCTGTGAATGTGAGCACATTCTGGCATGTGTTTTAGTGCCTGGGAACCCTGATATAGCCAGGCATGTGGGATGCTACCTAGCCTACAAGGCTGTATTTGACACATGATCTGTACCTTGATCTAGGCTGGTTATACCTGGCGCACAAGGCTGAGCCTGGACATAAGCAGGTTGTAGGTGGGTGCATTTAGATGGGCCTTGGTCAATGGAGCTGCACAAGTTATATGAGAGCAGTATCTTGCTATCTGTCTTTCAATGCAGCAAATATTTCCTGCAGATTTGTTCCTGATTTGTGTTTACCGAAAATTGCAGGGGGAAATGGTGGTTGGTAACGAAATATGGGGTGAGGGATAGATGAGGGTTAGTGGGGGAGATGGTTACTGTTCGTGAGATGGGGGGTGCTGGGGTCTCCCCCATAGTTTGCACTGAAAAACAGTAAAAACGTGGTGGCAAAAAAGCAGCAATGAAAACAAATGCGGCAAAAAGACATATGGGCCTCATTATCAGTGTGCCGGTGTGGTAATAATGTGCCGGTATTACTTTCTAACAGACCGTTACTGCACCGGCAAACTCCAAGTTTGCCGCTAGGCTCGTGGATTTACCTCCAGCTCTGAGCTCGAGGTATATCACCACCCTAAGGGAAAAGAATTGCTGGTATTACCGTCCCGGTGCTACCTGTGTCAGTAATAGCAGCAAATCCCTCCATGGAGGAGTCCTATGGGACTCCATGGAATGGGGATTTACCAGCGTTTCCGCCACTTCCGGCAGACCGAGTGGCGGAAACCGTATTACAGTTTGCTGGTGTTACCGGCGGGATACCGGCAAACATGTAACGAGGCCCATGGAAGCCAGTATCTCACCGCATGAGGCTGCATCTAACACATGCAGGCAGCCCTCATGCTTGTTCCGATGTTTCTGGGTATATGAGGGGGAAAGGTATGGCTTTGTTATGCTCGTTTCTAATATTGAATGGGAAAGATCTCCCATAAACTAAAAGAATTGCTCTTGCAACAAAATTGAATACACAAGCATGATAGAAACACGTATTATGCACATCTGCTCCGTTTAACACATACATCTCACGTGCACCGCTTACCTATTATCGCCATGAGGTGTTCCTCGGTTCAGATATTATTTTCTCAGTGTAAAAATAATATTCAATTGAGAGAGCCGCCGCAAAAGGAAGTCATTTTGCGAATCACTTTCTTGGATGAAAACCCTCCCTTCCTGCATTTATGGTAATGCGTCTTTTGCATAAAGGGGCCATTAGTATTAATCGGAAAAGCATAACACTGTTGCCGTGTTCAGGATTACAGCCAATGCATCCCGAAGCGCTCAAGGTCTGCAAATGGATTATGCAAAGGTTGAGCGCGGAAGAGTATGAAGAGCACTCTTTTAATCAAGCCTTACTATTATTGCTTCATATTCCACTTTTTTCTTGCATTAACTCGATTCATTGTAGCTAGACCTGTATAGTGTGGAAAGAATGGTCGGAAACACATGAAGAGTATTTAGGTAAATAGGTTCGAATGTTCTATCCTTATCTATTTAATACGTCAAGGTGCTTTGCTGTTCTCTTGAAGGCTGGTTTGCTCTTACTTAGCTTTGAAACACTGCCCTCTGTGGTTTGACATTGAAAAGCCACAATGCCACTGGCTGCGGGAGTTTGGCCACGCCTGTAAAGCGTCCTCTGTGTGCATGCAAACCAAGATTAAACCTGATTCAACGCGAGAGCCGTAAAGCTGTTCCCTATGTGTGTTGCTCAACACTCAGCGCCTACAGGGCTGACCTGTGCCTTGCTGACCTTGGGAGATCAACAGAGCACCGATCTGCTAAGCGGGGCATTGGGCACAGGTACCAGCAATCCTGCAGAATAGATAATAACATACAGATGAAAGTTTCAGCTTCTAGTTCAGCAGTGAAAGCTTATTTGAGATTTCTTCTGTATACGAATATGTTAGAATACGTTATCTTATCTGTAATATGTATGACACACAATTCCATGTGTACTGTTTCTTGGCGCTGTTTGCTTATTCAGGAGCATTGCAGGATGAAAACTGCTGGAATGGGTGGAAGAGTGCATGGCGGGAGTGCATCCTATGTAGGTGATTTTGGAAATCATGACTGTGGGCTGCATAATCACCTCTCAGATATATAAATGTCGGTGAAGACAAGGAAGTCATTTCACCAAAATGCCAGGGGTAGCAGAAGTGACATCACATGACCCTTGACCTCTGATAACATCTCAGGAAGTGTAGTCATTTGACCCCACCCTCAAGTGACATCACAGGAAGCGATGGACCACAACCTTTCACCCCTTGACAAAACAGGAAGTACCATCACATAGCATTGTTCCTAAGTACACTATGAAAAATATGGTTACGTATCACTGTAATGTGATCTAGATTTCATATAAGAATGGATCACCATATGTATCATTAATATCAGTGTGTATAGACCCATATTACCAAATTACTGTGAATGCAAGCAGATGTCCAAGGTCAACTGATAATGATGTGTTATATACATACAATGTCGACCAACCTGTGCTGGTACTCATTCATCAACCTCAGCAGGATGAAAGGCTGAGTTGGCCTTGCCAGGATTCGAACCTGAAACATGCAGATCATAAACACATTGTATCAGCAAGCGCTCAACCCACTGAGCTGTCTCACCAACTATAGCTATTTTACCGGCAATGGCTATAGTAACATGAACAATTACATGTCTGAATGTTCTCAAAGTTCAGAAAGCAAATTACACTCAGTAGTGGATACCATTAAACTGGAAACTGAGATTTAACGGGAGGCCAGTTCATCTGCAGGTCTGGTGCAAAGTTGGCCACATGTCAAGCTGTGTGGATCTACTTTTCGGGCTTCAGAGGTTAGCAAAATACATTCCCTTGGGAGCGTTCATATCTGTGTATTAAAGAAATTAAAGTAGCGCAGGGAAAGCAGCGCACTCACCCAGCATCCTGTACTATGGACACTCTTTACCTCATACATGCAAACAAACATCCTGAACAGCATGCCATGGAGATCTGAAAGATAGACACATTACAACAAAACATTAATTGTGGCATAATGAAATCAAGGGCCACCTGATGAGCTGTGGTCAAACATTTCTACACTGTACACAAGCTTCTAGGCACAAGGATTTGGTCAAGTTTTTCGAGGACACCGAGATGGAATGTCTTGTAATGATCGCAACAGAGACGACAGAAAAAACATGCAATAACTGCAACTTGCGAAAAGCAAAATACATAGTCCGAAATGGGTGCTTATTCTACTCTAAAGGCTTTTTGGATGTTTTTGTCTGAATTGTGAATTTGAGGTGTTTAAGAACAGACAACATCAGTCACCCCTGCAAGTGTGCTAATGAGCCTAGCAATTATTGTATAGAATTCCAGAAAGACAAATTATATGTTATTCCTGTTCTTTCTTATTTATAGTCATCACTTCTCAAAGTGTTATACTTGTGGACCCCCTGTTTTTTTTAAGAGGCCTGAACAGGAAAGCCAGCCAATCCAGAAACAAAGAGCCACATGGCGCTGCCCACAGCCCACTAGTTTCAGTTTGTAAAAAGAAATAAGAAAAAATAAGTTACTCTTTTTTAGGGGTAGCAGGGGAGACAACAGGGGTAGCCAGGGAGACCTCAATGGTCTCAGGAGCGACCCCTGGCGACCCTCAAATCATATCCCAGGGTGAAGTATGACTTTCTTAAATTAAAGAATGACAACACAGAAATAATCGCTTTGCTGTGATGTGTGCTTTAGGTCCATGTAACAATGTGTCCCTTTGCTAAACACAGATTGTACTGTGACAAAGCTTTTGAAATATTTGGAACTCATTTAATTTACGACTTGCCTCAAACAATTTGGTTTTCAAATTGGACCTGCAAATAGGCAAACATATTCTCTGAAATTCACTATAAGTTAAATGTCCTCATAACCTTCATTGTGAATATGCTGAAAACCTGCCCGTAATTTACTATGAGATCAGTCAATAATCCCAGACTTCGGTATATTTAAATAGCAGATAGAGTTATTAAAGATTAGAATGAACATTAGTACGCGGCGTGCGTTAAAAAAATGAAACAAGTGCACCGATTGGTGTGTTTGCAAGCCTTACCTTATGGTAAGCCCGCACAAATCGAGGTGTGTCACTCGCACCAGACTTTTTCTTGTTCAGGCCACCATGCCTCTGCCATGGTGGAATTTTTTTAACCTTTTTATTAATTTACTTTCATGGGCGGCATGGAAAAGGAGAAGGAACTACATGTACTCCCCTCTTCCGTTCACTGGTGGCCATTTTCTTTGTTTACTATGGCCACCACAGAAATGGAGAATGGACTGCGTTTTCAGTCCATCGCAGCCTTTTCTTTTTCCAGCTGCGAAACCCGACGCGTTCCGCATTCGAAAAAAACACCATTAGTATCATGGTCTAACCGGCCGGGGTACTGATGGCAATAAGGCCCTCATCGGGGGCCATTACCATGTCCGGTAATGCCCCTGCAGCCTTCGTCAAGGCCCTTGTTATGCTCAGGCCTGTAAATATGGGCTCTGAGACATTACCGGATGTGGTAATGGCCCCCTGGCTAGGGGCTTATTGCTTAAGTATTTGGATCAATGTACGAAGTGTTACGGACTTGCTAACAATGAATAAGATGGCCCAGGGTAATCAGTGAAGGATTATTCTTAACTATGTTAGAGAGACAGGGAAATTATTTGAAATTTCGAGGTTCATATTAAATCATCAATTGAGAGGCGGAGTCATAAATCTTTAAAAATGGAAATCGATTGCTTCTAGTTGCATAGAGCACCCGAATAAGAAGAAGAATATATGTAAATAACTTGGGGGCACACATATGATCCACGAGACACCCCCATTCTCTTTTCTATCATGCAGGCTACACTCTCTTTATGACACATGATCACATTGGTAACCCTTTTTTTTTTAAATGTAGTTTTTATTAACATTTTTTTTAAAGGTTATTACAACAAACATGTCATTTCAAACCGATGCCATTCTCAGAAAAAGAAAACATTCGAACAATAACCCTTTCCTCCCTCCCCCACCCACCCCCAGCCAGTGAACAGGTGCCGATGTCAGGCTTATCATGCAGGAACGCGTTATGCATTCTTCGAGTTCGGACTATCGAATAGATTGGTGCACACATAGTCCAGGGCTCAACCTAGCAGGACCCCCGGGGAGGGGGGGCTCATGCCTTATACAACTGGTACTTAGTAGGTCCTCCATTTCCACTGGACTTCAAACCCAAACAGGCCAGCAGTTGGTGGGTTCACCCCTCAGATCGATCGTTCATACTTTTCAAAGAAGGGAAGCCAAAGTTCCTCAATATTGGATCTGGATTCATCCAGGACATGAGTTAAAAATTCTAAGTCATATATCGTCCGCACCTTCGTTACCCATTCCCTCTCATCAGGCATGTGCGGATTCCTCCACTTCTGGGCCAAGCAGCACCTGGCCGCTACGAGCATGACCTGCAACATGTGGCCCTGGGTGTCCTCCTGGTCATCACCCACCTCAATACCAAACAGCTGCAACCAGGGACAGAGGGGCCTAGAGACACCATCCACCCCCTTAACCCATGATAGGACCTCTTCCCAGTAAGACTGCACCCTCGGGCAAGACCACCAGATGTGCATATAGTCCCCTTTTTCCTTTTTGCATTTCCAGCAGTGTGGGTCGTAGCCAGGACTCATCCTGGCTATCAACTGTGGGGGATAGTGCCATCTGTGTAAAATCTTGAGGGCCTGGTGTCTGTACTGGGTGGAGGTAGTTGAGCGATGGGCCCTGATGCACATTTTGGTCCACCTTCTATCATCTATTGCCGTGCCCAAATCCTTTTCCCATTTTACTCTTGCTGGCGGTGGATCCCTGGGTATCAAAAGCAGGAGAAGTTTGTACAAACGAGATATGACCCCCATGGTGCCCCGTGTGGAGATGATCGTTTTCTCGAAGTCTGTGAGTTCCCTCCTGAGCATGTCCCCCCATGAGGGTTCAGAGAGGAATCCCTTCAGTTGGAGATAGCGAAAGGGTGAAAGCTTGCCCATCCCCAGGGCCTCCTCCAGGTCCAGGAGGGGCATGAAGGAGCCACCTACCCACAGGTGGCAAGCCCTAACAAGACCCGCCTCATACCACCTTTGATACGCGGCCGGCTCCGCAACCTTAGCTATGAATGGTGGCGCCCAGGTGCAACTTAATGGGGAAGGCCAGGTTGTGAGCCATCTGTAATAACCCCCCTCCTTCCAGATAGACCACAGGACACCCAGTACTGGATGATCCAAAACACGCCTGGGGATATGCGCTCTGGGGACCCACAACCACTCAACGAGCGTGACTGGGGCAAGCAACCTATTGTCCAGTGCTACCCATTGCTTTTGTGTCCCAGGGTTAAAGTGGTCGACCAAAATCCTCAGTTGGGAGGCCCTATAATATGTATTGAAGTCCAGAAATCCCACCCCACCATCTTCCTTAGGTCTCGTTAGGACATCGTAGGAGATCCTGTGTTTTTTCCCTCCCCAGAGGAACCTGAGTAGGGTGCGCTTCATGGACTGTAGGAACGTGGCTGGGACCTGGGTGGGGAGCATCTGGAAAAGGAATAGGATTTTGGGAAGTACCACCATCTTGATCAGGTTAAGTTGTGCCATCCACGAGAACCCTGAGGCTGCCCACCTCTCTATATCTCTTTTGACCTCCGTCCACAAAGGGGTGAAATTACTCAGGAAGAGGTCCCTTGGGTCCGGTGTTATTTGGATTCCCAAGTGCCGGAATCCCTCTCTGTGCAATTGAAAGGGAAGGCCCTCCACATACTCCCTCTTGGTGTTCGGTAGTCGACCTCCCATAAAAGCCACAGATTTACCCAGGTTGATCCTGTACCCCGAGAGGCTCCCGTAACGCTCCAGTGCCCGCAACACATGAGGGACCGTCAGTGACGGTTTGGTGACATAGAGGAGAGCGTCGTCAGCGAACAGGCTGATCTTGTAGTGGGAGCCGCCCATCTGTACTCCAGTGATAGCCTCGAGATCGCCCAGGGTTCCATGGCAAGGGCGTATATCAGGGGGATAGTGGACAGCCCTGTCACGTACCACATTCTAGGGGAAAGGCTTCCGATTCCATCCCGTTGACAGCCACCCTAGCCGTAGGGGCTGAATATAGTGCAGCCATCCATCCCAACCATCTCTGACCCATCCCTATTGCCGAGAGGACCTCCCCCATGAAGGCCCAACTCACCCGGTCGAAGGCCTTTTCTACGTCCAGAGACAGCAGGAGGAGCCCCTCGTTCCAGGTTTCCCTTGAATGCAACACATGGAGGGTTTTGCGCATATTGTCCGAGGCTTGTCTGTTTAATATAAAGCCTGACTGGTCTGGACGGACCAGGCGGGCCAGGCATCTCTCCAGGCAAGTGGCCAGTACACTGGCAAATATTTTAGCATCTAGGTTCAAGAGGGAGATGGGCCTATAAGAGCCGCGCTCTGTGGGGTCTTTTCCTGGCTTGGGGATCACCGAGATGAGTGCCTGTAAGAATGTGGGGGGGGATCGTCTCTTTACTACGAATGTGGTTGAACAATTTAGCTAAGGGTTCCGTGAGAATGGGTTGGAATTGTTTATAAAAATCAGCCGTGTATCCATCACCTCCGGGGGCCTTCCCTGCTTTAAGTCTCTTGATGGCTGCCTCCACCTCCTCCACCGTTATGTCCCCCTCCAAGCCCTGCAGCTCGGCCCCCGTTAAGCGGGGTGGCTGGTGTTCTTCCAGATAAGCCCGAATCTCCTCCAGCAATTCCCCCTCCTGTTTTGTGTACAGGTCCCTGTAGAAAGTTGCAAAGGAGCCCACTATCTCTGCCTTTCTGTTGAGAGCCCTGCCCTACCCATCTTTAATAGGTCCGACCCTCCTCTCCAGTCTACAACCCCTAGCTCTACGTGCCAATAGGGTCCCCACCCTGTCCCCCTTTTTGTAGTACCGTTGTCGAGTGTATCTCAACTTCTTGATCACCTCTCCAATGAGGACTGTATGCAAAGCCTGATGTTTTTCGTGCATTTCTGACAGGAGGGACTCCTTATCAACCCCCTCCTGGGTGAGCCTACCCCGCAGGCTCTTGAGTTCAGCCCGTATCTTGGCCTCAATGAGCCCTCTCTCCCGTTTGCGCCTAGAACCCTCGGCTATAAGGAGACCACGGAAGGTGGCCTTCGCCGCCTCCCACACTACCGCCATGTCCGTCTCCCCATCATCATTTGTCTCGAAATATGCCTCCATTTCGCCTCTTAGGAATTCCCTGAAGACCGGGTCCCTCAGGAGCGTGTCATTACACCTCCACCGGGCCGACCTGGGGGACAGGGGAAGCGACCAGTCCGCCACCAGAAGCTCATGATGGGACCATGTTATTGCCTCGACCCTCGGAGCTGTAGCCACCCCGCTCCCCTCTTTGGAAGTCAAGAGGAAATCGATTCTGGTGTAGGTGTGGTGTGGAGGGGAAAAGAATGTATATCCCCAGGGCTCCGGGTGTGTCGTTCGCCAGACGTCCTCCCAGTAGTGTTCCCTCAGCAGGGTCTGGAGCGTTAGGTTGTCCTTGGTGATCCCTCTCGGTTCAGTCACCCGTGCCGTCCACCAGTCCAGCCTGGGGTCCAAAATGAGATTGAAATCCTCCCCGCAGTATCATGGCCCCCTCAGCCCATTCATCCATTACCCCCAGGATCTGGGTTAGGAAACCTATTTGGCCCGAGTTGGGGGCATAGAGGGTGGCCAGGGTTATGCGTTCCCCTTCGTATGTACCCTTGATCCCCAGAAACCTTCCCCCAAAGCCTCTCTTGGTCTCTGTGTTGGTAAAATGGAGTGTCTTGCTCAAGAGAATCCCCACACCTTCCTTCTTCGAGCTCCTGTGGGAGGCCCAGAAGTTGGCGCCGATGTCCTTCCCCCTGATGGAGGATTCCCTCCCCTGTCTGTAATGGGTTTCTTGGAGGAACAGCACCATCAACTGCTGTTTGCGAAACATGTTACTGGCCAGGGACCTCTTGTTTTGTGAATTGAGGCCCTTGACATTGAGTGTGCCTATCTTACCTTCAACCATTATCGTCTAGGTAGTCCGTCTCTAGATTCACCGTGTAATCATTTGAAGAAGATTGGATATATGAAACAAATCCTAAGACATTGCTTGTATTATGTGGCCCTAGAAAGATACTGTTTGTACTAGGTGGGCTCAGATGGCTCTTGACTATTTAAAAGTAGACAATTTGTATGTTTAGATTTTAGAACTTATCACCTAATCTGCCCTGTCCTGAGGAAGACGATTGTCAAGCCTTCTCTCTCCTGCTACGGCGAGAGACAGATAGCTTAGACACTGTTATTTTATCGTCGAAACTACCTATGTTTAGATACCAGTACAGCCCACGATACGTTTGGGAGCTGTACTAGGTACCGGTTGTTGACTAATTTGGTCAGATTGGAGACAAGCACAGGTTGTTGTTTGTTCTCTATAAAGAAATGGTGGGCTGGACTTAGATATAACCCTCTTTATCCCGCAGAAAATATTGATAATTGTTGATCTGCGTGGTTGACTATTTTGGTCAGATTGGAGACAAGCACAGGCTGTTGTTTGTTCTCTATAAAGATATGGTGGGCTGGACTTAGATACAACCCTCTTTATCCCGCAGAAAATATTGATAATTGTTGATCTGCGTGGTTTTGGTGCCCTACATAACTCCTTAAGTCTCAACAACTAACTCTTATATATTTATATAGAGAGATTGGTTACAATACAGTTGAATACAGTTTAGCTCCTTCACAATGGGCAGTATATTCCATTGATTGACTCTATGGCCTTATCCCCTTGAACTCCCTCCCTCCCCCCTGGTGGGTCTGTCTTATTTTGGTTCTCCCCTGAGTTCATGGTGTTGGGGACGCCTATTTTTGATTACATGTAATGCTTGCGTTTGGCACGTTGAAAAATATAGGATTCCTGTTCAAGCTGGCTAGTCCCCACACCTCCCCCGTGGACCCCTCTAAATGTTCCCATTTTGGCCTTGATGATGGTCGTTCTCCCCCTCCCCCCTGCTCCTTTCCCCCTCCCCCCTACCCCCCGTCTTGAGGCATTCGTCCATGTCACCCGATCTTCTTCGGGGACGGTCAACGAACCACCAAGGACTCTACCCCAGCCCCGGGTAGTGTAAGCATGTAGATAACCCATTCTCTATTAAACCAGAATGAACGTGTGTGAACCTTCAAACAAAACTTATGAGACGTAACTCTGTTCCCGTGGTCCCCCGTGTCCCCAGGCACAGGCCCGGCACGGAGGTCCGTCGAACCAATCAACCAACATTATAAAAAGTTACAGTCACTTGAGGTGATCCTCAGAGGCCGATGATGGGTGCCTGTTTTTTGGAATTTGCGTGCCCCCTTAACCTTGGTCTTGCCGCTAGGTTGACCCAGTCTGTCGGGGCCCCGCGGTGGGTTCCTGGCCACACCCCCGCTCCGCCGGACGGCCTGCATGATCTCCCACCAAGTCGTCGGTGGCCCGCACAATGTCCTCCTCCGTCACCAGGTGGTGTCTTACCCCCGACCACTCGAATGCCAGGTAAAAGGGGTGACCCCAGCAGTACCTGACCCCCATACCCTGCAACCATCTGGTTAGGGCCCCGCATTTCTTTCTCATTGTGAGGGTGAGGGCCGAAAGGTCCAAATAGATTGCCACCTTAGAGTCTCCGTATTGGATATCACCGAAGTTCCTCGCCTTCTCCAGGATCCTGGCTTTGTCTCTATAGTAGTGTAGTCGAGCCAGCACCGACCTCGGGCCCCTGCCACCGCCACCGGCTCGATGCACCCTATCAAATTTGATCTCGATGTCGGCCTCCTCCCCATGACGATTCTTAGGATGTCGTGGACCTTGCCCTCGAGTGCCTGCGGGCTCTCCCCTTCGGATTCCACAAGGCCAAAAATGTGCAAGTTGTTCCTCCTCTCCCTGTCCTCCATGTCGTCCACCTTGAACTGTAGTTCCTCCTCCCTACGGTGTACCTCCTGGAATCTGGCCTCCATTTGCGTCTCCAGGATCGCCGTGGAGAGCTGATTGTTCTCGACTCCCTCTACGCGATCCTCCAGGGTGGTGACCTTGGTTTTAAGGTCTGCCAACTTAGCACCCATGTCGGTTCGAATCCCGCGTATCCCTCCAAAATCATCTGGATGTTATTTTGGATGGCCCCCAGGTCGGGAGGCGGCACCGATGGAGACCCGGCGGCCATTTTGTCCCCTCCGCCTGCAAACTGATACTTGGAGAGGGCCTCCTTCCAACTCATGGGGTGTTGGTTGCAGCTGAATGTATGAGGAGGGACGCCGGATGGGGGGGCGCCTATGGTTGTGCCAGCCGAATAACTCGAGGGGTTCAACGCCAGTGGAACGGCGGCCTATACATGAAGTCATGGCCCGAGGGCCTCTCACCTGCCGTGTGTCTTCTCCAGTACCCTCTCCAGCGTCCCCAGCCGGGTTCGGTGTGGGCGCGCTCCCGCGACGGGCCAGGCTGGGGAGTTCTGGCGTGCAGTTGGGTGGGCCTGATATACCCCGTGGGTGGGTGGGGTGTCAGGGTGATGCGGTGCTCTTGCGGCACCTCCGGTGTCTTCGTTCAGTGTCGAGTGCGGCCTCGCGCAGGTTCCAAGCCGCCTCGGCCCTTCTGGGGACAAGGTACCAGGGGTCCCGGGGTCCGGTGGAGCCTCCGAGGTCCCTCACCTCCGGCCTCTCCTCGCTCCAAGTAGGTACTCCCTCCGTAGGTGTCCCCGCTCCTGTGCTCTGCTGTGGCCTCGGCGAGCCTTGGTGCACACCGCCTGCGTGCTGTTCAGGACCGCGGGGGGAGGGGCCGCGGGGACCCCAGACGGTCAAACTCGGTCTGTGGGCGCCGTAGAAACTCCTGGTTTGGACCCCCTGGATGGGCAGGGGTTCACACGGCCTTTATTGTGATGCTTGCGAGAGATGGGCACCTTCTTCCTGCTAAACTCCGCCAAGTTCCTGGGGCTGGGTGCGTAGCTTTCGGCTCAGGCGGCCATCTTGCCTGCGCCCCCTGGTGGCCTCCTAACCCTTTTTAATAGGAGTAGGTGTAGGTAACTAAAGTCCTGTTAGGTAAGCTTCACAGGTTTCTTGAAGAGTTCAGCACTCAGTTGGTATTGCCATTTCACCAGTATGTTGAGAGTACACCTGTCTGCAAAGCCTCTTCTGAAAATGTTGAGTCTCAGTTAATGCATAAATCCTTTTTGAACCCCTTTTGTTCCAGATTTTATTTTAGTCCCTTTCCCTTACACCACTACAAATATAGGGGAAAAAAGAGAAACCTTCTATGACTTTGTACTATTAGATAACCCACGTGAAAACCCCCATAGTTTTTTATCAAACAAATGAATCTCTTTAGGAGCATTTCACCTTCTCACAAGTAGAAGGGCCAGTAGCAGGGGGTGGAACAGGAGGAGGCAGATGTGAAGGGGCAGCATGAAGTGGAAAAGGAGGAGGCAGAGATTGAGGGGCAACACAGGTGGTATATGATAATGCAGACATTCAGGGCAGCAGGAGTGGGAACATGAATAGATGGGCGAGGAACATGCAGGGTACATTAACTGGTGGATTAGGAGGCAGAAAATGAGGCCTTTGAGGGGAGGTGAAGTGGGGGAAGACTAAGGGAGCTGATTCTGGCAGAACTCTAGCTCCGGCTGAAGCAACAATGGTGGGCGTAGAGGACAAACACAAGGTTACTTCCACATAACCTTCTAGTATTCTCCCATCATATGTGTGGCAATACATCCCCTTCCTGAGTGGACATTGCAAGAGTAGGCATGTGCAAGTATGTGCAAGCTCTGCAAGAAATAGGAGGGCAAGACAAGTTAATATTGTGCACTGGGTAGTACTGCAATCCATAAACACATTTCACAACAAGCCAACATATTACAGCATTTACCATCTGCTGCCCTCATTGCCATGGCAACCTCGTCCCGTGGTGCAAAAGAAGCAGCTCACACAATGTCTAGACTTTGAGGTCAGTCCCCATCGAGAATGATGCAGCGAGTAAGAGGCCCAACCAGAGCCACTAAAAATGGGCAGTGTTTCCACAGATGACTCCCCATCCCCCTAGGTTGGAAAGGTTGGTTGTACATACATAAAGGGGCAGATAGCATTATCCTTTATTGTGGGCAGTAGGCACACATTGCCTGTCTTATTGGGGGGTTTGGGGGGGACATAAAATACACTATAGTCCAAGATGTTCTGAAGGTGTACCTGCATGCCCAACACCCACGCCCCATACTGACGTTGGGCAAGTAAGGAAACACAGGCAAGCAGCCCCTATTTTTTCATGGACTTATCACCAGCCCCTCATCATGCTGATCCTAGCTTCTGCCAGTCCTTTCCTGTTAGCCTACGATCTAGAAACTGCCTCGATTTCTTCATTGCTGGGACACTTGTGCATCCTCTCATTTCTTCTCCTACCCCCACTGTGCCACCATCCCAACATTGACACTTTCCTTTCAACATGAATCCAACAATAAAAAAAATCACCAATATATTTGCTTTCAAAGCATCCCTCCCTCTTCCATTTCCTGCACTTAGAAGAGGCTCCCACAGTTTCCCTGCAAATTCGTGACCCACTTGATCCAGTCATATGCTTGCTAGCATCAGTTAGTTCTATGCTTTCTCCAGTTGATGGACTACCCTCTGCCTACCATCACCAGACAAACCCAGAAAAAACGTTTATGCCTGTGTCTTGTTAATATTGTGCAGGGAGAATCCAACATATCTTCTTGTTCACTCCTGACACTGTTGAAAGGAACTCTACCGAAAACTACTATAGATTTAAAATACAGTGACTGCCATCAACCAATGCACAAGGTTCCTTTTCCGAGTTGATGAGACACTTTCTCTTGTCAAGTAACCTCTGCTTCATATATGTTTCCCCCCCCCCATTCCCTGAAGAGTAAGTAACTCCTACCTTCCATGGTGTTATGCTAGATGACAACTCTGCTGCCCATGAGAAGGGTTTTGCCCAAAACAAGTGCTTTTTTGCTTAGTGAATATAGCATTGTCCTCGAATTAAGAAGATTTGTGGGAGCTTGGTTTAAACAACACATCTTCAGTACCTTTTTGCCTTGTTTAAAAAAAACATGTAGTGCATAAATATACGTGTGTTTGTGTGTGTGTGCGAATGTGTGTGTGTTTGTGTCTATGTGTGTATCTATGTGTGTGTGTGTCACAGATGGAAGGAAAAATCCAAACAAGGGTCTTTATTTCACAAGTAAAGTAAACAAACATGTGTTCTGGTCGAGATGCAGACAGGGTACAGTAATGGGTTTCCCTCTCTCAACCAATCATAGTTCCTTCACTCTAAACCAGGCATCCCTAAGCTGTAGGTTTTGCAACTATCGATCGGTAACCGACTATCTAAAGGTTAGCTATTGTGAGTGGTTAAAGCCCAAAGCCATATCTTCCTGGCTCCCTCAGGGGTTCTTCTAAGGGGTTCCTAACCTAACACTCCCCAGTTTTTCTCAATAGATGACATTTCTTTTTGTGCCAATACTAGGCACTATGCTCTGTTCTATTAATCACTTGCTCCCTTTCTCTCCTCTCCCTGATCCCACAACTCCATCCGTCTTACTCTCAGTTTTATTCTCATTGACACCTCGTCTATCCCTTCTCACTACCACTGTTTGTTTTACTTCTCCCTCTCCACTTCTCGCCTATCCTCTCTCCGTACTCCTCTCCTCGCCTCTATACCCATCCATCTCCTATCCATTGCCTCTCCTTTCTCCTCACCCTTCTCCCCTTTCCTCACTCTCCTATAACAATCAGTCTCTCACAAAATCTTACAGTCACAGTTTCAACCATACAAATGGTACCACCTTCTCTCACAACCAATACATCACCTGCACTCTGCCCCAACTATGCCACCAATCCTCAGCACTCTACTCCACCGTCCTTTCTCTGCCAAGTCTTCATGCATATAACTCATACTCTGTCTCTCACCCACTCTTGTATTATACTGTTTTCTTCCTGGTTTTAATTCACCCTGCCCCCTTCCATTGATTCTAACGCTCACCTGATATGATATGATAGTTTATTTATATAGCACCTATACACAATGTGTTTCAAAGTGTTTCAAGGCACAGGAGGGAACAAGGGAAATACAATTACATTCTTACAGGCCATGAACAGTAAGGATGTGAAATAAACTATTGTACTCGGCCTGATGACATTTCAGATGGTGCAAGAGCTAAGACATAGATAAGGAAGGGAGGGGGAGAGTGGGAAGGAAATGGAAACAGACAGGCGACTACTGTACTAGGCCTGAAGACATTTCTGGTAGAACCGGAGAAAACAAAAAGTGAGGGAGAGGGGTGCAGAAAGAGAGGGAAGGAACAAAACAAGCGACTATCATACTAGGCCTGACATCATTTCAGATAGTGTTGAAGGGGCGGGTGAGGAGGAAAAAAATGAATAAGGTGAGGGGGGAGGAGACAGACGAGGTTGCTATCATACTAGATCAAGGGCCAATTCTGATAGAGTAAGTGCATAGAAGAAAGTAAGGGGAGGAGGGGAGGAGATAGGAAAAGGGAGAAAGGGAGAGGTGGAGAGAACAGAGAGTAAGCAGTCAAAAAGAGTGGAGAAGCAAGTCAGTAGTAACACATAATGTTGCAAGCCTGGATACAAGATGAAGATGGGAACATCATGATTCAGGGCCACCATGAGAAAGGGTGACGCACTGTGAATCAATGAAGTCCATAAAAGTCAAATTTAGCATTGGCCACAAGATGGTGATGGTGAAACCAGAATGTATCATGACAGACTTCCACAGAAGTAGGCTGGAACGGGGGAGGGGGAGCACATTTCTACAAACTGTATCAAAAGCCACACTGAATCAATAAAGGCAGAATACATGGGTTTATTGTAAGGAGGCCAAGGCTATTCAACTGTCGAAGTCTGTGCTATACTATTATCCAAGGTAGAGAAGCTACTTCTAAAGCATGTCTGATTGTATGAAAGCACACTGTTTCACTCCATCCATTCAATTAGTTCCTTCTACACAATTCTATTAAAGATCTTAGAAAGGAGCATCCAACACCGTTAGAAATGTGTAACTTTGCAGTAATCCCCTAGGTCCACACTTTTATACAGGCACAAAGATACTCTTTTGCCAACTAGCTTGTATGCCCCGAGTTACTGTTGTCTGGAAAGTTTTAAGTAGAATGTTGCTCCATGGTATTGGGTTTCTGTGTAATGAAGAGTTGCAAATTCCACTAGGATCAGTGGATCTACAAGCATTAGTCCCTTTGAGAATCTTGCAGACATCAGCCGCAGTATATCGATAGACCCATTTCTCTATTATCTGCACTGAAGAAGCAGAATTGAGTATTTGGCACCAATAGTTTCCCCAATATAACTTTTTAATTCCTCTTTGGAATCCCATTCACTCAATAAGGTTTCTGTTTTGTACCCAATCTCCCAAAATGTCCTGCAATCATTGGAAATAAGAGCCCCCATAATAGATTGCCATTTTTCAATCTTTCTCAGTTTCATATGTGAATAAAGCCATTTTCGGTTAATAGCTTTCCTAGCCTTGACTTTGTTGTTCTGCAGTTCGCGATTTAATGTCTTTCTCATTTCACATCTTAAGTAAGTCTTACCTTTAGCTCCAACTGTATCATACCCGTGTCAAGTAGGAGTCCTCACAGAAGAGCCTTTTTTCTTAATATAATGTTTCTTTTTTTCAATGCAGAAAACTACTTTATAGTTCAAGGTTTCATAATCAGGTATGTGATCGATAGCGGTAAATTGCCCTACTCCCATCCGTTCTATTCCAATTGCCTCAAAGCACTCTGATGAATACCTTTGTGCTTCTACCATTTAATTGACTTCATCAAGGTTAGCTGGACCACACCTGATCTGATTAGTCCTATTGTAGATCTCAATCATACCCATTCTATTAATTGTTAGAGACCCTTTTTCGCATACTTCCCATTTCAAAGTTAAAATGTGATGATCACTCTCTTTCCTGGGTTCAATTACCAATTCCATAATATCTCATAATTCTTTTCCCGAGATAAAGATACAGTCAAGAAGTGAGGCAGCCTGATTAGTACATGGTTTATGATCCAGGAATATCACTACAGCATCACCCGTTTAACATAGTAAGTGCAAAGCAATTTCACGTATCCACCAATCTCAGCCCTTCTGGTTAGGCGTTTCCTGTTTAAGAATGGCCATTAGAAAACTAGGTACATTATCCCTGAAGTTAGCATCATAAAGGCAGGTATCTGCTGGGATCTTTGTAGTATATTATAGTACAGTATAACAATAGCAGACACATTTTTAGGATACTGGCCTCTACTGCCTCTCTTGTATCTCTAGTTTCTTTAATACCTGGTGGATCATAAGTGTTAATAATCAATAGTGCCAGCCATTTTACAAAATCGCTGTCGTCAATAATACTACATGCAATGTACTTCTTAATCTTGTATCTGTTCTTAACACTAAAGAAAAGGCCACCCTTGTGTCTACCCAAGAGTCCTTTAGTGGCAGTCTTTGGTATTGTGTTCCACCCACCTGTATGTAGTTGATCTGTGGACCAATTGTACTGTAGTGTGATCAATTCATAAAGGCCCAATAGATCATACAATCCCATCTGCTAGAGAGTTGAAGGTGTACCTCGAATCTATCCAGGTGTATCTGGCACACTCCTTTCTGATATCCACTTTAATGATCGATTTATCAGTGAAACGTTGGTGCTTTAGAAGAATAATAGCAGAGATTATGAAACTCGGGGCAGCATGTTGCAATAGAATATTGGTTTCAAAGCAATCATATCCCACTGTATGCACATCTCCCACACATGCTAATACATACTCTAAAGCAGTGTACAAAAAAAGAATTATAATAAAGCTGTAATGCTATTGCAAGTCACTGAGGAGTGCCATGACCAAATAGAGGAACACAGCAAAAGGCTGAGTTTCTTTATAAGGTCAGGCAACTCCGAAGTTACTTGCAATATCCTTTTTACATATGGGAGGGGGCATTTTATTATTATGATACATGACCACACACTGTCATTCCCTTTAATGCCTGTCCTCTAGATTAATCTAATGTAAGAGATCTTGCATTTGCTGATCCATATAATCAATGTAGAAGATGTTTGGATTTAATCAAGCTAATATGCAGCGTTGAATGTGCTGCAGAAAAATGGTTTAAACCTTTTAATAAAATGCATTGAGAAAACGGTTTAATTGTGTACTTTACGATAACATGCACCTTCTTTCTCACATGTGTTAAATATCAGCAGTGCACACATTAAGCATTCTACCAGAAACAGTTTCTTTGAGATTAATTGCTGTAAAGTGTCACAAAATACTATTTAACAAGCAAGGAATATGAAAAGAGTGTAACGGCTTTAATTAACTGCTGCAGTGACAAATGGAATTCTGACCTTTGCTGGCTCAAGCATCAGGCATTGTGACTTGACAACTGAAGCATAGTAACTGATTACGGAGCAGTTGTGATGTCATCTTCTTATCGCGGGTCAGTTGTGAGATTGCAGCTGACCTGTAATAAGAAGATTATTTCCAGGCTTTTATATGGATATTGCAGACTGCCATGAATTATATAGTTATTAAACAATAACTTTCTACACTTTTGCAAAAAGAATTGAACTATTTTTGCACATTATACTTTTACGTACACAAACATACCTTTATTTTTTCTCCTACATTTGCCAGTTATATTTTTTAAAAAAATACATGTTAAAACATATTATCGTGCCATCAATACTCCCTTTCTCTTAAAAATAATTTCATAGTTATATTCCAAATAACCATCAACGCAACAATGATTGTTTGCCGGCAAGGCACTGCATCCAGAAGCCATTTTTTCCAATATATTTGTAATTATGGACATATTTGCCTATTAACTGCAAGCGTTCATTCTTCAACATTTCACATCTTCTCAACAGGTGTCTGGCGGTCTAAAGTGTATTTTAATTACCACATAGTCTACAATAACGCTTGGCCCAATCTATTTTTAATTGTGGGCCTATAACTGTCAGACAAAGAAGCAGGTGAATTCTGAACGGCATAACATCTTTGCCTATCCTCTGACATGTGAATTTCATATTGAGGATGGTTCTGGTATATGTATATTCAATTAATGTAAGGGTATGTTTATACTGCAACAAATGTGTTATATAATTACATCAATCCCAAATTTGAGCCTTCGTCACTATTTTTTTTAGAATGATACAGCCCAAATTCCACTCGATCGTCTATTCTACAACGTCTTATATTTAGAATGGTGTGCAGATTAATTACTACTGATTCAAGCCGTAAATTATACACCGGTACACAATTGGGGACACCCAGTATGCATCTTAGAATTTTAAACTGTAGTCTTTCTAGCCAATTAAACTTTCAGGTTATACCCAGAATTCCTTTTAGCAAATGCCAGAATAGTGTGTTTTTTTTGTGTTTAAATATTTTATTAAGATCAGTAAGCATACAAGGTTCATACATAAGGTATAACGGCCTATCTGGGTAACAATTTTCTCCACATATGTGGTAGAGCAAGAAATTCATCTACAACATATTTAAACAATATAGGAACCTCATATGATGTATATAAATACTGTATCCTAATGCATAAAATACAATTCAAGATGAACTCATAGTTATATGCAGCATTGGTGATGGACATTAAATACAAACAAAGACAGACAGGACAAACATGAACAAAAGGAGGGGAGGGAAAGGGATATTATTTAACAGTGAATATATGATCTTTTCCATTAACTAGGTATTGTATTTTCCCAAAAAATCCAGAAACGACTGCCATTTTAATTCATGCTTATGCTGCAAGAATGGGGACATAGCATTACATTTTTCCATTCTATGGATGTTAGAAATTGTATTCTACCTTAATTTATAGTGTATACCCTTGATCT
Source organism: Ambystoma mexicanum (assembly GCF_040938575.1). Classification (NCBI taxonomy): domain Eukaryota; kingdom Metazoa; phylum Chordata; class Amphibia; order Caudata; family Ambystomatidae; genus Ambystoma; species Ambystoma mexicanum. Next base: position 1,268,408,645 of record NC_090931.1, on the reverse strand, counting down.
TTCCAGTTGGAAGTAATTGTCTGGATTGCTACAGCAATGAAGAGGTCAAATAGATAACATTTATTTTCATCAATAGCAGGTTGGATAACTTTGCTTCCAAGAAACAAAACAGTAAAGGAGAAATCCAGTTGTACCTGACAAATACACTCAAGAGTTTTCCAAACCCTTTCCCAGAATACTTTGACATGAATACATTCATAAACAATATGTTTTAAAGACCCTTGAATACTAAGATAGCTTTAACATATGTGATTTTGAGAAAATCCACCTTTGAAGAGCATTAGTGAAGTGATGAAAGCCCCTTTGGGGCCAGAGCATGATTTTAAAAAGATGGATAATTCAGTGTGCGGACTTGTCAAAAATATATAAATAACATCATCATTTTTGTGATTTTTCTGTGCACATTTTAAGAGGTGTCAGGACCCTGTGGTATGTTCCTGGGGATAGTAGCGGAAAAAAAGGTTGTTACTCCATATGTATCCATGTTAAAAATCTGACACTTTATCATCTGAAACCCATATCCCTGGTGCACATTTGTGTAAAATCTGGAAAGATTTAGAGGTCGTTATCTGGATGAAAAGGGGAGAATTCTGTCATAAGTGGACACAACATCGTACAAAGACAGGGATTGGATGGTTTGGTGCTACAGAAATAGATTTGTGTGCAATTTGACAAGGGGAGGTTCCTCTGACCATAAAACCTACAGCATCACTCTGACACTCCATTTCTTTCCCCCAATCAAGGGAGAGAGGAAAGCTTGGCCAATGATAAGTGAGAGGGGCAGGCTTAGCTAGGCCCAGGCACACACCCATTTTCAAAACACATAAAAGGAACATTGAAACCCAGGTAGAGACATTCACTTTCCACTTTCTTGCGGGACGCTTTGCCGGGAGACTTCAGACTTCACATCCAGAGATCCAGACTTCAAATCCAACAATCTCCAGAGACCAGAAATTAACTCCAGAATTTGTAGCAGAGAGGCCTGAATCCACAAGCTGAATCCTCTTCAGCAGGCCTCAAAACCAACCAAACTATTCAACAGCCGGGCGAGCTGTTTGAATTCATTGCCAAGAAATTTTGCAAGAACCTGTAGCAGCATCCAGAAAGCAGTGCTTTATCCGGAACCAGAGAGAATCAGAGACCAGATCTCTGTGAAGAACGGCTAGCAGAAGTCCAGCCAATCCTGACCCGATCGGTGACGAAGTCGCCTTCCTGTCCAAAATCTAGTGTGAGTACCCAGCTAGCACTGTGCCAAAACCAATCTCTTAGTTTAAAATAATCTAATCCAAACTATTTTAGCCTATTAGAACTGCCTCCTAGAATCGTGTCATTCTGTCATCTTTAAAACTGAAACTGTCATCTGTCATTCTGAGCTTTAAAATTTCAAATCCGAAAAACTACCTTTACTAAATCGGCCGTATCTCCGGAACCTTTTGGGCTAGGAGCGTTTTAACTGTCATCTTAAAGCTAAGATTCTAAGCTTTCCAACAAGCCTAGAACCGACTTCCTACTCCTTATAGTGCCTCCGTAATTGCGCTCGACACACAAGACTAAATTTGCCGCAATTTGACATTTTGCTTAATTTCAGCCACGTGTAAAAAGATTTGTCCTTGCTTTCCTTGCTGAAATTCGTGTGCAACCTGACAATCATTCATAGAGCATTGCTAAAGTGATCCTGAACTGATTAAAAGTATCTATCAACTACCCTGAACCCCCTATAGGGAATTAAACGCCTTTTTAGCATATTTGTCACTTAATTGCAACCACATCAAAGTATCTTGCCTGTGTTCAAAACTCATACCTGTTTTCCTCTAAGCTTGCTAGGGGGGAACTGAATTATATTTGATTGCATTCCTGAGAACTGTGTGCTTTCCACCCATCTCCTTACCTTGCATAGGGAGGGGCGGTGAATTTTCAAAGAAAAGTGATTACATTGTCTTTTGTTGAAGTCATATCAAGTTTATTTTCTGTACTGCATTTTCATTCATCATTGCATTGTCTTTGAAGCCATAAAAGCATTCTCAGCTATGTCATCTTCTCTATATCACTTCTAAGCCATCAAAAAGAGTGTACCACTGTAACATTATCCATTGTTGATCACTATCATCCTCACAAGTGTGCTATCAAATATTAATTTACTATAAAAGTGTGATAGATATATATTGTTTAATTTCAAATAAACCTTTTAAATTTGCAAAACAAACCTACTTCTTGGCTCAGCGGGGTCAGGGGGATTCTGAGAGAGGGGTGTTATATAAGGGTTGTCATCCAGATTAAACAAACAGGACATAAAAATACATCAATAAGGGCTTCCATCAGCATCCCAGACTAGGCATTGACTTAGCTGTAGTGTTGAATTGAAGTCGCTTACACTACCAAGGTGACGGTGGACATTGCAGAAATTAAGGCGAAGCTGATTAATGCGAAAGAAAGGTATCTAGACTTTACTACGAAAATGGTGGCAGTAGAAGAACACCTTAATACTGTTGATGACAAGGCATGTCCCTCAAACTTTAAGAGCAAGAACATTTCTCAAGAAGAAACAATGTAAGGATTGCTGTATTTCCATAAAAATGTGGAGCGTAGCAGCCCTATGATCTTTCTGGAAAAGGTTTTGATTTCCATGCTTAATTTTTACCCTAAAACACCACTGGAAATGGGGAGAGCGCATAGATCATTAGCCAAAAACCAGCCTTGGATCAGCGGCCCAGACATTTTATTGTCAAATTTATAAGGTTCCCAACTAGGGAATTGATTCTCAAGAAATCCCGTGAAATTGGTGATTTGCCATGGGGAGGGAACAAAATCATGATCTTTGCTGATCTGAGTAGAGATGTCATGGAAACAAGGAAATGTTTTAATACAGAAAAAGAAAAAGCGAGGAACAAACATCTTAAATATTATGTGGTGTATCCTGCAATTTTGCGAATTGTTGTGGAAGGTCAACTACACTCATTCACTGACTACAACATGCAGAAGCTTTTTTGACAGATCTGGACATTAAGCCAATTGAGGCAACATCGTCAACTCAGAAAACTGCACAACAAAAAAAAGAGAGATAAATAAAAGTCCTTCATGGCTTTTGAAATCTGGTTTGTACTTTATTCTCAATCTTTAATAATAGTGAATACGTGTATAATTTGCTTCTTTTATTTTCAACTGGAATCTCATGGCTGCATGAATCCATTATTTCAAACGGCTCAGGCATTTTTTGTTCCATTTGTTATTGTTTGGAGCCGTAATTACTTGAGGAGGGCACCTAAATTCAGACACTTAGCATCACGCTTCTACATGTGTCTACATGTTTGTGATGGACCAGTTTCTACATGTATGCGATTGCGGCTGGAGATCACATTGTTGGCAGAGATAGATGAAAGTGTGCCATTCAATCTATACGAAGTGCTCAAGGGCGAGGCGAAGACGGATCGAGATGGCTGACTGAGGTAAAATCACTTGGAACATTACGTCTGTAGAGTGCTTGGATTGGATATATCACGCAGCTTTACAGACTGTACAATTGGAGAAAAATTATAATTTGCAAATTTTCAGGAAAACTGACACTCAAGTTTCAGAGCATAGCAAGAGACATGTCCAGACATGCCGTAAAGATTTCAGTTGAGACTTCATATAACTACTAATTGGGTATCTGCTGTAATGAGGGAGGATGTGGATTAATAATCCACATTTTCCTTACTCGCTATGCTTGACACTGGCTCATTAACAAGCGGATGCCATCTGGAAGACTATGCAGATGTAATAATATTCTATTATTGTTGAAGGTCACTGTACTACACATTACATTATCCGATATTTGACTCCCCACATATTTCAGCATGCAGTCTGTTGAAAAATGCTACTATGATATAACTGGAAGCAATAAATTAATGACTTTAAAGTGAAAACTATTTTTGAACCTCAAGTCGTCAACTGCCTTCTGAAGAGCAACATCTATTTTTGTTTATGGTCATAATCTCAACAAAAAAAAATCTCGAAAAAAAAATCTAAAAAAAAGGCCGAAAAAAAAGTCGCATTTTTTTTAATGACGTTTTTTATTCGAAATGGGGAGGTTCCCCCCCAACCCCCCCCTTTTATTTTTATTTTATCATTTTTTTTAATCCCGGATCTCAAAATAAATATATAATTAAAAAAAGAGAAATTCGACTTTTTTTTTCGGTCTTTTTTTTCGACCTTATTGTTATTCGTGATTTTTTTTTCTCGATATTTTGACTGACCACCCTATTTTTACATAACAGTGAAATATTAATTACTGCTTACATTGTGATTGATCACTCAACTATTAGTGACAGTTCTTCACAGTTTGCATATATTGCGCCTGGCCTATATGCATTTTATGCATTACGACAGATTACAAATCTGCACAATATACTACCTGTTCAACATTTTATATCTATGATGCTTGCAGTCCTGTCCATATTGCCTGAAGATAAAACTGCAGATAACAAGGGGGTTTCCTGGGACACTCTCTGCCAGACATGAGTCCTGGTTTTATAGAGCCTTACCCAGATTCTTTAGCTCATTATCATTCACAGAGAAGAAATATCCCAAACATATCAGTCTTTGTCCTGCCCTGGGGCAGTCCAGCACCGAAATGCTCGGCAATTCTCCTCTGAACAAGAGTACCAAAATCAACCCCAGACACGTGTTTCGGTCTGGTTGAACCTCATCAGTAGGGTGTAGCTGTGCCTCTCTAAGAATAGTGAGCAAGGGGTCCACGTCTGGATTCCCCTAGTAACTTAGGGTGAGACCTAAAGTTACTTGAAATATGCAGATAACAAGGGGGGCCCTGGGAGACTCTCTGCCAGATATGAGTCCTGGTTACAAGAGCCTTGGGGATGCTTGTGGTCTCGTGCAGAAGGAATGTGACCTAGCAGTTCGGGCTGGACTGCCCCTTTTGGGGTGGGACCAAGCCTGATTTGCATATGGTTTTTCCCCTTTTGTAATGGCTTGGCAGGCGAACAACGATGGTCTGGAAGGTTTCCCAGAGCAATGCCAGTGGTTAAGATTCAGTCTAACCCTTCCAGCCATCACCTCTTTGTTTTTGCTCTGAAGATAAAACTGTAATTGTTATTCGTTAGTGTTGAACTAAGTGTGTGGCAGGCCAATTCTTGAACATCTCAGCCCTTGTCAGCTGCTGTCGTACCAATGGAGCATTGATCTGTATTGCCATTCAGCGAGGAAGAAAGGTATTATGGATTACAGGCCTTAACTCATCTATTTTAAGTATGGCATATGGTACCTACACAAGGCTGTGGAAATGATAACTGTCCAGTGGACAGGGTTGGATCATAAAATCATACTTGTGTACGCTCATGCATACTGCCATACATGAAACAAGAGATTTAGATTGCATACAACTGTTGATTTAGTGCTCCGTGCAAACGGAAAGAAGCTGTAGTGACCTTAAAACCCTAAACAATATTGGCTACTACTCTTGATGTTATAGTGATGTTGTGATGTCTCCTTTATAGTTGTTGTGGAAATATTCAAAATTGTCTGAAACAAACATGAGTTGTCTCAGCGACTTAATATTGATCATACTAAGATCTAGCACTGAGCAAACCTATGAAATATATGTACGTAGGTGCAGATAATTGCCATATCATTTTTTGGACTGTGTTGATTAGAAAAAGAGAATAGTGTAAAGTACACTGCTCGATGACTGTTTGAGGGTTTATTTTCACTTGCAAGGCACCTTTGTGAACTGAATGGAACAAAGATACTGCATTGGGGTAGGAAGATCTGCATAGAGATCTAGATTCAAGAAATGTCAAATGATTAATGATGGAATGTGTAGTGTTAGTGATTGTACACTATATTCATGGTCATTTGACAATGCCAACATCGTCTGGGAAATTTGCTTGAAGTTATGGTATTGTGTTTTTAGTTCCTAGCATTGGAAATTAAATGACATATATGTGATATAGAGATTGAACTTGAGGGCAGAATCTGTTTATTCTCTATACAAATACATGCAGTTATTGAGGTAGCAGAGGGTGGAAGCAGTGTAGAAAAAGGAGACGGAGAACAAAATTGGGTTGTGAATCGGGACATTGTATATCTACACCTAGTAGCCCTTAGAAATACCTAGTTAGTCCATTATCGGGTAAAAAGTCCCTATGGGAAGTGATTCTGAGGTTTACATGACTTTGCTTCTACAGTAATGGTGAATTAATAATGACTTAAACAAGGAATGGTCAATAGTTTGGAAACTTCTTTTCCAATATGTAATTTTGGGTTAATAGTCATGTGAGGTCAAAGGTTATGTATTGTACAGAGGGTAGACTCGCCTTTTTAAAAGGGCCAATATGGTAACTCGAGGCTAAAGAAAGGATTTGTTTACTATTAATATATTGTTGTCAACCTGCAAGAAGAGGTCTAACAAAAGGGATACTTGATGGCTACTGAATCATGATATGCAATCTGGTTTGGAAAGAGATTTTGAAAATATGACTCTTAAATCAGAATTACATTTCTATGTATTAATGAATCTGCTCAATTATTTTGGGCAAATGATGAATCAGCTGTGATGGAAGTAAGAGATTTGGAGAGATTATTTTGAGTACAGTGAGTCATGAATGTATGATGTGCAGAGCTGTGTTTAATAGAACAGCTGTCTTGACTAGGTGAGGAAGATCATTGAATAGTCTGTAGATACGTATCTAGTTATACTTGAGACAGGATTTGATAGATATAAGGGAGCTTTTAATAATTTCGGGGCTATATCACATTTAAAATACATTGCTAATGAAGTAATTATTGTCTTATTAGGTATTATAAATTGTTATCTGGATAAGTTATATAACTAGTCAAGGAAGATAGGAAGGACAAAATTAAAATGAAGGGGCACAGGTTACTGGGGGTATAGTTAGGAATAACTTTTTTAATATACATAATGTAATTTTATGGATATGTTTGACTTGGTTGATGTTTGGTGGAGCTTACATCAGAGAGAAATAGGTTTTTCATTCTACTCCCCAGCACATGATTCTTTTTCTAGAATAGATTATATTCTTGTCTTTGATAAACTAGTTGAGGCAGTGATGGAGGCATACATAAAACAACACAATCTCTCAGATCACTCACTGGTTGAAATAAAGCTGAATCTTAATCCAGGTTGACAAAGTTTCTACAGGTGGCAACTTAAGCCATTCATTCTGAAGGAAGAGAATGCTTCAAAGGCTTTTAGTAATTTTATAGTGAACTATTTTAATAAGAATAACAGATCGACTGAAACCTTGATGGTATGGGACCCCTTTAAAGCTTCAATTCAGGGGGAATTGATTAATGAGATTGCAAGAGCAAGGAGAGAGGGAAAGACTAAGTTAAAAGAACTTGAATTGGAGTTGGGAGACTTGCAAAGGGCTTATGCTCTGTCAAGAGGCAAAAAAGTTCAAATTAAGTTAGATAAGGTAAAGGAAACATTAAAACATGAAATATATACTCAAGTTGAAACAGGTATATTCTACATGAAACAATGATATTGGGAAGAAGGTGATTTTGGCAGTGATTATTGGCAAATAAACTGAAGGTCTTCTCAGAAAGATTGTTTATTCAAAAAATTGATAATGGAATGGGAGATATAACTGTCAAAAAGAAAGAGAGAAGCAAATGTTTCTGTTCTTTTTATGCCAATCTATATGCTGATGATCTTGTCCCACCGGAAAATGAATTGGATGATTTCTTTGGGATAATTGATATTTCTTGTCAGACTGATGATGGTAGATATTTCCTGTATGCCCTGATCTCGGTTTCGGAAATCTCATTGGCAATTAGTGGACTGAAAACTGGGAAATCTCTAGGTATCGACGGACTACCAGATGAATATTATCAATCATTTGATGTTCAATTAGCGCCAACTATACGATTTATACGATTATACGATTTATACAATTGTTTTCTAGTAGAAGGGATCATTTGTCCTTCAATGAAAGAGGCTATTGTCACAGTGATCCCTAAGTCAGGGCAAGATACATATAAATGCTGTAATTACCGCCCTATATCACTGCTCAATGTAGATGTGAATATTTTCACAAAGATTTTAGCTAATAGATTGGATAACTATGTAGGGGAACTAATTGATGGAACGCACGTTAAGTTTATGAGGCAACCATATGGTTATGATAATATCAGGACGCTTTTGGATGTCCTAAATCTACTGGATTCAGAAGTTAGGGAAGTTCTATTGATCTTTTTGGATGCCAAGAAGGCTTTTGACAGAGTGAATATGACATTTTTAAATTACACCTTGGTGAAAAAGGGTTTTGGACCTCTATTTATTAATGCTATTGGGGCACTGCAATCGAATATAATTGCAAGAGTCTGGGTGAATGAAGTCTTGTCAACGTCTTTTCAATTATTCATAGGTACAAGACAAGGATGCCCATTACCTCCTTATCTTTTTAATTTAGCGCCAGAGCCTCTTTTAGCGTATATTCGACAAAAGCAGATTCTTAAAGTTTTAGGGGTGGAAGATGAAGAAATTCAAGTTCTAGCTTATGCAGATGATGTCACAATCATTCTTAGTAATCTGTAGGAAGGGGGTTCTATCTTGAGGAGCATGATTGAAGAGGTAGGAATGCTTTCAGGCTATAAGATTAATTGGGAGAAATTGGTTCTATTTCCTGTTAGAGATACCCCGATAAGCAATCAATTGGTGAGTTGGAACTGCAAATGGCAGCATGAAAGTGTGAAATACTTAGGGGTATATCTTATTCGGGATATGAAAGAATAGTTGGATACAATGTGGATAAGTTAAAAGGAATTCTTTGGAGAAATATTCAAAAATGGGGATGGATTACGTTGAGTCTCTGGGCAAAGATGAATGTTATTAAAATGATGCTGCTACCAAAAGTTTTGTATATCATTCAGTCACTCCCTTTACAGTTTCCAAAAGAAATTATTGGGCGTATAGACAAAGTGTTTCAGGAGTTTCTGTGAGGTGTAGGGAAAAGGCTAAAATACCTCCATATATTAAGGTCCGGAATTTCCAGGATGGGGGATTTGGATATCCTATAGTTGAGAACTACTGTAGTGGATTTGTATTAAAGAAATCGGTTCATTATTTTGCTATGGATAGATGCTCGGTACCATTATGACGAAAACTGGAGCCGTATCATATAGAGAGTTTGTATTCTTTGAGAAAACTACCTAAAACAAGCATCTAACTTACAGTCAGTCGTTGCCACCAAAGATGCAATGACATCACTGATATTGGGAAGTGGACAAGGATTATACATGTATAAAGATGCTTCAATTTGGCATAACCTGGGATTGCAGATACATAATAAAGTGTTATATTGGAGGAGTTGGATTAGTAGAGGTATAGTGTTAATTTTGGACATTTGGGGTGACGGGGCAATGACATCCATTGAGTGTTTGATGAAGAAATTTGGATTGAATAAAAGAGAATTGGGGAGATATAAAATTATGGAGACTTTGATGTCTGAAAGGTAGCAAATGTTAGATGAACCAATGGTGCAGAAGCCTGAGATGTGTAATATACTTGAGACAATGCCACAGAAAGTATCAAGCTTCTTAAAACTCTTACCATTGGAGAATCATCTGATAGTGTCATGGAAAATGTTGATGCTGACCTGGTCTGAAGAACTGGGCACGGTTATCTCAATAAAGGAATGGGAAAATCTCCGGAAAGTTCCTGTTAGAGCAAAGGTTGATTTGAATCTGCGTTGCAATTGGACCCAAGTACGAATGAATATGATGGGTTTAATTGAAAGTTAGAAATGTTGGAATTGTCAGGAACAGAAAGGTACTTTGCTACAGATGTTGTGGGACTGTAATAGGGTAATATGCTTTTGGAATGATGTGTTGGATATGATTGATATGATTTGGAATATTACATTCCCAAGGACTTCATTAGCAGTGATTTTGAAATCACCAAAATGTGGACGAAACATTGATTACACAACACTATGTTGGATTAACAAAGTTCTCTCGATTGCAACTAGACAAATACTAATTCCAGAATTTACAATGTGGTGTTGGTGCAGTGTATATTAGGTGGTAGATTTCAAACTTGTCTGTGTTAAGCTTGGACTCTGATGCAAGGGAGAATTGTGTGATAATGCGAATTAGATGATGTAAACAAGTATCTGTAACATTCAGCAAAAGTAATATGTCATCTGCATAAGCAGCCATTTTAATCTTAATATCTTTATACTGAATACCAAGTATATTATCATCCTGTCTTATTACTTCTAAAAAGGGTTCCAATGCCAGGATAAACAGAAGGGGAGAGTGGATAGCCCTGGCGAGTACCATGATGGAGAGAAAAAAAAGAAGACATGTGATTATTTATAAAGACCAATGTTATGGGATTAGAATACAGTACTTTGATCATAGATATAAATGGATCTGGGTTTCCATCCCACCTAAGAGCTTTGAACATAAAGTTCCATTCAACCCTATTTCCACATCAAGTGCTATTGCCACATATGGATTAGCAGAATTTTGAATTTTGAATGATGCTGAGGCTATTAGTAAAGAGTCTGATATTGACTGATGACAGTCTGCCTTTGATATAACACACCTGGTAATTTTATATTGAATTCGGAAGGAAGGGAATTAGTCTATTGGCTAGAATTCTGGCAAAGATTTTACAATCAGTATTAATTAAGCATATGAGTCTGTAGTTCTGGGCTAATTCAGGATCTTTGTTGAGTTTAGGGACTACAATAAGCATTGCTTCAGAGAAAGATCCTGTGGATCTTTTATTAGTAATGAAGGAAGTATATAATTCAATAAGTTTAGTAATCAGTATATCCTTGAAGTGGGCAAGAAAATCAATTGAGAAACCATCTGGGCCTGGGGCTTTACCCTTTTTGAGGTCTTTAATAGTTCTATAGATTTATTTTGAATATAGCATTTAATGATTGAAGTTGGAATTTACATATACGTTGCGTTGTATATGCTTGAGGAAGTCTGATGCATGGGTACTATCTGGCAGTGCTTCAGGTGAGTGTAGCTTTTAATAAAAAATCTGAGAAGACTTGGAAAATGTCCTTATCAGCAAGGACTCTATTGCCATCGTGATCTTTAATAACACCAATCTTTGTTTTATCTTTTTTAACTTTTTAACTTAAGATATGATGCTAATGATTTACCAGATTTATTAGAAAACTGGTAGACCTTGGATGTATACTTTAGAAGATTGGCACACGAGAATTCTGTAGCTAAATTATAGTACTGTATTCTAAGTTTAATGAGTTTTTGAAGAGTAGGGGCCGAATTAGTAAGTATGTTTTCTGATTCTAAAGATTTGATTAGTTTAAGAATATCTTCAGTTTCATTTCTGAGTTTTTTTCCTTTTTGGTGGCAGTGTAGGATATAATGTGTCCTCTTAGTACTACTGCTTTATAACAGTCCCAGTTACTATGTATGGATGTATCAGCAGGAGAATTATTGGCAAAAAAATGGGTATGCTGTTGATGGATGAATCTCACAAATTGTTCATCTTTTAAAAGAGCTGAATTGAATCTCCATCTATTGTATTGATGTATATGTTGTACACTGGATAGTTTGCTTTGAACAGGAACATGATCTGATAGGGTTATACATTCAATCCTGGCATCTAATAAATAGTTGGTCAAGGATTTGGATACAAAGACATAATCAATTCTTGAGAAGGAATTATGAGGAGGGGAGTAGAAGGTATAGTCTAAATCAGAGGGATGGGTGATACATCATGCATCAATAAGGCCTAATTCAGAGCCAAAGTCTGCTAATTGTAGGTGGGATTTAGTTACAATCTGCACATACAATGAGGTTATTAGGACAGGATTTGAGAATATAATTTCTTAACTGAGTCCAGAAGGCAGGGTCAGCATTGGTAGGGCTGTATACATTAAAACAGAATATTCTATACAATCAATAAGAAGGTAACCAAAACCCATCTTCCTACATCATCTGTGTCCGTGGATAAGACCTTGTACTGAAATGTTTTATTAATAACAGTGATAACTCCATTCTTCTCTTCATCTGCTGAACTTGAAAAACACCCATAAGGGCTTCAATTTGGCAGCTTCTCCCTCTGAGAGGTGAGATTCTTTTAGGCATGCACTGGATGTATTAGCCCTATTAAGGATTATGCAGTCCTTTGACATTCCATGTGGCTATGTTAAGTGACATGGGTAACACTGAGAATGATATATACAAACTTGTAGTCTATATTGGTGTACTGATGGATTAAAACACATACAGGAAAGAGAAATAAGGGAGAGGGAAAGACAAGCAAAAAGAACATGGAGTTTTGAAATTTCTATACAAACCAACTAATAGGAGTAGTGGCTAACGGGAAACAGCCACTCCAAACCATGTCTAAGGGAAGTCAATAACTAGGAGGGGTGGAGAACCTGATCAGGAAGGGCTTACCCCGTGCCCCATCCCGGCGAGCAAGTCATGTTATAAAAAACATCTTGTGCACATATTTCAATTCATATAGGTGGTCTGGTGGTGCCCATCTTGTCTCTTCTATGGCTTTGGATAAAATTACGCAAGTCTTATTGGATTCTGAAAGGTGAACATGGAACCATTAAGGGTGACCTTTAGAGATGCTGGATGGATGATCCCATAACTGGCATTGAGTTGCCGTAGCACTGGTCTGAATGCACATTTTTTCTTCTTGCCGCACTGGCATTGGAGACATCCTGAGACAAACATTTTTGTGCCTTCGCATGTAAGTATCTTTTTCTGCCTTGCCTTGTCCATAATGAGTAAGATGTGAGTATAGTCAAGTAAGGCAAATATTAAAGTTTTTGTAGCATTTCAGGTGGTAATTTAGGTCCTACATGATGGGTCCTTTGGATATTGAGTTGCAAGGGAGTAGGAAGATCCAGAAGTAGAGGGAGCATGTAATATTAAAATTGAATAGGGTTCTCTTTTTCAATAGTCTCTGGAAAACTAACGATTCGTATATTGTTCCTCCTATTTCCATTTTCCAAATGTTTGCCTTGCTTCTGCAAGGATATAACTGTGTTTTCAAGAGCTACCCTTCCTGAAACATCTTCTGCATCGTTAATTATTCTTTGCCCTTCATTTATTCTTGATTCGCGAATGAGGACCATTTGTCATCTACCAACTGCAGTTTAGCTGTTGTAGCTTCCATAAAGGGTTTATGGGATTTCATTTCAGTCAAAATGTCCTGGATAACCAGGTCTTGCGTATCATCCTTATGTGTGGGAGAGTCACTTTTTTGTCTTTTGGGCACATTGCTAGTTGACGTTGATGACATAGCCCTAGGAAGTCCCTTTTATGAGGCCATACTGAGGCAGGGTATGTAATACTGGCTATATACTATGATTCTGCCTCAAGCTTAATTAGTGATGAAAGAGTCACTTAAATGATGCCTTTAAAAAAAAAGTGAAGGCTACCACTTGTTAAAAGACATTCTCTTTAAATAGCTGTGCTATGGGCACATTATTATGCTTTAATTACAGCGAGGCAGCTTTTCGCTGTAAAATTCCATGTGCCTATGCGCCAAAAGAAACTTAATTTTAAATGTCCATATTAGGATTTCATCAGTCTGCCTTAATATGAAGATGCAACCACATATCAAGAATAACATTTATATTGCAATAATATTGAGCAGGAGCCATATAGAATCATGTATAGATTTCAGTTAGCATGTGTCAAATTCCAAGTATTGTGTGCCAAAAGAGCTTTGTTCTTCTCAGTGACTCTCAAAAACTGTTACGAGCTTTAATTATATATAAGCAAGCTTTTTATTTCAAATATTCTGGCAGTCCTGTGCCAAAAGTACCATTATTAGGAAGCTGTACCTTTATTTGAAGCCGGGCCCTTGTTGTGGAGGATAAACGTTTCCCTGCATTTACCGGAACATCCTTGCCGCGTCAGCTGAGCCAGCTGACAGAGCATACCGGCTTCTCTTCAGCGCAACTTCGCTGCTTTAAGTCACACCTCTGGATACACGCAGCATATTCACCTCTTTCATTTCGGAAGAAGGAAACACTCGGCACACCACAAAATCTTCTACTGGGAACATCCAGAGAGAGCCGGTAGGCTTTATAAAACTTTCTGCAGTTTGAAAATGCACAACCTTATATATTATTATAATGCTGGTCTGGGAGCACAAAATCAGGCGGCCATCCTCATCAGCGCTTGGCCACGCCCCCTAAAAGTGTGGTAAAGGTGCTAATTCAGTGGCACAGAGCAGAACGAACCTACCAGAATAAGCAAGGGGGGACGGACACCTTCCACTGGTGAAGAACACGGGTAGAACAACAAACTGCTGTCACATCATGAAAGAAAGCTTCACAGGGAAAAGTGTGGTAGGGATGCACTGGGTGTACCATCAGCCCAGGGAGCTTATGCACGCCAGAACAAAATATAGAAAAATCCCAGATTAACAGATTTAGCAGGGATGCTCCCAGGTTGGGCCTTACCCAGGAACCCTTCTCTGAACACATGATCAGCACACCATGGGTCAGAAAGGAGGGAGACAGAGCCCAAACTGCATGTCGGAGGGAGACTGAAGCAGCTAAGACAACACTGGGTGATGTAATAACAGGGCAGTAAACCAATCCTGTGGGCACCTAGGAGTAGAGGGGAAGTGGACCTAAGCCAGAGAACTGTTCACATGGCCATGAGTGCCCATCGGCAGGTGGTTATGGGAATAAGAAGCTGAATGGTAGAGTGTTCCTGGGAGGACCAATCAAACTGTAGGTTTCCATGTCCCTGGGTGGTGGCCAGCCTTCAGAGTATCTAACACAAGGTCTGCAAAGGGCAATATATGGCAGGTACCATGTGAATGTCTCCCTTCCCACCAGAAGCAGGGTTTCTTGTGTTCCTTTTGCACTGGTGTTGACCAATGGCAGAATAATAAAGCCCCAGCGGTCAGCACAGATGTTACTTTACTAATTTCAAACTGTTCCCGGGAGGGGTGAGAACCGATGTGGCACCATATGGAGAGGCCATGAGTTGGGATACTGTTGATCTGTCTGCTTGAATCATCTTCTACTGACATATGTTTAGCCCAAAGGATATGAAATAGCTTAGCCAATGTATTACTTGCTAACGTTGGAGAATATGAACATTTGAGATCTAACCGTTGCTATTACCTTGACCATTGTATTCAAAGTATAAAACTAATGTTCGCTGTATGCCCACATGTCATCTCTCATTAATCAACCCCAGTCCAATGTTCTGTTTGATTTGTGCACACCCTGCTGTAATAAACAGTGTTGCTTCTTGCCCGGTGTGTGCTTTTTATAATGTTTTTTATTTTACGATTTTTATATGGTGAGATCAGAGGACACCTGAACACATTTTTCGGAGGTCCCAGCAACTTCCTCAGTCTTCCTGGTTAGCTGGAGCTATCCAGACCATCCTCATTGGGCCAGCGGGTTCACCGACTGCAGACATGATCAACACGCATCACCAAGGATGTGTTACGCTCACCTGGTCTCCACAGGGGCGCCGAACGAAGCTGGACTGCTGCAGTCTCTACCAGCATGACTCATAGCGATGTGATGAATGACTGCACTTGCCCACTTAGTTTCGTCTTTCTGGCACGAAGGAAGATTTGCCTAAAATGTTGAAATGATATGTTAACTAGCCATAAGGAGGAGGACTAACTTCCACCTCCCGACCCCCTTGTGCCCCCTTCTACTATGTCTCACCTTAATGTTATGAAGGGCGGGCTCTCCATCCTGCAACTGTATGCAGGGGTGTGTTGAGGTACAGGGATCCAGTTAACTTCACTGAGATGACTCTGAGGTAAGTTTTTATGCCAATATTAGATAGCATGAATTGCTTTAGAGTTCAGGTTGCCCAAAGTTCACTCTTGTGCCTTTTCTTTGCAGATTCCCCTTTGGGATGCACCAGATGAAAAGCGACTCCCCTCCAGAAATGGTGAGTAGAATGCCAAAGTAAGTTTCTATACTTGCACGATGCAATAATATCTAAACATGCAATATTGTTCTTCTGTGCAACTAATCTGTTTTCCCTTTTCTATTCTGCAGGTGCGGTGCCTGCGGAGCGAAGATCCTGTGATGGTGACTCGTGGACCCGCAAGCAAATGCAGCTTCAGTTGAGTATCTCTGCTGCGTGAGATTGAATGTCTTTAGAGAGGCGCAACACACCTGATGTTTCCTTTTCCTTTTAGCAGGTGCGGCAGCTCCGGGACGGCGATCGCGTGCGTGGGCCTCGTTGGATCGCAAGAACGAACAGCATTCAGGTGAGTATCACGCTGCGCAATGCTCAATGTCTTTAAAGTGGTTCTTACTCTGCGCAGTTAAACAAATGTTCCTTTTCTGCAGATGCAGAAACTCCCGGACGATCAAGATGTAGAAGCAGGTAAGGGTCTTGTTCTAATCTTTACTCTCTCCTTCTTTTGCAGGCACGGATCACGATGACCAGGACGGGCGTGGCTGAAGACAGGACTGGAGCTTGCAGACACGCTGAGCGTTACGCTGCAGGAGTGCAGAATAACATGAAGCGTGTTCTGTAGCTTCCCAGAAGTAGTTCCCAGGTAAAGTAGTCCCTTCAACCACACCCTATCAAATGGTCCCCAAGTAAAATAGTCCCTTCAACCAGCCTCAAACTGGGCTGCACATGGTTCTATTACTCGGTAACCTGCCTTGCCTGAGAAGGCAGTATGAGCCTGGCGCCAACGGTGCCAGGACTGAGTCCAGGAAGCCCTTAGGCAATCCTTTGGGGCCTTAAAGGTCCCCATGGCTGCCAGTACCCTGGGGAGGCTGGTCTGCTCCTGATGTCTGGGGGCAAGCACTGTGACAGAAATCCCCGCCAAGGCCCCTCCCAAGGTGGTTCCTCTCACTGGTCCAGGTTTGGTCGGGTGGTTTTGATGGAACCGGTTTACAAGACGAGGTTCATGAACATAGTTACTTGGCTCCCACAATCTTTCTTGTGTACCATAGCCTTTCCAGTCAACAAGATGGAAAAGTTTTGATTTGACGAGTCCAAAATGTCTTTCACCTCGAATTCTGGTTCACCATCTACCAACATGGGTCTTGGTGGTCTTGTTATCCTAATTCCTGGTTGTACTTGTTTCAAAAGAGAAACGTGAAATACGGGGTGGACTCGCATGTTCAGAGGTAACTCCAATTTTACTGCCACTGGATTGATGATGGCCTTAATGGTGTATGGTCCCAAATATCTGGGATTAAATGTGTGGGTTCCTTTTAGTGGTTTGTGTCTTGAGGCTAGCCAAACCTTGTCTCTGATCTGGTACCTTGGGGCTTCACTCCTGTGTTGATCTGTGGTTTTCTTGTATCTTTCCTTCACTTGCTTTAAATGTTCTGTCGCCTTTTTGAAGGCTTGTGTAATGGTAGTGTGTAAACTGCTTACGGCTGGCATCTCCAAGTGTTGAGGTGGGTCGAGTTCAGAGGTCCGTGGATGCATTCCATATATTGTGTAGAATGAACTTTGCCCTGTGCTGGAGTGCAAAGAGTTGTTGTAGGCACATTCGGTTATCCATGAAATGTCCTTCCAGTTGCCTTCTGTTTGGTGTAACATGCACCGTAGGTATTGCTTTAACGTTTGGTTGGTTCTCTCGGTTTGACCATCAGTTTGAGGATGGTGGCTGGTCGAAAGTCTTACGTCCTTTTGGACCAACTGGCAACATTTTCTCCAAAACCTGGAGATAAACTGACTGCCCCGATCCAAAACTAGGACAGAAGTGAATCCGTGTATTCAGACAACCTGTTCTAGGAATTCCTTCGCCAGCGTTGAAGCTGAGGGTAGACCTTTTAACGGAATGAAGTTGGCCATTTTGGAAAATAAGTCCACTACCCCTAAAATTGTGTTGAATCCATTACAGGGGGGAAGATCAGTGATAAAATCATTGATAATGTATGCCAGGGCATAGGTGGAATGTCGAGGGGTTGTAGTAGACGTGATGGTTTCTTTTTCTGGGCTTTGTTCTGTGCACAAATGCCACATGATAGCACACATTTTTTAATGTCTTTATACCATGTAGGCCACCAAAAATGTCTCTTGATCTTAGCTTCGGTTTTTGCAGTTCCAGGGTGGCCTTCTACTAAGGATTCATGGTAATTGGAAATAATCTGTTTCTGCAGTTCCTTACTAGGTAAGTAAAGGCGTTTTTGGAAGTAAGGTAAATGATCAGTGACTGAATGATGTTTGCTTTTATTCGACCAATCTTGTAAAGCTGTGGAATCGAGGAGATGCAAAATTTCCTTGTGGATGTTGTCCAGGGTTAGCGAGGTAGTTATCCCCAGAAGTCTCCCTCCAGGGATTATGTGCACTGGGTCCAGATTTGAGTATGCTTCTTCCATTCCTATGCGGGATAGAGCATCTGCCTTGCCGTTTCGACAACCAGGTTGGTAAGTAATTACAAAATCGTATTCCGCAAACAGTAACGCCCATCTGCGCTGACGAGATGATTGGGCCTTTCCGTCTTTAGAAATTGTAAGTTCCTATGATCCGTAATTACCATAATGGTGGTGTGTCTGGCTCTGAGGAGGTAGTGTCGCCAAGACTTGAATGCTGCCTTGTTGGCTAAATTCTCCTTGTTGGTGACGGCATAATTTAATTCAGGTGCTGAGAACGTTCGTGACCAAAAGGCCACTGGGTGGAGTTGACCTATCTCAAGGTATTTTTGAGAAAGGACCACCCCCATTGCCAAACTGGAAGCATCAGTTTCTACCACGTACGGGAGATCTGGGCGTGGATGTTTTAAAACTGGGGCTGAGGTGAATTTTCATTTTAGGTCTTGGAAGGCATTTTCCACTTCATCTGACCACTGAAAGCGTTTGTTCGTCCGTAATAAAGATGTGATTGAATGTACCAAATGTGAAAGTCTGGAATGAATCTGCGATAGAATTCTGCAAATCCAAGCATGCTCTGAACCCCTTTGATTGAAGTTGAGTTGATGAGGGCCACTTGAGGATGGCATCTACTTTCCGCTAATCCATCTGAACACCACTTGGGGTCAGGACAAACCCAAGAAACTCAACCTCGGAA
This sequence comes from Ambystoma mexicanum, assembly GCF_040938575.1. Taxonomy (NCBI): domain Eukaryota; kingdom Metazoa; phylum Chordata; class Amphibia; order Caudata; family Ambystomatidae; genus Ambystoma; species Ambystoma mexicanum. The sequence continues at coordinate 1,268,389,646 of NC_090931.1, read as the reverse complement.
GTGTGAAAGAAACATTTTTACAATTTGGCATAGAATTTATGTTGCCAAAGTTTTTCAAGTACAGCATGAACGTGCTTCACATGGTCTCGTTCAGAAGATGAGTACACCAGGATATCGTCAATGTACATGATGACACAGACATCAATTAGCTCACGAAGGACATTGTTCATAAAATAATGAAATGCTGCCGGAGCGTTACAAAGCCCAAAGGGCATCACCAGATATTCAAATTGCCCGTACTTGGTACAGAAGGCGGTCTTCCATTCATCCCCCTTTTTCACTCGTACGAGATGGTACGCCCCTCTGAGATCCAACTTTACTGTAAATATGAGCATCCTTTACTTGATCCAGAAGTTCTGGGATTAGAGGCAGGGGGTACCGGTTTTTTACAGTTACTTGGTTTTAAACGCATTAGTCGATACAAATTCTTAGATCTCCTTCCTTTTTAGGGACGAAGAATAAGGGCGAGGCCTTATCAAGCTTGTCAGGCGGGGTAGTTTTCCTGCTCTGATTCAGCGCTGATCTTGTCAGCAACCCCGACAGCTTTCTTGGGTGGTTTCACTGGACAGTCTCATAAAAAAATGGCCAGCAGTTCCGCAATATAAGCACACTTGCTGCTGCCTTCTCTTGTCTCTTTCTATTTTGGATAATGGCCCCCGAACTCCTCCAATTTGCATGGGCTCGGACGTATCTGTACTTTTGGAGATGTTGTCTCTTGGTCGCACCAATACCCAATTCTCAAATCTAGCTTGGTCAGCCTTCCGGTTCTGTAGTCTATGGTCCAGCTGAACCACCAGGTCAATGTACTCAGCACAGTCTTGAGGTGGGTTGAGCACTTGCGCCAATACGTCTTTTAATTTGCCTCTCAACCCACGATGAAATAACATAGTTCTTTTGTCTTTGGGCCAGCTGGTTTCCACCACCAATCTATTGGGGGTTGCAATGTAAGTTAACAGGTCCTGATTCCCTTGGCGTAGGGACTGAAGTTCATTATCTAAAGCTTGGCCTTGGGAATGTCGGGCAAACAATTTCTCCATGTTCTGCTGAAATCCCTGGAAATCTCGGAGAAGGGGGTCATCTTGATTAACTAGTGGTATGGACCAATGTGCAGCACTGCCGCTGAGGTATGACAGTACAAAGGCCACTTTTGATTGATCATTCGGAAAGGCTACAGGCCTACATAGGAAGTGTAGGCGGCACTGGTTTATAAAAACTGCGAACCGTTTAGGGTGTCCCGCAAAGCGTTCTGGTGGAGCCAAAGGTGTAGCTCCCGGTAGGACAACCTGCACTGGGTTGCTTGACTGAGTTGGGGCTGATGCCCCCAACCCAGGTAACGGCGTGTGGCCAGCTTGAGATTGGAGTAGTTGTCTGGCAAGGTCGTCCCTATGCTCTTTTGCCACAATCAGTTCTCTTCTTAGAGCATTGGTTTCTTGTCGAGCTGAATGTACCTCAGCTCTGAGTTCTCCCAGAAGCTGTGCTAATTGGTCAGTCTTTAAGGTTTCCATGGCGCCCGGGTAGAGGTTTGTGTAAAAGCTTCGCATTCTGTTAGCTCACCTGGTCTGCTCCTGATGTCTGGGGGCAAGCACGTGACAGGATGCTCTGCAGATGCCAAGTTCAAGAAGGTCTGCCTGGTCCCGAGTGCCGCTTGCGGTCAGTGGGAGAGGTGAGCCCATGCTGGAGGCTCGGTGCCAAGGGTACTCAAGTGTCTCTAGGATGTGAGTACAACCTTGCAAGAATGCACTGCAGAGTGGTTGCATGAAGATGGTGTGAGTGGTATAGATTTTTATGGTGTCTAGGGCACCTCCTCAGGGAGGGTGGACAATCAGCTTCAGTAGTATTAGAAATTAGTGAGTGCCGTCCAATAGGGAGTGGACGTGAGTGTGAGCACACCTGCATTAGAGCTGGAATGGTGCATAGTAAGTGGCAAACCCCGTCAGATGGGAGTTGGGCATAGTACCAGTGATTGTATAGTTGCGTCAATGGGGTAAGAGTTGTGTCATTGAGGTTTTATTTCTCTCTGTTCAGGGGGTTTATAGAGGGACACACATGGAGTAGCTACTGTTGTTTTATGGTGTGGACTTGTGGTGGAAGAGTCAACACCAGGAGGTGCCTCTTGTAAAATTAAAGTGCTCGGCATAGTAGCGTCAATTGTGTGCAGACGGTGTGCAGGAGGCACATTGCATACTAGCTCTAACATAGGGAGTGGTGAGCCTGTGTAGAGGGTCATTGAATACTAACACTGAGTGAGTGGTCGGCTGTGGAGAGGACCAGTGTGGCGAGTGGAGTGCCAGGTTCGGCCTGTTTAGAGGGCCAGAGTGAACGCTGAGCTAGGTGAGAATGGGAGTGAGTGTGTGACAGGAGAAAAGGGGGAAGGAAATGAGGGGTAGCTGGGATTAAAAAGAGGAGGGAGAAAGAGAAACAATGGCTTATTTAGATAGCCCCCTGGATCATATGTTTCAAAAACTGCCCCAGTATCACAATAAAATACTAAAGTCTAACTTTGAATGGGCTCAGGAGACGACAGGTCATTGTTTCACATGGCCCGGATAGGGAAATTTTGACTGCAAAATAACAGAAAATACATTCTCGTACTTATTAACAAAATACAAGGGCTCAAAGTTGAAAAGTAGACATAAAATATTGAGGCTCTGGAAGTTATACAAAGAGTCCAAAAGGGAAAGGGTGAAAGAAGAGGAAGAGGAGACTAAAGGAGGGGGCAGACCGAGTTCACTGCCCCCGGCCTATGGTGTCTACTAGATATGATTGTGGGCATCAAAGCCAATTGATGGCCTGAAATACAGACAACAATAGGGCATTTTTGTAAATGAATACAGCAAAGTGGGAGACAGGCAGCCCAAAATGCTGTCAAAGCAGAAAACAAACTGGTGCTAAAGAAACTGGCAAAATACACAATGGAAGGGGCAATGCTTGTGCCAGACACTGCAGCAGATGTGCCCACAACCAAATTCTGCATTAGGGAGGGTGAATACCCATTATGAAACAGGGTGATGGATACACAGGGCTTCTCAGGAGGGTGGTCACGGTTCAAGTTACAAACGATTTCCAACTAACAATAGGTACACAACACATTGTAGCACCCTTACTATAGTCCAAAGACACTTCTATCAATTTACTCAGCAAGCTAAATGCAACAAAATTATTCATGGAGAAGAGGATGGATTGCACCACCCCAGGAATTTATGATACATGCATGGCCAGACTCCTCTTGGTGGTGCATGCAGAGAGCACCCTGCACCCTTTTACCCAAGCATGTTCCTGTACAGGGTTGAGATACTACTAGGCTGGTTCTTGGGGGGATACAAGGGAAGGTGTTCCAATTGGCCTTGGAATTCCTGTTCAGGCCACAGTGCCAGAAGGATGACATGAAGGGAACAACATTTGTGTTGCAGCTAGAGGAGGTAGTGATTTGCAAGGACATGTTGATCCTGTGTGGAACAGACAATGACAACATGGAATTGCACACAGTGCTATGCATCCACCAACACTGACAATAACAGGAGTGTTGGATGAACAATTGTTCTCTGTCGTGGAAATGGCAGAAGAGATGGTGTTTCAGATACAGATACCTTGTCCAGTTCAAGTGATGGGAAAACGAGTACCAATACTATTGCAGTTAGTGAAACAGAGGAACAAGCACACAGAATAAGATATCAAAAAGGTGCCAGAGAAATTATGGACTTGGGGGCATAAGGATGTAGGGGTACTGAGACGAGTGGGGGTGATGAAGATAAAGATAAAACTAAGGGAAGGGGCACTATTGCCCAACGCTAAACAATACCCATTGTGCAGAGAAGCAGTTGAGTGAATATACTCTACTCTATATGCACTATGGCAGCAGGACATCACCAAGTCATCCTCATCATCATGCAACACAGTGATATGCACGATAAAGAAATTGAAGGATGGGTCATGGCACTTCATCCAGGATTTGCGCCCTATAAAGAATGTGGTTGAAGCAGAATTTACCTTGCTACTCATCCCCTGACAACGGCAAAGTACTTCACATAATTGACTTGAATTTATTCCATTGCACCCAGATTCAAGAGACTTGACCATGTTTACGTATCGCGGGGCAGATTCGAGCACACTCAGCTGCCCCAAGGGTACTGTGAGTCACCTAGTATATTTAATAGAGTGATCCATATGGACTTGAGCAATGTACAAATACCAAGCACACTGATCCACTATGTTGATTTGTTGATATGCAGTGAGACAGAGGAAGAGTGTAGAGCAGATTCAGTACACCTTCTGGCATTGTTAGCAGAGAAGGGATACAAGGTAGACCAAGCGAAATTGCCATATTGCCAGAAAGAGATTGTGTACCTGGGACAGATAGGTAACCAGTGATTACATTGCAGTAAGAAATAAAGAGACAGTATATGAAGGGGTAAAAATAATGCAATACAAAAAGAAAGAGGGTAAGAAACAGAATGTGAAAATAACAGAATATAGGCAAATATATATTAATGCTGGTTTCAATTTAGACTTCAGTTAAAAATAGTACAAAGGGGAGGATGAAAAAGAGGATGGAGGGGGATTATGTTATGGGGAGTGTCGTAAATGGTATTAGCAAGGTGAAAGTAGGTATAAAGTAATATGGTCAGAGGGAAAAGTTATTGAAAAAAACATTCATAAAACCACAAAACCATGATTCTAAATTATTTAAAGGACCTCTAGATGGCAGTCACAGCCTATAGAAACAGTCTGCATGTACATAATATGCATAATGTAAAAAGATTGTCGATATTTATTTAAAAGTTATTGAAGTTGCTTTATAAATAAGCTTAGATGTTTTGGGAGTGATAAAATCACATATAACTGGACAGATACTATCTATTGAAGGGTGCAGGATAACACCAGAGATGGTACCGACAGTACGCTCCATGGCTCGCCCACGCACAGTAAAGAAAATTCCTAAGTGCCTGGGACAGCACAACTATTGCAGGGAATTGGTGTTCGATTATTCCACATTCACAAACCCCTATTGCAGTGCTTCAAGGATGCACAAAAAGAGAAGAGGCAACTAAAATGGACATCAGAAATGAATGAGAGATGCACATAGTTAAAAGATGCACTGACCACGTGCCAATACTGGCCACCCCAAACTACAGAGAACAATTGTACATGTTCTCGCATTCAGATGGATCAGTGATGACGGCGGTCCTCACACAAACAAAGCCACAAGGACACACGCCATTGGCTTATTACAGTGGTATTCCATACCCAGTGATGCAGGGACAGTTGCCCTATGAACAAGCGCTAGCATCTACAGCATTTGTCATAGAGGATAGTTCAGTGGCAGTGTGCTACCCCTGGAAGCAAGACGACACAAAGTAACACAGGTTTGATCCCTGGGTCCGTGCTTAGAAACCTCTGGGTATTTAAGCGCATTATAAATATGCAACTAAGACAACAACAAAACAAAAATAAATCTGTAACAGCACCTGTTGAGCATCCTTCGGGCTGGGTGAGCACTTTAAAAATGCAAAAACATAAATAAATAAATATATACATAAATAAGATAGCAACAATCACAATGGGGTGCCCCATAGTACTGTACATGGAGCACTGACTGTTTGCCATCCTCAAAAAATCCAAAAGCACATTAACAACACAAAGGGCCTTAGGCTATGAGGTAATACTGACTTACCCAGCCATTGAGGTTGAGAGATGCTGTGTGGTAAGCTATATACAAAGCAGAACCTATGAAGGAAGGGGACTAAATACACAATTGTGCAGTGCATATGGACAGACTGGAAGGGAACATACAGGTAAAAGAAGAAGAAATAGCACAGTCAGACATAGTTCATATTGATGGGTCATCCAGTATAGACACAGAGACAGGAAGGAGACATACTGGAGCTGTGGTAGTGTGCTACATACATGGGGAATATGAAAGCACATCCCAACAGCGACTACCCTCACACTATTCAAAACAAGTAACAGAGCGAGTGGCAATGATCAGTGCGTTAAACATGATGGAAGGACACACTGCCAACATATTTTCCAATTCTGCATATGTTACATCAACAATACATTCAGGGTTGACATGCTGGGAAAGGAGAGGCTTCCGGAGAAGTGACAGGTCCCCTACACAACATGCAGAGCTGCTCAAAGAGTTAATTGAGGCATTAAAAGTACCAGTACAAGTGGCAATAATAAAATGTGCCACCCACACAGGTAGACAAGACAGAATATCATTAGGAAACAAAATGGCTGACAATGCAGCGAAAGAAGCAGCCTACTTACCTGAAGGAAGTATAAGAAGGTAGCCAGGGGAAAAAGTACGAGCCCCATCCATGGCAGCAGAAAGGAAGGTGAGTGAAGGAGTGTGAGAGGGTAGTTTTAACACAATACCCATTGTCCAAATTCATAGAACTGCAAGGAGAGGTCGCAAAAGAAGACTTAAGGATACAGCATGGGTGCTCACTCTCACCCACAGACTTTATTTGGAGACAGAATAGCACAGCAAAGCCTGTAATGCCCAACAAATTGCTAGTTGTAGCACCGGAAGTTGCACTACCCCACCCATAAATCTAAAGAAAGTATAGTGGCAGAAATAAATGAAGGATGGTATGTCTATGTGCCATATTTGCATGAGAGAGTGTCAGAATACATAGGAAACTGCGTGACATCTCAACAATTTCTGTATGGTTATACTTTGAAAATGATATGGGGAATAATACCCTAGCCGGAGGGGCCCTTCTGGCACTTGAATGTCGACTATGTTGACATGCAAGACAGGTATGCCTCCTATAAGTACATGATTACTGTTGTCTGTCCATTCTCTCGTTGGCTTGAGGTGGGACCCTGTGCAAAAAACAATGTGAAATCTGTGGCCAAATTGTTGGTGAGGGATGCGTTTCCAAGATGGGGAGTATGCAAGCAGATCAAGTTGGATAATAGCCAGCATTTCGCCAACAACCTTTTTCATGAGATTACATGTCTCTCATGGATAAAACATAAGCTTTGTGCAGTGTACCGCTGCAGGCGAACCAGACTGTTGAATGGATCAATGGCTTACTTAAAGAAGACTAGGCGAAGCTAATCTCTTCTCTGTGCCAAAATTAGATTTCTTGACTCTCCCTTACACTTTCTGCCCTCTGTAACTCACCCAGTGTGGATCACCACTTGACTCCACACAAAATTGTAACAGGTAGGAGGATGCATTTGCCTGTCCCTCCCACACATTCAATTTCAGATGTTAACACTAGTTCATAGTAAATGAAAGCATACCTGACAGAAATGACATTTGTTCTTCGCTACATCTCCCGCCAGGTTCAGTGACCTACATGTCAGCCGACCAACGGTGAAAGACACACAAGAACACACCAGTGAGAGGACTTTCCGCAAACACAGCTTCTCTATTCACGAAACTGAGCTCTTGTGTGCAACGTGGTGCGAAAGTGGATTGAAACCATTCAATAAACCGATGGACAAAAATACTGTGCTACGCTACACCAGTTTCCATCCCTGACATGTGCGCAACAACCTCCCATTGGGTCAGTTTCTCAGGCTGAAAAGAAATAGTACCAAAAGAGCAGACTTCAAAATAGAAGTCAACAAAATGCAGAAACGCTTCACCCACAGAGGCTATCCCATCAAAGTTACAACCAATCCTCTGAAGAGGGCCAGTAACAATAACAGAGATGCACTTTTGGAATTTAAAGAACAGAGAGTTGAAAAAAGAAAACTGAACGCATAGTGTTAAGAAAAGAATTGGAAGGCATTGGCACATCATGGAAAAGGGTGATCAACCTTGTTAAGGGACTTCAATTCAGCAATGGAACTAAGTCAGTGCCTTGTCTGGGATTGCTCAAGGGAAGCCCTTATTTATATATTTTTATGACAAGTTATAATCTGGATGATAAATCCTTATATAACAACCCTCTCTTTGAATCCCCCTGACCTCACTGAGCCAAGAAGTAGGTTTGTTTTGCAATTTAAAAGATTTATTGAAAATTAAACAATATATATATATATATATATCACACTTTTATAATAAATTAATATTTGATATCACACTTAAGAATATGATGTTGATCAACAATGGATAATCTTACACTAGCACACTTATTTTATTACTTAGGAGTTGGTATGGAAAGGATAAGGTAGCAGAGAATACTTTTATGGTTTCAAGGAATACAGTGATGGAAAAGAATGCAGCACAGGAATAACCTTGATTTGATTTCAACAAAAGACAATGTAATCAATGTAATTTCCCCTTTTGGCAATTCACCCCCCTTCCCCCTTTTGCAATATAAAAAGATGGAAAGAAGAGCACACAGTTCTCAGGAATACAATCAAATGTAGTTCAAAGTTCCCGTTCCCCCCAGCAAGCTTAGAGAAACAGGGATGATTTTAAACACAGACAAAAGTACTTTAATTGTGGTATGCAAAGAAGGGAAAAATATGCTAAAAATGATTTTAATTCCCTATAAGAGATTCAGGGTGGGTGATAGCTACTTTAAATTAGTTCAGGATCACTTTAGAAATGCTCTATGAATGATTATCAGGTTGCAAACGAATTTCAGCAAAGGAAAGCAAGAAGCTGCTATTTTGACAAGTGAAGAAATTTGAGCCAAATCGCACCACTTTTTCCGAGTGCGTCGAGCACGATTACGGAAAAATTATAATGAATAGAAAGTCAGTTCTGGGTTCTTTAGAGAGCCTAAAATCTTAGCTTTAAAATGAAAGTTAAAACTCGCTCCTAGCACAAACAAGTTCAAGAGATACGGACAATTTTGTGAAGGTAGATTTTCAGAAATGAAATTACAGTTTCAGAATGACAGATGACAGTTTTGCAGCTGTGAACTCACAGAATAGACACACGATTCCTTATGATGCAGTTCTAATAGGTTAAAATAGTTTGAATTAGATTATTTTAAACTACGAGATTGGTTTTGCACAGTTCTGGCTGAGTACCAACAGTATGAATTTGAAATAGCCCACCAGGGTCTGGTCAGGTTGGGACTGGACTCCGGGTGGTTGGTTCTGAAGTTACAGCTACCTGGGTCAGCTCTGCTCTGCTGGTCTGGATCTCTGGTTCTGCTCAGAGCGATCTGGTCTGGTCTCTCTGGATACAGCACTACTTTCTGGGTCTGCTACCGGTTCTGGCAAATGTTCTTGGCAAAGAATCCAACAGCTCGCCCGGCTGTAGAATAGTTTGGTTGGATTGCTGGATTCTGAAGGCCTGCTGAGAAGAGTTCTCAGCTTGTGGTGCAGGCCTTTGCTTTAAGTTCTGTAGTCTATCTGGAGTCTAAGTTCTGGATCTCTGGATGTAAAGTCTGCAATCTGGATGTGAAGTCGTCCGTCAAAATGCTCCGCAAGAAAGTGGAAAGTCAATGTCTCGCCTGTCCAAGCAGTCTCTTTTTATGTGTTTTGAAAGTGGGTGTGTGCGTGGGCATAACTAAGCCTGCCCCTCACAACTTATCATTGGCCAAGCTCTCCTCTCTCCCTTGATTGGGGGAAGGAAATGGAGTGTCATCGTGATGAGGTAGTTTATGGGTCAGAGGATCCACCCCAGGTCAATTTGCACACAAATATATTCTTGATCCAAATGCATATTTATCTATGTACAAATTTTCTAATATTATATGTCCAGTTAACATATTTTCTGTACCACCAAACCATCCGATCCCTCTCTTTGTAAGATGTTGTGTCTGCTTCTGACAGAATTCTGCCCTTTTAATCCAGATAACGACCTCTAAACCTTTCCAGATTTTACACAAATGTGCACAAGGAATATGGGTATCAGATGATAAGGTGTCAGATTTTTCACATACATACATTTGGAGTAACAACCTATTTTCCGCTACTATCCCCAAGAACATACCACAGAGTCCTAATACCTCTTAAAATGTGCACAGAAAAATCACAAGAATAATGATATTATTTATATAATTTTTACAAGTCCGTATTATGAATTATCCATCTTTTTAAAATGATGCTCTGGCCCAGAGGGGTGTGGTTTCCCAAAGCACATGGTGGAATTTCTGGTTTGTCCACTTCCTCCAACTCAAGTTGCTCACAGAGACACTGCCCCTCCCAGTTTCTCTCAAGGAAGGCTCATTGTTCAGTTTCCTGCAGTTCCCAGCTGCTCCTCCCCTAATCCAATCAGAGAGGTGCCATCTCCCTTTGGTGAGGGCAGGAGAATGCAGGGCAGGCCTGGGAACATTTGTTGAGCAAGTTTCAACTCCCGTCGGGGGTAGTTGTCAGGCAGAATTCAATCTCTTTAAGCCAGGCTTCAGCTAAATGTCACTTTTGGTCCCAGTTTTTCTTCATCCAAATCAAACTTACAATTTTTACACATGCAGCTAGAACGCTGATTCTAAGTTCAAAACTATGACATTTAACAGTTGCAAACTATGTGACACTCAACAGTAGGTCACTCATTTATTTTAATCATTTAGATTTTAGTGTCTTTCAGTCCAATTTAACTTAGGCTGCTGACATCCACAGCTCAGCCAGTTTTGTTATAAACATTGTTTTGGGCTCTTCATCTTTCCAGATTTTGTACGCACACAAGACTACATTCTGCCAAATGTCTGCTGGTGTTCAGTGAGATTTTTGAATATCTTGCAATGTTTAAAATAGGCATTTTTAGCTTGCATTTCAGAGAAACAAAGGTGATTTCAAAGCGCTTTCTGAGCTAACAGGCACGGCTGTTTTTTCCTTTGGCACCATGTTTCACTCATGGTGCTTCTGACCCATCACGCTCGCACTGGTGGGTGGCAGATCAGGCGACCATTTTGGTGTGCGCAAAAACTGCATGGTTTTCCTGGATTCTGGCGCAATGTGGGCTTTTTCGGCCATCTTGGATTTTCTCAGCCCACAGCCCCAAATGTTGCAGCATAATAACTCGAACATGGGTCAAAACCCCTGACAAGCCCCACGCCCGAGTGCGCTTTGATTTCGAATCGAGGGGGAGTCGGGTGCAAAGGATGTTTTGATCCACGCGCTGGGATGTCTGCACCATGTTCTTCCGATTCCGCAGATGACAAAGTTCAGCATCTTTTCCTCCATCAGGGTGGATCGATCGGTTCTCCTCGCCGGTCCTGATGGGAGTATTGGGCGGTACCCTGGGCCCCTCGGATCTTTGCTCCCGGTCCCCAGGTCGTCTTCTGTGGTCAGTCTCCAGGTGTTCTTTCTCCTAGGATGACAAAGCAAAGCGGCAATACCTATTCGTAGACATTTCTCCCCCACTATTGATATAGTGGGGTGGCATATACATTTTATAAATCAATAGACATTTACATTCTTATTTAAAAAAACATGATATAATTATAAGACATTTTCGTTCAAGAATCATAATATTTTAGAGACTATATGTGGGATATTTTAGGGTTGGAACTGAATTACTCTGGAGCGGCCCCTCTGGTATTGCAGAGGACTCCTCCAGTTGCTGCAGAGTGAGCATGGGATGGCAACACTTTAACTGATTTATATGGACCCACTTGTCTTCCCCTTCTGCCACACTACCTTTGGGGATGCGGATCTTGTAGGCAACTGGGGAGATCTTATCTATAATTTCAAAAGGTCCCTTCCATGTAGGCAAACATTTTCGCTGTTTGGCCTGGTTTCTTTGGAAATTGTATAGATAGACCCGGTCTCCCACATTATATACTTTCCTGGAAGTTTTCAAATCGTAATGGGTCTTCATGCTATCAGCTGATCGTTCTAGATTTCGCTGAGCATAGGCAAAAGCATGTTGGAGGTGTTTCCTTAAATTCTCCACATACTCATGAGTTGTGGAGGCATTTATCAATGTTTGCTCTTGGGTTCTGTAGAGCAAATGCTGGGGAAGCACCATCTTGCGTCCAGTCATCAGCTCAAATGGTGACATTTTAGTTGCAGATGAAGGGGTAGATCTGATGGCCATTAGGACCAGAGGTAATCTTGGCCCAGAATCTGCCACAAACTTCTTTAAGATGCTCACTATGGTTCTGTTGTATTTCTCCACTGCACCAGAAGAGGCTACCCGGAAAGCAATATGAAGCTTCCTTTTAACCCCCAGTATCTCCCACATCTTAGTCATTACTTCGCTGGTAAAATGGCTACCTCTGTCTGACTCAATCCTTTGGGGTAGACCAAAATGTGAAAAGATGTGGTTGATCATCAGGGCAGCTGCTGTTTCTGCCTTGCAGTTTGGGGCCGGGAGACATTCCACCCACTTGGTAAACAAGCATGTGACCGTCAACATGTACTTGTTTCCCCTAGAGGAGAGAATCACGGGGCCTACGAAGTCGATTTGCAAATCTGACCATGGCAGTCTCATCCCCCTCTTTTGGAGAGGCGCCCGGTGTGTGAGGGATGTTGGCTGAAATTGTGCACACACAAGACACCCCTTCAAGTATTGGCCGAGGTCCTGCCCCATGTGTGGCCAGTATGCAACCTCTCTTAAGATCTCAAGTGTTGTATGAAAACCCCTATGACCGGCGGTGGCCGCATCATGGGCGTGACTTAACATCAGGCTTAGGAATGAGGTAGGGACCACCCACTGATCATGACCAGCTTGGGATTTCCTTACCAACAAACCGTCTTGGATTCAGAACATTTTTGGACATTTCATCAACACTCTTAGGTCCTCTTTCCCAATGTAATCGTTATCCGTCAGGGGAAAGTTCTCAGGGTCCTCAATGTGTTGGTAAAACTTACCAATTATTGGATCCCCCGTCTGAGCCGTAATCAAATCAGCATCTGGTGTCCCCTTACTCCATTGTGCAGTTGAAAGATCATTGTGAGCGTTTGTCTGGGACCTAGTGATAGCAGTGACCTGGATTTCCCCCAACAGGGACTCAATCTCTATTATATTCCCTTGGATGGCCCTGGTTTTGGCCAGCTGATCAGCTAAGTCATTTCCGGTTTTGTCTGATCCCTCTACTTTGGAATGACCCTTGATCTTCTTCCAGTAGATGGTCATCCCATTCGAGGTGACCAGATCATCAATGTTTTGAATTAACTTCCCATGTTTCAAGGGTTTGTTATTAGCACATAACATGCCTCTGGTTCTCCAATTAACCAGGTGCTCCACGAACCTGTTCCGTACATAATCTGAATCTGTGATTATGACCAGTTCGTGGAGTTGATGTTGAACAGCAGTGAGGATGGCTTGATGCACAGCCATCAATTCTGCCACCTGACTACTTCGGGGACCAATTTTGTATCCAGCGGAGGGTTCTGGGGACTCATTCACCCATGCATTCCCAACACCGGCCACCAGTTCTTTCTCCCCATTGTTGTCAACATGGTAAGAGCATCCATCCACATAGACAGTGGGCATTCCCTCACACTTGTCTTCTTCAAAGACTTTGTGTGGGGAATTAAGGTATGCCTCCATGTTGTCCTTGATTTTTAGACTTTCGTCCTCGAGACAGTTTTCTCTGGCACAATCATGCAAGTCAGCCAGCCCTTGCGCGAGGGGACTCTTCTTGTTTTGGCCATATCTGACCTCCACAGGAAAGCCTTGCATTGACAGAATCCAGGAAGTAATTCGGGAATTACTCACATTTCCGGCTCGGATTCTGTCACTTTGCAGATATTGCAGGGGCTGGCGTCAAGTCTCCACTATGATGTGTTCCTCCTGGATGAACGGGCGGTAATTCTTCAATGCCCACACCGTTGCCAGGAGTGCCTTCTCACAATCGTTGAATTTTTCCTCCAAAGAGGATACATTTTTGCTCGCATAAGAGATTACTTTATTGTTCTTGTCATGCTTTTGGTATAATACTGCCGTCAAGCAAGTATTAGAGAACCCTGTCTCCAGGAAAAACTCCTTGTTACTGACAGGGTAAGCTAGGCAGAGCGCTTGTGAGAGGCTTCTTTTGAGCTGTTTTACTGCCTTGGATTGTTCTGGACTCCATTCCAACTTTACCCCCCCCCTTCAAGAGATGAATCCGGGGTCTGGTGATCTCTGCGTAGCCCTCAATGAACTTTCTGCTGTAATTAGTCAGTCCAAGGAGGCTCCTTGGTTCCCGCAAAGTTGTGGGGTCTTTCAGTTTCTGAAGTGCTTCCAATTTCTTTTCTTGGGGACAGAGACCCTGAGGAGTAATCTCATGCCCCAAGAAATTAACACGGGTTCTACACCACTGTGCTTTCTGAAAGGAAAGTTTTGCTCCGGCGGCCCTCAACTGGGTCAGAGCAAAATGGATCTCTGCTATATGTTCCTCCACAGTTGAACTTTTGATGAGGACATCATCTACATAAGCCAGGTTACCCCTCGCACCCAGGTCGGGCATTGTCTTATGTAGGAAAATGTTGAATTCATTGCCGGAGTTGAGGTCTCCGAAGGGAGTCTGGGTCCATGTGTACTGCTGGCCCCCAAAGTTAAAAGCCAGATTTTATTGGTCCTCCCTACTGACAGGCACAGTCCAGTACCCATTGGTCAGGTCTATTGCAGTGAATACCTGTGACCCCTGAATCTGGGCCAGCCCTTGGTCAATGTAGGGCAGAGGCCATCAGGAAGTATGGACCAGTTTGTTGAGCTCCCTAAGGTCGGCGCAGAGTCTCCACTGGCCGTTTGGCTTCAACATTCCCAGCAGCTGATTATTGAAGGTGCTGTGTACAGGACGGATTATTCCCCGGGACTCAAGGTTCTTAATTATTTCAGTAAGGGACTCCATTGATGTGAGAGGCAAGCGATATTGCTTCACAAACACTGGACTCATGCCAGGGTCCGTGGGAATTGTTGTTGTGTGGATGTCGGTGCGACCACAGTCATATGAGTCTACCGCAAATAGATCTTGGAAATCCAAGAAAACTTGTTTCAACTTTTGCTTCTGTTCCAGAGTCACACAGGCATCAGCTAGGTTGACTCTCTCTTCCACCATCTGCCTGAAGCCTGGAAAGACCTCTGGTTTTGCTATCTCAGCGGCCTCCTCCAGCTGGGTGGAGAAGTGCCTGGTCAGAGTGCTGATTTGGACCGGAGGCTTCAGGTGGGAAAGGCAGCCCTCATGGACCTGGAAAATCACCTCATCCCCTCTGAAGTCACAAGTCACATCTTCCTTACCATAAGGGCAAGAAGTGTACTCCAGGAAGTTCCCCCCATGCCGGGTAAAGATCCTGTCTGGTGTTGTATTGTCATTGCTGTCACTGTCAAAACAGTCCTTGGGGATTGGTCCTAACAGTTCATTTCCTAAATCAATGGAGAAATGTCGGTCATCAACCGCCATTCCAATAATGGTGCCTACGGCTAGAGTAATACTCTGTAAGTCGCTGTTATCCACCTCTATTTGAATGGTGCCATGTTCTATGCTGACTAATGGTGTTGGGTTTACCCCCAACCCTTGCTGTTGGAGAGAAGCATTTAGATGAATATAAGCTTCAGGGTATTTCAATTTTTGTCCTCTTTTAACTTTCACTTCCAGGGAGAATTGTCGGGTCCTTTCTGGGAGGGTGACTTCCTCTTTAACCTGAATTTCAACTGCGTAAGGTAGCAATTGAGCTGACCTAAATGCTTTTTCTGGATCATCAAAGCCCATGGGATTATCTGCTAATCAGGACCAAGCTTTGAAGTTTATTAGGTCCAAACTAAAGGCAAAGCGATTGAGAATGTCACTGCTTAAGTAAAAGGCGGTAGAGACGTCTCGCACGACCCAACAATTATGGACTATGCTCTTGTTGCCAATGGAGATTTTGAGCATACACCTGCTTGGCAGGAGATGTTTGGAATTGGGTGTTTCCAGATCCATTTGCCATTTGTCTATCAGTTTGAATGTGGGAATGGCTGGATCTTTTGAGAGTTGGCGGAACATGGCTTTGCTGATAAAGCTCTTACCGTTGTTCACACACACTCGGGCGAGAACAGAGTCCTTCCCATCATTTAACTGAACAAGGACGAACAACTACTCTCCAATTTTCTGAATATCAGCCAAGCTCTGAGCTGATTTCACATCTTTCTGGACTATCGGAGTGGGAATGTCTGATTGTGGATTAGTAAAGAATTTAAGAGTGTTTCCTTCCAGTGTTGAATACCACCTTAAACTGGAAGGAAGGTTGATTTTTTCCAAAATAGAGAGGACCCCCCATCACCAGTCTGTTGTCCTACTGCTATTACTGTCACATCTGGAATTTGGTTGCTCTGGAGGTGAAAATCTACTTGGTCAGGTTTTTGTTCAACCATGTGGCATGTGCTGTTTAAACTAATATGGTTGACACTCTGTTTTAATTCTATTGGTCGGCTAGTCTGAGTCCAGAGGACCTTGTTTACGCAATCTATTAGGGGTGACAACCTTCTCAGGAGGTCATTCCCTAGTAAACAAGGGGTGCCCTCTGGAGACACTACTATGACCGGGTGTTTCACCTTGTGTCGGCCCATATTTTAATGTCCAAATCTGCAGTCCCCTCTATGGGAATTTCCTTCCCGTCAAAGTTCTGGAGTTGTCCAGGAAGAGAGGTGAGAGGAATACGGTAATTCTCCCCACTTCCTGCATTTAGTCCATCAAAGGCCCTTTTGGACAGCAGAGTAGCTTGGGATCCAGTGTCCACCAGTGCCAAAATTGTACCCTGCCCCTGTACTTGTACCAGGGAATAGTATCTTCCCTCCTTCTCCTCAAGGGGGCACAGATAATGCACATTTTTGGACAACTGGTGGGCTAATTTTCTGGTTTTGGACATTGGGAGAGAAGAGATATGGGCAGAATTCTGTGGAGAAGAAGAGGACCAAAGTCCAATGTTTGAGTCATGGGAATCTGCAAGAAAAAGTTGGCAACTTGAAAGAGGATATTCGAGTTCCCCTGGTTCCAGTCCTGGGCCGCCCCCCCCTTTTTGGAGGCAGTCACCAGAATGGGTTTGAACCCGGGGATTTTGATGCTAATGGTTCTGGGATAGAATGATGGGCGGCGACAGCTCAATCCCCACATCTACCCAGTCTATTGATGCGGTTTTGGGTTCCCCTGGTTCCGGTTCTGGGCCACCCCCCCTTTTTGGAGGCAGTCAACAGGATGGGTTTGGACCAGGGGTTTTCAGTCTTGTTGGTTCTGGGATAGAATGATGGGCGGTGACAGCGCAATCCCCACATCTACCCATTCTGGGTTAGAATCCCTTGGGACCCATTTTTCCTTGGGAGGAGTTCCTCCATCTCTGAAGGAGAAGATCCTTTTCCCAGGATCCTCTGAGGATCCCTCTCCCTCAAATTGGAAGACATGTACCTCCTACACAAAATGGATCTGTTTGGGTCCTTTCTTTCTCCTACCTCATCTCTGCTCCTTAGGTGGCAGACTTTCAGGGGTACGAGATTTTGTTTCCGGTTCCTGGGTTTCCAGGGGCTGTTTACAAGTGGGGAAGGAAGCTTCCTCCAAGGCTTTACACCCCCCTTCCACTTGTGCCTCCTCCCTGGGAACCGGTGGGTTATCGGGGTGCTGCCCCGTTATTGTTCTGGAGCACCAGGCCCAGAGTTTGGGGCATTCTGCGGTGGCATGCTCATCTGAGGGTTCTGTTGAGCCCTCAGTATGCGACCCAGATCCCGTGCCATATTTTGGACCTGGCGCTCTAACTGTGAAACCCGCTCAGGCAGATACAGGGTTCTATTTTCTCCCCTGGGCTGATCCCAGGAAGGGTAGCTATCCCTTCTCTGGTAGTACCCCGGGTTGGGAAGATTTGTGTACCCCACCACCCTTGGCCTCCCTTCTCCCGGATTCGGTTGTCTGGGCTCAGGGAACTGGGGAAAGAAGGATGGGTGATTTTGGGGCTGGAAGTTGGGTGGATACCTGGGGAACAAGTTCTGCCCAGGATTTGGTGAATTTCTGCCCTCCTGGGGGAAGTGTGGAGGGAAGTTCCCTGGGTTGGGCGCTTGGTTGGATCCCTCCCCTTTGGCCGGAGGAGTCCATACATAACCCAGGATTGGACTGTTTCCCTTATAGCGGGGACTTACATAGTCAGGGGAGCGAGGGACCCCATTTGTGGGACTACCTCCTTGACTCCCTGTCTGTGACTGGCCCGTGGGCCTTCTGGGCTTAGATTTATTCAGTGAAGGCAGGTGTTTAGGCCCCCCCATCTCCAAATCTAAAATGGGGGCAACCTTTACCTCTGCCACCTTTGCAGCAGCAGGGGTGCTGTTGGTGTTGGGTTTTTTGGGCTGATTCTTATTTTCCACCGGTTTCTGCACCTCATAGATGCGGGTGGCTTGCTCAATGACCCAGTCTAAAGATCTCTTCTCGTGAAAGTCTCTCACGAGCTGGGTCATTATGTATTTGGGTAAGGCATGGAAAAACGTATTAACAAATTATTTACTGTCCGTGCGTACCCTTTTTGTAGTCTGCGCAAAAGCACGCTTTAACTCCTGCACAAATTCTTGTGGGGCCTGATCCTCCCCACATTGCAAATTGTAGGCTGCCTTGCGAGCCTCTTGGGGATTTCTGTGAACAGAAAAATGTTTCAAGATGGCCGCCCTGTAGATGGACCATCTTGAATGATTTTGGTCCTCCAGCCCCGCAAAGAAACTGGAGTATTCTGGGGAGAATGTCCATTTTACATACTGAATGGAGCTACTGCTGTCTTTCAGATGGAAAGTCTCCATCATTTGCTCATAAAGCTCCAAGTGTTCCCAAACAGAATACTTGGCGTTCTTGTGATAAGGGGTGATGACACTCCTTATTGGCTTGATCTGCTTTAAGGGGTCCTTAAGCAGGGCCCTTTTTTGCCTTATTGGCCTATTTGGTTCGGGTGACCCTGGTCCATTCATCCAGAGGTGCCCGTCTGGTCTTCCAGGTTTTCCTGGATTCTGCAAGCCTGGGAATGGCTGGAAGAATGTGGGGACCTAGTCTCCTGCATCCTGGGCCGCTCAGAGGAGTCTTCAGATCCCTCCTTGCTGCCAGGATTTGATGGGTACCCCCCCACTGACCTAACTGGGCAGAAGTTTTCAGGATGCCCTTAGTGGGCCTACTCTCCTGGGGTTTCCCACTAAATTGCACTGTGCTTAGGTTCCCATACCCGGATGCCTGCCCATCCATTCCTGGGAGGTACTGGCCTATGAACCCCATACTTTTGGCTGGATAGTAATCTGCCCTCCCTGTGGCCCTGTGCTCATGTGCGCCAGGGGACACGGGGGTTGCAGAGTCCAAGGACTGAGAGAGATGATGGCCTCTGGTACTAGGGCTCCTGAGGTTATGCTCAGGTGTTTCCCTTTCCCAGCGAACTTCATCTCTGTCAGCCCCTGCTCCCTGTTGCAATGCAAGAGCCTGCGCTTTCAGTTCCTCAGTTAAGGCCTTACTAGACTCTATCAGTCTCTCCTGCATGGCTACCTGTTGCTGGAGTCTATCATTGTGATGACAGAGAACCTCATTTTCTCTCTGCGCCTCCTGATTGGTCCTAGAATACTGGGCCAGTCTTTGCTGCAGGAGGGTTACCTCCTGAGTCCCATCCCTACTGGCCTGTTTCTTTCTTGCCAGAGCATCTTCGACCCTCCTGGTGTGCTTTAACAAGTTCTGGTGCTCTTTTTGGAGGTCACCCAGCCCCTGGAAGGCCAGGTGATTTTCTTCAATTTTTTCTTTTAA
The DNA here is from genome assembly GCF_040938575.1 of Ambystoma mexicanum. Lineage (NCBI taxonomy): Eukaryota > Metazoa > Chordata > Amphibia > Caudata > Ambystomatidae > Ambystoma > Ambystoma mexicanum. The sequence continues at coordinate 1,268,370,135 of NC_090931.1, read as the reverse complement.
TTGGCAGAATTCCTGGCCTAAGGTGTCCCTTTCCTGACTAAGAGCCTGCATCTGTGCTGCCAGGTCATCCCTTTGCCTATGAAAGGCACCAGCTTTCTGGCGTTCTTGATCAAACTCTGCCTGGGTATCCAGGTCTTTCAAAATCAATGTATTGCTTTCCTCTTTCTCTCTGTCTAGTCGGATTTGCAGGGTGGCTACCTGCTCTGTGCATGCCCTGTTAAAGTCTAGTTTTTGCTCCAGCTTTTTCTGGCTCTGCAGTAGGGAATCTAAACCTTCTTGGTACTCCTTCTGCAAGGCCAGAAATCTGGTATCCTGGTCAGCCTTTTCCTGTTGCAGGATATCCATATCCGCCTTTATTTTAATGATGTACTGTCTACTCACATTTTCTGACTCCTGGCTCCTCTGCAGCCTCTGCTCAGAAGAGACTAGGTCAGATTGGGCCTTCTCTAATGCCATCAGTTGCCTATTTGCCAGATCTTGGCCTTCAGCACATTTGTCCTGTATGGCTCCCATATATAAATATAAATATGCCGCTACCCTGGCAATCTTGTTGTGCTCATCCTTGGCCTTAGGGGCCATATATAGTTCACTCAGGGCCACATGTAAGGGACCCTGATCTATCCATATATCTGACCCTGTTTCAGTGATCTGGGGTGCGATTGCCTGCAACCAGACCGCCTGGTCCTGATGAGCCCACTCACCTCTCACAAATAGCTTATGTAAGAGGTGTTCTCTGGCTATTTTGATATCTACCAAGGTCATCATTCTGGAATTTGATTTCCTTCCTGACTTACAGAAGTTTGTATTTTATTTTGCAAAACAGACCGTTTCCTTAGAGCGTTCCTTTGAGGGGTGTTTTTACAGTGTAACACGGTGTGGTGTTCCAACAGAATTTATATATCCTGTCAATTAGCACACTGTTTTAATCTGCACAAGTGATAGATCTAATCCAGAATCCCAGACGAGCCCCCAAATCTTGTTAAGTGACTTCAATTCAGCAATCCCACTAAGTCAGTGCCTTGTCTGGGATTGCTCAAGGGAAGCCCTTATTTATATATTTTCATGACAAGTTATAATCTGGATGATAAACCCTTATATAACACCCCTCTCTTTGAATCCCCCTGACCTCACTGAGCCAAGAAGTAGGTTTGTTTTGCAATTTAAAAGATGTATTGAAAATTAAACAATATATATATATATATATATATATCACACTTTTATAATAAATTAATATTTGATATCACACTTAAGAATATGATGTTGATCAACAATGGATAATCTTACACTAGCACACTTATTTTATTACTTAGGAGTTGGTATGGAAAGGATAAGGTAGCAGAGAATACTTTTATGGTTTCAAGGAATGCAGTGATCAAAAAGAATGCAGCACAGGAATAACCTTGATTTGATTTCAACAAAAGACAATGTAATCACTTTTACCCTTTTGGCAATTCAACCCCCCCGGTCCCCTCTCATGCAATATAAAAAGATGGAAAGGTGAGCACACAGTTCTCAGGAATACAATCAAATGTAGTTAAAAGTCCCCGCTCCCCCCAGCACGCTTAGAGAAACAGGGATGATTTTAAACACAGGCAAAAGTACTTTAATTGTGGTATGCAAAGAAGGGAAAATATGCTAAAAATGATTTTAATTCCCTATAAGAGATTCAGGGTGGGTGATAGCTACTTTAAATTAGTTCAGGATCACTTTAGAAATGCTCTATGAATGATTATCAGGTTGCAAACGAATTTCAGCAAAGGAAAGCAAGAAGCTGCTATTTTGACAAGTGAAGAAATTTGAGCCAAATCGCAAATCGCAGCACTTTTTCCGAGTGCGTCGAGCGCGATTACGGAAAAAGTATAATGAATAGAAAGTCAGTTCTGTGTTCGTTGGAAAGCCTAGAATCTGCGTCTGGTCTCTCTGGATACAACACTACTTTCTGGGTCTGCTACCGGTTCTGGCAAAAGTTCTTGGCAAAGAATCCAACAGCTCGCTGTAGAATAGTTTGTTTGGATTGATGGATTCTGAAGGCCTGCTGAGAAGAGTTCTCAGCTTGTGGGTTAGGCCTTTGCTCTAAGTTCTGTAGTCTATCTGGAGTCTAAGTTCAGGGTCTCTGTATGTAAAGTTTGGAATCTGGATGTGAAGTCGTCCGTCAAAATGCTCCACATGAAAGTGGAAAATCAATGTCTCGCCTGTCCAAGCAGTCTCTTTTTATGTGTTTTGAAAGTGGGTGTGTGCGTGGGCATAACTAAGCCTACCCCTCACAACTTATCATTGGCCAAGCTCTCCTCTCTCCCTTGATTGGGGGAAGGAAATGGATTGTCATCGTGATGAGGTAGTTTATGGGTCAGAGGATCCACCCCAGGTCAATTTGCACACAAATCTATTCTTGATCCAAATACATATTTATCTACGTACAATTTTTCTAATAATATATGTCCAGTTAACATATTTTCTGTAGCACCAAACCATCCGATCCCTGTCTTTGTAAGATGTCGTGTCCACTTCTGACAGAATTCTGCCCTTTTCATCCAGATAACAACCTCTAAACTTTTCCAGATTTCACACAAATGTGCACAAGGAATATGGGTATCAGATGATAAGGTGTCAGATTTTTAACATACATACATTTGGAGTAACAACCTATTTTCTGCTACTATCCCCAAGAACATACCACAAAGTCCTAATACCTCTTAAAATGTGCACAGAAAAATCACAAGAATAATGATATTATTTATATAATTTTGACAAGTCCGTACTATGATTTATCCATCTTTTTAAAATGATGCTCTGGCCCAGAGGGGTGTGGTTTCCCAAAGCACATGGTGGAATTTCTGGTTTGTCCACTTCCTCCAACACAAGTTGCTCACAGAGACACTGCCCCTCCCAGTTTCTCTCAAGAGGAAGCCATTACGACCCCCCCTAATTTAACAATTGCCTGAGCCAAGGAAGGCTCATTGTTCAGTTTCCTGCAGTCCCCAGCTGCTCCTCCCCTAATCCAATCAGAGAGGTGTCATCTCCCTTTGATGAGGGCAGGAGAATACAGGCCAGGCCTGGGAACATTTTTTGAGCAAGTTTCAACTCCCGTCGGGGGTAGTTGTCAGGCAGAATTCAATCTCTTTAAGCCAGGCTTCAGCTAAATGTCACTTTTGTTCCCAGTTTTTCTTCATCCAAATCAAACTTACAATTTTTACACATGCAGCTAGAATGCTGATTCTAAGTTCAAAACTATGACATTTAACAGTTGCAAACTATGTGACACTCAACAGTAGGTCACTCATTTATTTTAAACATTTAGATTTTAGTGTCTTTCAGTCCAATTTAACTTTTGTTATAAACATTGTTTTGGGCTCTTCATCTTTCCAGATTTTGTACGCACACAAGGCTACATTCTGCCAAATGTCTGCTGGTGTTCAGTGAGATTTTTGAATATCTTGCAATGTTTAAAATAGGCATTTTTAGCTTGCATTTCAGAGAAACAAAGGTGATTTCAAAGCGCTTTCTGAGCTAACAGGCACTGCTGTTTTTTCCTTTGGCACCACGTTTCACTCATGGCGCTTGTGGCCCATCACGCTCACACTGGTGGGTGGCAGGTCAGGCGACCATTTTGGTGTGCGCAAAAACTGCGCAGTTTTCCTGGATTCTGGCGCAATGTGGGCTTTTTCGGCCATCTTGGATTTTCTGAGCCCACAGCCCAAAATGTTGCAGCATAATAACTCGAACATGGGTCAAAACTCCTGACAACCTGTACCCAGACCCATTATCGCCTTTAAAAGGAGCCGAAACATCAAAGACTTCATTATTGGCAATGCTATCAGTCTGAGACCAATGAGACAGAAAACACTACCGCAACAATGGGTTTTATCCGAGTTGGTTGGACACTACCCTTGTGGACAATGTTCCTGTTGCTCCTCAATTAAGAAAAGCACAATGATTGATTTAGGCTTGCAAACAAAAGACTCTTACGAACTGCAATTCCCATATGGTCATCTATGTCGTCTGTTGCCCTTGCAAAAAAGTGTACAGTGGTAAAAAAGGGCGAAAAGTTAAGGTACGGATAAGCAAGCACAAAAGCTGCATCAAAAACCACACGCCAAATGCTCCAGTAGTAGATCACTGGATTGAGCATGTGCATAGCGTTGAAGATCTGAAATGGTCCATCGTGTACAGACTGAAATTAGGAACTGACAAAAAAACTACTTGTGAACAAAGAACAATAATTCATCTTCTTAACCAATAGCATGCATCAGGATTAAATTACAAAATTGATTGGTGGTTATAATGTGATCTATTCGGACGACACTTACTTTTGAGAAGACCAGTCAGCACACAGTAAGCCATGATGATCGGCGACACAACATAAGACACTTTTATAATCTATAGTGTCACCGTGATCGACTATTCAAATCCAATACAAATTAATTTTAAAACGGAAAGTTCAAACAGATGTAAAACGAAAACGTGAAATGTTGGATAGTGATTGCGAGTTCCGCATATGAATGCAGACTACAGCTAGAACGCATGCAAACCACAGTGGGTGGAACAGCAAGAAACAAAAAGAGGACAGGCAACCACAGAATAAGGAAGCTGTACGTAGCCCTATAGAAATTCAACAAAAGGTTGTTTCATGCGTAAAAGGAACAACAAACAACGTTAGCCGTACTGACACCTGGAGGAGGTGATTGACCCACCGGATGAGTGTGCCACATTGGGAAACACAGATTGACGGTAAGACCTGTGCATAGTAAGTGTGAAGTAGAGTAGCAACCCCTGCAAGGCTGATGTTAACATGCCATGTAGCGTACTTCTTTTATCCAGTAGAAGAAGACGATCAAGACAACTGAGTTCCGAATAGAAGGGCTCTCGTTCAAATATGCCCCAGAATCAGCTCCATGCAACATGAAATAGTGGGGGAGAACTTACAGCAGTCGCCGCTAGTGGCCACACACTTAGGTAAGACTCCAACAGAAAGAGTGTGGTGAACTCATTTACGACGATAGGAACGTCATTTTTTTGTTATGAGACAACCGATTGAGGCCAAATGAAATCCGAAGGGGAAAGATACATTATTCACATACCCCGATTTCATGTCTCCCTGCATTCTTAGAAAGCCAGAGCGGGTTACCCGAAGTGAGAATAGATGGTGCATTAGAGACCCCAAAGTATGACCAAGTAGTCCGGTTGTAAAATACCCTCCTGAAGCTTTTCAAGTATCTACATTGCTTCACTTGGAGAAGCCATAGAAAACCATGACTAAGATTCCTCAAACTTGATATGTTGGTAAGGCAACTAGACGGTTTAATAACTGTGGGCTGCAGGATATGTGAGGAACAATCCACCGCAACACACTCAAAATATAACTTAAGTATGTCTTGTTTTTGTTGACGTCCAGCTTCCTATGTCGATTAAGCAACAAGGAGAAACTCCAGATGTAACGTCCAACGAGTGGATGAATTAAACCCACCCCAGTACGGATGTTTGGACACAAATGCTAGAATTTTTAGAATATTAAGGAGCCGGGGGGACGCTCTGACTGTGTTTTTCCTAGTAGTGCAAAACCGAATTGGTAGTGAATGCCCTATGCGTAACCGCCAGATTGGGGATTAGCACGCTGAGAGGACACCCCATTCAGGTGGCATCTCCACCGGGGACTAGTATTGAGAGGGACAGATTAACAGCCTAAACTAGAGTCAACTACTAAATAATACTGGCCCATGAAGTATAGATTATTGAGAGGAGAGGATGATTAGTTTTGAGAGATGAGTGGTGCAAAAATGATTATTTTGCACTAGGTACAGATTGAATTACCCAATATGGATGTTGTTTTGAGACTTAAACTCATGAACACATGGAAACTTTATATCCAATGTTTGTTGGTTTCGTTATAGGGGAAGACTTCGACATTTGCACAAGGAACTGACTTGCTGAAGGATTGAGGACTTGGACATTGAATCTAGTTTAGTTTAGTTTAGTTTCTTTATTTATACCGCGCGCCGAACCCTGGGGTAACTGGGCGCTGGAGACTTAGATGCAGTTACAACATGTCAGGAATATACAATATACAATAATACAAGACTGTGAAATAACATCAATAAGTGTGGAAGACCAGGTTATGGAAGACCAGGTTACAGGCTGGTCGACAGGGACATGCGGAGAGGAAGTACATTAGGCAGAGTTTCTGTTGGAAAGCCAAGTTTTAGTTTTGGCTCTAAAAGTCCAAAAGGAGGGTTCTGTTCTGAGGATTAGCAGCATAGCGTTCCATAGTTTGGCAGCTAGGACCAGGAAGCTGGCGCCGCCGGCTTTTTTTAGGGCGATTTTGGGAACGGAGAGGCAGTGTGGATGGCGTTCTGGTTGGTCTAGTTGAGGTGTAGTTGTGGAACTTGTCTGCAGGTATTTGGGATATAAACAAAAGAGGGACTCCAAAACGTACAGGCATTCAAATGGAGCAAACAGACATCTATAAACACAAGGGTGTGCCTGAACATACAAAGTCAAAAAATATCATTTGTGGAGCTAACAATATTATTCTCCTGGTAGCCTAAACAATAGATTAAATCAAATTCAATATTTTAATTTACTGGTCTCTCACAGGTCAAAGTAACCTTTATGAGAAAAAAGGGGAACAAGTACATTGGCATAAAAATATTATAAACTTGCTTTAATTGTTAGTTTGTAACTAGACAATGTGTCAATTTAATAAGTACATACAACATGAAAAACATACAAAAACAATGCAATTTACAAAGAGAAAAAAAACAGGACTATTTAATCCATACAATCAATGCGAGCAGAATTTATGCAAAGGTTCACAGAAGTAGGGGTACAACCCCACTAGGAAATACACATGGGAACCCAATATATGGGAACTGACAAAAAATGATTTGGTGTTAGCAAAACAGTGAATACATTTTAAATCATAAGAGTTTTCCGAGATAGCTAATAAAACTTAAACTATCCCTAGCTGACCCTTACTTGTCTAAAGGCTCAGATTAAACAATTTCGTAAAAATGGCACAGTACATGTGCCAACCAGAGCCTGATTATGGCTACAACAAAAAATATATATATATATCACACAGAATATTGTTTGCTAAGCCTAATTTTGGCTAACCATGTAAACAATGTCGCACAGTGCTGTGTGTTGAGCCAGATTTTGGCTGAAAAATAATTTCGACATATATAATGTCACCCAAACAGTCATTTATCTGCTGTGTTGTCACAGGCTGAAAGGGGGTGTACTACGCCTACCGCTATAAAGCGTGTATGTCCATGATGCCAAACCGCAGGAGAATGTAGTTCCTGCGACTATTACGTAGGACTAGTTGGTGTTTCGATGGTATATTAATGGGTAGCAACCACCTTCCTCAGGTACTGGGATCTTCACATTCAGCCTTAATACAGACAGCCTTAATGTAGGGGGTCCTCCTGAAAAGGTAGGGGACATTTTGTGAACTCAAAAGGTTTAACTTTAAATGGGAAGAGAACTAGAGAATATACCAATATATGGTAAAGGCATCAGGCCTCAGTACCCCAGAAACAAGTTGGCAGTACCCCCAGACAGAAAACTTGAAGGTTACCAGAAAGGCGCCCTTAAAGTGTAAAGAGCGTGCCCAAAAACTAAGTCACCTCTTGAGAAAAATAAGTGAAAGATGTGATCATATAGTGAAAAATGTGTGTGATAGAATACACAAAAATGCTGTGAAAAAGAAAGGCACATAAATCAAAACATGGCGGAACGTACCTCTGAGGGCACATCATGTGCTCACCATGCAAGATGTCGTGCATTCAGCACATTATTTGGTTTAGCAATTAGAAAACGAACTGAATCTGGAATTTTCACCTAAAGTGAAAGAGGAGGAGAACAAAGACATAAAGGTGGCGATAGTTTATGTGCAGCGGTAATTTAATACGGCTGGTGTGCAGGTATGGTAAAGGTAACAAGAACTCACCATATGAATATGTGGATGCCCAGGAAGCGCTTCGTATTTTGCGCAGGACACAAAAACTCCTAGCCTGGGGCTGGTGGTATCAGGCTATGGGTTGATGAGTATGGCAGTGCTGCATAATAGTAAAAAATGACAAGCCCAACATGTGAGTTAGGCAGTGTAAATAAAACGCCCAGCGCGTGGGTCAGTCATGGCTTAGTGAGAAGAGTAAGTAAAGTGGAACTTACTGTTGACTTCTACCATGTAGAAGCAGCAGATGACTTGCTTCTAAAGAAAGCTGTGGCTTGCTTCTGGAAAATGCTGCGTGTATACGCTATTCTTCATAGTGAAGAAAAAGGCAGCCAGTGGGGTGTAGTAGCACTCAACTGGAAGGCATGTAACACTGAATGGAAAAGATAGACAAAGAAAGAGGACTGGGACTAACAAAGTGAATTGGTAACACTGAATGAAAAAGGCAGACAAAGAAAGGGGACTTGGACTAACAAAGTGAATGGAAAGCAAAATGGAGCCCTTCCATGAATGACCGGACACAAACAAGGGACTAACACTAACATTGCAGGCTTGCTGAGACGTTAGTGAAGCCAGGCATTATTTACTATATGCAAAGGGTACTAATCCTAGGGAAAAAAACGTTAAAAAGTGAAAAGGGGCAGCACACCCCAAAGCATATGGAGTGTTAATTCTACCAAATTCGAAACTGCATGAAAGAAAATTGAAAACCAACCAATAATAAACATTGGTAAAAAGAAACATATAGAAATGCATAAATGCAAAAATTATGAAAAAAATTGTAAAAAAGTTTTTTTGAAGAGGACTAGTTAAACAATTAATTAAATAAATATTGCCTTAGTGCCAAAGCGGAGATAGCTCATTAAGACCATTGGAGATGGTGTCCAATTGGAAAATCCAACGAGCCTCCTTTGTGGACAGAGTTTGAGAGGGGTTGGAAGAGTTTTGACAACATCAATCACGCACCAGCGCAGATGCTCTGTAGAGTGGCCGTATTCCATGTAATGGCTCACTAGTGGTGAGTTAATTGACTTACATCGAATCCTGGAGCGGTGCTCCGTGATTCTAGTGTGTACTGGCCGTGTAGTTTTTCCAATATATTTAAGCCCACACGGGCATTCAATGCAATAGATAGCCCATGCAGTCTTGCAATTTGAATAGTGTCTCAGTTCCCAAAGTTTGCCATGCACCAGCACTGTTTTTGTCTTCATCGCAAATTTACAAATGGAGCAGGACCCGCAGGGAAAGTTACCCGTCAGTGGGCGAAGGTCCAACCTGGTCGTAGTGTATCTAGAAGATTTTAGTGAAGAGGAGGCATGGACTAGTTGGTCCTTGAGATTCTTTTGTCTCTTCATGGCGAAGATCGGCAATGGTTCAGCTGGTAAAGCTAATTGTGCCACTGACCAATGCTTCTTAATTGCTTTTTTGATGAGAAAGGAATGGGGACTATAGGTAAGGGCACATACTAGTTTGTCCTGTGGCTCCACATTTTTAGGTAGTAGCACGGTGTCCCGAGGGGTGAATCTTGCTCGTTTATTGGAATTGGTAATCAATTTTTTGGGGTACCCTCGCTGGCGGAATTTAGTGGTCAGGTTAGTAGCATGTTGGACATAATCTGCTATGGATGTACAGTTTCGTCTAATGCGTTGAAACTGGGAATAGGGTAAGTTTTCTTTCAGAGTGCGTGGGTGGTAACTGTCGTAATGCAGTAATGTATTACGATCTGTGGGCTTGGTAAAAAGAGAACAGACCAGTTGGTTGGCCTTATGTTGAATGAGTAAATCAAGAAAAGAGATTTCGATATTGCTCATATCATGAGTAAATTTAATCGTCCGGTGGCAAGAGTTCAACCAGAGAAGAAAGGAGTCAAGTTCCTGGGAGGTGCCGTGCCAGATGAAGATTATGTCATCTATATAGCGCCTCCAGCTCTCGATATATTGGCGATATGGATTAATGTCAGAAAAAATGAATTTGGATTCAAAGTCAGCCATAAAAATGATGGCCAGGCTGGGGGCGAAGGCCGCACCCATTGCAGTCCCTTGGGTTTGCTGATAAAATTGATTTTGATATACAAAGTAGTTCCTGGTAAGTGCCAGGGAGAGTAATTCCATGAGAAATTCAGTGGGAGCTTTGAAACTTGATGCAGAATGGGTCAGATTGTTTCTGATACAGTCCATAGCCTCATCGTGTGGGATGTTAGTATACAATGCCGTGATATCTAGTGTGACCAGAAGGCTGGTAGCTGGGTCAAAGGTCTTGCCTTCAAACAGAGAAATTACTGCAGTACTATCTCTTAGATATGTCTCTGTTTGTTGGCTAATGGGTTGTAAATATTTGTCAATGAATTGGCAGACTGGTTCCAAAATGGTACCACAGCCTGCTAATATAGGCCGCCCCGGTGGTTTAGCCAAGTCTTTATGGATTTTAGGAATGGCATAAAATTTAGGGGTGGAACAGTTGGGTTTGTTAAGAAATTGTGCTTCTTTTGGAGTGATCCAGGAGTGTAGTAAGGCATAATCTGTGATTTCTGAAATCATCTTCTGGATGTCTTTAATTGGATCCTTGCGGAGGGGGCGGTAACTGCCTGGTACACTGGGAAGGTCTTGTACCATAGTGTGGCATTGAGACTGATTTAGTATTACTATGCCCCCACCCTTATCCACAGGTTTGATGACAATTTTTGAGTTACTGCTGAGGGATTTTAAGGCTTTTTTGTAGCTGGTTAAGGTCTCTTAGAATACATTTCTCAAATGTAAGGAGTTCAGCTGGCATAGTGCTGTCTTCCGGGATGAATGTAGAGGGTGGGTGTAACCCTGTTTCACTTTCATCCGATGCACCCTGGTTATCTGAAAAAAAGATCTTGAGTCTAACTGACCTAAAGAATCTTTTAATCTCGGAGTGCACACTGAACCAATCAGTAGGATGTGTTGGAATAAATGAAAGACCTTTGGAGAGAACTTGAAGTTCCATCGCTGTAAGTGGTACTTGTGATAAGTTAAATACTGGTAAGTTTACTGGTTCGTTGCTGGTCGATTGCTCCTCCTGCGGAGGCGTGGCCGTCTCTGGGTTCGTCCCCATGGTTGAAATTGGGGAGGGAACCAACCTGGGCCGGGGCCTCGTGATGGACCTGCCCCTAAAAAAGGTTGAGGGGGTCCTTGAAAAGAGTTATAGAAGTGACGATAATAGAAGTCACTATCCGACCCTGATGAACTACTGCTACCCGAGAACGTTACGCAGCGTCTTTGCTGTGCACCCCCTGCTTGGTTCCTTTGGTTTGCAGTGATAGATGTGTAGTTAGGGTCAAGATATGGATATATCACCTCAGTTTTAAATTCTGCAATGTCTTTAGCCAATTTCTTTGTTTTCTTTGCCACGGTAGTGTCTTTAAACTGCTGTAAGGTTTTATTAATTTCTGCTAGTTTGTCCTTAGCATTTGTGATTGAGGGATCATTAATAAACAGTTGTTCCACTGTATCTAATTCCTGCTGGACAATAACACCTAATCTTTGGGCTGTTGAAATAGTTAGCACCATAAGATCCCGGCTACATTTTGTCGCAATATAGCTGAAGTTATTCTTGTATTCTTGGTCATCTAAAAATACACACGGTTCATTTCGGACAATGAGTCCGGCCGGATGTCATGATCTCTGCTTCCAAAAGGCCAGGACTTACCCAACTCCCTTGGAAGCAGACCCATAACCCAGGTTCCGAGTGCCAGCCAGTCCCAATTTGGACCTTTTGGACCCTGTCCTGGCGCCAGTGGCGCCAGGCTCATAAATATGCCCAGTCCCAGCGCTGCAAGCGCCGGGCTCATAATGCTTGGGTGGACTTACCTGCAGCAGACCATGCTGCTTACTTACTTGCCAGTTGAACCCCTGATCCTCTTCTGTTTGGGACTACTTTTCCTGTTGGGTGTGGCAGGAGCCACTCCCTAGGTTCAGAACACTGGAACTCTTCTGGAAAGCAGGAACTCTTTTCTTACCTAGGCGTGGCTGTGGAAGGAGACACGTAAGCACTACAGGAGGCTATTTAAACCACACCCGATGGATGAATCTTGCTTTGCGTTATTCTGCATCCTCTGCAGCAGAACGCTCATCGTGTCTTCTGCATCTGATCCTGGGCCTAAAGGAAAAAGGCTTACCATCCTGAATCCAGTCTTCAGCAACATCTATAAAGACAAGAAAGAACAGGTTAGCACTACGGTCTTCAGTGACAGCGCAGCTCTTACCTGGTCCATCGGCTGTCATCAACGCCTCGCGCTGCATCCCACATCTGTAAGACAAAAGAAGGTGCGTTTAAAGACATTGGGTAACGTTAAATACTCATGTGCCATTACTCCATCCACGCCGAACTCAGTGGGCATTCCGGCATCCTTCAGCAGCTCCGAACTGGTACCTGCAAAATAAAAGGACAGTTAGTGCGCATCGTGAAGCAAGCAACAAGCGCTTACTTACGCGCTTCCAGGCGCTTCTATTCCGCATACGGGTCCATCCTCAACTCACTTCAGCCAGTCAACCGCCATCGCTGGAACCCTGCAAAATAAGAGACAGCATTACAAAAGACTTTTAAAGACATTTGAAATACTCGGAACTCACCGTTCGTGAAGTAAACGACGGACAGCAGTCCTCTGAAGTCAAGAGGCCTGCGCTACCTATCCAGTGAAGAAACTGGTTACAGCACCCTGCCCCGAGGCAGATGGAGAGCTCGGCGTTCACTTACCTAAGACATCTTACTCTTCGAGTCAGGCATACAGTGCACAGTGGTCCAGCCCAAAGAGCCAACCGGGTGCTACACATCACTTTTGAAGATACGGTAGTCACCCAGTCAAGACCGGCGCCTCTGCGAGAATCAGGTGAGCGTTACAGAACGCAAAGCCAACCGCAAAACTCTCGCCCAGGCGCTATGGAAACCTCGGATACCGACCACCTAGCCCGGTTACTTGGGGAATTAAGGGCAGAAGTGCATGCAGCTCGTCAGGAAACAAATGTTCTAAGAAGGGAACTAATTATTTCCAAGGAGCGAACAGACGATCTTGCTAGACAATTGCTACAGTCACAAGCCGGACAGACTCCGTTATCCGCATCAGGGGCAAATCTTCATTCAACATTCTCTATGAATCCAGTGCAGATCAACCTACCTGGGAATGTACCTCTGGCTTCGCCCGAACGATTTTCTGGTGACCCAAAGAGGTTTGCAGTATTTATCAATCAGTGCCGGTTGCATTTTCTATGCCAGCCAGCAGCCTTTCCAACTGATCAAGCTAAAGTAGCTTTTGTGCTTTCGTACCTTAGTGGCAATGCGGCAGACTGTTTGATCCCTCTAGTTAATCAAGATGATCTGGTTCTCCATGATTTTCAAGCCTTTCAGCTTAGTATGGAAAAACTGTTCGCAAGACATTCACAGGGGCAGGCCTTGGACAATGAGCATCTTTCGTTGCGACAGGGTAATCAAGACCTTTTGGCTTATATTGCATCTTTCAACAGACTAATAGTGGAAACTCAATGGCCTGAGGACAAAAGGATTACGCTGTTTTATAGAGGTCTACGTGGAGAGCTCAAGGACGTTTTAGCCCAAGTAGTGAATCCCCCACAAGACTGTTCGGACTATATAGACTTAGTCGTTCAAATAGATCACAGACTGCAGAACAGGAAGGCCGATCGTTCCAAGTTTGATGCTCGAGTATTTTCCAAACCACCAACTCCTTCCAAAGGAGTAGACTCCGGGGAACCCATGCAAATAGGGGGCCTGAATGGACCACTAACACAAAAGGAGCGGGAAAGGAGAAAACAGTTGCAATTATGCCTCTATTGCGGAAACTCAGGGCACTTTCTTCGAGACTGTCTGGTGAAACCAGCCAAGAAGGCGGTAGGAGCTACAGTTACCAAGGTCACAAACTCTGAGCAGGGAAACAACCTCGCCCGACAAGAATAGAGGTCCTCTTGCCGAGCGTTAAAACCAGTTCCGTGACCTCGCATTTCGTGATACCTATGGTCCTCATTAGCCCTGATCATCCGGATCGATTACATGCGATTGAAGCTTACGTCGACAGTGGTGCCATTGGCAATTATGTGGATCATGAAATGGTTTTGAGGATGAATCTAACTCTTTGTCCCAAGGCTGTAAAGGACGTCATTACTACGGTGGATGGTACGGAGATAGCCTCCGGACCAGTAACGCATACCACTCAAGAAGTGACGCTAGTAAGTCAAGATGGACACCATGAGAAGATGGTGTTCGATGTGATCAAGGCCCCTCAGTTCCAGATTATTCTAGGGATAACTTGGTTAGAGAAACACAATCCTCGGATCGATTGGCGAGCAAGAACGGTTCAGTCCCCAGAATGTGTCTCTACTTGTCACCCTCCACCTGGTGTTGCTCTAGCAGCAATTTCTTCGGAGACTCCCCAGTTACCTCCCGAATACCTAGAACTCCAAGATGTTTTCCGGAAGGATCAGGCTAACTCTCTACCTCCTCATAGGTCCTATGACTGCCAGATAGACCTGATACCTGGATCTACTCCTCCGTGTAGCAGAATTTATGCCCTCACCGAGCCTGAGACCCTTCACCTCCGACAATACCTGGATCAATACCTAGCGAATGGGTTTATTCGTCCTTCTAAGTCCCCTGCTTCTTCAGCTTTGTTCTTCGTTCCAAAAAAAGAAGGGGACCTTAGAACGTGTATAGATTACCGCGCCCTGAACCAGATCACCGTTAAGAATAGATATCCGTTACCTTTAATCCCTGAACTCCTGGACCAAGTCAGAAGAGCATGCATATATACAAAGCTGGATCTTAGAGGAGCCTACCACTTGGTACGAGTAAAAGAGGGCGATGAATGGAAGACGGCCTTCCGCACCAAGTATGGGCTATTTGAATATCAGGTCATGCCCTTCGGACTTTGCAATGCCCCGGCCGCCTTTCAATATTTTATGAACGATGTCCTCAGAGAACTCATAGATGTATGTGTTGTCGTTTACATTGACGACATCCTCGTTTATTCTTCATTGGAATCTGAACATCGGAAACACGTGAAAATGGTCCTCGAGAGGTTGCGTCAACACAGACTTTTCGCTAAGTTGGAAAAATGTGTTTTCAACGTGACTGAAGTTGAATTCTTGGGATTCATATTATCACCTAGCGGAGTGCGTATGGATTCAAGAAAGGTCGATGCAATTCTCAAATGGCCATCACCATCCTCCGTAAAAGGGGTTCAAAGCATGTTAGGCTTCGCCAACTTTTACCGCAGGTTTATCCCCGAATTCTCTCGAATAGTCCAGCCCATCACCACCTTGTTAAAGAAAAACAAACGTTTTGAATGGTCTACCGAGGCGGAACAAGCTTTCCAGAATTTGAAGACAAAATTTATCTCTGCACCAATTCTAAAACATCCTCACCCCGAACTCCCCTACATCGTTGAAACTGATGCTTCGAGCCTTGCCATGGGGGCAGTCCTATCACAGAAGGACCCAGTAACCAATCAGTTACATCCCGTGGCATTCTGGTCTCGCAAATTCTCGCCTCCTGAGATCGATTACACTATTACTGATAAGGAACTTCTGGCTATCAAGTCTGCCTTTAAGGCTTGGCGGCATTATCTTCTTGGGGCCCGACACACCGTTACTGTGATCACGGATCACCGAAACCTGCAATATTTGAAAACCGCAAAAGCCCAATCCTCTAGACAACTCAGTTGGGCACTATTCTTTGCCGAGTTTGACTTCATAATTACCTATCGACCTGGTACAAAAAACGGTAAAGCTGATGCCCTTTCTCGGATGGGAGTGGAGGAACACTTGACCAACCCTAAACCTGTACCTATCATTCCCGAACAAAGAATTCTGGGTGTAATAACCACACAATCCATAGAGGAAATTAAGGATAAAACCAGGCAACTTATAACTCCAGCAGAAATACAGAATTGGCATCTGCAGGGAAAGGACTTTGCAGTAAAGGACAACTTATTGTATTTCCAAGAACGATTATACCTGCCCAGCACAGATTTAGAGAAAAAGGTGATCTCTTGTTATCACGAGTCTCTAATCGAAGGACATCCAGGTATGGCCAAAACCTCAGAAAAGATCAAGCGCTACTTCTGGTGGCCGTCTTGGAAAAAAGATATCAGAGACTTTATAATGTCCTGTGGAGTATGTGCCCAAAACAAGAGTCAAAAGGACAGACCAGCCGGCCTCTTACGCCCTATTGACATCCCACCTCGCCCTTGGCATACGCTTTCTATGGACTTCATCACCGACCTACCTCCATGCTCCGGATACAATACGATCCTGGTAATCGTGGACTTATTCTCCAAGATGGTGCATTTCATTCCACTCAAAGGCTTGCCAACAGCAACAACTCTGGCCCGAGAATTTCTCGAAAACATCATCCGACTGCATGGTTTTCCTTCAGTGCTAATTTCGGATCGAGGTAGTCAATTTATTTCTCATTTTTGGCGAAGTTGTTGTCGGTCGGCTCAAATTGATGTGAGATTATCGACCAGTCACCACCCTCAAACCGACGGACAAACCGAGAGGACCAATCAAACTCTGGAACAGTATTTAAGCTGCATGCTGCAACAAACTGAAAAAACTTGGAAAGATATCCTTTGGATAGCCGAATATGCCTACAACAACTCTGTCCACTCAGGAACTGGGAAAACCCCGTTTTTTCTTTTGTACGGCTGTCACCCTCGAACCTCAGAGTTGGATCCACCCCAAGATCTTGGAACACCAGCAGTAGACTACCTGCACTCTACAATCACCCAAGCTTTTAAGGAAGCCGTTTCTCACCTTCAAAGGGCTAAGGAACAATACAAGAAAGGAGCAGATCAACATCGGAAGGAAGCCCCCCAATATCAAGTAGGAGATCAAGTCTGGTTATCCACCAAATATCTACCTCTAAAAGGACCACGCACATTCAACCCAAGATACCTTGGTCCCTATTCCATCACTACCATAGTAAACCCAGTAGCGGTCAAGTTGGACTTGCCCCCTCACATGAAGATACATCCGGTCTTCCACGTCTCTCTTTTAAAACCCGTGCAACCTCAAACCCGACTAACTAAATCCCCAAAACCTATCCTAGTTGATGGAGAACTCGAGTTTGAAGTCAAAAGCATCCTGGACTCCAAGATCTCCAAATCTAAGCTATTTTACCTAATTGACTGGAAAGGCTACGGCCCTCAAGAAAGATCCTGGGAACCTGCAGAATATGTCCACGCTCCTCGTCTAATCAAAAGATTTCATCAAACATTTCCTGACAAGCCAAAACCCCCGGGGAAGCCCGGTTTGGGAGGGGCCTTGAGGGGGGGTACTGTCATGATCTCTGCTTCCAAAAGGCCAGGACTTACCCAACTCCCTTGGAAGCAGACCCATAACCCAGGTTCCGAGTGCCAGCCAGTCCCAATTGGGACCTTTTGGACCCTGTCCTGGCGCCAGTGGCGCCAGGCTCATAAATATGCCCAGTCCCAGCGCTGCAAGCGCCGGGCTCATAATGCTTGGGTGGACTTACCTGCAGCAGACCATGCTGCTTACTTACTTGCCAGTTGAACCCCTGATCCTCTTCTGTTTGGGACTACTTTTCCTGTTGGGTATGGCAGGAGCCACTCCCTAGGTTCAGAACACTGGAACTCTTCTGGAAAGCAGGAACTCTTTTCTTACCTAGGCGTGGCTGTGGAAGGAGACACCTAAGCACTACAGGAGGCTATTTAAACCACACCCGATGGATGAATCTTGCTTTGCGTTATTCTGCATCCTCTGCAGCAGAACGCTCATCGTGTCTTCTGCATCTGATCCTGGGCCTAAAGGAAAAAGGCTTACCATCCTGAATCCAGTCTTCAGCAACATCTATAAAGACAAGAAAGAACAGGTTAGCACTATGGTCTTCAGTGACAGCGCAGCTCTTACCTGGTCCATCGGCTGTCATCAACGCCTCGCGCTGCATCCCGCATCTGTAAGACAAAAGAAGGTGCGTTTAAAGACATTGGGTAACATTAAATACTCACGTGCCATTACTCCATCCACGCCGAACTCAGTGGGCATTCCGGCATCCTTCAGCAGCTCCGAACTGGTACCTGCAAAATAAAAGGACAGTTAGTGCGCATTGTGAAGCAAGCAACAAGCGCTTACTTACGCGCTTCCAGGCGCTTCTATTCCGCATACGGGTCCATCCTGAACTCACTTCAGCCAGTCAACCGCCATCGCCGGAACCCTGCAAAATAAGAGACAGCATTACAAAAGACTTTTAAAGACATTTGAAATACTCGGAACTCACCGTTCGTGAAGTAAACGACGGACAGCAGTCCTCTGAAGTCAAGAGGCCTGCGCTACCTATCCAGTGAAGAAACTGGTTACAGCACACTGCCCCGAGGCAGATGGAGAGCTCGGCGTTCACTTACCTAAGACATCTTACTCTTCGAGTCAGGCATACAGTGCACAGAGGTCCAGCCCAAAGAGCCAACCGGGTGCTACACATCACTTTTGAAGATACGGTAGTCGCCCAGTCAAGACCGGCGCCTCTGCGAGAATCAGGTGAGCGTTACACCGGAATGGTATTCTTTTTAAGGTACTCCTTAAGGAAATGACCATGGAGCGTGGTACGAACATTTTTCTTTTTTAATTTAAGTAAGTCATTAGCCGTGTTTGGGCTAGTGCCTGTCTCATCTAAGCCCGTAGGGTCAAAAAGTGAGTGGCCACGAAGTATGTCTCTAATCTGATCGTCATCATAGCTCAAGGTTAAGTTGTCGGCCATACTAGGCCAGCCTGTTATTATGGTGATAGAAAACTATACAAAAGAAGAGTATAAATGACAGTTTAACAGAAACAAGGGGGGAAGAAGAAAAACCTCCTTGGGTTGGGGAGCAAAATACTCAGATGCCAATAACAGTGGTGATCCCTTAGCTACTTGGGATCAAATTAAGATAAAAAGCAAATTATGACCCTCTATACGCAGCCCTGGCTGCAAATACAATATAAACAAAAGAGGGACTCCAAAACGTACAGACACTCAAATGGAGCAAACAGACATCTATAAACACAAGGGTGTGCCTGAACATACAAAGTCAAAAAATATCATTTGTGGAGCTAACAGTATTATTCTCCTGGTAGCCTAAACAATAGATTAAATCAAATTCAATATTTTAATTTACTGGTCTCTCTCCAGTCAAAGTAACGTTTATGAGAAAAAAGGGGAAAAAGTACATTGGCATAAAAAATTATAAACTTGCTTTAATTGTTAGTTTGTAACTAGACAATGTGTCAATTTAATAAGTACATACAACATGAAAAACACAAAAACAATGCAATTTACAAAGAGAAAAAAACAGGACTATTTAGTCCATACAATCAATGCGAGCAGAATTTATGCAAAGGTTCACAGAAGTAGGGGTACAACCCCACTAGGAAATACACATGGGAACCCAATATATGGGAACTGACAAAAAATGTTTTGGTGTTAGCAAAACAGTGAATACATTTTAAATCATAAGAGTTTTCCGAGATAGCTAATAAAACTTAAACTATCCCTAGCTGACCCTTACTTGTCTAAAGGCTCAGATTAAACAATTTCGTGAAAATGGCACAGTACAAGCACCAACCAGATCCTGATTATGGCTACAACAAAAAAAATAAAATATATATCACACAGAATATTGTTTGCTAAGCCTAATTTTGGCTAACCATGTAAACAATGCCAGGTATTTGGGTGCATCATTGGAGCGGCATTTATGGACAATGACGAGGGATCTGAGGGTGATTCTGTCTCATACCGGAAGCCAGTGGGCATCTTGCCTGATGCTGGAGATGTGGGCGTGTCGTGGGATACTGAGGGCGGCTCTGAGGGCATTATTTTGAAGCACCTGTAGTTTGTTCAGGTTGCGTTCTGACGTGCCGAGAAAGAGTGTATTGCAGTAGTCAATTTTTGAGAGCACTAGGAAGGGTTTGCAGGAGTTGATAAGCTTATTTGTGTAAACTGTGGATGAGGCTGTGGCATTTACCTGTCTTTTGAGCGAGAGAGTGGAGTCTAGATAAACCCCAAGGGTTTTAATTTCTTTGGCAACTGTGATTTGGTTACTGTCTATGTTGATGGACGCGTAACGGGGGTCTAGTTTGTTTAGCTGTGGTTGGGAGCCGACAAGAAGGAGCTCAGTTTTCTCATCGTTGAGGCATAGCCCGTGCTCTGCCATCCAGGCTTGGATCTCCAGGTATAGATTGTTGATTCTGGTGGAGTCCTCGTCATAGCACCCTCATAGAGTGATGAGAACCTGGGTGTCGTCAGCATAGTTTGTGTATGTGACACCCAGGTTGTCTAGGCGGTCAAACAATAGCTTGGTGAAGATATTGTATAGGGTCGGCGAGACGCACGAGCCTTGAGGGACGCCACATGTGATGGGGACAGGGAGTGCTGAGGCCCCCGGGGAGAAGACCCGGGTGGTTCGGTTGGTTAGGAAGGACTGGATCCAGGCAGTCGCCTGATTAGAGAAGGCCGCTGACGTCATCAGATGTTCTGTGAGGATCTGATGGTCGACGAGGTCGAAGGCTGCTGATAGATCTAGTAACAGGAGAATGGCTAGATTACCCTTGTCCTTTGCCTCATCCATCTGGATTTTTAGGTCCAGTAGGGCTGACTCTGTTCCGTGCCTTGGCCTGAAACCGGATTGTCTGAGACCCAGGAGGTTATTGTCTTCCAGGTGCTTCTGTATTTGCAGGTAGGCCACTCTGTCTAAGATCTCTAGGATGTAGGGAACGGTGGTGATTGGCCTGTAGTTGGTTGGGTTATTGGGGTCTAGACTAGGTTTTTTTAGCAGTGGCATGACCCATGTCTCCTTGAGGGTTCTAGGCACTGAGCTTGATTTGAAGGATGCGTTGATAAGGGCTGTTATGCAGGGGCCCAGCATGTTGGCGCCTTCCTGGATGATGGGAGCTTGCATGAGTCCCCTTGGCATCTAGAGGGTTTGAGGCCCTTAATGATGCTTTCTACTTCTTTAGTGGATACTGGTGAGAAGGAGAAGGGGGGGCAGGTAGGTGTTTTGGGAGTAGTGGACGGTAGATGGTTTGTTTTTTTGGTTAGGTTAAGCTTTTTCTGTTTGATTTTGGATTGTAACATGGTGATTTTGTCTGATAGTGCTTTTTGAATCCTCTCACACCAGTCTGCATCTTTCACGCAGGTTTCTGCCAGAGTGGTGGGGATTCGAGTTCTCTGAGGATATTGAAAAGCTCTTTTGTTTTGGATTTGGCGCTCTCAATTCTGTAGTCATATGTCTCTTTTTTGACCTTGAGGGTGACAGTTTTGTAGGTAGTGGCTGCTATTGAGAGTTGTGTTTTGTTGGAGGGGTTGGGCGTTTTTCTCCAGGTGGCTTCTGCGGCTCGTTTGGAGTTTCGGAGGATTTTTAGCTCTGGTGTGAACCATTTGTTCATGTGGGCTGCGGTTTGGCTTTGGTGAGTTTGAGTGGGGCGATGGTGTCAACTGCTGATTCTAGTGTTTTGTTGTACAGGTCAGCAAGTTTCTCCACATCTAGGTTGACATAGTTTGTGGGGGTAAGGATGTTGTCTAAGAGTGGGCTGAGGTTTTGTAAGGTAATGTTGCGGTTATTTCCGCTGAGGGCTTGGGAGATGGTGGGGGTAGTAGTGTTTGTTGTGGTTTCCCTTGGATGGAGAAGGAGATGGCGTGGTGGTCAGACCATGCAGTTTGCTCGTTTTTTGTGATGGTCGTAGAGCAGTTGAGATCCACTAGCCAGTCCAGGGTCCTGCCTTTGTTGTGGGTGGGGTCTGTGATTCTGAGCTTGAACCCTAGTTGGGAGATGGTGCTTTCCAGGGAGAGTGCATTGGCATCGTTTGGGTCACCGAGGCCGAGGTTGAGGTCCCCAAGGAGGATGGTTTGCGATCCTGTTTTGGTGTTGGTGGTCAGGGGGTCAGATATCTCTTCCTCGAATGTGGTGATAGGGCCCGGGGGTCTGTAGAGGAGGTGTAATAGTACGGTTTGAGTAGCTGAGAGTTGAAGCTTGGCTGACAGAAGTTCTGCAGACCAGAAGCTAGGCGGTGGGGTTAATCTGAGGCCAAGGGATGTTTTGGCGATGAAGGCTACTCCTCCTCCTTTGCCTATGTCCCGGTCTTTCCTCAGTATTGAGTAGCCTTCTGGGATGGCGAGGGAAAGGGCTGGGCCTGCTGCTTGATGCAGCCAGGTTTCAGTGATAGCCAGGAAGTGCAGGTTGTTAGCAGAGATGAAGTCTGCGATATCTAGCGCATGGGCGACCAGGGAGCGGGCATTGATGAGGGCGCCCTTGATCAGCGGCTGTTTGGATGTGCTCAGGGGGGATGTTTGGGTTATGTTCAAGATTTGGGCAGCGTTAGCTTGATTTTGCGCGGGAAGAGGAGAGTGTTTTTTGGTGAGTGTCGTAGGGGTTATGAACCGAGAGCCGAGTCTCAGGTTTATGTCTTTCAGTGTGCATGGGTTCCAGGGAGAGGGTGGAGCAGCAAATTGGCGTATCCGTTCTATGGGGCTGAGGGTGCCGTTAGGCTGGTCAGTGTGTTGGGTATCGAAGAAACCCATAGTCGAGGTGTATGGAGGATGTTGGGTTGGGTGTGATTGTGGTCGAGGTTTGTGGCGGGTGATGTTGTTGTGGTAGAGTAAGGCGAGTGTGGCCGTTAAGGTGAGAGTGGCTAAGAGGAGGTTTGCCATGGGTGGTCAGTGTGCGACCTGGATATGGTGTGGTGAGGTCGACTAGATGGCAATAGAATGGGTTGCAGTGGATTGGGAGCCGCCTGGGTTGGGATGGGCGGGGAGGCAAGTAGTCGGATTCAGAGTAGCGGGGTAATGGGCAGGCACAGTGACACAATAGATTAAGGCACAATGGCTAGCAAGTAGACTGTCCTTAAATGCACCTAGGATTGACTGTCCCAAAACACACTAAAATGCATATGTGCTAGAGGGCACCTAGAATTGACAGGTATAGGTTATATGAAAATTGCCAGAAAATCGTCAGATACAGGCATGCAAAGTGGCCCCTAGATTTAGAGTAGCGCAGATGTACAGATTAGCAATTAGGATCAAAAATAGCAAGTGTTTGAAATTAGCAGAGCAGTAGAACAGAGTAGCGAATGAGTTCAGAGTGCCACATAGATTCGGGATCGCGCCTGGATTGGGAATAACATCTAGGTTCAGGGTAACACTTAGTTCAAAATAACACCTAGATTCAGCCTAGCACCTACATTCCGAATAGCACTTAGAATAAGCGTGACATGCGTTTGGAGATTAAGTACAGCATTGAGTTTAGAGGCTATGGTGATATGTTGCACAAGGACACATTGGGCTACAGGTCAACAGATCTAGGGGTAGTTGGTGAGCAGATCAGCAGAACAAAGGCAAATGATCACAGTGCAGTTAGAAGTGGTAACTAGAATTGCATTAGGCTAACAGAGCATCAATGAGGCACAGTGCAGTTTTATTAACCACTCAATTCAGAAAAGTTAATGGGCAGATCAGCAGAGCAAAGGCAGAGAGTTTTATATATATAAATCAGAGAGTCATAAAGTAGTTTGACGTAGAATCTTGTCATAGCATCTAGATTCGAAATGTTGTAAATGGGCTGTGAGCCAGTCAAAATAGAGTGTGGTCAGACACGATGAAGGAGGGTTTAAGTAGGCGTGTGACTCTGAGAGGATTTTGCCTTGCATTTAGGCAAGGAGCGCTCAAGTCACCCTGAAGGGCATAGGTGACGCTGGTGGATGTTACCTTGGGAGGCTGGTGTTGGGAGGCCAGGGGACTGGCAGGTGGCAGGATCGGCAGGTAACAGGCAGAGAACAGGCTCCAGCCTTAGTCTCGAGGGCCTTGGTCAGAGAGGGCCGGCTTCGCCTGCCGGCGTCCAATGGCAGGAGATGTAGTACAGCTGGCCAATCAGGCAGGGCCAGGAGTGCTGCTGTGTACCTGGTAAGGCATCACTTGAATTCGCCTAGAGTGCGGTGGCCATCTTTGAAAGGGGTACCTCGTGTACCAGAAGCTGTGATTAGGGCAGAAAAGTGCACTTCTCAGTGCAGGGCTTGTGCAGGGCTACTTGGGCTCTTAGTGGGGCATCAAGGTGCACTTGTATGAGATTGTGCAACGAATTCCGAAATTCGAGCACAAAAAATGTGCAATGTGGTAGCGCTTACCGGAATTTGGCATCTGATTCCGGATGGATTCCTGGGCAGGCCCGCTGCTCCTGCAGTGTCGGGGCCTCGTGAGTGAGCTCCATCTCCTCGGATGGATTCCTCAACTGATGCAGGAACCGCAATGTATGCTCTAACCAGAGCAGGAATCACAATGTATGTTTAGGCTGCTCCAAAAAAACTTAAGTGTTGTATTGTACAAAACCAGAAGCCCCTGATGAATTCCCCACAACCTTAGACACCAAAAACTTTCAGGAAAGAAACATGTTGGGCATATAACTGTGCTTTATATATATGTATGTTTTTTTTATGAATTGAGTATGAATTTCGGTAAGTTCATGGTATGAATGGTATGAAAGTTGAGTAGTGCTTTTCGAATGAAGAATGGCCAGTGTGAAATCACACAGCATGAGTCACTTTAAATTGGGAGTAATTAAATGCCCTTGTTTGCCAATGTGTTTTGTACAGGCCACTCTTTTGGTATTATGTATTTCTACTGAATTTATGGCTAGTCAATCACTGCCATGATTTTTATTGTGTTGTCTAACTATTAAAATATGTATTTTTAATGTGTTTTCAATGCCTATATGAAGGCATGAAATGTGAATATCTTCCCTGAAGACCGAACCCCCCTATACCACAAGTGTTTTGTGTTTGTAGACTCAAGGTTATTCATCTTTGTGAAGGGATCACTTGGTGGTATATTTTCCCTTCTGTCTTCCAAAGTAGGTTGTTGCGAAAGTGGAATGAACCAAGATTTTGCAGTCCTTTTGAAGTTGTGCACATGACCCCAACAGCAGTGAAGATAAAAGGAAGGAGGGCATGGATGCATATTTCTGTCATTCGCAAAGACAACAGCAGCTCAATGGAAAGAGAAAGCATCACCTAATGGGAAGTATAAACCAATTGACATTAACATTGTGCAGTGCAATAAGACTTGACCGAAGGCCCATAAATGAAAGATATGATGGACAAGAGAATTCTAAGGAGAATGGGAGAAGAAAAAAAACTTGATGCAAATATAATAGGGGTTGGATTGTTCTGTTTCTGCTTTCTGTCTTCTGCTCACTGGTTCCTAATGCATAGGGGTATCATGAGTATGCCTGCTGATGGTGAAAGAGAGACACACTAAAAGAAGTATATCTAGTATTGAAGGATTTTACAATGCCATTGGGGAGTGAAATGTCCTTGAGTCTGGGCATGTATGGTCCAGGGAGGTAAAAGAAGGAAGATGGTTGGTTGAGGAAGCACAAACAGCACCTGTTATGTGTGCTCACTCATCCCACACCTCACAGGGACAACAAAACAATTCCTGCCACAAGAAGTAACAGTAGAAGACGGCGGATGCCTGAAGCATATGTCTTTGCGTAAAACAAAGGGGCTATTTCATGAGCATGCAGTAGAAGCAACATGGATAGGTGAAGGGGAGTAGGTGTATCCAGATAACTATATGCAACTAGAAAGCAAGGGCCAGGGAGAAGCGATCAAGCATATGATATTAGAATACAACACAGAAGGGGAACAAAGGGAAAAACAGGTGGTAACTGCCCGCAAGAGAACATTCTGCAAGAGTGCAACTGGACATGATATACCATGGTGCCACACCCAGCCCCTTATGCAAATCCGGGGTTCGGCGTATCACAATGGAAAATGAGAAAGGGGGATGGTACATTGCAGCGCAGAAGGGCGTGTGGCCTGTGGCGCCGGACCATTCTGCTTCTGGACCTTTCCCTGTCAGTCTAGAAATCTAATTCGAGACCGCAAACGTATTTTGGTGGCCGTGGACCAACCGTCTCATGCACGATACGACAGAATATAGGTTTTCGAGTGTTCTAATGAACAGCCATTTTGATGTAACTAGAATCACCATTTTGTTTTCTAACCATTGCTCATTGCTTTCTGTTCCTATTGCTTCGCAGTATATTTTCCGCTTACACTGCTCGACTGTGGAACATTAATAATAATTTCGCATTTATATAGCGCTACAAACCCTCAGGTATCTGAGCGCTGCTTATTATTACCCACGGTGTGTGGTACTCATTAATCGACCTCGGAAGGATGAAAGGCTGAGTTTGGCCCTGCCGGGATTCGAACTTAGGTTAGCAAGCTCTACACGGATGTCAAAGGGAACCTCTACTCGCTGTGCCACTTGACCGGATACATTATTGTCTGTATATGAAAAGGACTAGGCCACAGGGCCGGGAGGATAACAAGAGTTTCGCTGAAACACAAACGTAGGCAGCGCCAGGAACAATGCCCGGCTCCCTCCTTAATGTAGCCTTGAAGCAGAGCCGCAGGGCATTTAATCATTCCACAGCTGCCAGCCAGTCTCGTTATATGGTAGAATGTTAGAATAATACAGCTAAAGGCTTGAATTATGCTTTTCTAACAGCCCCCCTTTGCTGAGCCCGCTAAGAGCATGCCGGCTCCCAGGACGCGAAAAGCACCTGATAGATAGCAAGGTCCGGAATGCAACCCCCTCTGCATGTAGCTCGCTTCCAAGAACAGAAGCGCCATGTTCTGTTCAATAACCGAAAGATGCCTACGCACTCACAAATTGCAAATTGTTACTAGAATAGATGTTTGAAGGTGTCATAGTGGCCGGAGATGTCCATCGTCAAGCTTAAAGAAACCCAATGAAGAGGGGTGTTAACCATGACATAGCTGATTGTTTTATATGCATTTTGTATATATGTAACTGATGTATGTAATTTGCTCTCTTGCGACCCATGAGGTCTAGAGATACACGTCATGGGGCATTGAAACCTGAGTTGGCCAACTGAGACTTTTGCTTTGCAATAAAACCCTAGCTTTGGGACTACAACCTCGTGTCTGGCGTCTCTATCGTGTGTGGTGACATACCTTTTTTCCATAGACGTCAGGGTCCCCTAGGGGCCCCTTTCAAGATGGCGCCCGAATAGGGACTATCCTCCACTTGTTCCTTCGCGTAATGTTGTAATTGAGAAAGGCAGAGAAAGACGAGGACGGGATGATCGAGCCGGGATCAAGAGGTGTTCGGGGCACCCTGTAAAAGTGATGAGAGACTCCTTTGCAGATCTGCACACATCTGATCCCTGATCGACGTGCCTGGCTAGAGAACAAGGAGGCGAGGGTCCCGAAACGAGGCCGAAGCCAAGAAACGCAGACACGACATCCTTTGGTGCGTCAGTATACAGACTACTTGATTTATCAGGTGAGTCATTCCCCGATTCATAGGATCCTGATATTGGTTGAGAGTTGACTTTGCGAAATCAAACGCCCGAGGTAAGGTTGATTAACTAAGGGGAAGGTCAAAACATGCCTGGGGTATTGTCCACCTTAGCAGGGTTTTTCCGCTGTGGTAGACAATCTTTGGAAGATGGCCAAATTTTGCCACCTGGGGGAACGCCGGCGTATGAAATGTATGTGAAGTATGGAGTGGGTGCGATAATATTCTGTGAGACTTGGCATAGGCAAACCAGAAAGCAACAAGACCAGCAATGGCCAATTAATGGTAGTTTTGAGATGGTGAGGATAGATAACTTGGAAAGGGTGTTGATAAGAAAGAAAGCGTGTCCTGTGGCATTTGAAACTATTAAAGACTGGAGAAAGGAAGCAATGCTCCAATTTAAAAGCAGAGCAAAGCATGCGCGCAGGCATAAATCGAAAGGTGAGGTAGCGGAAGAAAAAGAAGAGGAGGAGTGGACTGAGTCTAAGAAGGGCAGGGAGGCATGACCAGTTGAATATAGAAAAGATATACCCACAACGAGAATTACACATGACAGATAAATTGATAGAAAATATATTGACTCATACAAAACAAGGCCCAAGATCAGAAGAAAGACCAGATACGTTAGTAACTATTGCCCAGACCCCGCCCGTAGCTCAAGCTCCCCCTCCGGTAGCTCAAGCCCTCCCACAACCACAGACCGTGCACATAACACTTCCTACTAGCCAACGAGGCCCACAACAGACACTGCTGTTCCCATTGTCCCATCCACCCCTCCCGCCTTAGACACAGACTCGGTACTGTAACTTCCTCCCGGGGTTGAAGTTGAAACCACGGGGCAGGAGGCGGGACTGACCAACGGCAGTGCATAAGGGTAACCCGCAGTGCAATCAGCAAGGAGAGGAAGGTGGAATTGCAGCAACAGGCAGAGATGTATATAGACGGGAATGATGGGACGGCAAATTTGGCTTCGATATATGACTTTCGTAGAAGCAACGAAAAACAGGTAGTGTTGGAATGCATGGGTGAATATTTGGTGGAGAGATGGAAACAGCGAATTGGGAAATTACCACTGCAGCGATTGTTAGATCTGAATGCATTAGCACGCTGTAGGGAGAGGGATGAAGAAGTAGGAGAACATGTGTATAGACTTTTTGAGTTAAAGGATGAATTAGATAATGACTATGTCGAAATGTTTACTGCACCCGGATATAGGAGTAAAGATATTGGGAGAAATAGAAAGGAAACTGTAGAGCCATATATACAGCGACGACATTCGATGTCATCAGTACAAAGGGGCGACAAGTTAAAAGTATGTATGCGAGAAGCGTCTAGATGGATGTCAGATCCTAGTATTCCCACAATGGAGATACACGAGATATTTGATGAATAGTCCATGCCTATGAAAAGAAAAACGCTACAATCGATGGTTGAACACTTATTAGATAAAGATATAAAAAACGATAAGGCCAGCCCGCCTGAAATAATGGCAGTATATAGGAGAG
Source organism: Ambystoma mexicanum (assembly GCF_040938575.1). NCBI lineage: Eukaryota > Metazoa > Chordata > Amphibia > Caudata > Ambystomatidae > Ambystoma > Ambystoma mexicanum. Next base: position 1,268,341,332 of record NC_090931.1, on the reverse strand, counting down.
CATTAGAACGAGGAACAGGAGAAACAGCCCTATCATTGGATCTGGGAATATTGTTGCATCTAAGAGAAGGGGGAGGGACGGTAAGTGGGGAATTCCCTATGAGAGAGGTCCCACCCACCTTTGTGCCCAAAATGGAGGTTCCCGCAGCGGGCAATGTAGCGGCGCAGGTAACACCAGCCCATTACACCGCCCAATACGTGCATGTCCCCTTTTCCAGACAAGAGGTGAACAACATAAAGCAGACGATTCCGGATATAAGAAAGAATCCTGCAGGGTTTTACAAGGAAGTAGAGTCCTGCCTACAGTCATCCGTGCTTACCATGGGTGATATAGACCTAATATTCCCGGTGATCCTGCCAGCAGATATATGGAAACAAATAAGTAAGGTAGATGACACAACTGCCTTTGGCGCCACATGCGCGGAATTGATGATAGAGGATAGGAATAAAGCGGTTGGAGGAACACCAGGACCGAACCTGGTGGCATTACCAGCATGTATAGTACAGAAGTTAAAAACAATTGTTCAGAGAAAAGAATCCAATGGCACAAACTGACTGCATGTGTACAAGACAAAGATGAGTTGGCTACAGATTATTTTAATAGATTTGAAGAAATATTCACAGACTTCAGCGGGCAAGATGTGGGTTCAGAAGCAGGGAAGAGGTTATTTGTTGACAAATATGTGAGGGGGTTAAGACTTCCAATTCAGGATCTAATAATGACATCAGAGAGTGCATGGCAAGCTAAAACGTTGGGCGAAGTACTGCATATGGCCCAATATTATGAGCGCAGAGTGACTGCAGGAAAAGAAAAAGAAGAGAGGGATAGGGTAAATCTAAAGACACGGTATTAATGCAGCAAGCAGTAGGACATAATAGAGGGCGAGGAAATGCACAAGTGAGGAGTAGTTTGAATATGTATGGGGGAACAGTGGGGCCGAATCAGTGTGCATATTGTAAAGAGGAAGGACATTGGCAAGCGCAATGCCCGCATTTACAAAACAGAAATGGGTCTGGTCAAAGGAGACAGCATAGAGGACACCCAGGAGCGAATGGACCAAATAAGAATAGTATGCAGCAGCATCATAATAATGGAGGTAATCAAAACCAAGGACAAATCCAAAATGCCCCAAGCCAGAGTCAGGGACAGCAAAATCAACAATATGGAAATCAGAGTGGGGGAAATAGAGGGAAGAGTGGAAATGTTTTCGATACACAGCCAAACACATATTACAGTAATGGTAATGATTACACATCGGACAATGTGTTATTTCCCCAATAGGACAGCCCAGGACAGGGGTCAGAACCAGTGTCTATTCCCGTGAATCAGAGAGGACCCTATGTAGAAATGAGAGTCGGGAATGAGGAACACCGCTTTCTTGTAGATACAGGAGCATAGAAGTGTTCAATAGACCATCACTTGGTTCCGAATATACCACTGTCAGGGCAAAAGAATATTTCTGTAGGCTTCGCAGCTACACCAGTCATAACCCCAGTGTCCGAACCAGTCCCAGTTACCATAGGACCATTCACTAAACATTGTCCTTTTCTTTCTAACAGAAAATTGTTGGGATTGAATTTGTTGAAAAAACTAGGTTCTGTTATACATTGCACGGCAGATGGAGTGTTTCTAACGATATGGCCACACGATGCCCCTGTGTCAGAATTCATGTCCGAAGCGTTACCAGGGGAACTAAGTAAAGTACCAACCTGTATATGGGCAATGCATGACAACGATGTGGGATGTTTAAAGATGGAGCCAGTAAAGATTATTTTAAAAGAAGGTGTTACTCTACCGCAAATACCCCAATACAAAATTTCGGTTGAAGGTGAGAAAGGATTGAAGAGTATTGTTACCTATTTGGTGAAATTAGGTGTAATAGAGGAAATCACAGGCAGTACATGTAACAGCCGGAGCCTTCCGGTTTATAAAAAAGGAGGTAATGAGGTACCATACCGTTTCATTTCATAATTGATCTTCGCGCACTAAACAAGGTAGTACATCCGCAATTTCCTTTAGTGCCAGATGTCACTACAATATTGACAATGATACCTGTTTCAGCAGAATATTTTAGTGTAATAGATTTGAAGAACGCATTCTTTAGTATTCCAGTCGACAAGGACAGTAGATAGTTGTTTGCATTCACATTAGGAGGACGATCATTTACATTACACAGATTCCACAAGGTTACACGGAAAGTCCAAGTATTTACAGTAGAGCATTAAAAGAGCAGCTAGACATGCTGGAATTACCCATGGGTTGTGTACTTTTGCAATACATAGACGATTTATTACTAGCTGCAGACAGGAGATTTGTAAAGAAAGCACTGTATTACTACTGTCACACCTAGCGGCACATGGCCATAAAGCTAGTTTGAAGAAATTTCAGTATAATCGAAAGGAGGTCGTTTAATTGGGCTACCTACTTTCGAAAGGAGGGAAAAGACTAATGCCAGAACGCATAAAAAGTATTTCTTGTATGCCTATTCCAAAGACACAAAAAGAAGTCAGAGCCATAATAGGCATGGCTTCATATTGCCGACAATGGATTGGTAATTTTGCTTTGATTGTGAAACCATTAGTGAATTTGACTAGAAAGGATGCGGTTATGCCTTTGCAGTGGGATGAGGAATGTCAGAGAGCATTTGATGGATTGAAAACTGCATTATGCTCGGCTCCAGTTTTGGGTACGCCGAACTATAAGAACATTTTCAGACTATTTGTGTGTGAAAGTGAAGGTTGTGCATTGGCGGTTTTGACACAGGAACAAGGTGCAAGAAATAGGCCGTGCGGCTATTTTTCATCTGCGCTGGACCCTGTAGCGCGCGCACTACCACAATGTTTGTGATCTGTCACAGCGGCTGCTGCATCAGTGAAAAAACGGAAGGGATGGTATTGGGGCACACTTTAATTGTGATGGTGCCACATGCCATAGACGTTCTATTAAATAGGACACAGACGCAACACCTCATGTCTGCTAGATTGACAAGATATGAGTTTATCTTGTTTGCGCCCCATATCCAAATTATGAGGTGTAGCGCTTTGAATCCTGCAGAATTAATGCCATTAACCATAACAGAAATTGGGAAGAATGAATCACCCCCCCACGATTGCTTAATGGTCACTGAGGAAGAAACCAAGGGGAGAGTTAATTTAAGTGATATTCCACAGAAAGAGCCGGATGGAGAGTTATTTTGTGACGGCTCATGTTTTAAATTACCAGATGGCACAACAACTGCCGCATACGCTATCACTACCCTCGAGAGTGTTGTATAAAGTAAAAGAATCCCCTATAATTCAGCACAAGCTGCGGAAATAATAGCAGTAACCAGAGCCTGCGAGATTTCTGAAAATTTGAACGTGGATATATATACTGACAGTCAGTACACGTTTGGAGTGGTTCATAACTTTGGGCGACTCTGGGCTGAGAGAGGGTTTCTGACATCACATGGTGCCAGAATTCAACATGGCCCTTTGATTGTACGATTGCTGTCAGCACTCACGTTTCCAAAGCGCCTAGCAATAGTGAAATGCGAGGCACATAAAAAAGTAACATGCAAAATAGGAGAGGGAAATGTGTTTGCAGACAGAATTACGAAACAAACTGCCACTGATTTAAATACCAAGATGATGACGGTTCAGACGGAGGAAGTTCCCTGTATGATAGAAGATGGAGTTGCGACTGTCGAAGAAATGCAGGCCGAGGCTACGGCCAATGAATGAAATACAGGGATGGGCAGAGGGATCTGCTGAGTTGGATTTGGAGGGTTGTTGGGTGGACAAGGGAACTAGAAACTGATGTTGCCAAATTCATATGTGACTGCAATGGTCACAATGGCCCACAGCCCTACGCACATCTGTGCCAAGAAAATGATACAGCACCTTCCTACAGTATGGCAGAATGCAAACATAAAAAAGAATGCAGAAAGGTTGGTGCAGAACTGCATCACGTGTTTACAACACAATGTAGGAAAGGGAACAGTGACACCAACAGGAAGTTTTGGCCCGCCCTCCATGCCGTTTGAGGTAGTTCATTTTGATTTCATAGAGATGGAAAGGTGCCAAAACTTAAAATACCTCTTGGTGGAAATCTGTGCATTCAGTAAGTGGGTGGAGGCATATCCTTTAAAAGACTGCACAGCGATGAGTACGGCAAAAGTAATGTTGAAGGAGTATTTTTCCAGATTTGGCTTGCCCCGTGTCCTTTGGTCCGATAATGGACCACATTTTGTGGGTGCAGTGGTGTTACAGATATGTGCAGGTCTCCAGATTGATAAGAGATTCCACAGTTCAAGGCATCCAAGTTCTGCCGGTCTTGTGGAGAGGCACAACAGGATACTTAAATCAAAGATCAGCAAGATTTGTGCGGGAAGCATGTTGAGTTGGGTGGATGCATTACCAATAGCACTATTATGCATGCGTACGTCTGTACAGGCTAAAACTGGGCTCTCCCCATACGAGATCATAATGGGGAGGCCGGCAAATGTATGGTGCGCACCTCAGCCAAAACGGCTCAGTGAGATAGAACATCCTGTGCTTAGTACTTATTGTGGCCTTTTAATGCAGAAATTACGTTTGATTCATCAGCAGGTGCAGGAGGCATTACCCGTGTGGTATACCGGTCTGGGGCACGTGCTGGAGCAATGAGACTGGGTGCTGCTAAAAAACTTCGAAAGAAAGTCATCATTAGCACCCAGGTGGCGCGGGCCCTATTAAGTACTTTTGGCGACGCAAACGGCAATCCGGGTGGATGGAAGGAAGTCATGGATCCATGCCACCCATGCCAAGAAGATTCCATCTGCACTGAAAGTCTTGCCTGACACCGATGACTGGAAAGAGACGGCGGTCGCAGAGACACAAGAAGCTGTTGCCAGTGTGCAGCCACCTGATCTGCCAAAACATGAAGTGAAACTCGAAACAAAGCCTGAGACGATTGCCAAAGAGGGGGAAGGGCAAAGAGTGCCCCAACGTTGCCCAGCAGAATCGACATCACTGCTGACTGACCTGAAATCTGCCTTGCAAATACCAGCAGAAACAAATCGTGTACCCCTTTGGCACCAACCAGCACTTGCCAGCACGCCAAAGACCGAATCTGCATTATTGGCATGGCGCACATCAGCACCTGCAGAAGCGCCGCAGGCTGACTTCAAGCCTGAATCTGAAAGTGCACCGGCACTGTTCACGGATCATACGATACCATGAGCAAGGCGATACGACCTGCGGACTCGGACGACAAAGTGATCTGCATTCTTTTTCTTTTGGTGTTAATGTCAACCTCTGGTTCAGCTCATGGACGGAGAAGGAACCAGGGGTGTAGAGGAGACAAGTGTGAGAATTGTGCAAGTCGGACAATTCAAGAATCGCGGCTCCTCGGTGCGTTCATAAAAGTACATGTGTCCGGAACCAGAGCGGACAAGCTGGGCGCACATGGTACTATTGCAAGTGAGATAATTGATTAACAGTACATGTGTCCGGAACCAGAGCGGACAAGCTGGACGTGCATGATACTGAGGCGAAAACTGATCAAAGGTCCTATGAGCAGTATAAAAAGGGACATGTGTTCTCACCTAAAAACGAATAATCGAATCCAGGCTAAAAAAAAAAAAAAGGACAGGCAAAACTGAACTGGGAGAATTTCATTGAATTTATGGACATCAGAGCAAACGCGATGAAGAGAGATATCCACAACGAACTGTGATAAGGAAGAAGAAGGACGACGAGAAACATGCCAGGACCGGTTCCAGCCTCCTCCTGCACCAGCACTGCTGAAAATGAGTCAGTTGTAAAGACTATAACTTTAAGAAAAACGCATGGTAAAACAAATTGTATGCTGACACTAACGATAATGATGTGCTTTATGAGCGTGGTAGCACCAATATGGACAGCCCTAATATTATGGTGGGTAGAAACAATATACCCATTAGAAATGTTTTTACCAATAATTAATATATCCACTACTGAAAGCCCGGTTCAGGTGATCACTTATACCCTACCCCCAATGGAAGAAAAACACAGGGAAGGTTTTGGGAATAATACATTATTATTAATCATGAACATGACACATGCAATTCTGAAGAAAACAAACTGCTGGGTATGTGCCCATTTACCGCAGCAAGCTGGGAAAGGAATAGGGTGGTATGTGCAGCTGTTACCATTAGGTTCTGCATGTAGTACATCTTTAGGTGCAATGTTCTATGGGAAGTGGAATAAGAGTAATACGGGTCAATTAGACAGAACCAACATGAATGAGTTTGAGGAGATAATAATGAAGCCTGTGGGTTGTTCCATTTTCCATAAAGCACAAGTAATAACCCCAGATCCCACGAGGAAAAGCACACGTAAAATAACATGACGAGATAGATTGTCCCCGCCAGAAAAAACATCTGTAATGACGTTTCGTGTAAGAACAGAAGGGAACAAAGATGCGATTCCCCCATCTTACACGGTGAATTATAGCCCAAGAACTGTCCCGTTTTGCCTGAAAAAAAAGGATCTTTTTCAGTCGGAACATATACTGGTTGTATGAATACGGTGGTACTAAAATGGGAAATAGAACCAGTATACATAGGTGATCCAGTTTGTTTTATATGTGGAGAGAAAGCATACCCTTGGTTGCCCAGAAACTGGGGAGGTACATGTTATCTCGGGCTATTGTTCCCAGGAGTATTCCTCTTGGAAACAGCAGCCATGGCAAAATTATACAGAACTAGAGTCAAAAGGACTGACAAAGGTGTTTTAATAGCAACTGATGTAGCCAAATCATTTGTTCCATTCTTAGGACAGATAGTGAATTCCTATAATATAAGGCAATTGTCCAGAATCCTAAAGAATACAATAAACACGACAACAGATATATTATTCAACATGACGTTGGAAGAAAGAGGAATCAGGTTAATGACGCTGCAAAATAGAATGGCTCTCGATGTGATCCTGGTTGATCGTGGAGGAATTTGCAAAATAGTGGGATCAGCATGTTGCGTTTATGTCAATGACTATTCCCCCACGATCTTTGAGGCAAAAAAGAAAATGCATGTTCTTAGCTCTGAACTCCCCACGGGAGAAGGGAGCTGGGAAATAGGATCTTGGTTTTGGGGAATACTACGATCTTGGCGATGGAAGCTGATCTCGATACTAGTAGTGGTGTTCGGAATATTCCTAACGTGTTGTTGTTGTATACATTGTTTACCCATAGTTTGTGCAGAGGTAACTGAGGGATGTAGGGAAGGATGCATGCAAATGATAACGAAAAAACAACCCCATGATCGAACTAACCCAGACCCAAATGAGATGAGAGTAATGAAAGAGTTGATGGCAATAGATATTACTGAAGGCAATGATGACCACGATAGCATGCGAGACTCAGACATAAGTACTTCAGATTCATCATCACTAGAGGAGGTTTCAAAAAATAGATGAGACGTTTGGCATACGGCCAAAGGAGGGTTTGTAAGAGGATTCAATTCAGCACTACAGCTAAGTTAACGCCTAGTCTAGAATACTGAATGAAAACCCTTATTGATATATCTTTAGGTCCAGTTCATGCGTTCTGGATGACTACCCTTATATAACACCCCTCTCTTGGAATCCCCCTGACCCCACTGAGCCAAGAAGTAGTTCTGTTTTGCAAGTTAAAAGGGTTTATTTGATGATTTAAACAATAGATATATATATGACACTTTATAATAAATTAATAATTGAATAGCACACTTAATCTGATATGATAAAGATTGACAACAGAGAATCTGGCACTAGCACACTTCTTTATAATTACTGAGGAGTTGAGATGAAATGGATAAGGTAGCACACTGGTAATTAGGAACAAAAGTATAATGTGGTAGAGGATGCTTTATGTAAGCTCAGGTGGATGCAATATTCAATGAATGCAGTACAGAAAATACTCAATATGATTTCAACCAAACAATGTAATCACTTTTCTCTGGCTATTCACTCCCCCCCTCTTTATGCAATGCAAGGAAATGGGAGGAAGCACACAGTTCTCAGAAATGCAATCAATGTAATCAGTTCAATCCAGCAAGCTTAGACAACAGAAAACAGATAGGAGTTTTGAAATCACAGGCCCAAATGCTTTTATATGTGTTAGCAATGGATGAGAAATATGCTGGAAATGCTGTTAATTCCCTTTCAGAGGTTCAGGATGAGTGGTATCTAGTCAATATTAGTCCAGGCTCACACTAGCAATGATGCAGGGATAGTTAGCAGGTCAAACGAATTTCTGGCAAATGAAATCAGGCAGTAGCAGTTTTTTTACATGTGAAGAAATTGCAAATCGCGGCAAAATTCGCGGATGCGCCGAGCGCTATTACAAAGGAACCGCAAGGACTATCACTACCGTTTTGGGGTCCTAGGAAAGCCTGGGATCTCAGCTTCCAAATGAAAGTTATTGCAAGTCTCTAGCCCAAACGGTTGCGGAGATATGAGTAATTTAGTAAAGGTCGTTTTTGGTTTTGTAAATTTTAAACGCACACTTTTTCAAAATGACAAATTTTACTAGAAATGACAGGTGACAGATAGGAGGCAGTTCTACTTAGGTTAAATAGATTGAATTAGATGAATTTAACTAAGAGATGTGTTCTGAGTTTTGCTAAGTACTCACAAGAGATTTTGAACAGGAAAGCGACTTGGTCACGATCTGGTCAACAGTCTGGTCAGGTCTTTCCGGGTTCTGCTCACAGCGCCTGGTCTGGTCTCTGCTAGGCACAGCACTGCTTTCTCTCTGGTCTGGTCTCTGCTAGGCACAGCACTGCTTTCTCTCTGGTCTGGTCTCTGCTCTGGATAGATTGAAGTCTCTAGTTTGGCTTTCTGGAGTTTGATGGAGGTAAGTATGGATTTTTCCGGCAGGGCTTCCAGCGGCAGATGAAATTGAATGTCCCTATGTGTCCTGACTCTCTGCTTTTATCTGTTTCTTGAGAATGGGCGTGTGTGTTGCATCACTAGACTTGCCTCTCTCACCTGTCATTGGTCAAATTTTCATTCCTTACTTGATTGGGGGAATGAAATGAAGTGTCATCATGATGAGGTCTGTTTATGATACAGAGAACCCACCCCTGTCAACTTTACACACAATCTATATCTGACCTAAAAACATATTTGCACAGGTACACATTTGTTTAAAATTACATATACATGGTGTGGCTGAATTTAGCCATGTCTATGTCCAAATCTGCTTTTCCTAGGAGCTTGCATTCAAAGAGGGTACATAATTGACTTTTTAACTGCTTTTTCAATTTCTGACATGGACCCAACTTTACATACATGTGTGCAGGGGGTAGGGACATTAACTGATGAAGTTTCAGATTTTTAACATGCACACATTTAGAGTAATATCCACTTTTCCGCTAAAACCCCCCTGAACATACCACCGGTTCCTACCACGTCTTAAACTGTGGGCAGAAAAATCACAAGAATTATGGTATCATTTATAAAATTTTCACATGTCCGCTCTATGAGTTATTCATCTTTTTAAAGTTATGTTCTGGCTCCAAAGGGGTGTGGTTTACCCTCAGCACAAGGTTGAATTTCTGGTTCTTTCCAGTTCTGCCAAGCCAGCTTGCTCTCACAGGCAGTGCTCCTCCCAGCTCCTGCCAAGAGGAAGCTACAATTTACGACTGCGGTAATAAAAACCTTTGCCTGAGTGAAGAGGGCTTTGTTCACTCTCTTGCAGAGCACAGATAATTCAATTATCAGATAGATGGCATATCCTTAGCTTGGGCAGCAAAAGGAAGGTTGGCCTGGGAACACAGTGGTGACTCAAGTTTCACTGCTGATGGGGGTAGTTGCCAGGCAGAATCAAGTTCCTTAAGCCAGACTTTCAGCTACTGTCATGTTATTTGTTGCTTTTTAAATTAACTTGCAATTTTACACATGCAGCTAGAATGCTGATTCTAAGTGCAAAACTATGACATTTAAACAATTACAAAGGCATGTGACACCAAACATAGGTCACTCATTTAATCTAAACATTTTCGATTTTAGTGTCTTTAAATCCAGTGCAACTTAAACTGCTGCAATCCACAGCTCAGCCAGTCTTGTTATAAACCTTGTCTTATGATCTTCATTTCCCAGATTCTGTAGGCACACAAAACTCCATTCTGCCAAATGTCTGCTGGTGTTCAGTGAATATTTTGCACATGTTGCACTGTTAGAAATAGGCATTTTGACTTGCCTTCAGAAACACACAGAGTGGTTTTAAAACGCCGGCTTTTGGATAGTGGTGAGTACTGGTACTGCACCCATTTTTGGGATTTAAGAAATGAATTCCCCACAATTCTAGGTTGCATTTGGCAATCAGCATTGCCATTCCCAATGGTTTCAGACTACTGTGCGGGTAGTCCAATGGTGGTTTTAGGCAGTGTCCTTCTGTGCCCATAACATCGGCAAAAATGAGTGGCAGCCTATTCTTCATGCATTTCCCTGTGCATTTTCTGGGAAGCTCTGGCCATCATGATGTTTTCCATGTCAGTACTGCACAGTTTTGAGGTAGGGCTAGGATGCATGGGTAAATACATCCCACAAGCCCCCCTCTTGCGATGGCCATTCTATTTCACGAATGGGACTCGCAAGATCTGGGATGTTTCCTCATCTTCTTCCAATAGATGGCACAGTTCAGCATCTTCTTCTCCATCCGGTCAGATCGATCAGTTCTCCTCGCCGGTCCTGATGGGAAGATTGGGCGGTACCCCGGGCCCGTTGTGTCTTTGCTCCCGGTCTCCGGATCGTCCTTCTTGGTCATCCTTCATGGTTTCATCTCTCCTAGGATGATAAAGGAAGAGCGGCAATATCTACTCATAGACGATTTTTTTTTCCACCACTGTTGAGATAGTGGGGCAGCATATGCATTTCATCGTAACGAAATATTACATTCTTATTTTGAAAAAAAAAAAAAACAGCATCACTAGAGACAGTTTCATGTAAATCACAATATTTTAGAGACTAGATGTGGTAGGTTTTATGATTGGAACTGAATTAGTCTGATACAGTACCCGCTAGGATTCCCGAGGATTCCTCCAGTTGTTGCAGAGTGTGCCTGGGATGGCAACATTTCAACTGGTTTATGTGGACCCACTTGTCTTCCCCCTCTGCCGAACCACCTTTGGGGATGTGGATCTTGTAGGCCACAGGGGAGATCTTATCGACGATCTCAAATGGTCCTTTCCATGTAGGCAAAAATTTGCGCTGCTTGGCCTGGTTCCTTTGGAAGTTGTATAGATAGACCCGGTCCCCCACCTGATATTCCTTCCTGGAAGTTTTCAGGTCATAATGGGTCTTCATGCTATCAGCTGATCTTTCTAGATTCCGCTGAGCATAAGCAAAAGCATGTTGGAGGTGTTTCCTTAAATTCTCTACATACTCATGAGTAGTGGAGGCATTTATCAGTGTCTGCTCTTGGGTCCTATAGAGCAAATGCTGAGGAAGCACCATCTTGCGCCCAGTCATCAACTCAAATGGTGACATTTTGGTTGCAGATGAAGGGGTAGATCTGATAGCCATTAGGACCAGAGGTAATCGGATATCCCAACTTGGCCCAGAATCTGCCACAAACTTCTTTAATATGCTCACAATTGTCCGGTTATATCTCTCTACCGCCCCAGAAGAAGCTGGTCTGTAAGCAATATGCAGCTTTCTCTTGACCCCCAGTATCTCCCACATCTTTGTCATTATTTCACTGGTGAAGTGGCTACCTCTGTCTGACTCAATCCTTTGAGGTAGACCAAAACGGGAAAAGATGTGGTTAATCATCAAGGCAGCTGCAGTTTCTGCCTTGCAATTTGGGGCTGGGAGACATTCCACCCACTTGGTAAACAAGCATGTGACGGTCAACATGTACTTATTCCCCCTAGCCGAGCGAATCACAGGGCCTACAAAGTCGATTTGTAAATCTGACCATGGCAGTGTCATCCCCCGCTTTTGTAAAGGCGCCCGGTGTGTGAGGGATGTCGGCTGAAATTGTGCACACACAAGACAACCCTTCAAATATTGGTTGAGGTCCTGGCCCATGTGTGGCCAGTATGCAACCTCTCTTAAGATTTCCAGTGTTGTGTGAAACCCCCTATGACCGGCGGTGGCCGCATCATGGGCGTGACTTAACATCAGGCTTCGGAATGAGGTAGGAACCACCCACTGATCGTGGCCAGCTTTGGATTTCCTTACCAGCAAACCGTCTTGGATCCGGAACATTTTTGGACATTTCATCAACACTCTTAGGTCCTCTTTCCCAATGTAATCGGTATCCGTCAGGGGAAAGTTCTCAGGGTCCTCCAGGTGCTGGTAAAATTTACCAATTATTGGATCCCCCTTCTGAGCAGTAATCAAATCAGCATCAGGGGTCTCCTTACTCCATTGTGCCATTGAAAGGTCGTTGTGAGCATTTGTCTGGGACCTAGTGATGGCAGTGACCTGGATTTCCCCCAACAGGGACTCAATCTCAATTAGATCCCCTTGGATGGCTCCGGTTTTGGCCAGCTGATCAGCTAAGTCATTTCCAGTTTTGTCTGGTCCCTCTACTTTGGAATGACCCTTGATCTTTTTCCAATAGATGGTCATCTCATTCGAGGTGACCAGATCATCAATGTTTTGGATCAACTTCCCATGTTTCAAGGGTTTGTTGTTAGCACATAACATGCCTCTGGTTTTCCAATTAACCAGGTGCTCCACGAACCCGTTCCGTACATAATCCGAATCTGTGATTATGACCAGTTCGTGGAGTTGATGTTGGACAGCAGTGAGGATGGCCTGATGCACAGCCATCAATTCTGCCACCTGACTACTTCGGGGACCAATTTTGTATCCAGCGGAGGGTTCTGGGGACTCATTCACCCATGCATTCCCTACGCCAGCCACCAGTTCTTTCTCCCCGTCGTTGTCAACATGGTAAGAGCATCCATCCACATAGACAGTGGGCATTCCCTCACACTTGTCTTCTTCAAAGACTTTGTGTGGGGAATTAAGGTATGCCTCCATGTTGTCCTTTATTTTTAGACTTTCGTCCTCGAGACAGTTTTCTCTGGCACAATCATGCAAGTCAGCCAGACCTTGCGCGAGGGGACTCTTCTTGTTTTGGCCATATCGGACCTCCACAGGAAAGCCTTGCATTGACAGAATCCAGGAAGTAATTCGGGAATTACTCACATTTCCGGCCCGGATTCTGTCACTTTGGAGATATTGCAGAGGCTGGTGTGGAGTCTCCACTATGATGTGTTCCCCCTGGATAAACGGGCGGTAATTCTTCAATGCCCACACCGTTGCCAGGAGTGCCTTCTCACAATCGTTGAATTTTTCCTCCACAGAGGATAAAGTTTTGCTCGCATAGGAGATTACTTTATTGACCTTGTCATGCTTTTGATATAATACTGCCGTCAAGCACGTATTAGAGAACCCTGTCTCCAGGAAGAACTCCTTGTTTCTGACCGGGTAAGCTAGGCAAGGCGCTTGTGAGAGGCTTCTTTTGAGTTGTTTTACTGCCTCGGCTTGTTCTGGACCCCATTCCCACTTGACCCCCCCCTTCAGGAGATGAATCAGGGGTCTGGTGATCTCTGCGTAGCCCTCAATGAACTTTCTGCTGTAATTAGTCAGTCCAAGGAGGCTCCTTAGTTCCCGCAGAGTTGTGGGGTCTTTCAGTTTCTGAAGTGCTTCCACTTTCTTTTCCTGGGGACAGAGACCCTGAGGAGTAATCTCATGCCCCAAGAAATTAACACGGGTTCTACACCACTGTGCTTTCTGAAAGGAAAGTTTTGCTCCGGCGGCCCTCAACTGTGTCAGAACATAACGGATCTCTGCTATGTGTTCCTCCACAGATGAACTTTTGATGAGGACATCATCTACATAAGCCAGGTTACCCCTCGTACCCAGGTCGGGCATGGCCTTATGTAGGAAAATATTGAACTCATTACCGGAGTTAAGGTATCCGAAGGGAGTCCGGGTCCATGTGTACTGCTGGCCCCCAAAGGTAAAAGCCAGCTTGTATTGGTCCTCCCTACTGACAGGCACGGTCCAGTATCCATTGGTCAGGTCTATTGCAGTGAATACCTGTGACCCCTGAATCTGGGCCAGCCCTTGGTCAATGTAGGGAAGAGGCCATCGGGAAGTATGGACCCGTTTGTTGAGCTCCCTAAGGTCGGCACAGAGTCTCCACTGGCCGTTTGGCTTCAATATTCCCAGCACCGGATTATTGAAGGTGCTGTGGACTGGACGGATTATTCCCCGGGACTCAAGGTTCTTAATTATTTCAGTAAGGGACTCCATTGATGCGAGAGGCAAGCGATATTGCTTCACAAACACTGGAGTCATGCCAGGGTCCGTGAGGATTGTTGTGGTGTGGATGTCAGTGCGACCACAGTCATATGAGTCTACCGCAAAGAGATCTTGGAAATCCAAGAAAACTTGTTTCAACTTTTGCTTTTGTTCCAGAGTCACACAGGCATCAGCTAGGTTGACTCTCTCTTCCACCATCTGCCTGAAGCCTGGAAAGACTTCTGGTTTGGCTATCTCCGCGGCCTCCTCCAGCTGGGTGGAGAAGTCCCTGGTCAGAGTGCTGATTTGGACCGGAGGCTTCAGGTGGGAAAGGCAGCCCTCATGGACCTGGAAAATCACCTCATCCCTCCTGAAGTCACAGGTCACATCTTCCTTACCATAGGGGCAGGAAGTGTACACCAGGAAGTTCCCCCCATGCCGGGTAAAAATCCTGTCTGGTGTTGCGTTGTCATCACTGTCACTGTCAAAACAGTCCTTGGGGATGGGTCCTAACAGTTCATTTACAAGATCAATGGAGAAATGTCGGTCATCAACCGCCATTCCAATAATGGTGCCTGCGGCTAGAGTAATACTCTTTAAGTCGCTGTTATCCACCTCTATTAGAATGGGGTCATGTTCTATGTTGACTAATGGAGTCGGGTTTACCCCCAACCCTTGCTGTTGGAGAGAAGCATTTAGATGTATGTAAGCATCAGGGTTTTTCAACTCTTGTCCCCTTTTAACTTTCACTTCCAGGGAGAATTGTCGGGTCCTTTCTGGGATGGTGACTTCCTCTTTAACCTGAATTTCAACTGCATAAGGTAGCAATTGAGCTGACCTAAATGCTTTTTCTGGATCATCAAAGCCCATGGGATTATCCGCTAATCGGGACCAAGCTTTGAAGTTTATTAGGTCCAAACTAATGGCAAAGCGATTGAGAATGTCACTGCCTAAGTAAAAGGCGGCAGTGACGTCTCGCACGACCCAACAATTATGGACTATGCTCTTGTTGCCAATGGAGATTTTGAGCATACACCTGCTTGGCAGGAGATGTTTGGAGTCAGGTGCTTCCAGGTCCATTTCCCATTTGTCTATCAGTTTGAAGGTGGGAATGGCTGGATCTTTTGGGAGTTGGCGGAACATGGCTTCGCTGATGAAGCTCTTACCGTTGTTCACACACACTCGAGCGAGAACAGAGTCCTTCCCATCATTTAACTGAACAGGGATGAACAACTGCTCTCCTATTTGCTGAATATCAGCCAGACTTTGAGCTGATTTCACATCTTTCTGGACTATAGGAGTGGGAGTTTCAGATGGTGGATTAGTATAGAATTTCAGAGTGTTTCCTTCCAGCGTGGAATACCACTTTAGACTGGAAGGAAGGTTGATTTTCAGAAATAGAGAGGACCCCCCATCACCAGTCTGTTGTCCTACTGCTATTACTGTCACGTCTGGAATTTGGTTGTTCTGGAAGTGAAATTCTACTTGGTCAGATTTTTGTTCAACCATGTGGCAGGTGCCGTTTAAACTAACATGGTTGACACTCTGTTTTAATTTTATGGGTCGGCTAGTCTGAGTCCAGAGGACCTCGTTTACGCAATCTATTAGGGGTGACAACCTTCTCAGGAGGTCATTCCCTAGTAAACAAGGGGTGCCCTCTGGGGTCACAACTATGACCGGGTGTTTCAGCTTGTGTCGCCCAATTTTAATGTCCAAGTCTGCAGTCCCCTCAACGGGAATTTCCTTCCCGTCAAAGTTCTGTAGTTGTCCCGGAAGAGAGGTGAGAGGAATTTGGTAATTCTCTCCCCTTCGTGCATTCAGTTCGTCAAAGGCCCTTCTGGACAGAAGGGTAGCTTGAGATCCAGTGTCCACCAGTGCCGAGATTGTACCCTGTCCCTGTACTTGTACCGGGGCATAATATCTTCCCTCCTTCTCCTCAAGGGGGCACAGATAATGTACATTTTTGGACAACTGGTGGGCTAACTTTCTGGTTTTGGACATCGATAGCGAAGAGATTTGGGCAGAATTCTGTGGAGAGTCTTGGGAATCTGAAAGAAAAAGTTGGCAACTGGAGATCAGAGCCATTGTGGGTTCCCCTGGTTCCGGTTCTGGGCCGCCCCCCCCTTTTTGGAGGCAGTCCCCAGTATGGGTTTGAACCCGGGGATTTTCTTGCTGTTGGTTCTGGGATGAGATGGTGGGCGGCGGTAGCCCAGTCTCCACCTCTCCCCAGTCTGGATTGGCATCCCTAGGGACCCATTTTTCTTTGGGAGGAGTTCCCCCCTCTCTGAAGGAGAAGATCCTTTTCTCAGGATCCTCTGAGGATCCCTCTCCCTCAAATTGGAAGATCTGTACCTCCTCCTCAAACTGAGTCTGTTTGGGTCTTTTGTTTCTCCTACCCCCCCTCTGCTCCTTAGGAGGCAGACTTTCAGGGGCAAGAGATTTTGTTTCCGGTTCCGGGGTTTCCAGGGGCTGTTTACAAGTGAGGAAGGAAGCTTCCTCCAAGGCTTTACACCCCCCTTCCCTTTGTGCCTCCTCCCTGGGAACCGGTGAGTTATTGGGGTGCTGCCCCCGTCATTGTTCTGGAGCACCAGGTCCAGAGTTGGGTGCGTTCTGCGCCGGCACGCCCATCTGAGGGTTCTGCTGAGCCCTCAGTATGTGACCCAGATCCCGCGCCATGTTTTGAACCTGGCGCTCTAACTGGGAAACCCGCTCAGGCTGATACGGGGCCCTGTTTTCTCCCCTGGGCTGATCCCGGGAAGGGTAGCTATACCTCCTCTGGTAATACCCCGGGTTGGGAAGATTTGGGTACCCCTCCACCCTTGGCCTCCCCTCTCCTGGATTCAGTGGTCTGGGCTCAGGGAATTGGGGAAAGAAGGATGGATGGTTTGGGGGCTGGAAGTCGGGTGGATATCTGGGGAAAAAGTTCTGCCCAGGGTTTGGTAAATTTCTGCCCTCCTGTGGGAAGTTTGGAGGGAAGTTCCCTGGGTTAGGTGCTTGTCTGGATCCCCCCCCTTGGGCTGGAGGAGTCCACACATAACCCAGGATGGGTCGATTTCCCTTGTAACGGGGACTTACATAATCAGGAGAGCGAGGGACCCCATTTGTGGGGCTGCCTCCTTGGCTCCCTGTCTGTGACTGACCCGAGGACCTCCTGGGCCTAGCATTATTAGGTGCAGGTAGGTTTTTAGGCCCCCCCATCTCCAGATCCAAAACGGGGGTGACCTTTACCTCTGCCACCTTGACAGCAGCAGGGGTGCTGTTGGCTTTGGGGTTTTTCTGGGCATTGCTTTTATTTTCTATGGGCTTCTGCACCTCATAGATCCGGGTAGCCTGTTCAATGACCCAGTCTAAAGATCTTTTCTCATGAAAATCTCTCACGAGCTGGGTCATTATATATTTGGGCAAGGCATGGAAAAATGTATTGACAAACTCTCTACTATCTGTGCGCACCCTTCTGGTGGTTTGCGCAAAAGCACGCTTTAACTCCTGCACAAATTCTCGTGGGGCCTGATCCTCCCCACATTGCAAATTGTAGGCCGCCTTGCGAGCCTCTTGAGGATTTCTGTGAACAGAAAAATGTTTCAGGATGGCCGCCTTATATGTGGACCATCTTAAATGATTTTGGTCCTCCAGCCCCGCAAAGAAACTGGAGTATTCCGGGGAGAATGTCCACTTTACATATTGAATACAGCTTTGGCTGTCCTTCAAATGGAAAGTCTCCATCATTTGTTCAAACAACTCTAAGTGCTCCCAAACAGAATACTTAGCGTTCTTATGGTAAGGCGTGATGACGCTCCTGATCGCCTTAATCTGCTTTAAGGGGTCCTTGAGCAAGGCCCTTTTTGCCTTATTGGCCTTTTTGGTTCGGGTAACCCTTGTCCATTCTTCGTCGGACTCAGAGGCACTGCTCCCAGAGGTTCCCGTCTGTTCTTCCAGGTTTTCCCGGATTCTGCGAGCCTGGGAATGGCTGGCAGAATGTGGGGACCTGGTCTCCTGTGTCCTGCGCAGTTCAGAGGAGTCTTCAGATTCCTCCTTGCTGTCAGGATTTGATGGGTACCCCCTCCACTGACCTAACTGGGCAGAGGTTTTCAGGATGCCCTTAATGGGCCTACTCTCCTGGGGTTCCCCACTGAACTGTATTGTACTTGGGTGCCCATACCCGGATGCCCACCCCTCCATTCCTGGATGGTACTGGCCTATGAGCCCCATACTCTTAGCTGGATAGTAATCTGCCATCCCTGTGGCCCTGTGCTCATGTGCGCCAGGGGACACGGGGGTGGTAGAGTCCAGGGACTGGGGAAGATGAAGGCCCCTGGTGTTAGGGCTCCTGCGGTTATGGTCAGGAGTCTCTCTTTCCCAGCGGACCTCATCTCTATCCGCCCCTGCTCCCTGTTGCAATGCAAGAGCCTGCATTTGTGCTTTCAGTTCCTCTGTTAAGGCCTTACTCGACTCTATCAGTTTCTCCTGCATCGCTACCTGCTGTTGGAGCCTATCATTGTGTTGACAGAGGGCCTCATTTTCCCTCTGTGCTTCCTGGTTGGTCCTGGAGAACTGGGCCAGTCTTTGCTGCAGGAGGGTTACCTCCTGAGCTGTGTCCCTATTGGCCTGCTCCTTTCTTGCTAGAGCATCCTCCACCCTTCTGGTGTGCTCTACCAAGTTCTGGTGTTCTTTTTGGAGATCACCCAGTCCCTGGTGGGCCAGGTGATTTTCTTCCATTTTTCTTTTTAAATGGCAGACTTCCTGGCCTAAGGCGTCTCTTTCCTGACTAAGAGCCTGCATTTGTGCCGCCAGGTCGTCCCTCTGCCTTTGAAAGGCACCAGCTTTCTGGCGTTCTTCATCAAACTCTGCCTGGGTATCCAGGTCTTTCAAGATCAGCTTGTTGCTCTCTACCTTCACTCTATCTAGATGACTTTGCAGGGTGGCTACCTGCTCCGTGCATGCCCTGTTAAAGTCTAATTGTTGCTCCAGCTTTTTCTGGCTCTGCAGTAAGGAGTCCAAACTGTCTTGGTGCTCCTTCTGCAGGGCCAGAAATCTAGTATCCTGTTCTGACTTTTCCTTTTGCAGCACATCCATATCCTCCTTTATTTTAGTAATGTACAGTCTGCTGTCATTTTCTGACTCCTGGCTCCTCTGCAGCCTCTGCTCAGAAGAGTCCAGATCAGATTGGACCTTCTGTAATGCCATCTGTTGCCTATTTGCCAGATTTTGGCTTTCAGCACATCTATCCTGCATGTCTCCCATATATAGGTACAGGTATGCTGCTATCCTGGCGATCTTATTGTGTTCCTCTTTGGCTTTAGGAGCCATATATAGTTCACTCAGGGCCACATGTAAGGGACCCTGATCTCTATATATATCTGACCCTGTTTCAGTGACCTGTTGTGTGATGGCCTGCAACCACACATCCTGGCCCTGTTCGGTCCATTCACCTCTCACAAATAGCTTATGCAAGAGGTGCTCTCTGGCTATTTTCATGTCTACTAAGGTCGTCATTCTAGAGATTGGTCTCTGTCCTGACTTACAGAAGTTAGTATTTTATTTTTGCAGAACAGAACTTTTCTTGGAGTGTCCCTTTTGAGGAATGCTTCACAGCGTAATGCAGCGTGGTGATCCGACTGGATGTCTGTATCCCGTCAGTTAGCACACTGTATTAATCTGCACAAATGGTAAATCTAACCCAACGTCTCGGCTCGAGCCCCCACTTTGTAAGAGGATTCAATTCAGCACTACAGCTAAGTTAACGCCTAGTCTAGAATACTGAATGAAAACCCTTATTGATATATCTTTAGGTCCAGTTCATGCGTTCTGGATGACTACCCTTATATAACACCCCTCTCTTGGAATCCCCCTGACCCCACTGAGCCAAGAAGTAGTTCTGTTTTGCAAGTTAAAAGGGTTTATTTGATGATTTAAACAATAGATATATATATGACACTTTATAATAAATTAATAATTGAATAGCACACTTAATCTGATATGATAAAGATTGACAACAGAGAATCTGGCACTAGCACACTTCTTTATAATTACTGAGGAGTTGAGATGAAATGGATAAGGTAGCACACTGGTAATTAGGAACAAAAGTATAATGTGGTAGAGGATGCTTTATGTAAGCTCAGGTGGATGCAATATTCAATGAATGCAGTACAGAAAATACTCAATATGATTTCAACCAAACAATGTAATCACTTTTCTCTGGCTATTCACTCCCCCCCTCTTTATGCAATGCAAGGAAATGGGAGGAAGCACACAGTTCTCAGAAATGCAATCAATGTAATCAGTTCAATCCAGCAAGCTTAGACAACAGAAAACAGATAGGAGTTTTGAAATCACAGGCCCAAATGCTTTTATATGTGTTAGCAATGGATGAGAAATATGCTGGAAATGCTGTTAATTCCCTTTCAGAGGTTCAGGATGAGTGGTATCTAGTCAATATTAGTCCAGGCTCACACTAGCAATGATGCAGGGATAGTTAGCAGGTCAAACGAATTTCTGGCAAATGAAATCAGGCAGTAGCAGTTTTTTTACATGTGAAGAAATTGCAAATCGCGGCAAAATTCGCGGATGCGCCGAGCGCTATTACAAAGGAACCGCAAGGACTATCTCTACCGTTTTGGGGTCCTAGGAAAGCCTGGGATCTCAGCTTCCAAATGAAAGTTATTGCAAGTCTCTAGCCCAAACGGTTGCGGAGATATGAGTAATTTAGTAAAGGTCGTTTTTGGTTTTGTAAATTTTAAACGCACACTTTTTCAAAATGACAAATTTTACTAGAAATGACAGGTGACAGATAGGAGGCAGTTCTACTTAGGTTAAATAGATTGAATTAGATGAATTTAACTAAGAGATGTGTTCTGAGTTTTGCTAAGTACTCACAAGAGATTTTGAACAGGAAAGCGACTTGGTCACGATCTGGTCAACAGTCTGGTCAGGTCTTTCCGGGTTCTGCTCACAGCGCCTGGTCTGGTCTCTGCTAGGCACAGCACTGCTTTCTCTCTGGTCTGGTCTCTGCTAGGCACAGCACTGCTTTCTCTCTGGTCTGGTCTCTGCTCTGGATAGATTGAAGTCTCTAGTTTGGCTTTCTGGAGTTTGATGGAGGTAAGTATGGATTTTTCCGGCAGGGCTTCCAGCGGCAGATGAAATTGAATGTCCCTATGTGTCCTGACTCTCTGCTTTTATCTGTTTCTTGAGAATGGGCGTGTGTGTTGCATCACTAGACTTGCCTCTCTCACCTGTCATTGGTCAAATTTTCATTCCTTACTTGATTGGGGGAATGAAATGAAGTGTCATCATGATGAGGTCTGTTTATGATACAGAGAACCCACCCCTGTCAACTTTACACACAATCTATATCTGACCTAAAAACATATTTGCACAGGTACACATTTGTTTAAAATTACATATACATGGTGTGGCTGAATTTAGCCATGTCTATGTCCAAATCTGCTTTTCCTAGGAGCTTGCATTCAAAGAGGGTACATAATTGACTTTTTAACTGCTTTTTCAATTTCTGACATGGACCCAACTTTACATACATGTGTGCAGGGGGTAGGGACATTAACTGATGAAGTTTCAGATTTTTAACATGCACACATTTAGAGTAATATCCACTTTTCCGCTAAAACCCCCCTGAACATACCACCGGTTCCTACCACGTCTTAAACTGTGGGCAGAAAAATCACAAGAATTATGGTATCATTTATAAAATTTTCACATGTCCGCTCTATGAGTTATTCATCTTTTTAAAGTTATGTTCTGGCTCCAAAGGGGTGTGGTTTACCCTCAGCACAAGGTTGAATTTCTGGTTCTTTCCAGTTCTGCCAAGCCAGCTTGCTCTCACAGGCAGTGCTCCTCCCAGCTCCTGCCAAGAGGAAGCTACAATTTACGACTGCAGTAATAAAAACCTTTGCCTGAGTGAAGAGGGCTTTGTTCACTCTCTTGCAGAGCACAGATAATTCAATTATCAGATAGATGGCATATCCTTAGCTTGGGCAGCAAAAGGAAGGTTGGCCTGGGAACACAGTGGTGACTCAAGTTTCACGGCTGATGGGGGTAGTTGCCAGGCAGAATCAAGTTCCTTAAGCCAGACTTTCAGCTACTGTCATGTTATTTGTTGCTTTTTAAATTAACTTGCAATTTTACACATGCAGCTAGAATGCTGATTCTAAGTGCAAAACTATGACATTTAAACAATTACAAAGGCATGTGACACCAAACATAGGTCACTCATTTAATCTAAACATTTTCGATTTTAGTGTCTTTAAATCCAGTGCAACTTAAACTGCTGCAATCCACAGCTCAGCCAGTCTTGTTATAAACCTTGTCTTATGATCTTCATTTCCCAGATTCTGTAGGCACACAAAACTCCATTCTGCCAAATGTCTGCTGGTGTTCAGTGAATATTTTGCACATGTTGCACTGTTAGAAATAGGCATTTTGACTTGCCTTCAGAAACACACAGAGTGGTTTTAAAACGCCGGCTTTTGGATAGTGGTGAGTACTGGTACTGCACCCATTTTTGGGATTTAAGAAATGAATTCCCCACAATTCTAGGTTGCATTTGGCAATCAGCATTGCCATTCCCAATGGTTTCAGACTACTGTGCGGGTAGTCCAATGGTGGTTTTAGGCAGTGTCCTTCTGTGCCCATAACATCGGCAAAAATGAGTGGCAGCCTATTCTTCATGCATTTCCCTGTGCATTTTCTGGGAAGCTCTGGCCATCATGATGTTTTCCATGTCAGTACTGCACAGTTTTGAGGTAGGGCTAGGATGCATGGGTAAATACATCCCACAAGCCCCCCTCTTGCGATGGCCATTCTATTTCACGAATGGGACTCGCAAGATCTGGGATGTTTCCTCATCTTCTTCCAATAGATGGCACAGTTCAGCATCTTCTTCTCCATCCGGTCAGATCGATCAGTTCTCCTCGCCGGTCCTGATGGGAAGATTGGGCGGTACCCCGGGCCCGTTGTGTCTTTGCTCCCGGTCTCCGGATCGTCCTTCTTGGTCATCCTTCATGGTTTCATCTCTCCTAGGATGATAAAGGAAGAGCGGCAATATCTACTCATAGACGATTTTTTTTTCCACCACTGTTGAGATAGTGGGGCAGCATATGCATTTCATCGTAACGAAATATTACATTCTTATTTTGAAAAAAAAAAAAAACAGCATCACTAGAGACAGTTTCATGTAAATCACAATATTTTAGAGACTAGATGTGGTAGGTTTTATGATTGGAACTGAATTAGTCTGATACAGTACCCGCTAGGATTCCCGAGGATTCCTCCAGTTGTTGCAGAGTGTGCCTGGGATGGCAACATTTCAACTGGTTTATGTGGACCCACTTGTCTTCCCCCTCTGCCGAACCACCTTTGGGGATGTGGATCTTGTAGGCCACAGGGGAGATCTTATCGACGATCTCAAATGGTCCTTTCCATGTAGGCAAAAATTTGCGCTGCTTGGCCTGGTTCCTTTGGAAGTTGTATAGATAGACCCGGTCCCCCACCTGATATTCCTTCCTGGAAGTTTTCAGGTCATAATGGGTCTTCATGCTATCAGCTGATCTTTCTAGATTCCGCTGAGCATAAGCAAAAGCATGTTGGAGGTGTTTCCTTAAATTCTCTACATACTCATGAGTAGTGGAGGCATTTATCAGTGTCTGCTCTTGGGTCCTATAGAGCAAATGCTGAGGAAGCACCATCTTGCGCCCAGTCATCAACTCAAATGGTGACATTTTGGTTGCAGATGAAGGGGTAGATCTGATAGCCATTAGGACCAGAGGTAATCGGATATCCCAACTTGGCCCAGAATCTGCCACAAACTTCTTTAATATGCTCACAATTGTCCGGTTATATCTCTCTACCGCCCCAGAAGAAGCTGGTCTGTAAGCAATATGCAGCTTTCTCTTGACCCCCAGTATCTCCCACATCTTTGTCATTACTTCACTGGTGAAGTGGCTACCTCTGTCTGACTCAATCCTTTGAGGTAGACCAAAACGGGAAAAGATGTGGTTAATCATCAAGGCAGCTGCAGTTTCTGCCTTGCAATTTGGGGCTGGGAGACATTCCACCCACTTGGTAAACAAGCATGTGACGGTCAACATGTACTTATTCCCCCTAGCCGAGCGAATCACAGGGCCTACAAAGTCGATTTGTAAATCTGACCATGGCAGTGTCATCCCCCGCTTTTGTAAAGGCGCCCGGTGTGTGAGGGATGTCGGCTGAAATTGTGCACACACAAGACAACCCTTCAAATATTGGTTGAGGTCCTGGCCCATGTGTGGCCAGTATGCAACCTCTCTTAAGATTTCCAGTGTTGTGTGAAACCCCCTATGACCGGCGGTGGCCGCATCATGGGCGTGACTTAACATCAGGCTTCGGAATGAGGTAGGAACCACCCACTGATCGTGGCCAGCTTTGGATTTCCTTACCAGCAAACCGTCTTGGATCCGGAACATTTTTGGACATTTCATCAACACTCTTAGGTCCTCTTTCCCAATGTAATCGGTATCCGTCAGGGGAAAGTTCTCAGGGTCCTCCAGGTGCTGGTAAAATTTACCAATTATTGGATCCCCCTTCTGAGCAGTAATCAAATCAGCATCAGGGGTCTCCTTACTCCATTGTGCCATTGAAAGGTCGTTGTGAGCATTTGTCTGGGACCTAGTGATGGCAGTGACCTGGATTTCCCCCAACAGGGACTCAATCTCAATTAGATCCCCTTGGATGGCTCCGGCTTTGGCCAGCTGATCAGCTAAGTCATTTCCAGTTTTGTCTGGTCCCTCTACTTTGGAATGACCCTTGATCTTTTTCCAATAGATGGTCATCTCATTCGAGGTGACCAGATCATCAATGTTTTGGATCAACTTCCCATGTTTCAAGGGTTTGTTGTTAGCACATAACATGCCTCTGGTTTTCCAATTAACCAGGTGCTCCACGAACCCGTTCCGTACATAATCCGAATCTGTGATTATGACCAGTTCGTGGAGTTGATGTTGGACAGCAGTGAGGATGGCCTGATGCACAGCCATCAATTCTGCCACCTGACTACTTCGGGGACCAATTTTGTATCCAGCGGAGGGTTCTGGGGACTCATTCACCCATGCATTCCCTACGCCAGCCACCAGTTCTTTCTCCCCGTCGTTGTCAACATGGTAAGAGCATCCATCCACATAGACAGTGGGCATTCCCTCACAATTGTCTTCTTCAAAGACTTTGTGTGGGGAATTAAGGTATGCCTCCATGTTGTCCTTTATTTTTAGACTTTCGTCCTCGAGACAGTTTTCTCTGGCACAATCATGCAAGTCAGCCAGACCTTGCGCGAGGGGACTCTTCTTGTTTTGGCCATATCGGACCTCCACAGGAAAGCCTTGCATTGACAGAATCCAGGAAGTAATTCGGGAATTACTCACATTTCCGGCCCGGATTCTGTCACTTTGGAGATATTGCAGAGGCTGGTGTGGAGTCTCCACTATGATGTGTTCCCCCTGGATAAACGGGCGGTAATTCTTCAATGCCCACACGGTTGCCAGGAGTGCCTTCTCACAATCGTTGAATTTTTCCTCCACAGAGGATAAAGTTTTGCTCGCATAGGAGATTACTTTATTGACCTTGTCATGCTTTTGATATAATACTGCCGTCAAGCACGTATTAGAGAACCCTGTCTCCAGGAAGAACTCCTTGTTTCTGACCGGGTAAGCTAGGCAAGGCGCTTGTGAGAGGCTTCTTTTGAGTTGTTTTACTGCCTCGGCTTGTTCTGGACCCCATTCCCACTTGACCCCCCCCTTCAGGAGATGAATCAGGGGTCTGGTGATCTCTGCGTAGCCCTCAATGAACTTTCTGCTGTAATTAGTCAGTCCAAGGAGGCTCCT
Source organism: Ambystoma mexicanum (assembly GCF_040938575.1). Lineage (NCBI taxonomy): Eukaryota > Metazoa > Chordata > Amphibia > Caudata > Ambystomatidae > Ambystoma > Ambystoma mexicanum. The sequence continues at coordinate 1,268,315,222 of NC_090931.1, read as the reverse complement.
TAGTTCCCGCAGAGTTGTGGGGTCTTTCAGTTTCTGAAGTGCTTCCACTTTCTTTTCCTGGGGATGGAGACCCTGAGGAGTAATCTCATGCCCCAAGAAATTAACACGGGTTCTACACCACTGTGCTTTCTGAAAGGAAAGTTTTGCTCCGGCGGCCCTCAACTGTGTCAGAACATAACGGATCTCTGCTATGTGTTCCTCCACAGATGAACTTTTGATGAGGACATCATCTACATAAGCCAGGTTACCCCTCGTACCCAGGTCGGGCATGGCCTTATGTAGGAAAATATTGAACTCATTACCGGAGTTAAGGTATCCGAAGGGAGTCCGGGTCCATGTGTACTGCTGGCCCCCAAAGGTAAAAGCCAGCTTGTATTGGTCCTCCCTACTGACAGGCACGGTCCAGTATCCATTGGTCAGGTCTATTGCAGTGAATACCTGTGACCCCTGAATCTGGGCCAGCCCTTGGTCAATGTAGGGAAGAGGCCATCGGGAAGTATGGACCCGTTTGTTGAGCTCCCTAAGGTCGGCACAGAGTCTCCACTGGCCGTTTGGCTTCAATATTCCCAGCACCGGATTATTGAAGGTGCTGTGGACTGGACGGATTATTCCCCGGGACTCAAGGTTCTTAATTATTTCAGTAAGGGACTCCATTGATGCGAGAGGCAAGCGATATTGCTTCACAAACACTGGAGTCATGCCAGGGTCCGTGGGGATTGTTGTGGTGTGGATGTCAGTGCGACCACAGTCATATGAGTCTACCGCAAAGAGATCTTGGAAATCCAAGAAAACTTGTTTCAACTTTTGCTTTTGTTCCAGAGTCACACAGGCATCAGCTAGGTTGACTCTCTCTTCCACCATCTGCCTGAAGCCTGGAAAGACTTCTGGTTTGGCTATCTCCGCGGCCTCCTCCAGCTGGGTGGAGAAGTCCCTGGTCAGAGTGCTGATTTGGACCGGAGGCTTCAGGTGGGAAAGGCAGCCCTCATGGACCTGGAAAATCACCTCATCCCTCCTGAAGTCACAGGTCACATCTTCCTTACCATAGGGGCAGGAAGTGTACACCAGGAAGTTCCCCCCATGCCGGGTAAAAATCCTGTCTGGTGTTGCGTTGTCATCACTGTCACTGTCAAAACAGTCCTTGGGGATGGGTCCTAACAGTTCATTTACAAGATCAATGGAGAAATGTCGGTCATCAACCGCCATTCCAATAATGGTGCCTGCGGCTAGAGTAATACTCTTTAAGTCGCTGTTATCCACCTCTATTAGAATGGGGTCATGTTCTATGTTGACTAATGGAGTCGGGTTTACCCCCAACCCTTGCTGTTGGAGAGAAGCATTTAGATGTATGTAAGCATCAGGGTTTTTCAACTCTTGTCCCCTTTTAACTTTCACTTCCAGGGAGAATTGTCGGGTCCTTTCTGGGATGGTGACTTCCTCTTTAACCTGAATTTCAACTGCATAAGGTAGCAATTGAGCTGACCTAAATGCTTTTTCTGGATCATCAAAGCCCATGGGATTATCCGCTAATCGGGACCAAGCTTTGAAGTTTATTAGGTCCAAACTAATGGCAAAGCGATTGAGAATGTCACTGCCTAAGTAAAAGGCGGCAGTGACGTCTCGCACGACCCAACAATTATGGACTATGCTCTTGTTGCCAATGGAGATTTTGAGCATACACCTGCTTGGCAGGAGATGTTTGGAGTCAGGTGCTTCCAGGTCCATTTCCCATTTGTCTATCAGTTTGAAGGTGGGAATGGCTGGATCTTTTGGGAGTTGGCGGAACATGGCTTCGCTGATGAAGCTCTTACCGTTGTTCACACACACTCGAGCGAGAACAGAGTCCTTCCCATCATTTAACTGAACAGGGATGAACAACTGCTCTCCTATTTGCTGAATATCAGCCAGACTTTGAGCTGATTTCACATCTTTCTGGACTATAGGAGTGGGAGTTTCAGATGGTGGATTAGTATAGAATTTCAGAGTGTTTCCTTCCAGCGTGGAATACCACTTTAGACTGGAAGGAAGGTTGATTTTCAGAAATAGAGAGGACCCCCCATCACCAGTCTGTTGTCCTACTGCTATTACTGTCACGTCTGGAATTTGGTTGTTCTGGAAGTGAAATTCTACTTGGTCAGATTTTTGTTCAACCATGTGGCAGGTGCCGTTTAAACTAACATGGTTGACACTCTGTTTTAATTTTATGGGTCGGCTAGTCTGAGTCCAGAGGACCTCGTTTACGCAATCTATTAGGGGTGACAACCTTCTCAGGAGGTCATTCCCTAGTAAACAAGGGGTGCCCTCTGGGGTCACAACTATGACCGGGTGTTTCAGCTTGTGTCGCCCAATTTTAATGTCCAAGTCTGCAGTCCCCTCAACGGGAATTTCCTTCCCGTCAAAGTTCTGTAGTTGTCCCGGAAGAGAGGTGAGAGGAATTTGGTAATTCTCTCCCCTTCGTGCATTCAGTTCGTCAAAGGCCCTTCTGGACAGAAGGGTAGCTTGAGATCCAGTGTCCACCAGTGCCGAGATTGTACCCTGTCCCTGTACTTGTACCGGGGCATAATATCTTCCCTCCTTCTCCTCAAGGGGGCACAGATAATGTACATTTTTGGACAACTGGTGGGCTAACTTTCTGGTTTTGGACATCGATAGCGAAGAGATTTGGGCAGAATTCTGTGGAGAGTCTTGGGAATCTGAAAGAAAAAGTTGGCAACTGGAGATCAGAGCCATTGTGGGTTCCCCTGGTTCCGGTTCTGGGCCGCCCCCCCCTTTTTGGAGGCAGTCCCCAGTATGGGTTTGAACCCGGGGATTTTCTTGCTGTTGGTTCTGGGATGAGATGGTGGGCGGCGGTAGCCCAGTCTCCACCTCTCCCCAGTCTGGATTGGCATCCCTAGGGACCCATTTTTCTTTGGGAGGAGTTCCCCCCTCTCTGAAGGAGAAGATCCTTTTCTCAGGATCCTCTGAGGATCCCTCTCCCTCAAATTGGAAGATCTGTACCTCCTCCTCAAACTGAGTCTGTTTGGGTCTTTTGTTTCTCCTACCCCCCCTCTGCTCCTTAGGAGGCAGACTTTCAGGGGCAAGAGATTTTGTTTCCGGTTCCGGGGTTTCCAGGGGCTGTTTACAAGTGAGGAAGGAAGCTTCCTCCAAGGCTTTACACCCCCCTTCCCTTTGTGCCTCCTCCCTGGGAACCGGTGAGTTATTGGGGTGCTGCCCCCGTCATTGTTCTGGAGCACCAGGTCCAGAGTTGGGTGCGTTCTGCGCCGGCACGCCCATCTGAGGGTTCTGCTGAGCCCTCAGTATGTGACCCAGATCCCGCGCCATGTTTTGAACCTGGCGCTCTAACTGGGAAACCCGCTCAGGCTGATACGGGGCCCTGTTTTCTCCCCTGGGCTGATCCCGGGAAGGGTAGCTATACCTCCTCTGGTAATACCCCGGGTTGGGAAGATTTGGGTACCCCTCCACCCTTGGCCTCCCCTCTCCTGGATTCAGTGGTCTGGGCTCAGGGAATTGGGGAAAGAAGGATGGATGGTTTGGGGGCTGGAAGTCGGGTGGATATCTGGGGAAAAAGTTCTGCCCAGGGTTTGGTAAATTTCTGCCCTCCTGTGGGAAGTTTGGAGGGAAGTTCCCTGGGTTAGGTGCTTGTCTGGATCCCCCCCCTTGGGCTGGAGGAGTCCACACATAACCCAGGATGGGTCGATTTCCCTTGTAACGGGGACTTACATAATCAGGAGAGCGAGGGACCCCATTTGTGGGGCTGCCTCCTTGGCTCCCTGTCTGTGACTGACCCGAGGACCTCCTGGGCCTAGCATTATTAAGTGCAGGTAGGTTTTTAGGCCCCCCCATCTCCAGATCCAAAACGGGGGTGACCTTTACCTCTGCCACCTTGACAGCAGCAGGGGTGCTGTTGGCTTTGGGGTTTTTCTGGGCATTGCTTTTATTTTCTATGGGCTTCTGCACCTCATAGATCCGGGTAGCCTGTTCAATGACCCAGTCTAAAGATCTTTTCTCATGAAAATCTCTCACGAGCTGGGTCATTATATATTTGGGCAAGGCATGGAAAAATGTATTGACAAACTCTCTACTATCTGTGCGCACCCTTCTGGTGGTTTGCGCAAAAGCACGCTTTAACTCCTGCACAAATTCTCGTGGGGCCTGATCCTCCCCACATTGCAAATTGTAGGCCGCCTTGCGAGCCTCTTGAGGATTTCTGTGAACAGAAAAATGTTTCAGGATGGCCGCCTTATATGTGGACCATCTTAAATGATTTTGGTCCTCCAGCCCCGCAAAGAAACTGGAGTATTCCGGGGAGAATGTCCACTTTACATATTGAATACAGCTTTGGCTGTCCTTCAAATGGAAAGTCTCCATCATTTGTTCAAACAACTCTAAGTGCTCCCAAACAGAATACTTAGCGTTCTTATGGTAAGGCGTGATGACGCTCCTGATCGCCTTAATCTGCTTTAAGGGGTCCTTGAGCAAGGCCCTTTTTGCCTTATTGGCCTTTTTGGTTCGGGTAACCCTTGTCCATTCTTCGTCGGACTCAGAGGCACTGCTCCCAGAGGTTCCCGTCTGTTCTTCCAGGTTTTCCCGGATTCTGCGAGCCTGGGAATGGCTGGCAGAATGTGGGGACCTGGTCTCCTGTGTCCTGCGCAGTTCAGAGGAGTCTTCAGATTCCTCCTTGCTGTCAGGATTTGATGGGTACCCCCTCCACTGACCTAACTGGGCAGAGGTTTTCAGGATGCCCTTAATGGGCCTACTCTCCTGGGGTTCCCCACTGAACTGTATTGTACTTGGGTGCCCATACCCGGATGCCCACCCCTCCATTCCTGGATGGTACTGGCCTATGAGCCCCATACTCTTAGCTGGATAGTAATCTGCCATCCCTGTGGCCCTGTGCTCATGTGCTCATGTGCACCAGGGGACACGGGGGTGGTAGAGTCCAGGGACTGGGGAAGATGAAGGCCCCTGGTGTTAGGGCTCCTGCGGTTATGGTCAGGAGTCTCTCTTTCCCAGCGGACCTCATCTCTATCCGCCCCTGCTCCCTGTTGCAATGCAAGAGCCTGCATTTGTGCTTTCAGTTCCTCTGTTAAGGCCTTACTCGACTCTATCAGTTTCTCCTGCATCGCTACCTGCTGTTGGAGCCTATCATTGTGTTGACAGAGGGCCTCATTTTCCCTCTGTGCTTCCTGGTTGGTCCTGGAGAACTGGGCCAGTCTTTGCTGCAGGAGGGTTACCTCCTGAGCTGTGTCCCTATTGGCCTGCTCCTTTCTTGCTAGAGCATCCTCCACCCTTCTGGTGTGCTCTACCAAGTTCTGGTGTTCTTTTTGGAGATCACCCAGTCCCTGGTGGGCCAGGTGATTTTCTTCCATTTTTCTTTTTAAATGGCAGACTTCCTGGCCTAAGGCGTCTCTTTCCTGACTAAGAGCCTGCATTTGTGCCGCCAGGTCGTCCCTCTGCCTTTGAAAGGCACCAGCTTTCTGGCGTTCTTCATCAAACTCTGCCTGGGTATCCAGGTCTTTCAAGATCAGCTTGTTGCTCTCTACCTTCACTCTATCTAGATGACTTTGCAGGGTGGCTACCTGCTCCGTGCATGCCCTGTTAAAGTCTAATTGTTGCTCCAGCTTTTTCTGGCTCTGCAGTAAGGAGTCCAAACTGTCTTGGTGCTCCTTCTGCAGGGCCAGAAATCTAGTATCCTGTTCTGACTTTTCCTTTTGCAGCACATCCATATCCTCCTTTATTTTAGTAATGTACAGTCTGCTGTCATTTTCTGACTCCTGGCTCCTCTGCAGCCTCTGCTCAGAAGAGTCCAGATCAGATTGGACCTTCTGTAATGCCATCTGTTGCCTATTTGCCAGATTTTGGCTTTCAGCACATCTATCCTGCATGTCTCCCATATATAGGTACAGGTATGCTGCTATCCTGGCGATCTTATTGTGTTCCTCTTTGGCTTTAGGAGCCATATATAGTTCACTCAGGGCCACATGTAAGGGACCCTGATCTCTATATATATCTGACCCTGTTTCAGTGACCTGTTGTGTGATGGCCTGCAACCACACATCCTGGCCCTGTTCGGTCCATTCACCTCTCACAAATAGCTTATGCAAGAGGTGCTCTCTGGCTATTTTCATGTCTACTAAGGTCGTCATTCTAGAGATTGGTCTCTGTCCTGACTTACAGAAGTTAGTATTTTATTTTTGCAGAACAGAACTTTTCTTGGAGTGTCCCTTTTGAGGAATGCTTCACAGCGTAATGCAGCGTGGTGATCCGACTGGATGTCTGTATCCCGTCAGTTAGCACACTGTATTAATCTGCACAAATGGTAAATCTAACCCAACGTCTCGGCTCGAGCCCCCACTTTGTAAGAGGATTCAATTCAGCACTACAGCTAAGTTAACGCCTAGTCTAGAATACTGAATGAAAACCCTTATTGATATATCTTTAGGTCCAGTTCATGCGTTCTGGATGACTACCCTTATATAACACCCCTCTCTTGGAATCCCCCTGACCCCACTGAGCCAAGAAGTAGTTCTGTTTTGCAAGTTAAAAGGGTTTATTTGATGATTTAAACAATAGATATATATATATGACACTTTATAATAAATTAATAATTGAATAGCACACTTAATCTGATATGATAAAGATTGACAACAGAGAATCTGGCACTAGCACACTTCTTTATAATTACTGAGGAGTTGAGATGAAATGGATAAGGTAGCACACTGGTAATTAGGAACAAAAGTATAATGTGGTAGAGGATGCTTTATGTAAGCTCAGGTGGATGCAATATTCAATGAATGCAGTACAGAAAATACTCAATATGATTTCAACCAAACAATGTAATCACTTTTCTCTGGCTATTCACTCCCCACCTCTTTATGCAATGCAAGGAAATGGGAGGAAGCACACAGTTCTCAGAAATGCAATCAATGTAATCAGTTCAATCCAGCAAGCTTAGACAACAGAAAACAGATAGGAGTTTTGAAATCACAGGCCCAAATGCTTTTATATGTGTTAGCAATGGATGAGAAATATGCTGGAAATGCTGTTAATTCCCTTTCAGAGGTTCAGGATGAGTGGTATCTAGTCAATATTAGTCCAGGCTCACACTAGCAATGATGCAGGGATAGTTAGCAGGTCAAACGAATTTCTGGCAAATGAAATCAGGCAGCAGCAGTTTTTTTACATGTGAAGAAATTGCAAATCGCGGCAAAATTCGCGGATGCGCCGAGCGCTATTACAAAGGAACCGCAAGGACTATCTCTACCGTTTTGGGGTCCTAGGAAAGCCTGGGATCTCAGCTTCCAAATGAAAGTTATTGCAAGTCTCTAGCCCAAACGGTTGCGGAGATATGAGTAATTTAGTAAAGGTCGTTTTTGGTTTTGTAAATTTTAAACGCACACTTTTTCAAAATGACAAATTTTACTAGAAATGACAGGTGACAGATAGGAGGCAGTTCTACTTAGGTTAAATAGATTGAATTAGATGAATTTAACTAAGAGATGTGTTCTGAGTTTTGCTAAGTACTCACAAGAGATTTTGAACAGGAAAGCGACTTGGTCACGATCTGGTCAACAGTCTGGTCAGGTCTTTCCGGGTTCTGCTCACAGCGCCTGGTCTGGTCTCTGCTAGGCACAGCACTGCTTTCTCTCTGGTCTGGTCTCTGCTAGGCACAGCACTGCTTTCTCTCTGGTCTGGTCTCTGCTCTGGATAGATTGAAGTCTCTAGTTTGGCTTTCTGGAGTTTGATGGAGGTAAGTATGGATTTTTCCGGCAGGGCTTCCAGCGGCAGATGAAATTGAATGTCCCTATGTGTCCTGACTCTCTGCTTTTATCTGTTTCTTGAGAATGGGCGTGTGTGTTGCATCACTAGACTTGCCTCTCTCACCTGTCATTGGTCAAATTTTCATTCCTTACTTGATTGGGGGAATGAAATGAAGTGTCATCATGATGAGGTCTGTTTATGATACAGAGAACCCACCCCTGTCAACTTTACACACAATCTATATCTGACCTAAAAACATATTTGCACAGGTACACATTTGTTTAAAATTACATATACATGGTGTGGCTGAATTTAGCCATGTCTATGTCCAAATCTGCTTTTCCTAGGAGCTTGCATTCAAAGAGGGTACATAATTGACTTTTTAACTGCTTTTTCAATTTCTGACATGGACCCAACTTTACATACATGTGTGCAGGGGGTAGGGACATTAACTGATGAAGTTTCAGATTTTTAACATGCTCACATTTAGAGTAATATCCACTTTTCCGCTAAAACCCCCCTGAACATACCACCGGTTCCTACCACGTCTTAAACTGTGGGCAGAAAAATCACAAGAATTATGGTATCATTTATAAAATTTTCACATGTCCGCTCTATGAGTTATTCATCTTTTTAAAGTTATGTTCTGGCTCCAAAGGGGTGTGGTTTACCCTCAGCACAAGGTTGAATTTCTGGTTCTTTCCAGTTCTGCCAAGCCAGCTTGCTCTCACAGGCAGTGCTCCTCCCAGCTCCTGCCAAGAGGAAGCTACAATTTACGACTGCGGTAATAAAAACCTTTGCCTGAGTGAAGAGGGCTTTGTTCACTCTCTTGCAGAGCACAGATAATTCAATTATCAGATAGATGGCATATCCTTAGCTTGGGCAGCAAAAGGAAGGTTGGCCTGGGAACACAGTGGTGACTCAAGTTTCACTGCTGATGGGGGTAGTTGCCAGGCAGAATCAAGTTCCTTAAGCCAGACTTTCAGCTACTGTCATGTTATTTGTTGCTTTTTAAATTAACTTGCAATTTTACACATGCAGCTAGAATGCTGATTCTAAGTGCAAAACTATGACATTTAAACAATTACAAAGGCATGTGACACCAAACATAGGTCACTCATTTAATCTAAACATTTTCGATTTTAGTGTCTTTAAATCCAGTGCAACTTAAACTGCTGCAATCCACAGCTCAGCCAGTCTTGTTATAAACCTTGTCTTATGATCTTCATTTCCCAGATTCTGTAGGCACACAAAACTCCATTCTGCCAAATGTCTGCTGGTGTTCAGTGAATATTTTGCACATGTTGCACTGTTAGAAATAGGCATTTTGACTTGCCTTCAGAAACACACAGAGTGGTTTTAAAACGCCGGCTTTTGGATAGTGGTGAGTACTGGTACTGCACCCATTTTTGGGATTTAAGAAATGAATTCCCCACAATTCTAGGTTGCATTTGGCAATCAGCATTGCCATTCCCAATGGTTTCAGACTACTGTGCGGGTAGTCCAATGGTGGTTTTAGGCAGTGTCCTTCAGTGCCCATAACATCGGCAAAAATGAGTGGCAGCCTATTCTTCATGCATTTCCCTGTGCATTTTCTGGGAAGCTCTGGCCATCATGATGTTTTCCATGTCAGTACTGCACAGTTTTGAGGTAGGGCTAGGATGCATGGGTAAATACATCCCACAGGTTTGTCAGTCTAGAAATCGAATTCGAGACCGCAAATGTATTTTGGTGGCCGTGGGCCAACCGTCTCATGCACGATACGACAGAATATAGGTTTTCGAGTGTTCTAATGAACAGCCATTTTGATGTAACAAGAATCGCCATTTTGTTTTCTAACCATTGCTTATTGCTTTCTGTTCCTATTGCTTCGCAGTATATTCTCCGCTTACATTGCTCGACTGTGGAACATTGCTGTCTGTATATGAAAAGAACAAGGCCACAGGGCCGAGAGGATAACAAGAGTTTCGCTGAAACACAAACGTAGGCAGCGCCAGGAAGAATGCCTGGCTCCCTCCTTAATGTAGCCTTGAAGCAGAGCCGCAGAGCATTTAATCATTCCACAGCTGCCAGCCAGTCTAGTTATATGGTAGAATATGTTAGAATAATACCACTAAAGGCTTGAATTATGCTTTTCTAACGGCCCCCCCTTTGCTGAGCCCGCTAAGAGCATGTCGGCTCCCAGGACGCGAATAGCACCTGATAGATAGCAAGGTCCAGAATGCAACCCCCTCTGCATGTAGCTCGCTTCCAAGAACAGAAGTGCCATGTTCTGTTCAATACCGAAAGATGCCTACGCACTCACAAATTGCAAATTGTTACTAGAATAGATGTTTGAAGGTGTCATAGTGGCCGGAGATGTCCATCGTCACACCAAGTTCAAAGAAACCCAATGAAGAGGGGTGTTAACCATGACATAGCTGATTGTTTGATATGCATTTTGTATATAATAATAATAATAATAATAATAATAATAATAATAATAATTAGGCTTTTATATAGCGCTACAAACCCTCAGGTATCCGAGCGCTGCTTATGCTGAGATTGGCCCCGCCGGGATTCGAACCTGCGTTAGCAGGCTCTGCACGGATGTCAAAGCGAGCGCTCTACTCGCTGTGCCACTTGACCGGCTTAACTGATGTACATAATTCGCTCTCTTGCGTCCCACGAGGTCTAGAGATACATGTCGCGGTGCGTTGAGACCTGAGTTGGCCAACTGAGACTTTTGCTTTGCAATAAAACTCTAGCTTTGGGAATACAACCTCGTGTCTGGCGCCTCTATCGTGTGTGGTGACTTGCCTTGTTTTCATAGACGTCAGGGTCCCCTAGGGGCCCTTTTCATCCCTACAGCATCTTTAAAGTTCAATTTACACAAGTTCTCTGTTCAACAATGTTGCCGCCTGCAACCTTGGGCTCAGCACAGTTTGATTTTCTATCAGTCTACTCGAACTCACCGGCTGTGCTGAACTGCTGGAACTTATGTCTCGGGAGTAAAGGAATGCACCACAGCGGATAGGGCTCACTCCAGCTTTGGCTATCAGCGCAGGCGAGCCCTCTGTGCCGTTGACACCTATCACACCACACGCAAGCTGGATTTCGCAGTCTTATGATTTCCCTTTCGGTTGCTTTGCAGGTCTGTATTGAAAAGGGCATGGGCAGTTCCCCCTTCATCATCCCTCCAGGTCTTGCCGCTTTCTCCTCCGCTTGAACTGCCGGTCCGCTGTGGCTGGTTCCTTGTATGTCTCATATGTAAACCAGATAGACCTGACGAATCTCTAACATGCCTTAGACATAAGTCCTCCTTCACTCCCAACATCAACGAGATACTGGCAGAAATTGTTACCTTTGAAAGGATGGTGCTGAAGGCTCTACCGGTAATTATGAAGCAACCTTGTAGTCCTCAACACAAACAGAATCTGTCATCGGAGGAAAAACAGGCTTTAAAATCTTTGTCCGGGAATAATAATATAGTGATCAAATCTGCCGACAAAGGGGGAAGAATAGTTGTGATGAATAGACAAGGATATGAAAGGATGGTATTCGCCTTGATTAGCAACATCAATCATTACGAAAAGATACGCATTTACCCCACTGACAGACTCATGTGTATTTTACAAGAACTATGCACTAAAGGCATAGAGGATGGCTTTCTTACATCTGAAGAGGCATGCTTTCTAACCCCTATAGAGTGCCGGATGCCTGCTATGTATGCACTGCCAAAAGTGCATAAAGCCAGCACCGACCCACCAGGCAGACCGATTATTTCACTGTGTGGTTCTGTTTTGGAACCGGCGGGGAAATATATTGAAAAAGTGATTCATGCACTGGCTGAAGACTCTCCATCTTTTTTAAACGATACCATGGCCACTATTAATCACTAAGAGGGACTCAGTATGGGCGGGAATCAAAATTTGCTGGTATTGTTAGACACTGCCGTCCTCTATACAATTATCCCCCAGATTGAGGCACTAGCAAGTATTGAACAGAGGTTGAATGGACGATCTAGACCACATGGGATACCAACACATTTTGTATTGAATCTATTGGAGATTGCTTTATGCAACAACATGGGGGCAGCATTTGGCCCGCACTTGGTCAACATATATATGGCATTATTTGAAAACCAGTTTGTATATAACAACAACCTACTTGGCAAGTAAGTTTCCCATTGGAAATGTTATATGGATGATATATTCTTCATTTGAACTGGTGTGGAAGAACAATTGAAGGCCTTTCTTTCTTGGCTAAATGAGTGTAAACCATATCTGACTTTTACAGGTCACTGGGATTCAGTGCAGTTACCATTCTTGGATTTAATTATTGCTAGATCGCTATACAGAAAGGATACCGACCGAAATAGTTTGCTTGAATACTCCAGTCACCATCCGCATTCCCAAAAGGATAATTTACCTTAAGGCAAATTCCTTCGGCTCCGACGAAATTGTACCAACTTGGCTGACTATGCACAGTGGACTACCTCTGTTCGCTTTAAAACAGTCAAAGAACCTCTGTGACTATTTGGTTCAATCTAGGCTGCAAACCATTGGGACTAATTTTGCACAGAACAGCTTGAGAGCCGCCTGGAGTAACAGTAAAGAACGAAATTATGGGCCACTACCCATCTGGGAAGTGTAGTGTGTGTCACCTAACTACAAAAACCACAAGATTCAAACATGGCACATTCAATTGGCAACTCCGACAATTCGCAAACTGTGCATCCAGCAATGTTATTTATGCCATTTGGTGCCCCAGCAACCTACTATATGTAGGTATGACAACAAGGAAGGCATTGATTTGGATAAGTGAACATAGGTCACGCATCTGTACAAAATGCAGGGCTGTGCCTTAAAGGCCGCGCCATACGGAAGAGGACATATAATGGACAATAATAGATCAATTGTCCCCAGATAGCAGTCAATATTCAATGCAATACAGGCTAACCAAATTGGAGCAAAAATGGATCCATACACTCAAGACCCCTGAAACTGGCCTTAATGATGATATTCAATGGTCATTCCTAATACAGTAAGAATGGAATTTACAATTGGTCTTTTCAATGGCTGCATGTACATTGGTCATCTTGATTCGACACAGTAAGAACTGCCAGGCTTTGTAAGATTGTGCCTGATGGACACAGATTTTGGGTGTCATATAAACATATTACACATTGGTGGAGAGTGTGTGTCTTATAAACAAATTACACATTAGTGGAGATTGTGTCTCTGTCTTTGGGAGACTCCACTCTGGGGCAGTGCCCGCTAATAGCCACACCAGATAAACTCTTTTGTAAATATAAAATCAATGGGTTAAACTTATCATCTGCCTGAATAGGTAGTACAAGTAGGGATGCCATGTGTAATATTAGTTTAATGTCTTGTATGGTACCTTTTTGTTCTACCCAGGAACCGTTTAGAAATGTTCTGCCGAGCTATGTGTTACTTTAGACATAAGTGAGGTGCTGGACTCAGCAGAGGAGCCCGTTTTTTGTATGGGTGCAACTTGCCCTTTAACTCCTCTCCATGGGAACACACAATACCTAACTCTGCCCGGATGTGGTTTTCAATCCCACCTCTGGATCCTGAGGCGTGATTGACGCATGTGGGCGTGTTCGGGTTGAATACGTGTAAATGGCGCTCATGCGCCAGACTCTGCAACCACAACCCGGGAATCCTGGAGTAGATCATACTACGTGTGGTGAGTGTGCAGCCTTAATTAAGGATACGAGGTGAGATAATAGCGATACGGCTCTAGGCGAAGTTAGCCGCTGTGTAGCAATATGGGTGTGTTCGAGCACTTACCATGCTGTAAAAGATTCAGGGCTTTGGGCTGTGTGTTCCACTCTGACCTTCAACTGCGTGCAGCGGCCGCTTCCCTCAGAGGCTGACTCCCACGGCGGGAGCCTGGAGTTGGCTCTTTTTCCAAATAATAGACTGGGCACTGCAACTTTGTGTTTTCCCCATAACTCTTTTCACCCTTGTGTCCCTTTCCCTCTCTCTATCCACAGTGTCCGAAAATAAACACAGCAAGGGAAAGTAAAATGGAAGGCAGGTCCATTCGGAGAAATATACGGAGAATGTGAATGGATGCTAATACCCTTTTGAGTTGTTTGGGCCAGATCAAGTACCGGGCAAGGTGAAATCCGCACGGAGGAAATAGGCCACGTTTACAAGGTAAATGAGGATGCAAAGGCACTTAGATGTGGACATTGTGACATATCGTGACAAAGGGGCATGGTCATGGTAATTGAAACAATACGATATTAACAATAAGATGGATACAAAAGCCTAATATGGCATTTATGTATTTATATCAACAGACAGACACAGCGTCTTCTAGCAAGGAAGCTATCTTCCGTTATTGTGGCCAGGATAGAACTACCACATGAAGAATATCCATTTGAAGGCAGCACAATACATTTCGGGCACAGCTGTGCACAGGTTTTCCAAGAAACAGTGGGTGAGACAATGTTTAAACTACTTATCCCAGGGCTCTGAGAATGGTCGCTAAACTATGGGTCACCTTGGTTGGGAGAGCTTTTGGAGAGCTTTTGAATTGATCTGGGAGGGACTCCAGACAAGAGGGGGGGGCGTTTTCCATCCAAGAAACTTCTGTCTCTCATTTTGTGTGTATTGCATTGAGTGTTTGGGAGGATGATGCTCAGCAGCATTCAGCGACGTTACGTTTTCATGAATCCAGGGAGAGGACATAGTCTCCCTTGTTCAAATATGGGTACAATGACCCAGACTGGACTATGCCCATTACTATGGAGGGGCATGGACAATACAAAGTATAGTGTTGTGTTCTTCTTCGAAATTAAGTGCTTAGAAGCCATGATATATGCATAAAATACGGAGGATATGGTAGAGAATGATTGTAAAAAATGTTCTTTTTTCTTTCTCTTTTTCTCTTTCCTTCCTCCATTTTGGCACAAGTGGCTTCCACAGTAACACAGTTTGACCGATAGAAGCATGGAATTTTGGAAATGGGAAGAAATTGTATATTGAACATTGGATGACACTTTCTACATATCAAGCTGAATTACGTCAACAGGAACTGGTTGTTATTTTAAACGTATATGTCCTGAAGAGGTGCACCAGATAGAAATGGCACATGTCTGTCTGGTGGACTGAAACTCGAGTAGACATCACCATAGATCCCACACTTTTTAGAGTCGGGTCGAACTTGGTTTAACATTTTTTTTAAATGTGGTAATTCACATATGTTCATAAGCAAGCTTCCCTGAACATTTGCCCTGTTTGACTTTTAGAGAAAAATTATTGTCAATTATGTTTTTTCAATAGATAAAGGATCTAGCCCTATAAGATGGGAGTTCTGATTTCAGAACAGAATTATTAAAATTGCGGTTTTTGCACAAGCATGAATGGTTGGTTTATGAATGGTGATGAAAGTGGTTGTGAGAAATGATGTGTGAGATGTGATCACTGGTTTGATATGATGTGTGTTTTTCTTGATACGATGTGCGTTTTTCTAGATTTGGTTTTTAATAGATGGTATGTCAATGTGTTACATGTGATTTTTTGAAAATGGTTTTTCAAGATGAGATTTGACTAATAAATAAAATAAATGAACTTTAAACATATACGCTGTTTGTTGTCTATAATATATGCCCTTTGAGTAGGGCTATCTTTTTGGAAGGGATTTTGTGGAGTTTTCACGTATGAACTGTATTACTAATGAATGGAGGTTGTGCACTTATCTATGGATGATTGCAGTTTTGTATGGTCCTTGTATGTCCGACCTGGCTCAAAGTGTTCACTTGTGCTCTTCCTTTTATCCTTGTGGGGAAGGGAAAGGGCTGTCAGATGTGCATAGTTATGGTCAGTTGCCTGACTCTGCTTGACCCTTGTGTTGGGACATGTCAGGTAAACGTCTCTGGTGTTAGTCCATTGTCTTTCACGGTATAGGAAAGTGTTTGTGTCAGAAAAGGTGGGGTAGAGCTTTTAAGTATCCTATGGGGTAGGATGGGTAAAAGGGGTCAGACGGAAGGGGGCACCGCATCTCGCTCAATGGAGTCCCACTTTCACTCCCCCAACAACCCCCATCCAGGTGATCCTTCCCCACTGGTCCACCCCAAGGAACTGGATCCAATAGCGATGGCCGTGTCCTGGCCACCTGGATGACAGCTGTCTGGGGACTAGCAGGTGAGACACCTCTAGGTGTCTCACATGGGCCTGTGAATGAAGAGCATATGCCCAGCTGCCACCAGATTGGGAAGAAGCCTGTGCACTGGTGACCCTCCACAACCCTGCATTGGTGATGCCCTGTGCAGATTTGGTACCATTCAACAAGTTACCCACAGAGAAATGGAAGATTAAAGCAACACAGCCCATGGTGACACAAGGACAACAACCAAAGATAACCAGGAGGAGGAGGGCCAGAAATTCTATCTCAGCAGAATCAACCCAGAGCTTGGATGCGATCCCAACACATTTAAGACTCTTCAGCAAGACATCAGTGCTTTTCAGTTTGCTCCTGCTTCTCGGGGTGTAAATAGCAGCTAATTCAAAATTGATACAAATAACGCTTTTATGAGCTGCTCCAAATGGCTAATGCAATCAAAAAAGGACTGAACACAGCTCAAGAGGAGGTCTGAGCTCTGCGTTTGATGGCCCTAATGAACCAATATATATTGGACCTTATGACTGCTATAGAAGGAAGCGTGTACCACAAGATTGGAAGCACATTTTGCACAGCAATACCCGCTAATGATGCAGCCACTGCACCACTTACAGAGGCAGTTTAGGAGATACAAACACAACATGAAAAAATGATAAAAAAGACTCAAAACATCACATCAAGCAAATGGCTGGATGCACAATGAACTATCAGCACGATCTGAAGGCTCCTCACCCTTACAAACATGTAGACTTGGTAATATGAGACCCCAGGCAGACAAGACTAATGTCCTCTGATCTGCCCATATCCTAGCATGACACTCTAGTTTGCATGCAGATTTTTGATATATAATTGTCACCCTTCATCTACCCTTAGAACTTTGCATAACACTACTAGAGTTTATCTCTCTTTTTCCACCTAACTGGTTCTCCCCCTTTTTTTCACAATTACAGGGTCCTGCTACTTATTGCCCTGATGAAGGCGGAGTATTCTTTTCAGATACGAAGATCATTATTCTTTGGAGTCTGTACCGCCGAAACGCAGTGCTAACCAGAGGGGACACAAGGTTCATCACATTACAGTGCAACATTTAGGATCCCTTCCTTTCTGAAACAATTAACCAAAGGACAAGGACACCTTACCCATTAGCTCTCTCCCCTTTTTTTTTTTTTTTTTTTTTTTTTGCATTGTCTCCTTTATTTTGTCCCCCTGATGCGTAGGCAGACCCAATCCCAATACATAATAATTTTCGATTTTGGGATACGAAAAATAATTAACTTATTTGTTTCTTCACAATTGCCCCACAACAAGGGGCACGTGTTTTCCTCAATAAGGTTACAGCTTACGATGAATATTACTGTTTTTTCATTTCATTTTCTTCAATTTCATACTTTCACTTGTTAAGAGTTCATTTGTCAACCAACTGTGACTGTTAACTAACTTATGTAAAAATTCTTTTTTTTTTTTTTTTTTTTCATTACGTATTCTCAATTTTTTAATGATTCTACACCTAATTCGTGTATGTACCATTTAAACCATTGTTTTTACATGCTGTTACATGTTAGACCTTACTTTTGTATATCATTTTCTGTTCCTTTGATATAAAGCTTTTAATTTGCAATTTCCATAATGTTTATGTCTCATTTTGAAGGAATGACTTTAATTTCTGACTGCATGCAATATCTATGAATTTTACTAGATATAAAGGTTTTGGGACCGGATGAATAACTTTAATTTATTCACACCCCATACGGGCCAACCTTTGATACACCAGGACTTTGCTTTGTTGTAAACACATATGTCTTTTGACCCCCCTGGTGTGTCACTCCTGGGTCAAACCACTGCTGCTAGATGGTGGCACTCTTTTTTGTATATGGATGCACAATGGGCCTGGGTCCAGGATTGGCTGGTAGCAATATTCAAAATAACTGTCCCTGTGCTTGGTGTGATGCTTGTCTCTGTATGCATTAGCCGTTGGATCATCTGCTTGTGCAGTTGCTACGAAAGAAAAGCATGACACATAATGTTAGCAAATAAATTGATCTTGGTAAAGTGTTATGTGAGGAGCCTCCAAGCATGAATGGGTGTGAGGATGATGTAGAGTTACTATTTTACAACACCCCCACAAGACCTAGAAAACTATGAAGCTCTTTGAAGCGAGTGCTCACCAAATGGGACAAAATACCTATAATCGTATGACGAGGAAGGGGACATGAACAGGGTCACACGAGTGTGGGTACACAAGGAAAAGGGTGAGGAAATTAGTTAGAAGGAGATGTCGATCAAAAAATCGATTGTAGGGGGGAATCTATTAAAGGTGATAAGTCAGCACCATGTGGGGGCCACACTTACCACCTACGAGAATAAGGAAGTGGCGACAGGGCACCTTCCAGGGGGGAAAACACAAGTACACAAACAAACTGACATCATGAAAGAAGGCTTTGTGGAGAAATGTGGGGTAGGGTTCCATTGTGTCTTCCATCGGCCCATTGAACCTATAAACATCAGAACAAAATAGAGAATAATCCCAGATAAACACATTTAGCAGGGATGTTCCCAGGTCGGGCCTTGCCGGGGAACCCTGCTCTGAACACATGATCAACACACCATTGGTCAGAGAGAAGGGTGCAGAGCCCAAGCTGCACGTCACAGACAGACCCAAGCAGCTAAAACAACACTGGGTGATGTAATTACAGGGTGGCAAGCAAAGCGTGTGGGCACACAGGGGTAGATGGGAAGTGGAGCTAAGCCAGAGAACCATTCACATGGCCTTGGGTGCCTATCAACAGGTGGTTATGGGGATGGGAAGCTGAATGGGGTAGCATTCCTGGGAGGACCAATCAAATGGTAAGTCTCCATGTCCCGGGGAGGTGGCCAGCCTTCAGAGTATCCAACACAAGGTTTGCAAAGGCCAATATATGGCAGGTACCATGTGATTGTCTCCCTTCAAACCAGAAGCAGAGTGTCTCGTGTTCCTTTCACAATGGTGCAGACCAAAGGCAGAATAATAAAGCCCTAGTGGTCAGTACAATGCTATTTTACTAATTGCAAGCTGTTCCAGAAGGGTGTGAGAAGCAAAGTGGTGCCACATGGGGAGGTGATGAGTTGGGATACTGTTGATCTGTCTGCCACAATCATGTTCTACTGACTTGCGTTTAGCCCTAAGGTTATGACGTAGCTTAGCCAATGGTTTTCTTTGAAACTCTGGAAAATAGGATCATTTGAGATGCAACTGTTGCTAATACCTTGACCATTGTATTGATAGGGCCTCTTAAGGAGTCTGCCGGTAACCCGCCGGTGCGACTGACGGGTTGCCGCCTTGTAACACTTTTCCAGCACCTGATATCCCAGTTCTACCGGGACATTACAAGTCCCAGGGACCGGGATGTCAGGCGCCTGAAAATGTTGTTTCCCATTCCTGTGGAGTTCCATAGGACTCCTTGGGAGTTTGGAGACAGAAGGACCGGCACCTTTCTAAGGTGCCGGTGCTTCCGTAAAAACTCTGCAGGCGGGAGCCGTTGTTGCCTGCAGGAAAAACGGCCCCCACCCTCAGAGTTGTAGTGTGGCGGTCCAGAAAGGGTGCCCTTATTTCCAGACCGCCACACTTGTAATGAGGTCCATAGTATAAAACTAATGTGCGCATCTCATCTATGAATTCCAGTCCACTGTTCTGTTTGATTTGTGCTTGCCGAGCTGTAATAAACAGTGTTGCTTTTTGCCCAGTGTGTGCTCCAATTTTTAATTATATAGTGGAATTGGAGGAACCATGAGCACAATAGTGTCCAGTTTCCTTCTTGCTTTCTGTTTAGTGGATTCACATAATTCAGTTTCTGCTTTTTTATTAATATAAGCTCTGAGATAAGCATAATCAGTAACATTGCCAATTCCGTTATTATTTACTGACCACTGTACTTGAAGAGGCTTTTTCTTCCAAATGATATGACCTTAGTTTTTTACAGGTTCACGATTAATCCATTAGACTCTGAATAAGATGCTATAACCGTTAAACAAGATGCTATAACTGTTAACGCTCTTTGAAGGCCTATTAGCGTTCAGTCAAGAAGAATGTTGTCATTGTCATATGGTATAAAGCCTATGTGATTATCACCACATACCAGTTGAAAGAGCCTTTTATTTTCCAGCGATTTAAGCATGTCTTCTATAAATACATTAAATAGCAGAAGAGCTCAAGTTCATCCCTACTTAAGGCATAGATTCATTTTACAACATTTATTACATTTTGATTTTATTGGAGAAGTTTCCTTCCCCTTCGGGTCTCATTCTTAGTTCTGTCTCTGAAAATAACTGGCGCAGCATGTTTAAGAATCTGGCTGG
Source organism: Ambystoma mexicanum (assembly GCF_040938575.1). NCBI lineage: Eukaryota > Metazoa > Chordata > Amphibia > Caudata > Ambystomatidae > Ambystoma > Ambystoma mexicanum. The sequence goes on along the minus strand of NC_090931.1, from coordinate 1,268,294,993 downwards.
GATATCTTAGTGCTGGAGCTTTTTCAAAGTCTTTCTTTTTCAATTGTATCAAATGCCTGTGATGAATCGAATGGAGGGATTCCGACCCTGGGGGTGGCTTTATGAGGGAGTATCACATGGAGGAGACAAATACCGGGGAGATGTTATGACTTCATTGGATGAAACACAGTATCCCCCCTTTCCCATGAGGAAGACTCTCTGACACCCAACACCTTAATGACATGCTGTCATCTAACAGTTCCCCCTTGTAGAGGAAATCAAGAAACCTTTTCTTTCCAATAATCGAGTCCGGCCTCCACCTTTAACCCAAACACCCACAACTCACACATATCACCTTCTGTTTCTAAAATGCCTTATTGTAAAAGATCTGACAGATCCTGCAGAGCTGCATAGAACACTGGAGAGACCTCTGCTGACTGCAGTGTCAGAAGCAAATGAAGCAGCTATTCCACAAAGGTGCAGCAGAGGCAGCGAGTCCGCCAAAAGCGGCTGGGGACTCCGGGGAATTCCGACAAGTGCGCCAGCACGTTGTTGAGAAATATAAGATTGCTAATGCTAAAAAGAGCATTCGAATAATGTTATAATACAGTTAAAACAAAGTGCTGATTCAACACTCAATAAGAAGAAGTAATCAACTAATCAAGCAAGTACATCAGGTGGTTCAGATGGATTGAAGATTCCTGGCAGGGGGGTACACCAGGCAATCTACAGAGTTAAGGGAAATAGTACAGAAAGACTGTTGCATACCTTGTAGCTTAAACAAAAACGTTTAGATTCCAGTGAAGACACAAAGGAACTATTAACCCCTTAAGTGTTAATGACTAGTATGGTTGTGCTTTTTGATAGACTTGATTAAGGCTCAGCAGTTAAGGAGTTAATTCTAGTGGAAATGTTGCCATTCTATTTAAGAAACCAGGGGAAGGGAACCACCCCCTGGATCCAAGGGTCCCTGCCTTGGAGAACATTTTTGTTTTGAGTCATAATTACATTTTGGTTTTGAGCACTTTTTGCTAACTTCGAGAAAAATAAATCTGCTTGCACCTCTTCGTTTTTTTTGTTTTAGTGAAAGGGCCAGGATAGACGTTCTGGGACACAAGGATCACCTTTCAGTTACTGACTTCCTGACATATTATAATCCTTAGTTTTGATTTTCAGGTAGAATAGGGTCAGTTTGGCAGTTTACCAACCCGTTTTTATTTTAACAAATGTGTTTGGTTGAAAATAAATCTACCTTGTGTCTGGCTCTCATTGCTGACTCCTCACATGCTCTAATGAAATCAAAGAAAGCCACATCTATGCTTTATCTGATTGGGCTCTAAGTATCAGTGTATTGTGTAAGGTAGAGTAATGTTTCCTAAAAGCCCATTTGTAGTTGATTAAGAAGATTGTGTTTGTCTGCCCATGTAGTTAGGTTTTTTATGACAATAGATACACAAACTTGCTCGAAGCATCCAATAATGCCAGCAATCTCTAATTATCTGGAAGCTCGCTTGCTACCTTCTTCAAATCTGGGATTAATAGTGGCTGCTTCCAGCTAGACAGATCTTTATTACTTGTTATAAATGTAAAATATTGTATTCATATGTTAGCACAGAGTTGGGAATAACCTACTCTAATGTGGTTTCCGAGTGAGAAAATATATCAGAGTTACAATGGTCAGTGTGCTCCAGTTGGTCCACAATAGAAATGTCATCAGATGTAATCAAATGCAGCTGAGGTAAACTCCCACCCACTCTTGGAATGAGTTTACTGCTAAGTTTTGTATTCATTACATTCTTGTGCCAGTTTTCTTTGTTTTCTTAACCATGATACTCTTATTTCTGTATATTACTTGTCTGTTCCTCCTCACTGGTTTTGAACAAGAGCTCCAAACCTTGAAGTTTTATTGAGTCATTTCTTGAATCTTGTTTATCTCTACTGTATTATCGAGCATTTCCTCGCCCACTCTTCTCGGTAGTTGTGACAGGTTCTAGGCTCAAGAAAGCTCCCATGCATCTTGATATTTCCCTAAACACTCTGTATTCCATAACCTTATCCAGTTTAATTCTGGAGTAAGAGGGCTTGATCTCCAATTGGGTGGACATAGAGCTCAATATTTAATAACACATTCACTGAGTCCTATTTAATCAGTTAAAGATGTTTAAAAAATGTATCTTCCATCCTTACCAAACTCCTATTGTTGGCATAGTGCCAGAGATCTGCACCAAAGAGTGATGCTGGGATAGCTTGTTTTAGCAATAATGCAATGGGCAGCAAGGCAGCACACCTCTCATGTCCATTAAAGAAAGGTCTAGTTGCTCCGCTATACTTTCCTAGGCTAGCGCATGCCTTTTCCAATTGGGAGGCCATTGTGAGGGGTCGGAGATGGACGAAAAGGTAAAGGTTTCTCAATTTTTTCCATTTATTAAATGAAAAGGGGTAAGATAAACACCAGAAGAGGCAACACTTTTAACATCCCCTTTTGCCTATTTTCACCCAGCTGCATAAAATAGATAACTGAGCTGACTGTTTTTACAGTAAGCTCTAGGGAGATGATTATTTTGACTGATTGACTATTTTGTCTCTACTCTGCATTTTGTATGTCTGAGGGATGCAAAGGTTGTACGTGTTACCCTCCACCTGTTTCGTTGTTGGAAAAATGGCTTGGTGTGTTAGTGGTTGAAAAACGACAACCATCCTAGAAATTAATTAAGTAAGGGCTCATTATTTCTTTCTAGCATTCCAGCCCACTGGTAGAAAAAATGACCTGTCTAGATCTTTCCTCAGGTATAAATGTTATGGGACTGGAACCTGGCTTGGTTACTAGGGTATAGGACCCACCGATGGGAGAGGTGATGTCACTACACTCCTTCCTAGATGTAGCAACTGTGTGGCTAGTCTCTATCATACTCATGTGGGATACTCAGTGTGTGTCAATTGAATCTAATCCTACTGCTGACACCATACGTAAGGGGTAAGAAATGCGAGATGGACACAAAGGTAATGTTTTTTCAATGGTTGCCATTTATTAAATGTAAAGGGGTGAGATAAATGTCTATCTTTCCCTATCCAAATGAGCATGTGCATACCTAGCAAACTAAACTAAAGAAAAATGAACTGGTGTCCAAAGGTCTCTGACCCTTACACTAATACATACAAAAAATAATGGGAATATGTGTCTGTCTTCAATTCAATACATTAAAATAACAGTTCAAAGTTATAGGTTTTTGAAGGTACTCCTTGTGACCAGAGTTTGATACCCTTACCCTGAATCGATGCAGGAATACCTTTGGAGAAGTTTTGATTCAAACAATAGAATGACAGTACAGTTCAAACTTATAGGTCATTGAAGGTAATTGGTGTCTTTCACAGTATCATTCTTGGTAAAGCAAAAAGGTCTCTCTCAAAAAACAAGATCTTTGGTTTTCACAGGATGTAAAGCAAGTATCAGAATATCACATTTCTTCTTCAAATGGAATACATTTTCCAGGATAGCACAGCAACTACTTCTGGTAATGCTAAACTTGTTTTTTGAATGAAATAATTTTGTCGGAATACCACAGCAACTACTTCTGGTAATGCCACACTTGTTCTTCAAAATTATAGTGTTAATATGTTATTTTCATCAACTCATTGCCACAACCATACTTCTTCATATCAGCATCATCTTTCCTGGTCCACACAACTGCCAGGACTAAATATTATTGGTCCTTTTCCTGGTTTACATGCCTGCCAGGATGTAATACTCCTACAAACTACAATCGTTCTTAGTGGCAATATGTGTTCTATGATTCTCCAGACCAGTATCCTATGTCAGGTGGGTGGGACAATGGCTGCATCTGTTTATAGTCTCTTGACTCTTTTTAATGTGGATTACAGGTCTTCCCCAATTAGTGTCGCATAAAAGGGAAGTTGCATCCCTGTTGCCTCTATACTACTCCTTTGCAACTTCTTGGCCGTTGGCAATGCATATTACAGGTTTCCCCTGATTGGTGTCCCAAAGAAGGGGAGTTGCGCCCTTGTTGCCTTAGTATCAATCCTTTGCAGCCTCTTGATTGTTGACAATGTGCGTTACAAATTTCCCCCCATTTGGAGTCCCATATAAGTTGAGTTGCGCCCTTGTTGTCTTTGTACTGCTTTATTTGTTCGGTAGTCAAAATTATGGGTTTCTGTAAAACATCCTACAGGAGTACCCTGGGGTCGACCTTAGAGTTAGGCACACTCACCGGTCTTCTCTGGTATCTCCGTTCCCCTTGCTGATGCTACAGTGGGTCTCCTGCCTCCTGCCAGCAGTTGCATGTCTTCAGCGGTCTGCAAAGTTGTGTCCCAGACCTCCACCTGCTCTGTTGACCCTCTGCTGCTTCCTGCACACCAGAGCTCTGCACATCGGGTTGGGGCACGTCTTCCTTTCAACTGGGTTTCTCTTCCCGACACCGCTTCCTGCTGCACTTACTCTGCAATGTGACAGGCCTGCATATCTCGCGCCGGTATTAGCTGGCGTTCTCCATTCAACTCTGGTTTGCCTCTGCCTCAGCTACTCCTACTGCATTTCCCTTCACCTGCAACTCATGTCTGAATTTAAATGTCCCACTCAGGTGTTTTGGTCTATAACAACTAGACCGCACATTATGGTTAATGGCATTGTTGAGCTGCACTAACTTTGCACCCCTCTTCCTCGACCCAGCACCAAGGGCATTATGGTTCCTGAAGTCCATAATGGTTTTGGAGTTTTGATGTTTAATTCGTTTGTATTGCTGTGTGAAACGGGAATTGTCAGAGTTAGGGAATTTTGTGAAAAAGGTTTGTGTTTTAACTTGCAGTTAGAACTTCTTTTTAAGACACGATCATGACAGTTAGAGGATGTTTTATTTAATTCCTGAACCCCCAAGGTACACATCTGCTTCTGATTAGATGACTTTTCATAGCATTGTCTTTGGGTAGTTTGATAGGAGGGACTTTTACAATGATTGCATGCCATTATATAAGTGGGGATTAGGGAAATCTCAATCTTCAGAGGAAGATGGATACCGCTTCTCTCCAAAAGGAGTCACCACGACCCCCTTACAGCCGTCTGTTCCCATGTGATACTCGCTCATGTTAGCATCCCCAGGGTTAGGATCAGGTAGGGGATGAGAGGAGATCTCAGGCTAGGGTCTTGCGATGACTCTGGAGAGTGATCACACCACACTCATGGAATCTGATTCCCAGGTAATCATACTTCATTACTTGTTCCAGTTTTGGGCAAGCCACATTGATATCAAGTGTGCGATGTTTAACAAACTGAGGTTTGAAGATCATGACCTTTATTTTTTTCAATGTTCAACGTAAGGGGAGATCTTCACATTTTCTCAGAAAAACAGCTATGGTGGTTTTAAGCCCCTGTTGTGTAGTAGAGAAAAGGACAGCGGCATCCACATAGAATGATGCTGAGTATTTATCTGGCCCCATTCTAGGACAGTCCATACACTCCAGCATCATTGCATCAAATATTTCTTCTATGTATAAATCATATTTGCCTTCAGTAGAGGCCTTACTTTTATGCAGTTCCGAGAGATCATATACTCCGTCTTTATTGGTTCATAATGTATTTCTTGCTGGATATGGCAAGATAGTGCGTGTAGAGTTATGCTTTTTTTCGACCTATTCCCCTTTCTTTTTGGGTCCTTTTTTCTCTTCATAGATCTTGAAACTGACTTAATTCTTGAAAGTGGACCCTGCTGCCAAAATCTTGGGAGATGACGCATGTTCTAGATCCTTAGCATGTCCAAGCAGGCCTTTTTTGTGGTGTGATCTTTGTATGCCTGGGGTTGCAAAAGTGTTCAGCTCAATGCATTCAAACTTAGAAGTGATTTTGGCAGCTGGTATAACTGGCACTGTAATGTCAGAAGGGATGTTATGGTATCATAGCTGTTTTACGTAACAAACAGCCTTCTATGTGACGCAATACAGGAGGTTGCTTACTGTCTAACTGTTCATTTGTTTGCATAGTTTAACAAGTGAGGTAAGTAAATAATCTAAAGCTTGTAGGTGAGTGTTAGCTTAAGACTGTGAGCAGTTATTTTATTTTAATTGTAAAATAAAGTTTTACATCCAAAAACTTTTTTTACATCTTTTAAAAGTTCCATCCTGTCATACTTTAAACAAAATATGAGTGCAAGTTACATCAAAATCAGTGCCAAAGACAAAATTAGAATCAAGAGTTAATGTCAATATCCAGGTCAAAGTTAAAATCGGCCTCAGAAACGAAAATAGAAGTTGAAGCCAGAATCGATCATCGCTTGTAACTTCAAACCTCAAGTCTCAGGAGGCTAACATATTGTCGAGGTAAACTATTACGGCACAGGATAATGGACAATTGCGGCCAGGCAGTAGATATGGCCACCATTCACACATATTATTATTCAGTGATGCGTTTTTCTCCATAAATCTGGAACTTTGCGTTATCGTTACTGAGCAGCCTATAATTAGGTGTTTTAAACATTCAACCATTTGTTCACAGAATCGACAATTGTTACTAGTGGTGCCAGTTGTTTGTCTGCAGAATAATAGTTCCTTGGTTGGAAGTAAGTTTAAACGAAATCGTAGGAACTGATTACGGTGGTATTTTGATGTAAATTTGATTAAATATTTTGCAGGTTTATGTAAAGATCGGGCTTCGCTGATCAAAGGTAGACTAGTTTTGAGACTTGCCCTTTGGTCAACATTATTGATCCAGTCCCTACGGGCTAGCATTTTCTTTGCTTTGCATGGATTCTCCATTAGCATTTGTATGCTGCTTCCGGCATCAATCAGAAGAACAGTCAATCTGTCGGACCATGACTTCAGCAGGCTAGTGTTTGTGAGCAGTTATTGTTGCACTCCAGCAATGCTGTTTCACCAGTTAATAGTGTATGGCCATAGTGTTTCAAGTGTTATGTGGTAACATGGAGTTGCAATGACAATGCAGACCAGATAAGTTGGGCTACCATACTCTATATTAAACTAGAGACCAGCTGAACACTCCTGCTTCCCAATCTGTCTCTTCAACTATCCTCTGCTCTCATCCCTCATTTTCCTCAACAACCCTAGAAAGGTTGGTACATCGGGCCTCATTCCGAGATTGGTGGTAGTCATGGCGCTATTTGCGCCATGACTGCCACCAATAACGGGTCCGGCACCGGTCTAGTTCAATGGGGATTTACCGGTGTAGTCTGACCTTTGCGGGACCGGTAAGTCCCCATTTAAAATACCATTCCCCATTCCCATTTGAGCCCCCATAGGGCTTAGGGCTTAATGGGAATGGGGAGGGCACAAATGACGGGCTTGCGCATGTCAAGCCTGTTATTTGCACCCTGGTCCCTTTGCGGGTCCCGTCCATAACGCCTGGTCAGACCAGGCATTACTGGAGGGACCCGCTAAGGGACCTTGTAGTGTATCCCTTAACGCCCTACTCGGAATGAGGCCCATTGTCTAATTGCATTAGAGCATAGTATACTACATCACTTCCCTTTTTGAAATACTCTAACAACTATTCTCCCTTTTAAAAATAGGATTTCTAACAACTCCTAATGTAACTAATCACACAAAACAATGCCAGAAAGAATTGTGACATAACTTAACCCTCTGCATAATTTTGTACAACTTGTTATGTATGTATGTTATTAAGAAGAAAAAAACACAACCGTCACTGAACATCACACCGCATTTCAACATTCACAATATACATTTTACAGCACTGCAATCGCTGACAAAACAGACATGGGGCCTCATTAGGACTCTGGCGCTAAACCATGGTGCTATTAGCACCATGGTCCATGCCAGAGTCCGCCATGGCGGAATGGGGAATTACCACCCCATTCCGAAGTTGGTATGGCGGTAATTCCCCATGCCGCCATGGCCCTTCCCCATTCCCATTTTTGCCTCGTAGGGCTCATTGGGAATGGGGACGGCGCTAATTACGGTACCGCAAATTGCGGTACCGTAAGTAGCACCAAGGTCCCTTTACGGGTCCCTACTTTAACGGCTGGTAAAACCAGCCGTTAAGATTGGGTCCCGCAAAGGGACCTCGTAATTAGGCGCTAGGTGTTTAATGGCGCTGCAGCCTTTTACAGCGCCGTTAAACACTTAGCGCCTGGGTCATAATGAGGCCCATGGACACTTTGGGAATGTCTCCTTGCCTCTTGTTTTTATATTACTCTGGCGTTACCCCTTTGATCCTCACCAGAGTTTTTGACTTGCACCCTCTCACCTTAACTCTTTGAGCAACGGTATTGGGGTTTTGGACCAAACCCTCCTTTGTGCCCCTATCCTGATCTGAACTGCCTGATGAGCCAGTATGGGGATACACCAGGGATAAGGTGGTTTGACACCCTCCCTGGGTTGGCAGCTCATTACTTGGACAGTTGTATGCTATACCTTTCACGTTCCATGCCTTCCCATCTGCTGTACAACCACTCCCTTAAGTAATTGGACAACCTTGCGGGGTGAAGAATACATTGACAAACCCTTCAGGACTATCGGATGAATCCTGTGGTCTTCACAGAATCCCTGCGTAAAGTTTCTGCCCAGGTGGCCAGGGGAAGGCAGCCGCTGCCTTATCATAACCCTGGGAGTGGTATTAGCTGGGTGAATCACCTGGGAGGAGAAGGTGGCGACTCTCTGTTAGGAGAGACATGGTACTCCTCTTCAGAGGGTGAGGTTTCCATAATGCCCGGTGAGGTTTCCATAATGCCAGAATACCTAATGGTGTGATGTGAGAGTAACACTCCTCTTTCCAAAAGCACCGAAAGTGTTAGTAGTCATGGTCAGCATGGGAATGGAATATGTAAGGATCAGTACATCAATACTATTTCTTCTGATAAGTGTGATTCCCCCTTGAGTTTGAGCTATGAAATCTAGAAACCACCATTAAGTCCTCTAAAGCCCTTTGTGAGAGGTGTATTCTGTGGAAAAAGTGAGTTAGTTGAGGTTAAAATTGAAGCCTTTGGTGAAAGGAATAAGAACATTAGGGACTTCAAGTCCCATAATGCCGTAGGTACTTAGACGAGGAATAGGGGCTCAGAGGCACAGAACTGCAGTATACAGTCTAGTGTTTCTAGTGGCCCACACCTGAGTGGGAACATTTATTATTTAAGGCCCCTTCGGGTGCATGCCATTAGAAGTAGTAGAAGTAGTCAACAGCCATGCATGCAGCAGAGGTAGAGAAACGAAGACTCTGGTACTGCCGTCGTGTTTGTAGCAGATTATGGTTCTGAGGGAGCCATAGGAATTAGAAGCCTGAAATACAGAGGTTGTGCAGCGGAAGCGATGCTGTGACAGGCTGCCCCGGGGGAGAGAGAAGGTCTCTGTATCCTATGTCCTACTCCGGCAGCTGGTGAGCACCAGAGAAAACGAGGAACCATGCAGCCTCCTGTTGTCGAAAGCACGGGCCATAGGAATATGCCTGGATCTGTCAAAAGCTCCGGACCTGACGATTGAAGAAGTTGCAGCAGCAGCAGGCTGAGCTGGTCGCGGAGGGAGAGACCAGTTGGTTGGCCTTTGATATGTGACCCCGAAGCGCTCCATAATAAACTATTGGCTGCTTGCAAATGTTTTGAATACTGATCTAATGAAAGAAAATATTTTTGCCACACAACTCATATTGAGAGAGAATGACAGGAGAGCGTTTGCAACAATCATTGCCCAAGTAAAGAAGGGGCAACATAGAACCCAAACTGCAAACATTGTGGGCAAAGTAAAGAGGGGACAATATTGAACCAAGATTACCAACCAGCATTGCAAATGTAAAAGGGGGAGGCAATATGTAAGCCAGATAAAAAACAGTATTGCCTATGCATGCCCCACACTTAATATTCATGTTTATTGTCATCTGATATCACTCAGTAATGAACACTCAATGAATGTGTCTCACACTCATAAATAATATTCATTTTAATTCTGAGAAATATGTAATAAAGAAACATCATCATTATTATCCTCACTATACACACCATAATTAGAATGAAATAAACCATTCATGGAAAGGTTGAACCATTGTCATTTGCCTCTACCTCAAGTCAAGACTAAGGGCCTGATCACGACTTTGGCGGTAACGCCGGCGGCATTACCACCGGCGGTTTTAGCCCTACTGTCGAACTCCCTGGTGCTAATAGCGCCGGATCACGAGTTTGGCGGTAATGTAATTCGCCATTCCCCAATGAGCCCATTCGGGAATGTCCCATTCCCATTTGGGCTCAATGGGGAAAATTCGCGCTCTCACCGCCGGCGGATTTCCCGCCGGCGGTAATAGCATGAATTTTCAGCGGATTTCCCCCTAGCCAAGAGCTGGGGCGAAATCCGCCGAAGTCCTGATTTGGCGGACCCTTAAATCTGGCAGTAATAGCGCGACTGCCGGATTTAAGTGTTACCGCCAAAGTCGTGATGAGGCCCTAAGACTTGATCAACATTGTCCAAGAAATCAAAATCACCTTAAAAACCAACTACTTGCCTCTCCAGCTCATGACAGGCAAACCTCACAAAACATGCTAGTCAATCGTACTCCTGCCTCAACAAATCATGATAGAGAATCACATAGAGGCATCTGCCTCAATAAATATTCAATACCCCAATACCTTTCTCAATGTGATATCAAATGCAAGGTAAAGAAAGCTTCTTTATACTCACTAACGTAGGGAGTTGAAAAAACGGAATGCCTGGAAAAGTCCACAATACAAAATAAAAATTAAAAATTAAAAAAAGTAAACGTTGGAAAAAATCCAAAAAGTCACCTGTTGCTGCAGCTCGGGACTTTCATAAAAAATGCATCAAAATAGGATTAAATGCTTTAAAAAGTATGTCATGCATTAAACAAGAATCACATGTCCATTGGACTTATTGCTGCCAGCATATAGCCAATCCAGGATAAGGTGTCTGCTCTTAGGCTGTGAGCTGATTAAGGTACCTTGGGAAAATGTTAAAGTCATTCCCCAAACAGCACAAAGGAAAGTAGAGTTCTGCTCAAAATAATCAAAACAGCCAGAACCCAGTTTAAGGCTTCAAGAATCTAGAAAAAGATTTAGGAGTGCGATGACTCCTTCCATCAGGGAAGCCTTTTCTGCTCTTCATCTCCATCCAGCCATCTGCGTCTGCCTTCATGCCAGCTCCCCCACCCCAAAAAACCTTGGCCAAGGTCTGAGTTTACACTGTTCTATACCCTCTGTGCCTTCCCTATTTGCATGCCCTCCACACCTACTGCCTGTCCTTCAGAGATCCCTATGAATTTTGCGAACAATTTCAGTCGACAACATCTTTCTCTTGCAAAGACAAAGACATGGTCCAGTCCTTCAGTGAGCGCTATACATTTTGCCAAAAATTACATTTCAGTCAACAATATCTTTTTCTTTGAAGGACATGGTCCTGTCCTTCAATGAGCCCTGGATTTTTGGCAACAATTGTGTTTCAGATCACTGTGCTTTCACGTACACAGCATGGCGAAGTTGCCTGTGTACTATAGTTTCCCGTTTAAACTACATGAAGAACTACAGCAGTCCTGCTTTTGGTTATTCACAGTGTTCTGCTATTACCTTATGTTTTGTGTTTAGCAAGAACATTGGCTCTCCTCCCGACTAGAGTCTAAATAGCGATTAATGAGGATGTTTGTTTAAGCAGAGTACAGTGTACCTAGTTTCTAGGTCACTGCTGCACAGCCTAGAATTATGAAAAACTCTAATACATCGCAACTTGGAAAAGTGACACTCGGCCTGCATTGGAACATGTTTTCATTGTGTTGTGTAATTGACTGAATATAAATGTGTTTACATCATACTATGCTTTATAGCGAGGAGGCCTTAAGACCTGCATTGCACATAATATTAAGCTGTTCTCACTGCCCAGTGTAGAAGCCTGGTCTGCAACTCATACCGTGGGTGATATTAAGCATGGCTAATTATGGACAGACATAGAAAAATACATATCAAGGAGAGAAGCCCTTCTTGTAGAAGGTATCAAGGGGGAGAGGCACATAACCTACATTGCGTATGGCAAACAAATCAGTGGAACAAACAGCATCAATGTGAGTTGTATCCTTATGGAAGACGTTGTGAATCTCACTTTTATTGAAAGTCAAATACTTTTGCTAATGTTTGAAGTATGCCTTAGCACAGAGGACTTGTAGTAGTGCTAGGAGTTTTGTACTGGCAGGCGAGTACATTAGGAAAGGGATTGTTAGTGGCAGTCCTGTCAGTTTAGTGGACCAAGAAGAAGATATTGAAGTATTGCATTGTGGTGAAAGGTTGTGTTGGAAATAAAGTGTCAAGGCCACTAATGTGTTTAATGAACTGTGGTAAAACCATCCTGATGAAAACATTGTTGTTTGTTAAGAAGACATTTGAATTAGTTGTCTTTTCCAAAGAGGAGAAATTATATTGAACTATTCACTGGAAATGCAACAACAAAGACTTTTATTCCGAAGAGTGATGAGCCTTGTTTAATCAAAAGACAATCCAAGTGCCAAGTGAAACCCTAAAGGAGGGAAGGGATGTTGTGTTGAAAGTAGAACCTGGCTATTAAAATGAACTTTGTGCTGTCCATGAAGCAGAATTTGACTATTGAAAAGAACTTTACTAGCTGGAACTTTTATTTGGAAAATCCTACATTCATCCTGGGGAAGGGGATCCGACCGTGGTTACAAGGATACTTTGTTATAAAGTTTGTGTTTGGGTATAACTGTTATTTTGTTGAATTTGAACAGCCATATAAATACCTGTATGATTTCGTTGTATGTATAAGTGTGAGGACAGATACCTTTTGATGTTATAGTGTTTTCCTTTAGTCTTAGTTTTACAGGCAGGGACATCCTTGTTAGGTTAAATGAGTCCACCTTGCATTTTTGACTCCACACATCTATCCCTGGTAACTTCCCCATCATCCAATAACCTACTAAAAAGCATGGTTGTTGAGTGTCATTAGACTACTGGAATTGTGCTTTCATTTGCTCGTGTACTAAGATCATGTTAGAGCGTACCATCGCAACATTGGGAACAATGGTCATATCTTTGGTCATGCTTTTGAAAAACCACCATGACTAGATGGAATGACCTAAACATGTTCTGGTATTCTTTGAATCATATTGTTTAAGGAAAGGGTGATATTATTGTTCTGAATTATGACATATAATCGACAAGATAACATGAGGTGTAAAAGACTTTACTGAGTTGTACTAATGCATGAGCAAGTTTACTCTGATTCTATTTCAATCCTCCATTTTGTCACAATAGTTTCGACCAATGGATTATTTGAATGAAATCTATCAACATGGAATAAAGGCATTTAGTTTGATGGTAATCGTAGTTGCAGCAGAATTTGTGAAATATCCCTGCAATTACCACCCGCCAAATTTAGGGATTGGAGGTATTACCACTGGAACTATTGCAAGGGAATACCACCAGAGAAAAGTCAGATAGCAGGTTTTTGAGAAAGACTAAATATACTTACCTCCAGTTAAAAATTCTATATTGAACCTAGCTTTTTTGAATTTTGTTTTACTGTACAGTAGGGATGCACACATACTTCCGTTTTAACTGTATTTTATGGATTTTAGAATGGGCTATGGTATCTGGTGCTGATACTGAGTATATAGTACTCAGATTTAAGATTCGTATTTTTTTATGTACCCAGTATCCTCTTCCGGAAGAAGCATACATATCTGATAATCAAACTATATTGAATATTCAAGTTAAATCTGGATTATTTAAACCCTCACTTCTTCAATTCTGTATTTAATTAATGCAACTGACCAAATATAACAGACATTAAAACTAAATAATATAATGCACTCATTCCAAGTGGACGACACATCCCCGGCAGTGACGTCATGCACAAAGCAAGTGACGTCACAATGTTCATATTCACAATGAGACAAAATGGGGGCCTTAGCAAAAGCATGCAGGACGCCAAACCACCAAGGTCTTCCTTAAAATAGGAACCCAATATATCAGATTTGAACACCAGGAATAGGTAAGAATCATTTAGTTCATTTCTGATATAAACCACACATAGATTAACATTTTAGGATATTATGCATTCTACATCGTATTCTCTTGTGATTCAGAAAATGTACATATTAGGAAAGAAGGACTACAATAATGCTCCTAAACTTAGATCAGACACCTATTTTTATCAGGTGAGCAATGTGTGTATGCACAGCTAATTACCCCTGAGGCTCACGCTATTTTATTTATGGGAACTTACTACTTACAGAGGCCATTAATGTATGGATCAGGAAAATGCTATGCTACCAGCATGAACGTACTGAAGACCGGAGGAGGTGAGCAGCCAAAGTGTACACACATGTAGGATTCAGGTTATCTTTTTCCATTCATGTGTACTAAATACCTTATTTAGCTTTATTACATAATTCTAATATTGAAAGACGTATAAAATACAAAAACACATGTACTCACACACCTGATGAGCACCTTTAAGAGGTGAGTTATGACTGTCACAATAAATAATTCAGATCTTTATAACATACTACTAATGGCACACAATATTTACAGGGGTCACTATTGTGTGGCCCACATGATACACATCTAATTAGTTTTAATTTGGCAAATAACAGAGGAGATTAGCAACTTGATGTTTTGACTTATCACAAATCTGAACCACAATCAGCACTAGACAAGGCAAATATGTATATGGGACTCGTTATCGAAGTTGAACACAGTGGCAAATTGAATGATAATTTATATTGCTTGGTTATTGACATGAAATGAGGATTCACATAAAAATGTAGATGGTCTATTTAGAGAATACCAGATATGTTTTATGAAAGGTGTTTCTATGATTGTGATATGTTAGTGTAAATATGTAATAGGTTACTGACAGTATTATTATCTCTCTCTCTTTCTCCCCTACCCTTCCACAATCGCTTACTCATGTCTCTAATTTCTGTTGAATTCTCAACCTGTGTGTCGTTACTGTATTATATTTCTTGATACATAACTCGCCAAGCCAGTTGAGGATAGTCTTTGAACTCTTTTTGGAAATTTTGGTTTCTGCCACTCCAGCCTTGAAATGGACCTGCAGTAAGGTTGAAGAATTATGAATAATGTTACTGTGCACTGGCATCGATCTTTCTGCAATAACAGAATTTCATGAATTCACATTATAATGTATGATTTCTTCAGAGCAGATGTTTATCTTGATCTGCTCATCTATGAACTGGAAACTGGAATTGTACTGTTTGAATTGTTACACAAAATGTTTGGTTAATATGTGACATGCACATGGATAAGGGTGTATACATTGTTTGCAATAATGTGTCAACTCTGACCCTATTTACCTGTACACGCTCTGGAAAATGATCTTTGGGGCTCCCAATAATGACACCACAGGGGTCAAAGGGTAGTTGTGTATATGTAATATGTGCACACATCTGTGAGTCAGATAATAACGGAAAGAGGCAAATATTAATACCAAAAGGGTACAGAGATCCAAAAATATGCTATTTATTTTAGCCTTCACATTTCTGCCAGGGGTTTTAAGAAGAACACATTAAATCAACAATGTGGTGACTATACGCTTCTCTGCTTGCATGGCACACTTCCAAAAATGTGCCTTTAAGTAGAGCAAGCTCTGCCTGCAGCCCCCTAAAATGCTAAAAGGGGTTAGAAAGCAGCACGTGACATGATCCTATGTAGTGTGTACTGCATACCAGCTCAGCAGGAACCCAAGTAAAGTTATTCTATCAAGTAAAATACAGTGACTATGCAGCAGCAGGTTACAACTGAAAAAATACTAGTTCAGAAACTTTGAAAATGGTTGCAAAAAGTAGTGGAGCTATTAAAAGTAAAAATAGGCTGAACACCATTCCCGATAGTTTCCACTCACTTCTACCTCTGCGCACAACAAACTAAAGGCCCAACTCAATGACAGGCAATATCTTTAATATATTTGTTCCAATGTCATGGTCTCAGAGAGTTGGGACAGTTACAAATATTGGCATGAAGAAAAGGGCATTCTACCTGGAGGGGGGAAAAACCAACAGGCAAGATATTTTGGATTAAGAAGGAAAGTTGGGCAGAGACAGAAACCTTTCTTTCGAACTACCACACTCACTGTACATGAAGTAGTGAATGTGCTGTAGCACCAGAGCTTTCACTTAATGTGGAGGTGGGTTCCTGATTATGTTTTATTTTCTCTTGACCTTGATAACAAAAGCTATTTATAAGACCATAACAGACAAAAGCAATGCACAGACAAAGACCTGTTAAATCGTTTTCTATTTACTATTGTAATTCAAGGAAGGGGTTATATTTGAAGAGCAAAGAACCCTACAAAGTTCACCACTCTGCTCAAATTAGAAGCCCCCACATTCCCTGTGTGCACATATGTTAACAGTGGCGAATGTCTTCCCAGACATAGTTGCTTCCCATCTAAACCACCGTTTTTTCTAGTGCAACATATCTCAGAGTAATAGCAAGCCAGACAAGGCTGTTTCCACTCAAACTTGACTCTATTGATTAAGGAAGCCCTCATAGTTCCTGCCATGCAAGTCCATATTACTTTGAGCGATTGAGATACATATGCATGATCCTGCATGATGGCCTGCCTCCTCCATTTCCAGCCCAGAATATGTCTTGTGCAAATCCCTGTACCGCCCTAACCGCTCCCTAAATCCCACCGGTGGGTGATCCAGCATCTGCCAAGTTACAGATGGACACCCATGTGAAGGGGAAGACCAGCAATATCACCATCAATGACCATCACTATCAATGAAGAAGAAGACTATCTGGCTGGTGCCCCATCCCCTTTCCACTTGACCCTGCTCCAACTTCTTTATTGATAAGAGCCCGATTCCTTCCCTTCACTCTCCCTCCAAACCCAGGAGCTGCTGATCTTTCTGCTGACCCCCTGGTAATAGAGGCCATTGTGAGGGGCTGTGTGGTATCCTCACATGCTTAGAGTTCTTTCTAGGAGCGTGAGGTTCTTTCAGCAGAAGAGCCCAACATGTAGAATGCACAGAGATCTAGCAGCCAGTGAGATGAGATAGGTTTTCTACCCCTTATTCATTGGGTAACAAAGCTTCCTGGATGACCTGTTTAGGTGGCAGCATACAGTGTGTAGTATTCATCTGGCCTACACCCTCCCGTTTAGAATTGGAGTATTCAGTAGTGATAAAAGGAACGTCACCAGCCAGTGGTAAACAAGTCCAGTCTATAGGGAGGGCAATAAGGTGGATATGTCTTTTATTGTTTCGCCATGCAGAAGCGCAAATACCAGCAAAGGAGGATGGTCGTGATGGCAAAAATATGTCAGGACCCAGAGGCAAAGTGAGGGCAGTGCTTAACCTGGGCAACAAACCTCTGAGTTCTCCCTCAGACTGCTCTAACCAGGGTGGCCTGGGACATGGGGGCATTTCTCCCTCCATGCACTCCTTTACAGAACACAGCATGCAGTTCCTTTCTCCTCATTGGTCCCTGCACCTCCAGGCACCCTGTGCGGCGCTCTACAGGTGGGAAGGCTTTGCTGTCTCTGTTTGCTGCAGTGCTGGCACACAAGCTCAGGAGAAGAGGGGGCAGCATGGCGCTCTCTGCTGTCTTCTCCCAGGTCACAGGTTGCCAAGTGGCCCGGCCTTCATTAATGACAATCACCAGCAACCAAATTGACCCTCCCCACAGCACACACATATTTACTCTTAATAGGTTGCAGGCATATTTTTGTTCTCCATCCACAGATGCTTTGAGCACGTTTTAGGCACTTGGCTCCAGGGCTCAGCATCTGTCTCACAACCTTTTTTGCAGGGCTTCCCCCAGCTGAAAGGATTTGTTTTTACCTGTGTAAATGCATTTCACTTCAAACTAACAAACGGCGTGTGCACGCTTTATTTTAATTTTATTTACTTTTAACCCCAGGACAGGTGGTGGGCGTTTTTTTTGTTCCTGGGGATATACAATGATACTTTGTTGTACTTGCACAAAGGTTTTGCAATTATGTTAAATCTTCCTTATCGACATCATCTGAATCACACTAGTCTATACATATATGCAGATATGCAGTTTATTCTGATGTTGCTAATCCAAATGTATTCACAGTTTAGTATATTCCCAAATTGTGGATGGACAATTCCAGTATAATCCCAGCTTGCTCTAGGCAATTATACCCATAGTTTCACTACTTGCATGTGTTTCCAGGTTCTGAATCCTGATATATGATCACATTAACAACCACTTAAGTACAGCACCACAGGGTGCACTATTATTTTCTACTCAAAGTGCACAATGTAGTATGTATTAAGGGTAACCAAGGCAACTGGTGTACCGTGATCACCCGGGGTCTGTGAGAGATAACAAGTCACTCAAACATACAGCTACCACAACCCCCATCCTCACCAGCCAGCATCATCAGTGGTATGGTGTATGGGAGTTGAGGCAAACCTATGTAGAGGTCTAGTGTTCCCAATAGTGAAATCACAATACATGGAAAGACACAGTATTGTTCAGCCATAACCCTTTTCCCTGTACCATGTCTCGTTCAAATCATTATACAGAGAATGACTTTATACCTACTATCTACTGTATGCACTATCTGATCACAGTGGCAGCATAAGGAGGTTAATTTTGCAAATGAGACTGGCTTGTGGCCTGATGGGTGCTTGCCCTTTAACAGTGTGGAGTACTACAATGGTGCTGCACAAATAACACTCGTATACACATGCATAATTATGAAGCATAAGCAGTACAGAAATGCATAGCTGGAAAAAAACTCAAAACCTGTATGATTGTTCTTTTGGAGAGTGCTCTGTATTATCATTCTGAAAGTGGAAAGGGAGGTTGGAATGCCATGGGCAGTATGCAATTGGTAAATGGCCGTGGTAGACATACCGGTTCTATGTCATTCGTCGCCTGTTTTTTTTTTTATCGCAGCACTTTTTGCTGAAGATGTTGTTATTTGTGGGGAGGTCACCCCAACCCACCCTCCCCTATTATTTATGCTCTATACATAACCCATGCTACCTCTTATATGCCCCCCATATTTTGTATGTTTTTTTCAGCAAAGGTTTTTCAGCGAAAAGTGGCACGAAAAAAATGGGCGATGCATGAACGTTGTACGAGACAATACCATCTTAAACGGAACAATATTGGTGAAGTGCTACACAAATATAAGAAAAGACAACACAGAGCATTGTGCTACAGTACATGTGAACCCGAAAAGAAACCATTTGTAGTAAATATTACATGATGAGTTGAATTATCTCCTAAAACCTTTGAGGACTCATTAAAGATGTGAAAAATAGGACTGTCATGTGCCACCCTATCAATGGAATGTCGAGAAGGTCCTACTGTGAATGGATTATTTGACTGCCACCCAACCACTGACCCCCAGATGCTGAGAATGCTGGACATATAATGATTCCCACTGTAAAACAGACAACAGTTTGGGACTTACATATATGCCTTAAGCAGGCGGTCAAAGGGTTAATGTACATGATACAGTAGTGGTATAATCTGTTACTGTAACTACTTCATTCTCACCCCCCAAAATAGGATGGACATAATTTAAATACATTTAAAAAAACATCCATATTTTCTGTGTGCAGTTTTTAAAGCAATCGACACGCTTACCCTGAGTTTACCACCTTACTAGTGGTACACTCACATGTTTGCAGAAGCCCTGAGATGTCCACATGGGAAAACAATACCATATGCATACATCAGGTCAAACACTCTGCCAATCTCCAGTAATCTCCCAACAAGTCACCCCAAATAAAGTTTGTGCAATTCCAGTGTATTCCCAATGTTATTTGTCCAGTTTAATTTTCCAAATCCCAGTTTGCTGTTACACAATTCCAATATATCCCCAAAATCTCATAATGCATGTACTCTGATCCATATCATTACATAAATGCAAGCACAACCCATCCATGTGCACACTTTGCAAGTTCCACTATACCAGTAATTTGACAGCAACAAAATTCGTTCTACGTCAGTGTTAGGCAGAATTGCATGCAGTACCCTCTGTGACCACCACATACAATTAAGACTACATCTGTAAGAAAAATCAACCTTTGGTATAAGTCTGTACTACACAGTTTTGTTGTAGTGAGATGAGCAGCCAGGCTCATCTCAAGAGGGAATGTGAGCAGTAAAAGAGGTTACACAGAGGTCTTACAATCACAGTGGTTAAAATATACACTTTCACTCAAGGTTTCTTGGTAAAACACTTATTAATTTATTACACATTCATTTAGAAAACATTCACTAGAAGGAGGCAACTTAATATTATACACAAACACACTTCAATAGCAAACCAATACGTTTCTGAACAAATTAGACTCCCCTGAAATGGCATTTCAGTTACTTTCAATGGGAATAAAAAGGCACAAGTTAGCAGAATAGATCACAAATACTTTCATAGGCAGTGCAGATAGTTATAGTTCACTAGAGGACTCGATTGAGTTCAATAGGCCTAGGCCAAAGTCAATGGACTAATGTCTTGGATAGGAAAGAGTAGTTCTTGATGTAAGCAGTAAAGTCTTTGCGAAAATTCTCAGAAGCAGTTTGTACGAAAAAGAATCATTTGTTGGGTCACAAGCTGATAAGGCCTGCATGTTGGGAAAGTTCCACGAACTTTCACCGTGAGAGAAGCGTTCTCTCAGTCGGGTTGGCAAAAGATATGTATGAAGCAAAAGATGCAGCTGAAGACGTTGGTTCCAGGCAGTTCCTGCAGATCCCGCTGTTCCTGTGCCTCAGTCATGGGGACAAGAGGGAGGACGTCGGAGGACACCTGCACTGCACGGTTCGTCAGAAAACGCTGACAAAATGAAGTCATTTCAGTTCAAGTAGCTGTTCATCAAGCACACAAGCTGGTGTCCTTCCCCCTGGTTAATCCTAACCAGCTCCGAGAATGGTATCCAGGTGGCTTACGAGTTGATTGGGCCCACCAACTCAAAGGAAGAAGTTGTCCTTGAAGAGGCTTCTCTGTCAAAGGAGCTTTGGCGATTCAGACCTGTAGCAGGGCGTCACCGGGCAAACCAACGGTCCAGGAGTTGCAGCAGGTGTCCTCTTCCAGCTCGTCTTCGGTTCTTTCGTTCTAGTGGTTGACTCTGCTTTCCAGTCCAAGAGACACGCCTTTTAAACAGTTTTCTCCCATTCATTCCAGCCTAGCTGCCACTCACCCAGCAGGGTGGCTGTCCTTGCTGCACAGTCAGCCAGCCAATCACACCAGAGTACATTTGGGTCTCCTAGGACACTAAGCACAGGGAGTTTCCGGCACTTCCCTCACTTCCTGCCCACCCCAGACACTCAGACACCAGAGGCAGTCTTCAGTCCTGAAGCCTGCCCAAAAGCATGGAAACAAAGGGACCAAACTTGGTTTTGCACGCAGAGACAATCACTAGAAGGACCTTTCCAAAAAGAAATGGCAAAAAAAGAAGACTGGGACGCGTTTAAACAAAGGGGCTTAAGGCGCCATCTTGAAAAACATGGCTCCCATGATTTTTAGCTACCGATGTTCGCAGTCAGGAAAAATCATGGTAGTTCATTGTAAATCCACTGCCACCAGCCATTTCGATAGAAAAGGGTAGCATTTGACTGCTACATGAGTTTCTAGTCACAGGGGATACTAGGTAACCCCTCCAACACTCTATAGGAAGATAGTGTGTGCTGGGTCTAGGAATTTAAAAAGACTTGTAAAGTCAATGTAACCTTACATTCTCTGGGAAACAATTGTTTATCCCAGAGAAGGAATTTAAACCTTTTGGAAGCCTAAAAGACATCCCTGTGACACTGCACTGAGGGTCCTCTGTGACACACATAAAAAAGATGATGTCTATGGAGTTGTCTAAAACGCCACGATCAAAAGAAATAAACACAGAAAAGAAATAGAATTAAAAAGTACAGAGTCCCAAAGTTCAGCAAAAGAGCTGGGGGTCTCTAAGGTAGAGAAGAATTAGCACATTTTGAGAATTCTCCCTAACAGTCAGTGTATTACACATTTTACAGTTCCAGTATTGTTCCAGATCCCAGTACGCACAATGTCAATATGCCCTCAGTTTACAATTACAGAGTACTGTTTTACTCTCAGTTTTAACTTGCACGGTTCAAGTTTACACCTATTTCGCTGTTTCAGAATTCCACTACAGTTCTTTTTTGCCCAATGCCAGTACATTTCAAATCTGCCCAATACCAGCATATTCAAATTTCACAATCCCAGTAAACTCCAATTTTACAATATACGCCTAGTTATGAAATCCCAGTTTCACACCCTAAACCCAGTTTGCACAATTTCAGCATATTTCCAGATTGATAACTCATGTAGAGGGAAATCCTGTAACAGCAACACATATTATGGACAGAAAGCTGTCTCTGGGGAAACCCTCCTTGTGCAGCTCAAACTTAGAAGACACAGTGGGCCTGATTCATGGAGTATTTGCCATGTTCAAAGTGAATTTGCACTACTGAAAAGTGACTTTGCACTGCCGACACAAACCCTGATTCATGGAACGTGCAAAGTGTATTTTTGCCATGCAAAGTCCAGTCAAAGTCCTGGCATAGTCATTTTTGCAGTACAAAATGACTTTGCCCAGACTTTGCACTGCACAAATACACTTTGCACGGTTCCATGAATCAGGGTTTGTGTCGGCAGTGCAAAGTCACTTTTCAGCAGTACAAAGTCACTTTGAACCAGACAAATATTCCATGAATCGGGCCCACAGTATGTACATATGTCGCGCAGAGCATTAAGGCAGGCAGTTAAAGTCACTCGGGATCCACCACGTTATAAAATAACTTGCCCCAACCATGGGGGGAAAAGGAGCGTCTATAACACCAGCATTGACTACAACTGTGTGTATCAGTGGTTCATTTTGATTTGATTTTGTGGTAAGCTACTTATTAATGTCTCCATATGATATACATTATTAAGGGCACTGTACACATGTCTTTCATGTTTCAGATTGTATGTGCAACCTTGGAATGCTATCCACCAAATTGCGCTTCGCATTGCCCCGCACTGGGCACGCTCGTTTAAAATGGCGTTTGAAAGCTGAACCTAGTGAAAGTACTTTGTTCAGCTTGTATCTAGTGTCCGATCAGATTAACAAGTAGCTGCGATGCTGGCCAGATTGCATGCGAGTCTGCCCTTACTTGATGTGAGAAAAAGATGAATAGTGAATAAGTGCCTGCACTGCTTTTTAGTTTGCGCGCATGCTGTATTTCACTTTCGGTTTGCGCTGGGAGCTTTGGAGATCTCCTTCATATAATTTATAGAGATAGGATGCCACAATTTAAATGTTTCACAATATTCTGCGATAGCTGCTTGTTTGCCTTTGGCCAGAAATGTTATCAATGCTTCTACTTTGACATCTGCATCAGACTTTGCATATTAAGATCTTATCGTAGATGGTGTGATGCCATGGTTCCCTAATAAGAGTCCTCGGTGAGGCACAATTTGTTCTTTGTTTTATATCCCGCATGCTCTATCTTTTTCTCTCTTCGTGTTCTGACTTGTGCCTGGGAGTACCGAGGGCAGGAAAGCAAACACATAAAAAAGTAAAGATTCTTCCTATCAAAATGAGACGATGTTGCAATTTAAATGTGACATGTTTCTGTCAGAACTCACCAAAAACACATTTCAGAGGCATCATAGTGTTAGTGAGCTGCTCACTGATATAGAACAAGTGCATCAATGTGCAAGTTCTGCTATAGTGGCAGCCATTTTGTGCGAGTGTCAATGTCCAGGTGGGGATAGAGTTGTCAAATACTGTTTTAAGAACTTCTTTTGTTCTCATGCTGCTTGATACGTGGTTATTAACACTTTTCTTTACCCATTTCATTTTTGCTATTGTTTACTGCTGCGTAGTACTTTGACGATTTTTTTTATATATTAGAAGTTTCCATTTATTTTTGTATGGCTGCCATTGTTAGTTTGGTTAATGGATTGTGAAGAAATCCCAAGCACTTGGCAGTCCACAGTTAATGGCTCCATAGACTCTTTAAGGGCCCCTCTGAATTCCCCAATAACCCCATGGCCAGAAGAAGCCAATAACATAATGCCCTGTACCATGGAGTGAACCTGAAGCTCCTATCGGTCAGACCCAATCCACCAATGTAGAAAATTAAACATTTCCCTGTAGAGAAATGAAATGTCTACGTTTCAAAGTCACTCGAAATCATAGAAATGCATTCCTCCCCACTAGTCCAGAACAAGCTTTAAGGTACAAATCTGACAGGATACCACCTTATTCCAGGGAGGCATCCCTTTTCCCCTTCTTGCCGTTCACGATGCAATAATGTGATCATGATTAAGGGCAGTCTTTCCTGACTCCAGGACAACATCTATGGAGAGAGTCCACACCGTGTGTACATTATCAGTCCACACATCCTCAACTTGCCCTTGAGTCCGGAACCTGTGCGCATCACCTCACTTCACCCCCACCGCCATTCATGTTCTAAAATTAGATGTATAATCCAAAAAGTGTTTGAGAATACATGTTGCTTTTGAGAAAAAGGGAGTCTTAGTACAAGGGATGATTCTCTCTGCTCCAGTCGAGACACTACAGATCCCTCAGTCATAGTTTCAGCCATAATCTAGGACCAAGGTGAAGCACACCAGATGTAAGCCAGCGACTGCCTGTCCCAGATGTGTGAAGCCTCCCCATTGCTTGCTTGCTGGGAAACGCATCCTTGTTCATGATTGAGATGGAACCATTTGTCCTAAAGTTTTGTGCCACTGTTCGTACTTTAGAGATTTTCCAGAGAACAGTAGCTAGCTATTAAGGGGTTGGGCATACCTCATATTTGGGATTGCAGTGCAGTTGGATTTCCCATACAACATCTCCTCACTCCAGCAAACCTCCTTTTCACCATCCTGCACCGCACCCATGCTATCCCCTTTAGGTCAATTAATGCTGTGCCATGCTCATGGGTCACTGCAAGGATTCCACACTCCACCATTTTTACACGCTGCTCCTTATCTTATGAAACTCCTCTGAAGAACACTCTGCTGGGTATCAGTGACATCTGAAAATGCAGTTATGAAGCTGCCTCAGAACCGGATGAGGAGAGGAAAATTAACATGTGGCTTGGTGCTGTGTGTGCTGGATGACAGATGTTCTACGGCCAGATGGAGACACAGGGGTATTTTCCTGGGATAAATGATGGGGACTTTGGATCCAGACAATATTCTGTGCCTGAAGGCGATTGTCCTGACAGACAACTATTCTATCAGGGCCCAATGAGCACAGCACTTGAGCATGTTAAAGTGAATCCTGAGGTGGCTATTAGTAAAAGAGTGTGTAAGGTTTTATAATCTCCACCGCCTCATTCTCTGAACCAACAAATGCATGCCTTCTATAACTCTTAGCTCTTTACTTAGCTTAATGAGTAGAGTCCACTAACAACCTTCTCACTGCATCTGCCATCTCCATGATCCTTGTTGCACACAGTGTAAAATGTATCTATTTAAGAGAGATAATTATCAATGGTATGACAGTTGCAAAGTCAGAATGTGACATGAGAGCTATCTGCAGAGGCTAAATGTTGAAGTGCCCTCTCAGGCCTTTTCATACTAACTAGCCTGCTCACCATTCTACTTTCTACCCTAAGCAATAATGCTTCCAGGTTTCCCATTGCAATGCGGCTCGTAGGGGTGCTACACACAATTTTGCTCCACTGCCATTTTCCCCAACTTTGATTTTGCTCCTCCGTGTTCCATTGTAATGTTGGTCCATTCTGATTTTCTTCAATGGGCTCCACTGTAATTTTGCTGTGATGTGATTTCTCCCCCTAGCCCCAGCAATTCTTCACTTATGTGTCCCAACGAGGAGTTTTATCTGGAGCAATTTCTGCAACGTGATAAAGGACCAGTTGCACCACGCTGTCCACTGCCATGCACACCAGCTTATTGCAGTGTGCCTTAGAATTTCTCCTCACAAGTACACTGCCAGAGGGGCAATATTACTAGGACCTGGACACAGCCGCACTGAGTTTATGTTCCAAAGTCTGTCAAGGTTTCCACTGATTTCTCCCTGCTTTAACACACTCATTTTGTGTGCTACAATATATGTTGCACATACCAACTAAGCCACCCTCACATTGCAACTGAACACCTCTCCCAACAGAATGATACACTTCTTCAAGCAACGTATATATTCGAGTTCTGATTAATGCATCCTAGAACTACAGGCAAATGAGGCTTCCAGCTGCACCCAGATATCGCAAATGTTCTCATCAGAAGTCACTTAGAAATATTCTCCTTCACAGTACCGTGATTCTTCTGAGCTGCACGCATCAATTCAACAGCAAAGCTAGCTCGTACTTTTCCTCTTTCCAGATTAACCAAACACATATCCCTGTCTATCAGATTTGCCAGAGTGTGAATGGCAGCAGGGTGCAGTATAATGACTAGTAACTCATCACAACTTAACATAACCTAATGAACGTACTATCCATACACAATTCTGTAAGATGTATGAATGTAGGGGGGTTAAATATGCCTTCATCTGAAGGACTAATATATTGGACTTTTGAAAATCTCACACTCCAGTAAGGACAATGGTTGGGGCACCACTCATGTAGAAAGTCATGGCATCTCAGTGGATGACCCCAGGTGTCCAGTGGGCAGACATCGCAGGGCTTCCAGTGATCAGCTATTGCTATTGGATTGTCCTATTTGGGAAACTCTTCTTGAGTCCTGAAAACATGTCCTTTACAAGTTAACTCTTCGTTGTTGCAAATGGAGCGAGTAACCTTTATAAGGATACATTTACACTGACTCAATTGATTAATTCTAATGATAATTCCAGCTCACTGATGCAAATGCTCATTAAGTCAAAGTGCACACCAATTACGACTCTTCCTAAAATTGGCCTCAACCAACAGTACCCGTGTATGTCTAAAAACATTCATATTAAACATACCTGCAGTAAATTATTTTGTGGTCTGATTGGCTCTCTGTTTGGAGAAATGGGCAATCTTTGGTGGAAGTAATGAGGGGTTCTCCTCTCTGTGGTAAGAACAAATACATTTCTCACGTAGTGCAGAGGGCAACCTTACTAAGCACCATTGTAGCTTTGGCTCAAAGTACCTAATATCCTGTTGTGGGTAGTCCTTCTGTCAAGGGAAACATCGCTAAGAACACCCCCATCTTTTAGTTAATTTCTTTGAATACGTTCTGGCCATTGATGGACTGCCGCCTAGGCATTAGTATTTAAAATGTGGTGGCTGAGTGCAATGTAACATTTTGGATTTAACATTTTGGAAAATTCCACTTTTCTGGTTTACATTTCTAACAAACTCAAACATAAAATGAATACTTTGTAATGATTACCAAACATATCCAAGCATACCATACGCTTAAACAACTTCAAATGTTTGTCGAGGACCACTGCTTCTTGATTCAGCTCAGGATGGGTCCTGTCTATGGAATGAATGAAATGAATCACACCTTCAGTCTTTGATGGGCTCATGGTAGACATGGATTTTGCTCTGCTTGGGCCTTAAAGCTATTGTAGTTTTCATCAACGTTCCACACCATCAACTATTTTGTTCTCCACAGGTTGTTGCCATCCTGTCAGCAATCTCTAATGTAACACCCTTGCCAATGCATATGCACATACTCTAATTTTTTCTTTTCATTGCATCCATATGACCACTTGTCTCTTTGATTCACAGACCACGGATCATGTTCAGATTCTGATCAAGCTAAGAGGAGATAAGAACCAACATCCACAAAAGTAAAACAGTACCTCACCGGATAAAAAATAAATACATGTAGATGACTGGCACTTGGAACCTCTTCTGGCCAAACTCAATGGCACCCTGTCCGTATGTGTCCCTCATGTTATAACACAAAACATTCAAATGGAAAGAAAATGATCACAAGAGTGGGCGATTTCTTCCCTAGTTATATCTTGTTTTTTTCCATTTGCACCAATTGATATAGTTACTTCCAACACATTTTAATTCTTGGTGCCCTGTGTGTCATCAAAGCTCGATTTTGATAACAGAATTGATGTGGGCCTACCTACTAAGCAAATGATATACCTCTGGCAGATGCAGAATGAGGCTGCAAGATAGCATAACTTGGTGTTAGGACGCTAACTTTGTAGCGTTGTAATATTTTTTGGGTGCAAGAGGAATTTCATTACTTCTGCCACTTATGAAGAGGTTGTGTGTAGTTATGCAATCTGTATGCTATTTTACTAAACAGCCTCATGATTCTTTAGTGTGTGACAGTGCAACAAATTGCCAAGTTCACACTCAGGTTGGCAGATACACCTGCCAATCGGTGACACAATGAGGATACCACTGGCTTTTCAAAGAGATGTGGTACCCTTCAACTGGGTGGGTGGCAACTCTGCAGTGATGTTGAAAGATGGCAGATGTATTCCAACTGAAATCCAAGTGCCATGGGGGGAAACCCTAGCTATTCCCCTGAAAGGCTGGAAGCAGGAGCTCCCTGCGACGTGGTCAGGATATGGTGCCTTTGGACCCATGATATTCTGCACACTACTAGGTGAATAGGGAGGATTGGGAGTCAGAAGAACAACTGGCAGACTGCTCTCTGGAAGGATTTTGCCATGATACATGTCCCATGATAAGAACACAATCCAAGGATAGAAAATGCCCCTTATTTTCATGTGGATTACCATCGTGGAAATTAAAAGGCTTCTGATTGAATGTGTGGACATTTTAGTAAATCTCTCTGGCAGCTTATATCCTCTATCGAGCAACCATTTGTAAAACCTCGAGTGCTGTAAACTTCCAATTCCAAGACATTATGTTATGTCATGTGCTATTTACATAGTGCCTAACTGTCATTGTCATTAGCTCAAAGCACAGCTTGATGGGTGAGAGTTTTCCAATTGTAAAGGTGGACCAGGAACCTAAAATTGGTCAGAATAATACTCAATAAATCCTAGCCAGGACAGCATACAAGGATTTAGTTCTCATAGCTCTCAATATTTTCAATGATTGCAAGCAGGTTTTGTACCACAATTAAATCACCAAGCAATGATGTCCCATTGCAATATCAGTTTACAAAACCTATGGGGAAGTTGGGTTGGATTGGGGCTGTAACTCCATATAGGTTACATAGGGGTTATTATCTTCATTGGTCTGCGCCCGATGGCTCAGTCTGGACACATCCCACTCTAGATACTGCTTCTTATACATCCCTACAGGGACAGTTCATTGGCAAGGGGACTTTATATTGGTTGGCACCTAGCTTACCAAACTTAGACACTTCTGACGGGGCATCAAGATGTGAGCGAGACATAAATGGGGGAAGATAATTCTGCAGTCTGACATAATTCCAATTAAAAATATTCCTAGACATCCCAAACTGACAAGGCCTTCCCTTCGCTTGTACTTGGGCTTGCGTACCCTCTGGTGTTTGTGAATATACTGTGGGATTTCTGCAGGTATCTTATCTGTGTTTGGCTCATAATGAATAGTTAATGTTCTTTATGTCGGATCACGTATTAGGGTATCATGTTTGAGAATGGATTTCAGTCTATGTATTAAGGTTTAAGCTCATTCTAATGTGCATGTTGTGTTATTTGTGGCCACTTACTTTCCATAATGTCTTTTGGCTTACTGATCTACTGCACTTGGACATCAATAGTTGGTTTGTGCTCTTATTAGATTAATTAACTTTGGAGTCCAACTCTTTTAATTCTCTTCCAAACCGGCGAACTGTTATCTTGTGCCTGTGTACTCTTCATCATGCTACTGTCTGGGCTGTTCACGAGTTTCTAGAACACATGTGTTTTTGTAAATGCAGCATCTTCGGTTCTGAGGCCTTGCTAATCCTGAGACCTGCTGTGGCCTCTTTGTTACGAAAATGGCTGCAGTACTGTCTTTCTGTTTCCATATTGGTGACGTAGACCTGCATCTATTCCAAGCATTGTTCCAGCGCTACTGTGAACAATGTGACATGCATAACAGGATTTTCTGTGCTATGCTGGCACCACACTAATTCAGAGGGGGATAATGAGCACCGCTTCTTCATCCACAACTCGTGCTCTTTATGCAGAACACATCCCTGCAACTCCACAATTTGTGTTCTTGACAGCACGTTAAAATCTTCTGCCATCATTGTGTTACCTGTATGTGTGTTTTTGTTTGGGGCAATTGTAATGTCTAATATCTCAGGAAAATATGCTGCCCTTTCGGCTTCTTAAGTCTGAAGCTTCGTTTCTGTGAGAAATCATGTCTGTGCCTCTTGTATGCACTGCACACTTGAACACAGTGATCACTGATGGTAGTCTAAGTGCTTGTATTAGACTTTGTAACAATGGCACATGTTGTACCACTTTGCCGTCTGCGCACTTGAAAACATTCCTTTTCCAAGATGACAACCCTTAATGTACTGTTGTTGTCACATAGGCCGAGTCAGAGTAAACTGTCACAACCTCATCCTCATGCTCCTGGAGCACTAAAATCATAGCTACCAACTCTTCTGTTTGTGCTGAAAAATGTGCTGGCAATCTTGCGCTCTTTACAACTTTCTATTGTCTGTTGCCTTCACAACTGCTGTTCCACTATGTCATAATCCACTGCTTTGATCTATCTATCGTTGATGAGTCATCCACGAGCAGAATTATGCCCCCACCTATGGCACCTTCCTTGACGTGAAGGCACGTCATCGTAGAAATCAGTATAGGTGTTACAATCATGCACATAATCTCCTTCTTCCACTGTTTATGCTATGAACATTAACAGGTTCACTGTGCTAAAACTAATTATTTTGATCCATGGACTTGATATAACCTTGTAGCCTGATGCTCTCCGTGAAGTCAATGTGCTTTTTGGCTTCTCTAGAATGGCAAAAAGAGCATGTTCTACATATAATGTAACTTAACAGCCCATTGTTATAATCACTGGCTTCTCAATTGCAAAGCCAGCTGCAGCCAATGCTTGTTCACGTGGGTAATGGCCTTTCATTACAGATTCTGATGTAATATGACAGTGGTTTCTGCCCCATTCAAGTTCTCTGTGTAAGGGCAGCCGTCATCACAACTTCATTTAAATTGGAGAACAAGAAAAAGTCTATTGCAATCTGGGATACCTAACATGGGAGCTGTGCTGACTGCTTTTTCCAAATAATCACATGCATCTATCATCCCACCTGTCCATGCCAAATATCTCCTGTCTTTCTGTGGTTCCTTCAGTTCTTCTGAAAACAGCCTTGCGTAGGTGCTGTAATCTGCGACCCATGCCCTGCAGTAATTTCAGAGTGCCAGAAATTGTTGCATCTTCTTCACGGTATTTGGCTTGGCTGTGTTGATAATCGCCTCTGCTCTTTCAGGTGTCATTTTCCTTCCATCCTTTGATATTATTTGGCCTATGTGCAACACCTCTTCCTGACAATATTGCAATTTTTCTTTGTTCACCTTGTGTGCTTTTTCAGCCAAAACTCTCAATAATTTCACTGAGTCTTTCCTGCTCTCTCCCTGTGTTGAGACACTGCTGGACTCGCAGTACTCCTAACTGTCTAATTGTAACGCTCACCTGAATCCCTCGGAGGTGTGGGTCTGGTCTGGGCGTTCTCGGAACCTTCCAGAGTCACTTGCAGGTCTTTGGCACCACCCTGGAAGGGCCCCCTCCTTACTGTGATCTTAATCCGGAGAGTGAGATGTCTGCAGGCAGAGAGGAAACAGGGGTTAACGTCTGCCTGATGGGGTTTTGGCCCTTTCCCCTTCCTGACACTCCTACGACTCCCCTAGGCCGCACGTGCTCACCCTTAGGTAAGTAAATGCGGCGCTCTCCATCCTGCGTCTGTGCAGGGGCGCTGTAGCCAGTTACTTCACTGGACGATAGTTCAGCCTTTTATTGCGGAGGTAGAGTCCAGAAGGCAAGACCGTCGTTAGCTGCACGAACGGTAAGTGCCTTATTTGAGTCTTTTATTGTCCTTTCAGAATCTTGCCTCTTTGCAGGTCCGGTATGTTGATCCGGTAAGTGGAAAAGTCCAGAGTTTTTTGCAGGCAAGCAAAAGGTTCATCTGAAGTTAAATGCACTTTTAAATGTCTTTTTCCCCTTTTCTTTCAGGTCGCGGTGCAACCGGCGATGAAGACTGATGCCGAAGGATCGTGCCGGAGGACCACTTGAGGCACGTGAGTAGAAATGGAGTCCTGAGCTCTAATAATGTCCTTCTTGTATTTTACAGGTGCGGACAAATGGCGCAGAACGGAGCTCGCGGAGACCGTGGCACAGGTAAGCAGATATCATGGAGTTATCGCTAACCTGTATTCTTTGTTGTTGCAGATGGCTGGAGAACGAAGAATCGCGGCAAGGGGCCTTGGAAGGCGCCGCCGGGTGGTAAGAGCAGCTCTGGTATTTTCTCGTGCTACTCTAATGTTCTCGTTTTCCTTTTCAGATGTCACGGAAGGCTGGAGCTGGATTTCAGGAAGGTAAGTTGAAGATTGTCCTGTTTTCAGGTGCAGAAGAAGAAGATCAGCTGGAGCCGACACGGTGAGCGTCCTGCTGCTATTGCAGAATAACGCGAAGCACGTGAAACCAATCGGGTGTGGTTTAAATAGCCTTCAGTAGTGCTTAGGCATCTTCTTCCACAGCCTCCAGAGGTAACAAAAGAGTTCCATTATGTGGTTCTTGGGAGTGGTGCTGGCCCCACCCAGCAGTTAAAGTAGTCCCAGCAGGATTGGATGAAGAGTTCATCCTGCAGGTAGGAAGGCAGCATGGTTTGCAGCAGGTAAGTCCACCCAAGCACCAATCCCTTTTATATGAGCCCGGCGCTTCCAGTGCCGGGTCCCTTTATGAGCATGAGCCTGGCGCCACTGGCGCCAGGACAAGGTCCAAAAGGCCCCTACGGGGGCTGGCTGGTGCCTGGAATGAGGATCATGACCCTGCTTCCAAGGATGCTGGGCTAGGTCTGACACCTTGGGGCCAGTGGTCATGACAGCACCCCCCCTCAAGGCCTCTCCCAAATTGGTCTTCCCCGGAGGCTTTGGTTTGTTGGGGAAGGTCCGATGAAATTTTCTGATTAGACGAGGAGCATGGACATTTTCTGAAGGTTCCCAAGATCTCTCCTGGGGGCCATACCCTTTCCAATCAATCAGGTAATACAGTTTTGACTTGAAAAATTTAGAATCCAAGATGTTCTGAACCTCGTATTCGGTTTCTCCGTCTCGCGTAGGATCCTAAGTACTTTGGGTTAAAGGTGCGTGGTCCTTTTAGAGATAGATGTTTAGTAGACAGCCAGACTTGGTCTCCTACTTGGTACTGAGGGGCCTCTTTCCGATGTTGATCAGCACCTTTCTTATAAGATTCTTTGGCTCGTTGAAGGTGTGCGATGGCTTCCTTAAATGTTTGAGTTATGGTCGCATGAAGATGGTCCACAGCGGGTGTTCCTAGATCTTGAGGCGGATCTAAATTAGAGGTCCGAGGATGAACCCATACAACAGGAAGAAAGGGGTTTTACCTGTTCCGGTATGTATTGAGTTGTTGTACGCATATTCAGCAATCCAAAGAATGTACCTCCAAGTACCCTCTGATTGTTGTAACATGCAACGAAGATACTGTTCCAGAGTTTGGTTAGTCCTCTCAGTCTGTCCGTCAGTTTGAGGGTGGTGGCTGGTAGAGAGTCGCACGTCAATTTGTGCAAGACGACAACAACTCCTCCAGAAATGGGAAATGAATTGGCTCCCTCGATCAGAGATTAGGACTGAAGGGAACCCGTGCAAGCGAACGATGTTTTCAAGGAATTCTCGGGCTAGAATGGAAGCTGTGGGTAATCCTTTCAGTGGAACAAAATGAGCCATCTTTGTAAAGAGATCGACAATTACTAGAATTGTATTATATCCGGAACAAGGGGGTAAATCCGTGATAAAATCCATTGAGAGGGTGTGCCAAGGGCACGGTGGAATGTCTATCGGATGCAGTAGCCCGGCTGGTTTTTCTCTCTGGCTCTTGTTTTGTGCACAAATGCCGCATGAGGCCACACAGTCTTTGATATCCTTTCTCCAGGACGTCCACCAGAAATGTCTTTTAATTTTTTCGGAGGTTTTGGCTACACCTGGATGTCCCTCTATTAAGGAATCATGATAGCAGGTGATAACCTGTTTCTGTAAGTCATCACACGGTAAATAAAGTCTGCCTTGGAAGTATAATAGATCTTGTTCTATCGTAAAATCCTTTCCTTTCTGCAGCCAAGTCAAGGAATTTTCGGGAGTTATTACTTGCTTGATCTTCTTTTTTATGTCGTCAAGAGACATTGTGTTGATGACTCCCAAAATCTTTTGTTCGGGGATTATGGGTACTGGTTCTGGATTAGCTGCGAGTTCGCTAAAACCTATTCGTGAAAGGGCATCCGCTTTTCCGTTTTTGACGCCCGGCCGAAACGTTATCACAAAATCATATTCCGCGAAAAATAAAGCCCAACGGAGTTGTCTTGAAGATTGGGCCTTGGCTGACTTCAAATATTGGAGATTACGATGATCAGTAATTACAGTGACAGTGTGCCGGGCTCCTAGGAGATAATGCCGCCAGGCCTTAAAGGCGGACTTGATTGCCAGAAGTTCCTTGTCCGTGATTGTGTAATTGATTTCCGGGGCTGAAAATTTGCGGGACCAAAACGCCACAGGGTGTAATTGGTGTGTTTCAGGATCTCTTAGTGACAAAACTGCCCCCATTGCAAGGCTAGATGCGTCGGTCTCGACGATATAAGGAAGGTCTGGATGAGGATGTTTCAGGACTGGAGCAGAAATAAATTTTGCTTTCAAATCTTGGAAGGCTTGTTCGGCCTCTGGAGTCCACTCAAATTTTTTGTTCCTTTTTAGGAGAGCCGTGATAGGTTGGACTATTCGAGAGAATTCGGGGATAAACCTTCGGTAAAAATTAGCGAAGCCCAACATGCTCTGTACTCCTTTTACCGAAGTCGGAGACGGCCATTTGGTGATAGTATCCACTTTTCTTGTGTCCATGTGAACACCGTTGGGTGATAAAATGAACCCCAAAAATTCGACTTCCTTTACATGAAAGGTACACTTTTCCAACTTAGCAAATAAACGATGGTGGCGAAGCCTCTGCAAAACTGCGGTGACATGTCGTCGGTGTTCAGCTTCTGAGGAGGAGTATACCAAGATGTCATCAATGTAGACGACTACACAAACATCAATAAGCTCTCGAAGAACGTCATTCATAAAGAACTGGAAGGCTGCCGGTGCATTACATAGTCCAAAAGGCATTACTTGATACTCGAATAATCCGTATTTTGTGCGAAAGGCCGTCTTCCATTCGTCCCCCTCCCTGATTGGTACCAAGTGGTAGGCTCCTCTGAGATCTAGTTTTGTGTAAATGCAGGCGCCCTTTACTTGGTCCAATAGTTCGGGAATCAGAGGCAGCGGGTACCTGTTTTTGACTGTAATCTGGTTCAGGGCGCGATAATCTATACACGTTTTCAGGTCACCTTCCTTTTTCGGGACGAAGAACAAAGCTGAAGAAGCTGGAGATTTTGAGGGACAAATAAATCCGTTTGCCAGGTACTGGTCCAAGTATTGTCTGAGGTGAAGATTTTCAGGCTCAGTAAGAGCATATATTCTACTGCACGGTGGAGTGGATCCGGGTATCAGGTCTATCTGGCAGTCGTATGACCTGTGCGGAGGCAAGGTGTTGGCCTGATCTTTCTGGAAGACATCACTAAACTCTTGATATTCAGGAGGCAATTGGAGGTTCTCGGAAGCGATGGCTGCCAGCCTGATGTCGGCCCGAGAATAACAAGTTTGGGCGCACTCTGGAAACCGGATTACCTTGGCTCACCAGTCGATCTGAGGATTGTGTTTTTCCAACCAAGGAACTCCTAGAATTACTTGAAACTGCGGGGCCTTGATTACATCAAACACGATTTCTTCCTGATGTCCGTCCTGGCAGAGCAGCGTCACTTCCACGGTGGTGTGAGAGACTGGTCCGGAAACTATTTCTGTACCATCCACTGTAGTGATTACATATTTTACCAATTTAGGACACAAAGGAAGATTCATCCTAGCTGCCATATCTTGATCCACGTAGTTACCGATTGATCCGCTATCAATGTATGCCTTAATAGCATGCATACGATCTGGTTGGTCGGGGCTTATGAGGACCATAGGCAGTACGAAATGCGAGGTCAAGGAACTGGTTTTTACGCTCGGCAAGCGGACCTCTACGCTTGCCGGGCGAGGTCGTTTCCCGATTCTTGTTGTTTTGCATCCTTTTTGGAAGCTCCAAAGGGTTTCTTGACCGGTTTCACTGAACAATCTCGAAGGAAGTGTCCAGACTTCCCACAGTAGAGGCATAGCTGTAACTGTCTTCGCCTTTCTCGTTCCTTTTGAGTTAAAGGTCCTTTCACGATGCCTATCTGCATGGGTTCCACGGAATCATTTCCTTTAGTAGGGTTTTGAGTCTTTGAGAACGCCCTGGATTCAAATCTGGAGCGATCGGCCTTTCTATTCTGTAGTTGATACTCTAATTGAACTACTAAGTCGATATAACCGGAGCACTCTTGCGGAGGATTTACCACCTGTGCTAAGACATCTTTAAGTTCTCCACGTAGCCCCCTGTGGAAAAGCGTGATCCTCTTGTCTTCAGGCCACCTGGTTTCAACCACCAGTCTGTTAAAAGATGCTATGTACGCCAGGGGATCTTGGTTACCTTGTCTTAGCGATAGGAGTTCATTGTCCAAGGCCTGCCCTTGTGAATGCCGTGCGAACAACTTTTCCATACTGGCCTGAAAGTCTTGGAAGTTTTGGAGGATCGGATCATCCTGTGTCACTAAAGGAATGGACCAATCAGCCGCATTGCCACTAAGATAAGAAAGTACGAACGCTACTTTAGCTTGGTCAGTTGGGAATGCAGCGGGTCTACACAAAAAGTGCAAGCGGCATTGGTTGATGAATACTGCGTAGCGTCTAGGATCACCTGAGAAACGTTCTGGTGGAGCCAGGGGCACGTTCCCTGGCAGATTAATCTGCACCGGATTGCTTGAGGTTGTATGTGGATAATTCCCTCCCGAGGTAGGCAAAGGTGCTTGCCCAGCTTGAATTTGTAGCAATTGCCTGGCCAGGTCATCCGCTCGCTCTTTGGAAACGATCAATTCCCTTCGTAAGGCATTTGTTTCTTGACGAGATGCATGTACCTCGGCCCTCAGCTCCCCAAGCAATTGGGCCAATTGGTCTGTATCCGAGGTTTCCATTGCGCCTGGGTGGGATATTTGTGGTAGGCTTCGCGTTCTGTAACTCTCACCTGAATCCCTCGGAGGCGCGGGTCTGATCTGGGCGTTCTCCGAACCTTCCAGAGTCACTCGCAGGTCTTTGGCACCACCCTGGAAGGGCCCCCTCCTTACTGTGATCTTAATCCGGAGAGTGAGATGTCTGCGGGCAGAGAGGAAACAGGGGTTAACGTCTGCCTGACGGGGTTTTTGCCCTTTCCCCTTCCTGACACTCCTACAACTCCCTAGGCCGCACATGCTCACCTTAGGTAAGTAAATGAGGCGCTCTCCATCCTGCGTCTGTGCAGGGGCGCTGTAGCCAGTTACTTCACTGGACGATAGGTCAGCCTTTTATTGCGCAGGTAGAGTCCAGAAGGCAAGACCATCGTTAGCTGCACAAACGGTAAGTGCCTTATTTGAGTCTTTTATTGTCCTTTCAGAATCTTGCCTCTTTGTTGATCCGGTAAGTGGAAAAGTCCGGAGTTTTTTGCAGGCAAGCAAAAGGTTCATCTGAAGTTAAATGCACTTTTAAATGTCTTTTTCCCCTTTTCTTTCAGGTCGCGGTGCAACCGGCGATGAAGACTGATGCCGAAGGATCGTGCCGGAGGACCACTTGAGGCACGTGAGTAGAAATGGAGTCCTGAGCTCTAATAATGTCCTGCTTGTATTTTACAGGTGCGGACAAATGGCGCAGAACGGAGCTCGCGGAGACCGTGGCACAGGTAAGCAGATATCATGGAGTTATCGCTAACCTGTATTCTTTGTTGTTGCAGATGGCTGGAGAACGAAGAATCGCGGCACGGGGCCTTGGAAGGCGCCGACGGGTGGTAAGAGCAGCTCTGGTATTTTCTCGTGCTACTCTAATGTTCTCGTTTTCCTTTTCAGATGTCACGGAAGGCTGGAGCTGGATTTCAGGAAGGTAAGTTGAAGATTGTCCTGTTTTCAGGTGCAGAAGAAGAAGATCAGCTGGAGCCGACACGGTGAGCGTCCTGCAGCTATTGCAGAATAACGCGAAGCACGTGAAACCAATCGGGTGTGGTTTAAATAGCCTTCAGTAGTGCTTAGGCGTCTTCTTCCACAGCCTCCAGAGGTAAGAAAAGAGTTCCAGTATGTGGTTCTTGGGAGTGGTGCTGGCCCCACCCAGCAGTTAAAGTAGTCCCAGCAGGATTGGATGAAGAGTTCATCCTGCAGGTAGGAAGGCAGCATGGTCTGCAGCAGGTAAGTCCACCCAAGCACCAATCCCTTTTATATGAGCCCGGCGCTTCCAGTGCCGGGACTGGGTCCCTTTATGAGCATGAGCCTGGCGCCACTGGCGCCAGGACAAGGTCCAAAAGGCCCCTATGGGGGCCGGCTGGTGCCTGGAATGAGGATCATGACCCTGCTTCCAAGGATGTTGGGCTAGGTCTGACACCTTGGGGCCAGTGGTCATGACACTAATAGTGTGAGTCTTCGTGCAGTGGAATGGAAAAGAAAGTATTTTCTGAATCAATCACTGTGAAATATTGGGTTGTCAGAGGTATATTACATAATATTGTTTTCAGCTTCAACAATGTTGTTCAGATTCAGATTCAAATTGTTAATTCACAGACCTTGACTATTTACCTCATCTATAGGCCCCCCGGCCCGGTGGGTACATTTGCAGAAGATATTAATTGTCTACTATCTACCAACCTCAAAACCTCCACTCAACTACTCCTTCTAGGAGAACTTAATCTAGGCTATAATGACCCATCAGACAAAAATGCAGCTAATGTGGCCAACCATAATTGGTCCGCCTCCATCACCTCCATCTCCCCACAACTATGGACAGATCATTACCTGATCACCTATGATTGATCCACTGCTAGGCCACTCCCTCCTGCAGACAATATGCTCCCCCATCCCCCACCAGAAACAAAAAGAACATCACCAAAGACAAAGTGATCCCTATTATTTTACCTACCCTAAACCAACTAGATGAACATCTAGACCCAGAGATACTCGTCAAAGAGTACAGTAAAATCATACAAACCACACTTGACAACATAGCTCCTCTAAAACTTAGACCTAGCAAACATAAAGCCCACCTCAATAAATGGTTGTCACGTCCCCCGGTTTCTTAGGGTATTCTTATGCCCAGGGGAGAAGCCCGTGGCGTTTCACTTGGCGTTTGCGGCAACGCCGACGCCACCGCCGGTAATCAACTACATCTCCCAAGAGGACGATGCCCGCAAGGAACCTTTGGAACGTTTTTTACTTTCTTTTTGCGTGCGTTCCACGCCTCGATTGTATTTCACTTCCTATAATTGGCCACGCCCCCAGTAAGCCGGTGCTCCTAAACCATTGCGTTACGCGAGCTACGCTCTTGGAATAAGTTCCTTCTCCCCTTTTCCTTGCCTTTCTGGTTCCTGAATTCTATGCTTACCTTGGACCTTGGACCTTGTTATCGTCTCCTTGGTTCTGCCGTAGACCTTCGTTTGATCAACTCCCCTGCTCGACCACAGAATACACCTCGGACTTGTTTTGGATTCTGCTTCTCATGTCTGGTTTCCGGCTCCCTTCAACCCCGTAGTCTTCAAATCACTCCTGGCCACCCGCTCCCCGAGGGGAGAAACCTCACTTCTTGGTTATTGTTGGGACGCTTCGCTGTGCTCATCACTTGTGGGATTTTTTGGGACGCTTTGCTGTGTTCATCACTTGTGGGATTTTTTGGGACGCTTTGCTGTGCTCATCATTTACTCCGCCCCCTTGGATCTTGAGACACTTGGCTTCACTCCTTGGATAGTGGGACGCTCTGCTGTTTTCTTTTGCCTACTTGCTCTTGGAACATTTGATTTTGTTTTCACTCATTGGAATGGGGGACACTCTACTGTTGACATCACTAATCCATCATTGAGGGAAGTCTATGGTCCCCCTTCATTCAAGCAAGAAAACTTCCCCTGACCTTCACGCACTCCCATTCTTGTGTATTGTCACAAGTAGGTATTCCGCTGAAGGAAAAGAATACACAGGTAAGCTTGTGGGGCTCGGAGGGGGTAGAGGGACTGGAATTGTCAACAAACGGTATGTAATATTTGCTTTGTTTGTTTTCTTCCCTCTAGCTCCGCTGTGCGTTCTGCCTTTTTGCCTGAGCCCTTGGCCTGACAGGTGTTTCTTTTCCCTGCAAGCTGTGCTCTCAGGAAGGAAGTCTGAATTACTTTAGCGGCATCTAACCCAAGTGATTCCTCAGACTGATCGTGGAACCCTCGAAACGCGACAGATTTAGGAGCCTAATACTGGTGCCTGTCTGTCCGAGATGGATCCTAATGCAGATCCTATGGCTGCTATGATGCAAGCCTTTACCACGTTACGCACAGACATGGCAGCAGCACATGCCGCTTTGCACCAACGCATGGATGTCATGCAAAGCTTTGTGCAACCCTTGCCGGTGGATGAGGAGTTTGGGGATGTTCCCGCTCCTGTACCACCACCAGTTCCTCCGACACCCCTAGCCCCTGTGGTGTTGCCGGGTCCTTTTCCATTGGCACCACCGGAACGCTTCACGGGAGACCCAAAAACATATAGGACATTTGTCAATCAATGTCGTTTACATTTCCTATGCCGTCCCTTGGCATTCCCTAATTCTGAAACAAAAGCAGCTTTTGTGCTCTCTCATCTAGGGGGTATGGCTGCGGCCTGGGCGAATCCATTGTTGGAGTCCAATGACCCGGTCTTGTACGATTTCGATGCCCTACTAGTCGCCATGAATCTGGTCTTTGACACCAGATATAAGGCTCAGGCTTTGGATTTAGAGTTTTTGGCAATATCCCAGGGGAAACAACCTCTTTTGGCGTATTTAGCCCGATTTAATCAGCTGGCCGCAGAAACCTCTTGGCCTGAATCAAAAAAGGCGGCAGTCTTTTATAAGGGGTTATCAGACGAACTTAAGGACGCATTGTCCGTTGTCCCTTCTATCCCTTCAGTATTTCCTGAATTGCTTGATTTGGTATTACAGGTCGATGCTCGGATGCAACAAAGGCGTGGAGAACGCCGTCACCTTGATCCTCGCCCTGGCAAATCCGAATTAGGATCTTCTCCAACCTCTGGAGAGGTAGAACCCATGCAAATTGGGGCAGTAAAAGGTCCCCTCTCAAAAGCAGAGAGGGAGAGAAGAATGCAAAACAATCTGTTTCTGTATTGTGGACAAACGGGACATTTCATTCGTGTCTGCCCTAAACGCCCTGTTAAACGGGCGGGAAACGCCACGACCCGTCCCTAAATCGAGCCGACGTGACGGGTCAGCCTTCCAATGGCTCATTCCTTCAAACAGCTGCCGCGCACATATATTTAGATATGTCTTTTATGTTGCCCAACTCTCAAGTCTTTTCTAGTCCAGTCATGATAGATTCCGGGGCAACAGGTAATTATATGGATGAACATCTGGCAGCAACCTATGGTATCCCGGTAGACCCTAAGGAGTCACCAGAACTTGTCTATGCAGTAGACGGCTCCTGTTTGGTTTCGGGTCATGTTGTAAAACAAACACAACCCTTGCGGATGAGCACAACGGAAGGGCATGCAGAATACCTGTCCTTCGATCTCATTTCCACACCACAATTTGGGGTCATCTTGGGCCTCCCATGGTTGCGTAAACATAACCCTATCATTGATTGGGTGGAGCAAACAGTGCTTTTTTCTTCTCCCCTGTGTTTGAGGGACTGCTTTCCACTTCACGGGACATCTCACCCATCTCCTTGTAAGGCTCTGATTTCAAGTATCCTCACTTGTAACGCTACTACTAGGATGACGGTGGAAATCCCTTCTGCATATCAGGACCTGATTGAAGTGTTTGACAAAGGTTTGTCTGAACAACTGCCGCCACATCGGGAATATGACTGTCCGATTGATTTGGTACCCAATGCCATTCTCCCCCACGGAAGGATATATTCTTTGGCACGGCCTGAGGAAGAACTCCTAAAGGAGTACGTTGAGAAATCTCTGAGATTGGGCCATATAAGACCTTCCCGTTCTCCAGCTGCTTCTCCGATTTTTTTTGTCCCAAAAAAGGAAGGGGATCTCCGGCCTTGTGTAGATTATCGTGCACTTAATGCTGTGACAATAAAAAACCAGTACCCATTACCCCTCATTTCGGAGTTGTTGGATCGTCTCTCTACCGCCAAATTCTTTACGAAACTAGATCTAAGGGGGGCCTACAATCTGGTGAGAGTGCGTGCGGGCGACGAGTGGAAGACTGCCTTCAAGTGCAAATACGGCCTTTTTGAATACCTAGTAATGCCGTTTGGTCTATGTAACGCCCCCGCAACCTTCCAACACTTTGTCAATGACATCTTCCGAGACCTGTTGGATGTTTTTGTTGTGATATATCTGGATGATATATTAATATTCTCGGAAACGTTATCACAACATGAGAACCATGTCCGGACGGTGTTACTCCGTCTTCGGGAACATGGGTTATATGCAAAGGCTGAAAAATGTGTCTTTCATGTTTCCTCTGTGGAGTTTCTAGGATTCGTGATATCCTCTCAGGGTGTTCATATGCATGATGCAAAGATACGAGCAGTCCTTGATTGGCCTGCTCCTACTTCACTTAAGGCTTTGCAATCTTTCCTAGGATTTGCTAACTTTTATAGACGCTTTATTGCATCCTTTTCAGCCATTGTAGTCCCATTGACACGCCTTACCAGTCCCTCAGTTCCCTTTTGTTGGGACATTCAGGCTCAGGACGCCTTTCAGGCCTTGAAAGAGGCGTTCACTACGGCTCCGGTCTTGCTACATCCAAACCCCCTATTACCTTTCATCATCGAAGCTGATGCCTCTGCCCTTGCCCTTGGGGCGATCTTATCTCAAAAATGCCCCACGACTCGGCAACTACACCCAGTAACCTTCTTTTCCAGGAAATTGACTTCTCCGGAAAAACATTATACTATAATGGAACGTGAGCTATTGGCTATTCGAGCTGCTTTTAAGGAGTGGAGACACCATCTACTGGGGGGTCGACACCCTGTCACAGTTTACACGGACCACCGTAACCTACAAGCTCTATCCACGGTGAAATGTACCAACTCTAGACAAATCAGATGGCATTTGTTTTTTGCACAATTCAATTTCACGGTTTCTTATCGACCGGGCCCCTTGCATGGCAAGGCCGATGCACTTTCTCGTATCGGAGTTGATATCCCCTTCGAGGAGGCAGTCCTTCCTGTTTTGCCACACAACACGGTTATGTGTGTCTGTGCTGCAACCGGTTCCTTATTAGAACGGATCCGTCACTGGGCTGCTGACCATGGGGAGGTACTTCAAGGGCTAAAAGCACAATTGATATCGGGATTACCTTACGTACAGGAACGTCTATATATCCCTGATGCTCGGACTCGGTTACAGGCCCTAAACTGGTCCCATGATACTCGCCTGGCGGCCCATCCAGGACAAACTAAGACAACTGATCTACTCCTCCGGTGGTGTTGGTGGCCCAATATGAAACGGGATGTGGCAGACTATGTATCTAAATGTGCCGTCTGTACACAATGCAAAACGGTACCTGGAAAACCGGTGGGGCTTCTCCAGAAAATGCCCATCCCATCACGCCCATGGCACACTGTGTCACTTGATTTCGTGGTAGAGCTACCACCAGTCCAGGGGTTTACCACTATCTTGGTGGTGGTAGATACCTTCACCAAGATGGCACGCTTTGTCCCCTGCAATGGTGTTCCTTCTGCTCCTACATTGGCCAAGTTGTTCTTCGAACAGGTGGTTCGCCTATTCGGCCACCCTCTGATCCTTATCTCAGATCGTGGATCCCAATTCACCTCGCGTTTTTGGGTGGCTCTCACTCGATTTCTTGGCATTGACGTTCGCCTATCCTCAGCATACCATCCTCAGACGGACGGGCAGACAGAACGTCTCAATGCCACAATGGAGCAGTATCTCCGATGTTTGTGTCTACAATATCAACCGAGCTCGCTGTCTGTATTGGGGGCTGCGGAATTCGCTTACAACAATGCCTGCCATGCATCGGCTGGTTGTTCACCCTTCTATGCCATGTATGATTTACATCCTCGAGTTCTACCATCCACCCTTCCTTCGGTGGCACGAGTACCCGCAGCTCAGGCAACAGCCCAGTCCTTACGATCTATCCGTGCCGCTGTGCTTCAGCATCTACACCAAGCACAGGATCGCATGAAACGAAATGCTGATAGGCATCGTAGGACAGCCCCGGAGTATCACCTGGGGGACAAGGTCTGGCTATCCACTGTGCACCTTCGCATACCAGGCAAACGTAAGCTGAATCCCCGCTATGTGGGTCCCTATACCATCACGCGATGCATCAACGCAGTGGCCTATCGTTTGGGCATACCCTCGGCTTGGAAGATCCACCCCGTGTTCCACGTCTCCCTATTACGGCCTTATGTTGCCGGTACACGTTTGGGTGATCGTCCCGCTCCCATTGCGATTCAGGGGGAAGAGGAATATGAGGTTCATGC
Source organism: Ambystoma mexicanum (assembly GCF_040938575.1). Lineage (NCBI taxonomy): Eukaryota > Metazoa > Chordata > Amphibia > Caudata > Ambystomatidae > Ambystoma > Ambystoma mexicanum. The sequence goes on along the minus strand of NC_090931.1, from coordinate 1,268,250,393 downwards.
CATATTAGATACTCGAGTAATCCGGGGCACCCGGCATTATCTAGTAGACTGGAAAGGCTATGGCCCCGAAGATCGTACCTGGGAACCCGCCTCAAATCTTCACGCTCCGCGTCTTTTGCGGGCGTTTCTCCGGTCTAATGGTTCGAGACCCGGGGGAGGCCCATCTTTGAGGAGGGGTACTGTCACGTCCCCCGGTTTCTTAGGGTATTCTTATGCCCAGGGGAGAAGCCCGTGGCGTTTCACTTGGCGTTTGCGGCAACGCCGACGCCACCGCCGGTAATCAACTACATCTCCCAAGAGGACGATGCCCGCAAGGAACCTTTGGAACGTTTTTTACTTTCTTTTTGCGTGCGTTCCACGCCTCGATTGTATTTCACTTCCTATAATTGGCCACGCCCCCAGTAAGCCGGTGCTCCTAAACCATTGCGTTACGCGAGCTACGCTCTTGGAATAAGTTCCTTCTCCCCTTTTCCTTGCCTTTCTGGTTCCTGAATTCTATGCTTACCTTGGACCTTGGACCTTGTTATCGTCTCCTTGGTTCTGCCGTAGACCTTCGTTTGATCAACTCCCCTGCTCGACCACGGAATACACCTCGGACTTGTTTTGGATTCTGCTTCTCATGTCTGGTTTCCGGCTCCCTTCAACCCCGTAGACTTCAAATCACTCCTGGCCACCCGCTCCCCGAGGGGAGAAACCTCACTTCTTGGTTATTGTTGGGACGCTTCGCTGTGCTCGTCACTTGTGGGATTTTTTGGGACGCTTTGCTGTGTTCATCACTTGTGGGATTTTTTGGGACGCTTTGCTGTGCTCATCATTTACTCCGCCCCCTTGGATCTTGAGACACTTGGCTTCACTCCTTGGATAGTGGGACGCTCTGCTGTTTTCTTTTGCCTACTTGCTCTTGGAACATTTGATTTTGTTTTCACTCATTGGAATGGGGGACACTCTACTGTTGACATCACTAATCCATCATTGAGGGAAGTCTATGGTCCCCCTTCATTCAAGCAAGAAAACTTCCCCTGACCTTCACGCACTCCCATTCTTGTGTATTGTCACAAGTAGGTATTCCGCTGAAGGAAAAGAATACACAGGTAAGCTTGTGGGGCTCGGAGGGGGTAGAGGGACTGGAATTGTCAACAAACGGTATGTAATATTTGCTTTGTTTGTTTTCTTCCCTCTAGCTCCGCTGTGCGTTCTGCCTTTTTGCCTGAGCCCTTGGCCTGACAGGTGTTTCTTTTCCCTGCAAGCTGTGCTCTCAGGAAGGAAGTCTGAATTACTTTAGCGGCATCTAACCCAAGTGATTCCTCAGACTGATCGTGGAACCCTCGAAACGCGACAATGGTTCACCCCTGAACTGAAAGACCTCCGTCAACTTAAAAGATGTTGTGAATCCTCCTGGAGAATGACCCCTTCAGAAGACCATAAAAATAAACTCATAGAAATTTCCTCACACTACAAGAAGGAAATTATCCTGGCCAAACGTAAACTCATATAACAAACGTATATCCACGGCCAACTCAAACATGAGGGAGCTGTTTTCAATTTTAAAGGAACTTGAGTTGTCTACTCCCATACCAGATATATGCACAAAAAGACAAAGCCTGGTGCACGGAGATACAACAAGCCCTAACCAACAAAGTTACCATGCTTCAAAATAAAATAGCGGCTAAGAAAACAACACTTAATCAACCAACAATACCTAGTACCAACCCACCCTCCTCGGAACAAAACAATAGGATCAAATTCAGATTCACCAAAACATCTACCCTGGAGGTGGAAAAAGTAATCCGCTTTCTCAGGCCTTCCAACTGTCAAGGCGATCTGTGCCCAGCACAACTCATAAAAGATGCCACTAGAGAACTCTCCCCCCTTCATATCTAAGCTCATACATGCCTCTTTTACTTCAGGCACTGTGCCATCCAACCTGAAACAATCATGGGTACTGCCTTTACTAAAAAAACAATCCTTAGACCCCCTCATCCCCATCAACTACCGCCCCATTACAACAGTCCTCTTCCTGCTAAAGGTTTTGGACAAGATAGCATACACCCACATCCAAAAATTCCTGGAACACCATAAGCTCTTAGGAACAAGGCAGTCTGGCTTCGGCCCACAACATCGCATCGATTTGAAAGCCCAAATCGATGAGCTAAGAGACAAAGGCCAAACAGCACTCCTCCTACTCTTGGATCTCTCGGCCACATTCGACCTTGTAGATCATAAAGTCCTCTGCAACCACCTAAACACCGCTGCGCATTTCTCAGAAGAAGCCATAACTTGGGTGGAATCTTTCCTTAGCGAAAGGACCATCAGGGTGTTCTCCCTCTCAGATGCAGCGGACCCGACCCCCATCATGTGTGGAGTCCCCCAGGGCTCTTGTGTGTCTCCTACACTATACAACATATTTACTAAGCCCCTTTTTGATGATCTGGACCTTCTTGGTATCACCTACACTAACTATGCAGATGATACCCAGATCCTCCTCCCACTTTCAGGGGATTACAACAAGGATTTGGCCTTGGTAAATAGGGTGCATCTCATCATCCAGGCATGGATGGCAACTCACGGTCTATGCCTGAATGATGACAAAACAGAGTTAATCATTCTGGGCACACACTCCACTCACAAAAAATTAGGCCAGGAATACCTTGCCTTTGTGATTGACGGAAATACTATCAAGGTAGCCAAGGAAGTGAAAACTCTACGATTCTATCTAGACGCCACCCTTTCTTTCAGCAAACAGGTGAACTCTCTGGCCTCAGCCACAGCCTACACATGTAAGCTCATCAGAGCTGGTAAATATTTCATCTCAGATGATAATTGTATGATTCTAGCTAGAGCTCTCATCTTATCTAGACTTGATTATTGTAATGTCCTCTATATTGGGGCCAACCAATACATCCCACATAGAATACAAATTCTACAAAATAATGCCCTGAGAGTGGCCATTGGCATATCCAAACGTTCACATAGCTCTAAGATAAGGCGCAATAACAACTGTCTGTCGACCCAAGACAAAATCTTATTGAAAGTCACCATCCTTACACACAAAGCCTTGAACAATGTGGCCCCTCCATATCTCTCTGCTTGATTTGTAGAAAGAAGATCCTACAGACCCTCTAGAGCAGAGGTCGCCAAACAGTCGCGGGCGACTAGTAGCTCGCCTGAGCCTTTTCAGTCGCCCGCCGAAAAATAAACATTTATCCTAAATTATATTATTTAATGGTGATTTTTGCAGCCATGTTCCATGCTCAGGATCAGAACCCTGGTCGGCCCAATTGCAGGCAGAGAGCTTGGCTATTGTGCCACTTGGAACTGCTTGTAAATCCACTGACAAATGTCAGTATCACGTTATGCTTCTGCAGGCCGCCTGTAGTACCACAGTTGGACTTGTGCGCCCCCACAACAGTCTTTCTTAAGCAAGCTGCTCTTGTTTGCCAGAGATGTTGGAGGGGCTGGGGCAGTATCATTGTGACCACGCAATGAAAATATCACAGTAGCACTGCTGCTCGCCTGGAAATATTCAAAATAATATTTTTAAAAATGGTGCAATTTCTTTCCAAATTCCACACCGTACATTTCCACTTTAAATCACTTCCATGACACAAGTACACCCACATTTAGTACATTAAGCAATCCATAGACACGCTGTACAGTAGAAGCCTACCAGGGTAGTTCAGCAGGTTGACAGACCGATGCTGAGATGTTATATATTCAAAACTACAGGTTGTTAATCGTATGACTTTTTGCAATGCATTATAAACAAAGTGCTATACAATGTGTTTGGCCAGGGTATGGGTGGGCTGGTTGCTTGCTTATATTCAGGGCTGAGGTGAGGATATTTCTGCGCCTGTGAAAATCAAAAGTTGGCACCCATGAACCCACAGTTTAATTTCCTAAAAACTGCTGTCAGCATAACAGAAGCATTTGTGATTAACCAGTTTGACAAGCATATAACATCTTTATAAATATAACTTGTGCTAAAACACAGAGGGGCACACAAATAATAATGATGTGTTATTTATATAGCGCCTTAATCCAAAGCGCTTTACAGAGCACATATTTAAATGCAATATCACCCAACTGAAATTGGTACGTGTATCGACCTCAGAAGGATGAAAGGCTGAGTTGGCCTTGCCGGGATTTTAACCTGCGACCTGCAGATCACGCTCAGATAGCAGCAGCGAGCGCTCAACCCGCTGAGCTATCTTACCGGCAAATAACAGAGTATGTGTGGTGTCTGACAAAAAAAAACATTTCAAAGAAAACTTTTGAACGCAAGCAACATTTTTCAATTTGGAAATTACTTTTTTTTTATTTGGAAAATAATAGTGTGCCTAGCATGTAGAAAGCCTGCATAGAACGCAAAGGAAGGGGCACAAAAATTACAGGATATTTGTATGGTAGTCCAACAAATATCTGTCTTTTTGAGACAGCTACTAATAAATAATAATGCAACAAAGAGGTTTTTAAAGTTCTTAATATATTCGTGAAGGCATAGGTTATTCCATTTGTTTATAGAGGGGAAATAATCGAGCCAAAAAAATATTGGTAAAAATTCCGAGGCTTATAAATATCCCCACCCCGATATCGTCCGCTAGTAGCTCTGCACTGTTGGCATCCACTACAAGTAGCTCTAGCTAACGTAAAGGTTGGAGACCCCTGCTCTAGAGTATCCAATGCTAACACACTCATCATCCCTAGATTTAACTTGACCAAGGCCTGAGGCTCCAGCTTCCCCGTCCTGGCGGCCCAAATATGGAACTCACTGCCCCACACTATACGAGCTGAGAAATCCTACTTTAAATTCAGATCCAACTACATCAATCATCTGAAGCAATCATCCAGATAGCCAATGCCCCACTGCCCACTCGCCTGTATTATAGATACAGCTTGTATATAGCTAATTGTTCTGCTTTCTGACTGCCCATTACACAATGACAATGGTACACTACTAGCACTCAATGTATAATATCCTGTATATAATATATCCTGTTTCAATGCATAATATCCTGTATATAATTAATGTATCATCGCTTTGACTTGCCAATATTCTTAATACTATGTAACTTGTAACTTTGTAACCTAAGCTTCGCATATACTGTACTGCTGCACCAACTTACCCTCGGGTCTGGTGCGCATTATAAATGAATAAAACAAAACAAACAAACAGAGGGCTTGAGTCCTGTATAAATCTCCAGGATCCCCTTTTAGCTTCTTTATGGGGTATACTGCATGTTGCAGGGAGATTTTGAAGGCACTAATATATCCTGCCGCATCAAGGAAGCAATGGTTCCACAGATACCTTGGTCAGCTTCCTTGAACATGGGATACTGTTTTACTCATTGTAAAATGGCATTGTTCTTCAGTTTGATTTGTACTGCTCCTACTCCTTGTAATAAGCCCATGTCATATGGAGCGCTGGTCCACAATGAACTCTGTACCTTTGCCAAATCTTCCTGCATAAATGATGGTACCTTCCTCACCAATAATATTGGTTGGGGATCCAATCTGTACTCAATTTGCAAATAATATGTGAGACACATATTAAAAATCACCATCTGAATCGTCATCTTCAAATAGGTCTTCATCAATCAAGTCAGTTAGTCTGTGTGTTGAATCCAGCTCTACAACGGTGCACCAAGCTATTCCCTCACAAACAACTCAGTGTAGTATCACTCTGTCCTCTCTTACTATTTATTGATCGATTGAAGGATATTTATTAAGCGCAATATCCACCCATAGGCATCTTGGAACTACTGGTAGAGCAGAGGGCAAAGGGACCAAGAAAATAATTAGAAAAGGAACATTTTCAAAGCTTTATGGAAGACTATGTGATCAACTGCAGATCCTAAGGGACATGGAAGAGCGTTCCACATTCCACAGGCCTGCTGCCACCACTGAGAAGGCGCATCCTCCAATGCAGCAGTATTTCACTGCCGGAACTGAGGGAAGACAAGGCTTGACAGAGTGCAAGGCCCATCCCAGAACAAAAAGCCGAAACTTAGCTTGCAAATATTCAGGTCCTTGCTGATAAAAAGGAATGGTGAACCAGACACAAAGCTTTGAAACTAATGCACATGGCTGCAGTGAGCCAATGCAGCCTGCAGATAATGTGAGAAATATGTGAGCAGTTAGAAGTGCAAGTGGCAAGACATGCAGCGGAATTCTGATGAACCTGAAGGCGCTGTATCACATACGCAGGTTGAGCAAGGACAAGAGAATTACAATAATCAATAGATGAGGAGATAAGGGAGGAAACCACGGGGGCGTGTAAATGTGCGGGGATAAAAGGGAGCCCTAAGCAAAGAAACTTAAGCTGGAAATAACCCTGCTGGCAGATAGCACTGACCTGGGGTCCATAGAAAGAGATGACAACAGTATGACCCCCAGGACCTTAACTGTAGAAACAGGAGAAGGCAAAGGCTTAAGGAGGAAGGCCAGAAATCAAAGGGTCCAGAAGGAAGTGGCTGAAGGGGGCCCCACTACCAGAACCTCGGTCTTGTAAATGTTCAACTTCAGCTAGTTGTTCCGCATCCACACCCCATGGCCTCAAGGCAAGCACAGAGCCTGGCCCCTGACTCTGAGATGGACAGGTCCAAGTGAACCCGTATCTTTGTGTCATCTGCATAAGAATAGCAGAAGAAGCCGTGGGAGGAGATAAGCTTGGTCAGAGGTTGAATGTAGACATTCAGCAAGACTGGGGAGATGGCGGACCCTTGAGGGACACCACAAATGAGGTCAGTCACCTTAGAAAGAAAAGGGGGAAGAGAAAGACGTTGTCGACCAGCATAAAGAAAACACAAAAACCAGGCTAGGAGGGTGCCTAAGAGGCCAGCCCCGGCCAGGCAATCCAGCAGGACCCCATGATCGATGGTGTCAAGGGTGGCAGAAGATCAAGCAAAAGTGGAGAGCTGATGCCGCCTCTGTCAAGGGTTTATGCCAGATCGTACATAATGGAGACCAGGACACTCTCAGTATCATGTCCGGGGACAAAAGCCAGACTGAGAAGAATGAAAGAAGAGAGTATCCTCAAGAAAAGTAGCGATCAATGGACAGACTAGAGATTCCAAGAGCTTCATATAGAAGGGGAGGAGCAAAATAGATCAAAAATGATATGGAATCAGGGTGTCCATGGAGGGCTTCTTAAGCAGCGGGATGCCAATTTCATACATGAGGGAGGCCGGAATCACTCCTGTAGAAAGGGAGGTATTAACTGCTTTATTCAGAATATCAATAAGATGGGTGAAATAGCTTTAATAATAGAAAGAGGGATAGGGTCCTGAGTAGAAGAAGACGTCAACTTAGAAACAGCCACCAAGACATCAGAGATAGAATATGAAGGAAAAGCAGCCCAAGAAGCAGTTGTAGAAGATTCTATGGGAAGCACAGAGGGAACAGATACATCAAGAGGAACATGGTCAATATTTAACATAATGGTGTTAATTTTGCCTGTAATTCAACTGTAATTATTTGCCCTTCCACCACATCCATGGGTATTTGTGGTCTGAACAAACCTGTGGGTAACCTCAATAATGTGGCCTGTATTTGTGGAAGCCATGCCAATAAGATCTGTACCACATAAAGAAACACCTCTGGGTTTAGTGGCATGCCTCTCTATGCTTTCTGACCATAAAATGTTCTGATGGACTCGCAACCATTCACATAATGAATGCCTGGTGTGGACCAAATTGTTCCATCCTCAGTGAGGGAACCCATCATGTTTAGTTTACTCATCACATCTTTCCCCAATATGTCAACTGGCGTCTTTTGACAATATAACAATGGCAAAGCCATCTCATGTTCATTTATGGTTATGGGCAATTTGTAAAAGGAGCCATTGTCATAGCTCCAGCGAATCCTTGTGCATTCATGGATATTCCTGACATTGGGAATTTACCCCTATAACACAGGATCTTGTTGCCCTGGTATCAACCAAGAAGGAAAAGGTCTTGTCACCTATACTCACCCTGGCCCTCGGTTCCTCTTGGGGGTGTTAGGTGTCCTGACCCACGTTTGGACTATTATGCTGCAACACTTGGTGCTGTGGGCTTAGGAAATCCAAGAGGGCGGAAAAGCCCACATTTGCGCCAGAATCCTGGAGAACCGCGCAGTCTTTGCGCACAAAAAAATGGTCGCCTGACCTGCCACCACCCCAGTGTGAGCGTGAGGGGCCAGAAGCGCCATGAGCGAAATCAGTGCTAAGGAATATGGTGCTGTTCAAAATCTGTTGTTATTAATATCAAAAAGGGGTGCAATACTGGTGCTCACCACTACCAGAAAGCCGGCGTTTTAAAACCACCAGACACTTGTGTAAAACTGAACAAATGAACCAAACCAGGCCAAAGAAAGACTTACTAAGAGGTGGATACAATGTAAAACTATATTCTGAAATGACTTGAAGGAAGTAATTGTCTAATGTATGTATTGAAAATAGCTGGGGATGTCAGCAGCTTAAGTGAATTTGGGTTTAAAGCCACTAAAATCGAAATGTTTAGAACAAATGAGTGACCTACATTTGAGTGTCACATAGGTTGCAATTGTTTAAATGTCATAGTTTTGAACTTAGAATCAGTGTTCTAGCTGCATGTGTAAAAATTGCAAGTTTTGTTTGAATGTAGAAAACTGGGATCCAAAGTGACATTTAGCTGAAGCCTGGCTGAAAGAGATTGAATTCTGCCTGACATCGACCCCCGACAGGAGTTAAAACTTGATCAGCAGCTGTGTTCCCAGGCCTGGTTGCATTCTGCTGCCCCTGCCAAAAGGAGATGACACCTCTCTGATTGAATTAGGGGAGTGGCACCTAGGGACTGCAGGAAACTGAACAAAGCACTGTCTTGGGCTCAGGCAAATGTTATATTGGGGGGGTCGTAAAATAGCTTCCTCTTGGGAGAAGTGGGAGGAGAAGTGCCTCTGTGAGCAAGCTGAGCTTGGGGGAAGTGGACAAACCAGAAATTCCACCATGTGCTTTGGAAAACCACACCCCTTTGGGGCCAGAGCATAATTTTAAAAAGATGGATAATTCATAGTGCGCATGAAACATTTATATAAATAATATAATTCTTGTGATTTTTCTGTGCCCATTTTAAGAGGTGTCAGGACTCTGTGGTATGTTCTGGGGAGCAGTAGCGGAAAATAAGGTTGTAACTCCAAATGTATGCATGTTAAAAATCTGACACTTTATCATGTGAAACCCATATCCATTGTGCACATTTGTGTAAAATCTGGAAAAGTTTAGAGGTCGTTATCTGGATGAAAAGGGCAGAATTATGTCAAAAGTGGACACAACATCTTACAAAGACAGGGATTGGATGGTTTGGTGCTACAGAAAATATGTTAACTGGACATATAATATTAGAAAATGGTACATAGATAAATGGGTATTTGGATCAGAAATAGATTTGTGTGCAATTTGACAAGGGGAGGATCCTCTGACCATAAACCTACCTCATCACTCTGATTCACTGTTCCCTTCTCAAATCAGGTCAAAGAGAAATCCTTGACCTATCAAATCGTGAGTGGGTTGGGCAAAGAAAGTTAGCATCCACACCCATTTTCAAAAGACATAAAAAAGAGCCACTGGAACCCAGGCAGGGATATTCATTTTCCAGCCTTCAACTGAATTCCTGCGCAGCACGCTGACGGAGACTCCAGACTTCAAATCCATCAATCTCCAGAGACCAGAACTTTGAACCCAGACTCCAGAACTTGTAGCAGAGAGGCCTAAATCCAAAAGCTGAATCCTTTTTCAGCAGGCCTCAAAATCATTTGCAAACTATTCAACAGCCGGGCGAGCTGTTTGAAAATCTTTGCCAAGAACTTTTGCCAGAACCGGTAGCAGACCCAGAAAGCAGTGCTGTATCCAGAGAGACCAGAGATCCAGAGAGACCAGACACAGACCAGATCGCTGTGCAGTGCTGAGAGCTGACCCAGATCGCTGTGCGCAGAACCATTACCCAGTGGCGAGAGAACCGCAGTCAACCTGACCCGATCCATGACGAAGTCGCATTCCTGTCCAAAATATAGTGTGAGTACTCAGCCAGAACTGTGCAAAACCAATCTCTTAGTTTAAAATAATCTAATTCAAACTATTTTAACCTATTGAGAACTCCATCATAGAAATCGTGTCCCTCCTGTTGATTCAAAGCTGCAAAACTGTCATCTGTCATTCTGAGCTTGAATTTTATTTTGAGAATCTACCTTCACAAAAAAAATCGTCAGTATCTCTTGAACCGTTTGTGATAAAAGTGTAATTTAACTTTTATTTTAAAACTGATATTCTAAGCTTTCCAACAAGCTCTAAACCGATTTTCTACTCCTTATACTTCCTCCGTGATTGCGCTAGACGCACGCAACTAAATTGCAGCGATTTGACATTTTGCTTCATTCCAGCCACGTGTAAAAACATTTGTCTTTTCCTTCCATTACGGAATTTCGTTTTCAACTTGGTAACCAGCCCTGAATCATTGATAGGGCTGGCCTGAACTGATTTAAAGTATCTCTCACTCACCCTGAACCTCTAGAGGGAATTAAAAGCATTTTAAGCATATTTTCCCTTCTTTGCATACCACCTTTAAAGTACTTTGCCTGTGTTTAAAATCACCCCTGTTTCTCTAAGCTTGCTAGGGGGGAACTGAATTCGTATTGTACTGTGATTGTATTCCTGAAGACTGTGTGTGTTACTTCCACCTCCTTACATTGCATAGAGGGGGGGTGAATTGCCAAAAGGGGAAATGTGATTATATTATGTTTTGCTGAAATCATATCAAGTTTATACCTGTGTTGCTTCTTTTCCACCTTGCATTTCCTTGTACCATATAAAGCATTCTCAGCTACCTTATCCTCTCTGCTACTCCTAAGTAATTAAACCAGTGTGCTAGTATAACATCATCCATTGTTGATCACTCACTGTCATGTCTAAGTGTGATATCAAATATTAATTTATTATAAAAGTGTGATATATATCTATTGTTTAATTTTTCAAATAAACCTTTTCAATTTGCAAAACAAACCTACTTCTTGGCTCAGTGGGGCCAGGGGGATTCTAAGAGAGGGGCATTATATAAGGGTTTATCATCCAGAGTATAACTTGTCATAAAAATATATAAATAAGGGCTTCCCTTGGGCGTCCCAGACGAGGCACTGACTTAGTGGGATTGCTGAATTGAAGTGGCTTAACAGGGGTCTGGGGCAATAGATAGAATTTGACACATTAAGTCGCTTTGTTGGCTGTCCTATATCGGATACATATTTTGTCCTGTTCCGGTAAAGGCGTTCCCTTCCACTTCTGTCATACCCGCTACCCTAGGCGCTGCCAATGCATGCAGCAATACAATTGCATCCCACTGTACCATGGCATTTGGAGTATTCATTGTTGGACTTAAGTTTGCTGTATCTGAGACTGTAACGCTGGCTGTGGTTGTTGTATTTGCTGCTGCACTGTCTGCTGTGCATGCAGCATTTGTGGCACCTGTGCTTGCTGATACTGCATGCAATCGTGGATGTCATAGTCTGGTGGTGCAGCGCTATACAGCGGTGGATATGCTAACCCCCCCTCTTGGGACAGATTGTTGATAGTTTTGCTGCATGCCTCCCCTACTTCTACAAACTCGTGAAATGTGTATGAGTTTCCCACATGTGGACATCCTTCAAATCGTGGTTGCCCGCCATTAAACCCTCCTGCCTTTGGTGCTTGAGATTCAAACCCTCTGCCTCTGGGTGCAAACCCTCTCCCCCGAGGGTAATAATTATGTTCCCCTTTTCCTGCAAGATTTCTGTTTGACCCTTGCTGTATCGGCTGTGCTTCTTGCATATAGTGGTTCTCCACACCCTTTGTTAATACAGCTCTTTCTTCTGGACTAGTTTTACTTCTTCTATCTTTCTTTCTTCAACCTTCTTTCTGTCCTTCTCTTGTTTTGGTCTACAATGATCAACAAAATTCATTGTATCTAAAAGCACATCATCTTCTTTAACTGTCTGTATACTTCTTCGGAGAGTCACTGGCATAAAATGTGATAAAATATTGTTCTATTTCTGTCTCAAATTTCCCTTGTCTCTAGATGACATTTCTCCTGAATCTCCTGTATATAAGCAGCAGGGTATTGGTCTGTCCCCATTTATTGTGTCCGAAATGCACTCATGTCTGATGAGTCTGCGAATTGTACCCTAAGTGCCTTTCAGGCGTCTACACCACAATTGTTAAAAGGGGCACTGTCATGTCTGGTATTTTGTGCCGTCACCCCAGGATACCCTAACCTTTTCCAAATGTTGTCTGATTGTTTGCTATATATGGCTGAAAACAAGCTTTTCATGTCTCCTTCTGCTCAATTCATCCCAGCAGTTTGTCTTTCTAACTGATAAATCCTGCTTTGTGTGATGGTATTTTATAAATCAAATTATTATTTTGTGTCTGTGGGCCAGTTTTATATTGTGCCAGTCTTCTACCTTTCTGTATCAATGGAAATTGTGTCAGTCCCATTCTGTGTGCAGTGCAGTCGCACCCTTTGTCCTTTTCAGCACGTCCATCATGCAAACTTGTTTGCACTATGGTAAATCTCTTAACCTGTTTACATATGGTGTTTTTGGTTTTGGGCTTCTTGAGCTTATCCCTGGGAGCCATGGGTATTTAACAGGTTCTGGCATTATCACTGGCTTGTCCAAATCTGACCAAGCTACCTCTTTCCCTACACACATGCCCATAGACGGGGCTCATGTAGCTTACTCTTCCCTGCTCTCCTCATCATCTTCCTCCTCTAATGGTGTTTCTTCTTCTTTTTCATCCTCTCTGTCCTCAAACTCTAGTCTTCTAATGGGATCTATCCCACATGTCCTACTTATTACCTCTTCCCTGACTTCCTCTTGTAAATACCTTCTCCAACCTTCTCTTACACTCAAGTCATTCCTTCTGTTTCTGTATAGGCTGTCACTGTTCCTTCTTATAACATCATGTTCTCCCTTGTCTAATCATGTGTGCCTACTGATGATGCCATTAAATCTGTTGCGCCGTCTCTCTAAACTTCTTTCCTTTCCCCTCTCTTCATGTTGTCATCTTTCTCTTTCATTTTCTTCCTCTCTTTTCTTTGCTTTTTCTCTCTCTTCCTATCGCTTTTCTCATTTCCTGTCCCTATCTCATTGGCTCTCTATCCTTCTCCTCCCTTCGTCTGTCCCATTCTCTGTCTTCCTCTGACCTCTTCTCCTTCTTTGCCTCCTGTCTGACTCAACCTTCCTTTGCATTCTCTTTACATTCATAGATGCCCTTTCCATCACATTTCAATAATTCTTGGCCTTCTATACACTTGTCTGACACAATTGCTGTTTTGCCTTTTTTGCTCTGGATGTATTTTGGTCCCTGATGTTCCTCATCCACTTCTGTTAAATTTGCTTGCACCCTACGCCATGCGTCACTTCCTCCTGCAATAACAATGGTTTTAGTTTGCTCCCTCTCTCTCCTATCTGTTAAGCGACTTCAATTCAGTACTCCAACTAAGTCAGTGCCTAGTCTGGGATGCCCAAGGGACAAGTTCATAGATCTGGATGATAAACCCTTGTATAACGCCCCTCTCTTTGAATCTCCCTGACCTCACTGAGCCAAGAAGTAGGTTTGCTTTGCAAATTAAAAGATGTATTGAAAAATTAAACAAGATATATATCACACATTTATAAATAAATTAATAATTGATAGCACACTTATGAATATGACAGTGATCAACAATATTACACCGGCACACTTTTGTAATTACTTATGAGTTGGTATAGAGAGGATAAAGTAGCTGAGAATGCTTTTATGGGTTCAAGGAAATGCAATGATGGAAAATAATGCAGCACAGAAATAACTGAGATGGTTTCCACAAGAGATAATATGATCACTTTTTCTTTTGACAATTCACTCCCCCCTATGCAATATAAGGAAATGGAAGGAGAGCACACAATTTTCAGGAATACAATCAAATGCAATACCAATTCAGTTCCCCCCTAGCAAGCTTAGAGCAACAGGGATAATTTTAAACACAGGCAAAATACTTTAAATGTGATTTGCAAAGAAGTGAAAATATGCTAAAAATGATTTTAATTCCCTATAGGAGATTCAGGGTAGGTGATAGCTAGTTAAGATTAGTTCAGGTCAACACCAGCAATGATTCATGAGGGATTATCATGGCAGGCAGATGGATACATCAATGGTTGGTCACTTCAACATGACAGGAAACAACAATCATGTCCCACATTCAAACATGCCCCAAAAATTAATGTGAGCAGGCCCTTACTCAATCAGCCTGAATGGTCAAATCATTCCCATAACAAGGTAATAAATGTGGGCCAATGTGGTTTGTAATCTATGACAGAAGCATGTCACATATGTGGCATTAGGGTAGAAAAATGCATTGCAAAAATGGGAGGATTGAAACAATCAGACTGAATGAACACTGAAAAATCAGAACAATGTTGTTGCAAGATGACAGTTCAAGGGCAACTGCAGTAATGTGGCGTTAATTGGCACTGTGGTCAGAAGGGATACTGTCATACCCAAACCCAAGGCCGGTGAATGGTTTGGAGGAAGCTCATGGGTGACCCATACCACTCAGGAGTACACACCCTCACCTGGCACTCAATCATTACACATCACCCAAGAAACATACATGGATTACACACACTTGCATGGGCACTCACCGGACAATGATCATAATCTGGTAGGTCTCCCACGCCTTGGATCTGTTCCTCTGTGACGAAGGTTCCAGCAACAGACTCATGTTCAGTGAGTTGGTCGTCCTCTGGTGGAGAACCACCACCAGTCACCAGAGTAGAGGCATGATTGGAAGCCAGCTTGTTCTTTGCTCTGCGTTTAAGGTCATTCCACTGCTTGTAGCAATCATCAGCTGTGCGCCTCACAAATCCAAGGGCACTAATGTGGTCCGCGATGGTCTGCCAGTGGGCCCTACGTTGAGCAGTCGTAGTCTTACAGCCAGCAGTCACCAACATTTTGCGGCTATGTGCCGACACATGGCCACAAGTGCATCAAGTTCGGCTTCCTTGACGTGCCGAAGTGTGTAGCCGTGTCTCGGGTCTCAGCCTGTAGTGCAAGAGCACCCTTCTTCTTGTAAGGTGGTGCGGTCCTGAGTGGCTTATGCTGCTCTGGCCAGTAGGGGCAGAAGCACAGGTGGACTGGGTACTAGAAGCCTGTAAAGGCACAATGACCATAGGTCTTGGTGTCTGCATTGGCTGCAGGGTGATGTCGGCAGGGCCAACGTCGGTGTGATGGACCTGGACCAACACTGTCCCGGCTGGGAGACTCGGAGCTGGGGTGGATTGAGCTGCAGCTTCCCCTGCAGCCTCCCCACCCTGCCTACTTGGGGCAGCAGATGACATTGCTGCCCCAGATCCACGTGTCCTGATGACAGCAACTTTCACCACCACACGTGGATTAGACTTGCTGACCTGGAAGTCAGCCTGTGAGTCATCCTGTGCCGGTTCAGGTGACAAAATGGGCCGGTCCAACAAGGGCTGAGCTGGGATGGTGTCAGCTATGTTTTCCACAACCATTGGGGGGGCATAAGTGGCCCTGATTGGTCCTCCACACACGGGGCTCTAGGGGCACCCTGCAAATCCTGGCCACGTCCCCTACCGTGCCCACCACGCCCACCTTTTGGAGGTCAGCCACCTTTGCCTCCCTTACTGCTTGGTCGCCTCCCAACCATGGCATTGATGTTGTTGTGCGTATGGGAGTTGCAGTAAACAATTGTCCTGGGAAATTGGGGTGATAGAGGTTGGGTACTAGATGTAATTCATAGCCTAGTGCTCTAGCAAGGCTGTATGTGACCTCTGGGGGAAGATGACGGGTCACGCAATGCACAGGCACCCCAAAAACAAAAGTACACGTGCATGCAACCCCTGGTAGACTACGTGCATGGAAAAATGAACCCACACTGCACTGTGGCACCCAGAAAAACAAAAATAAGCGTACGTGTGTTACACGCAGCCTACAATGACCTCTGAAGGGGTACGCGAGACACGGGGGCAACCACAGTTGGAAAATACATGCGCGACTCATCGTCTGCCTTGAAAAAGAATGTGAAAAAGACACGCGTGTGCACGTTGGCAACACCCCAGCCAAAAGAAGAAAAGAATGCAGTCTGAGGAAACAGGGAGTACAAACTGGAAACGTTGTGAAGTAATTGCGTGTGAACCAACAAGAAGTACAAGAATCACCCGCTCGCTCTCCACAAAAAGCACATACAAGAAAATAGCGTGATACTCGTACCTTTTAAGCCAGCCCACACGTGCAACGTCACTTACGCGCTTATGCCCTTTCCTCCAATAGCAAGATGACATGCAGTTTTCTCACGTGCTGATTCACAATGCACCCGTGTCACTTACGCGCTTATGTGCTAAGGGCCTTCCCTCGGATTTCACACTGACGTGCACTTTTTTCACGTGCCAAATCACTCTGCATCAAGCTGGCCATGCGAAAACACATGGAAGACCACGCTCCTGCCCAAAAGGCCATTTTCCTGCCCCCAAGAGCCCCGAGCACACTCCCACCAGCCATCTGCTGCTGCCTGCCTGCTGCCCATGTGCCCTGCTATTTGGTGCCTGCACGTCAGCCATCTGCAGGGGTCCATTTGCTGTGTCCACCCCTGCTGGAACAGAAGACTCCCGACTGGGATACCATCTCTCCACAGCCCAGCCCCAGGACCCAGTTGCCCACCCACGCCTGCCTCGGGGGTTGCCATGTTGGGGCAAACACCATCTGAGACCACTGGCGACCCCCAGCTAGAGAGGCAGAGGGCCACCAGCTTCAGTGAGAAGGAAGTTGGGGTCCCGGTGGAGCATGTCCTGGGGCATTATGATGCCCTCTTTGGAACATCACGCGCCAACAAGAAAGGACGGGAGAGGAGGGGGTGGCAACCCGTGACATCAAGCACATCCGGAAGCGCTGGGAGGACTTCAGGTCCAGGACCCTCTACAAGGCCCGGTGCCTCGCGAAGGCAGAGGATGCAGAGGGGTACCGGGTCCGCATGAGTAACATTCAGATGAGGGACCTGGAATGTGTAGGCCCAGCGCTCCACGCCCAGATCCTTCGGAGGCAGACCCGTCTGGAGTTGAGCGGTAAGTGGCCAAGCATTGCTGTGTGAGACAGGGCATGTTGCAGTGTGCTGGTAGTCTGATACTTGCCTGTATGTGTGACATAGGCCATGTATGGATGTGTGTGTGCAGGGACATCATGGTCAAGCATGTGGGACTAGTAATGTGTGAACCACATGGATGGTGCATGTGTTCCAGTGCAACATGGGGAGCTGTATGCGGAATGCACACATGAATGCATGCCAGTCTCTGTTCTTGGACATGGAGGGGGGGTGAGGGATGGGTGCTGATCTCATGTACATGTATGGTGCACATATATGTGTGTCTGAGAATTTTGTGTGTGACTTTGAAACGTCATGGATGCATGACACATGTCCGTGATGATGTGTAGATTCACTCATGCAGTGCGGTCACCGTTGCATCCACTGTGTCTATCCACTGTGTCTGTGGTGTACAAGCCATGATGTATGACCCTCCGGTGATGTGTGTGCATGGGATCAGTGTGAGCCATGATGCATGTGAGTTTGAAGGCAATATTTTGGTTAAAAGAGGCCCTTGTACATGGATGCTGATGTTGATTGCAGGCGCCGTGCCTGTTTCTGCATGTGTGTTGCGTGCATTCACCCATGTGTTGTAGGGGGACAGTATGGAAGTGACATTTGACAGTGCCACTCATGTGTTATTGCTTCCTGTCTAGGGGAATATTGTACTGTACCCTGATGCTTGTGTTCTATGCCTCCCTCTAATCAGCGTCAAGTGAAGAAGAGGGTGGAGACGGCGCTGGGGAGCCAAGCGGCGGGGATGCCTCCACCGGGCGGCGACGCAATACCCAGCCACCCTCCCAGGAATTGCCATCATCCGGGAGCGAGGAGACTGGTGCCGCGTCTGCCACTATGGCTGTAGCGGAATGGCCGGGTGAGCCCCCACAGGGGCTTGCAATCGCGGAAGACAGAGTGGAGACATCCATGTTGGTGGTCTCCACTGAGGAGGAGGAGCCCGCTACTGAGCCGCACGTGGGGCCTGGTGGGGGTAGTACTACTGGTGCAAGTGGTGCAGTCCAAGGTCCGGAGGAAGCACAGGTCACCGCGAAGGGGCCTGAGCATGTCGCTGTCCTTTACCCTGTGACTGCACCACCAGGCACCAGCAGGGATACCCCATCCCAGGCCTGTCCGCAGGAAGGGGGGGAGTGCCACGTCATCTGCCTCTCCACTACCTGTGTACGAGGGGTCCCATAAATTTATGGGCTCCGTCCTGATTGGTGTCGCGTTGCGCATGCATGACATTCGTGATGACATGCGTGCTTCCGGGGTGGAGCACGCATGCCATCACGAAGAGCAGCATCGCGACGTGGCACTGTTGGGAGGGGCCCTGGTCGGTGGGTTCCTACATGTGTCGCACACTCTGGCGGACCTCTCCTCCTCTGTGGAGACTATGCACCAGTCGTTCTCCCTGCCGTCTTCTGGCCCAGATTCCACCAGGGCCCCCTGTGGACCTGGCCTGACCAACAGAGCTAGCTTGGTGGAGATCCCATCCCTGCCACAGTCAGGAGTCGGCGGTCCAGCAGGGGTGGACACAGCTGATGGAGGATGTGCAGGCATCATCGGACAGGGCACATGGACAGCAGCAGCAGCAGGCTCTAGGTGGGAGCAATGATGGCTTGGGGCCAACGACATCAGGGGGCAGGCATCGGCAGAGGGCAGGAGGACCCTGGAATGAGTGTGTCTTCCGTGTGGCTGCGATTGGGCCGGTGTATAGATGCGGAGCGGCGGCGGGAAGAAGAGGCACGGCTCACAATGTTCAGGGCGGAGAACTCCATGCGGAGGGCACCGAGGCAGGCCGAGCCCTCGGGGCCATGGAAGAGGATCGCCTCCAGGACATTGAGCAGGTGTTTGTTGATGCCCTGGCCCGGGAAATCGGAAAGTGAGCCGTCGGACTACCCCGCTGCCATTGTATATAGTTTTTAGTGTTAAGTTTCATTCGTTTTCCTTTATTTTGGGGTGTTTGGACTTTGCCCCACACATTTGTATATAGATTTTTTGTTAGGTAGTTTTTTTCATAGGTTTCTGTTCTTTCGTTGGGCTCATGGACCCTTGACAATTGATTGTACATAGTTGGACAATGGATTTATTGGAACTTTTTCTTTGGATTTCACCATGGATTAATGGATTTTACTTTTTACGTTTCCGTTGGATTTGCTTTGGTGGAGGGAGAGTTTGTACTATTTTTCTTTTGGATTTCTTTGGATTATTATACTTTTCATGTACTCTTCTATTGGACATGCTTTTCATTTCATGTTTGCAATTTTTTATGCTTTTATTTCATTGCTTTATTTTTGTCCAGAATACATTTTGATATTTTACTTCCATGTGTGTAATTCGCTCTTTGAGTTCATGCATGTGAAAATGTGAGTTTACACAATCAATGCCAACCAGTGTGTGTGTGTGACGGACATGTGTTGATGTACATTGTTGACTTTTGGTTTGTGTCTTGAGATAGGCATGTCAGTGTGGGGTGGATTGGGAAATCATTGCGTCTCAAGACTGGAGCGGCGTGCTGTGATATTTTGGTGCAGATGTGGGCCATGATTGTGCATCTTTATGTCATGTAGGGGGGACATGAGTCGGGGGGTGCCCCTCTTTGCTGGGGGGTGGAGGTGCTATGGACATGAGTCAGGGCCTGAGGCTCACTGCAGGGTGGGTGGGGGTGCTGGGGGACATGAGTCGGGGCCTGCTGGCAGGAGCCCCTCACTGCTGGGTGGGTGGGGGTGCTGGGGGACATGAGTCAGGGCCTACTGGCAGGTGCCCGTCAATGCTGGGGGGTGGGGGTGCTGGGGGCATGAGTCAGGGCCTGCTGGCAGGTGCCCCTCACTGCTGGGGGGTGGGGGTGTTGGGGGACATGAGTCGGGGGCCTGCTGGCAGGTGCCCCTCACTGCTGGGGGGGTGGGGGTGCTAGGGGACATGAGTCAGGGCCTGAGGCTCAATGCTGGGTGGGTGGTGGTGCAGGGGGACATGAGTCGGGGCCTACTGGCAGGTGCCCCTCACTGCTGAGTGGGTGGAGGTGCTGGGGGACATGAGTCAGGGCTGGCTGGCAGGTGCCCGTCAATGCTGGGTGGGTGGGGGTGCTGGGGGACATGAGTCAGGGCCTGAGGCTCACTGCTGGGGGGTGGGGGTGCTGAGGGACATTAGTTGGGGCCTGCTGACAGGTGCCCCTCACTGCTGGGGGTGCTGGGGGACATGAGTCGGGGCCTGCTGGCAGGTGCCCCTCACTGCTGAGTGGGTGGGGGTGCTGGGGGACATGAGTCAGGGCCTTAGGCTCACTGCTGGGTGGGTGGGGGTGCTGGGGGACATGAGTCAGGGCCTGAGGCTCACTGCTGTGTGGGGGTGCTGGGGGACATGAGTCAGGTCCTGAGGCTCACTGCTAGGGGTGGGTGTGCTGGGGGACATGAGTCAGGTCCTGAGGCTCACTGCTAGGGGTGGGGGTGCTGGGGGACATGAGTTGGTGATCACTAGTGCAAGGTGACATGTGGGCTGGCTGGGGGGCACGCCCATGGTGGATGTGCTGCAAGCGGGACATGACCAGGGGTGCTGGGTAGTCCCCTGTGGTGTGGGCTGCCTGCAGGGGCCGTGGAGGGGGTAGACAGCAAAATCGCGTGTGAAACTGCCCGCAAACCCCCGAAACACACGTACCTCGCTCGCACAGGGCCAATCGCGTGTGAAACTTCCCGCGCAACCCCGAAATGCACGTACCCCACTCGCACAGGGTCAATCGCATGTGAAACTTCCCGCGCACCCCAGAAATACACGTACCCCGCTCGCACAGGGACAATTGCGTGTGAAACTCCCCGCGAACCCCAGTAAAACATGTACCCCGCTCGCACAGGGCCAATCGCGTGTGAAACTTCCCACGCACCCCCGAAATACACATACCCCACTCGCACAGGGCCAATCGCGTGTGAAACTCCCAGCGAACCCCAGTAATACACATACCCCGCTAGCACAGGGCCAATCGCGTGTGAAACTCCCTGCGAACCCCAGTAATACACGTACCCCGCTCACACAGGGAAAATCGTGTGTGAAACTTCCCGCGCACCCCCGAAATACACGTACCCCACTTGCACAGGGCCAATCGGGTGTGAAACTCCCCGCGAACCCCAGTAATACACGTACCCCGCTCACACAGGGCCAATCGCGTGTGAAACTTCCCGCGCAACCCCAAAATACACGTACCCCGCTCGCACAGGGCCAATCGCAAATGAAACTTCCCGCAAACCCCTGAAATACACGTACCCCGCTCGCACAGGTCCAATCGCGTGTGGAACTCCCCGCAAACCTAGTAATACACGTACCCCGCTCGCACAGGGCCAATCGCGCATGATTCTCCCCGCGCAGCGGGGTACGTGTATTCAGAGGGGTGCTCGGGGAGTTTTACAGTCGTTTTCGTGGTTGGGGGCCTGTATGCTGGTCCACTGGCCTGTGCGCCATGTACGGGATTTGTGCGCTGTACATGGAGCACGGGGAGGGATTGGGGCGTAACTGGCACTGCTGCAGGGTCGCTGCGCAACTCTGCGCCACGGCTGGTAATGGATATTAAAATCCATGAATACCCTGTGAGCGGAAATGGATTTTGGCACACGCGGCTGGTGCAGACTGTCGCACGTGCACACTGTGTGCCAGCTGCGTGCGCCACTTGTGCGCTGAATTCTATGAATTACCCCCTTATTTGTTTAGTAATACACTTTACAGGGAACATATTGATAATATCAAATGTGTAACACACACACGCACACACACACACACAGGTAATAAGAATCTGTTCCTAAATGCTTTAGTGGTAGACCCACGACAATATTTCTGTCCAATAGTAAGTGTGTCATGTGCTCAGGGGCAGTGGGTTCTCATGCACTAAGTGCAGAGATCCGACTCCCCCAGTGCCTTGCTGTGGGTACAGCACTATTATGTGCTGCAAGACCTGCCACAGCCCCAGGCGGAGTATAAACTCCCTTTCGGGTGAAAGTAAGACTCTGACATGCAGGGTATGACATACATTCGGACATGTGGATATGTAGTAATATTGCTTTTTTTTGCAGAGTTGTAAATGTTATGTACGCATCCTTTTGTTCGTTTTATGGGTGCATATTATTACCTGAAATTAACTGAACAACCACGAATAATTGTATTGCTGTATCCTATGTATGGTGGCTATGCAAGGCAAGAAAATGGCCCCTGAGGTTATATCAGAAGATAAACAGCCTAACATTAGTATGCTGGCAACGTTCTTCCCCATGTAGCCCTCCCAGTTGTGGCCACATCCCAGTGCTCAATTAGTGGATGAAGTGGTACATCAAAACTCAAATGTGCTGTGCTGTCAGGGCGATCTTTAGAGAATTTTGGGGCTGTGTGGCCCCCATCCAACCAAAACTACTTTGGGGCCCCTACAGCCAAAATAAAAATAAGGGCACCCTCCAAACAAAACAAAAAAAGAGAGGGATCCAATAATCTCCGGTGCCTTGCCCCATCACCTCCTGTCATGTTTGCAGTATATAGCTTGATATGTTGCCCTGCAGTGATTTAAAAAAAAAAAAAAACGTGGGATCTCCCTGGTAGTCCAATAAATCTCTTCATCCGGGCTGGAACGAGAATAATACAAAACTGTCATTTCAAGGACAACATTAGCTTCTCGATGTCGGTACTTGTGTTCTGAGGTAGCTACAGAACCCGTTTTAGCATTGCCAGTCACAATTAATGTGTGCACGCTATAGCACAGTTGCACGGCACAAAGCAGTAGCCATGTGAAAAGTTAAACATATCCCAGCTTAGACACTGAACTCAGATAAACAGCCTCAGAGAATATGCATGTGCTCAAACATGGGCCTAGAAGACAGATTTGAAGGAAGGTCCACATGCTGTATCGAAGACGGAGGATGCAGATTAGAAGTTACCTTAAGGGTGCATATATCTGAACATAGACTGAGATTAGAAGATGGCCTTTCTTTTCAAGCGGTGTTGCCATGAGTAAGCCAAGAACCTTCTGATGTTGTGGTTTGCAATATACCAATGGTGACTATAATTAAATATGAAGCAATACTGTAGTCAGTTGTACCAGGAGTAAGGATGTCTTGAAGAGAAAACTGCAATCCTTTTAGGGGCTGACAATTTTAAAATGATGGACCTGCAATTTCGACAGTTTAATACTATGCAATTAAATCAATAGCACAGTATAAAACAGGTAAAGTGGTGAAGCTGGGATCTGAGCCCTGTCTGCACTGTATCACATTGTCTCACAGTTCTGGTCATACAGAAAAGGTGCAATTACTTTTCAGGTTTTGTCTTTTGTGAACTAAAAGGAATAACATGTTGTTTAGACATTATTTGGAAAGGACACACATTGCTTCATAAACCAGTTGAAAAGATATTTAAAGAATAGTGTTATGCAAAATCAAAATAATTGAAGATTTTCACCAGTCTAAATGCAAGTCTGCAAGTATTGGGGTACGAATTTATGTGAGCCTAAAATGCTCATTTGGAGAGACAGAAATCTAGACCTGCACTATACTGAAGCTATATTCGTTTTTATAACTTGCACTTTCAGTTCAAGTATATTGTTTTGAAGCACAGTAGTTGTTGTGATCACCAACGTTTGAACCCACGAGTTGATTAACCTCAGACAGAGTATAGGCAAAATGTCCCTTACCAGGATCAAGCATAGCGACACAGATCTCTGCACACTGAGCTATCTTTTGAACCACATTGGCACCCACGGTTTTAAATATGCATTTCAACTCTGGCTATTGCTTGTGATCAATGCATTCCCCAAAGAAAGGTTAAAAAGGCTCCACAAGTTGTGATATAGTAAACACACAAAACGGTAAAGTACTACAGTGAACAGGGAATGCATTACATGATGAATGGTCCAAGTCAGACCTTAGTTGTTAATAATTGCCAGGCAGCAAGCACATAGACACAGCAGCACACTTGTTAAGACAAGTTATTTATATTTTGTATACCAAGTGCCCTGCCTCCTTTGTCCAACAAAGCCTCGTGGGCTCCCTTTTGCCCTCCCCTTAAGACGTCCTTCTGTGCTGTCATTGAGCCAAAACCAAGCGAAGGCATTAATTCACAGGCTCTTCTGTTTTAACACCCCCAGCCTCTGTAATTCATATTTCAAGATGATTTCCCACCTCACTGTGATTTCATTGGCTTTAGCTCCACCTGATGCTTTCGTCATAGGTTTTTCCTTTACTCCCTCCTTGATCACTCTTCTCTGATGACAACTCCCTTTCCTCCAGGGCTTCCAGGTTTTGAAATGTTTTCCTGCTCATACCTTAGTCCCAAAAAACTTTTCTTTTTTATGTTAGATGCACCCTATTCTGGGCAACAATTGCATAGTCCATTCAAACAAAACAACATGTGTCAGAAACGTCTAGTAGATGCTCAAACAAAGTTTGGTTTTCATTATAAAAGAATAAAAAGATAAATGCAAACATCCACTCAACAGCCGTTTCAATTAACATGGTAATTCATGGAAATAATGTGCGCCGAAAAGGGGAGCGCAAGTGTGAAAATCGCAGCGCATGCGTGCTAAACCCGCGCACGCAGCTGTTTGTCGATTCATGGAATGTGCTGCGCGTGTATTCCCCGGGATGTGTGCCAAATCCGCGGGTGGCGCACACGGGCGCACACGTCACTAAACGCTGTGTGTGACGCACACTGCGAAAGCGTACAACGTGTAGCACACACAACAAAGGGGGTGGAACACGGGGCGGAACATGCAGAATGGGGAACAACGCGTGAAAATGTGGGCGTTATGGGGGAAGTACCGCAGCTAAATCCACGCAACGCCCACACGCGCGCTAACAACACGTATTCATGGAATCGAACAGGGGAAACCTGCGTGCCACAGAAAACACGCTAATCCGGAAACACGTACGCCAGCAGGAAGCAGGTGTAAGTGGCCCCACACAGCATAAAAGTGCGCGCAAAGAACAAACAAGCTCATACGCTACGATGAATATACCGTTCCTTGCAGCAGTGGTGGTGGGACACCGTAGGAGGAGGAGGATAGCTGTCATGATGCCTACCCCCGGGCATCCGGATAAAGCCCATCAGCCCCAGGAGCAGGCATCCAGGTATTTAATAAAACCCCAGCACCCCCAGCTGGGGGCTGTCTGGGTTCAGTCCTGGCACCTTAGGCGCCAGGCTGATAATAGAAATCAGTCCTGGCGCCATAGGCGCCAGGCTCATAGACTTTACTTACCTCATGCAGACCATGCTGCAAATGAATCCAAGGCAACGTGAGGCCTGGATGGGACTATTTTTCTACAGGGACTATTTTTTACTCGGGTGTGGTTCTAGGGACTTCTTACCTGGAACTACTTTGGAGGCTATTTAAACCGCGCCCGAACAGCAGCACGTGCTTCGTGTTATTCTGCCTCCAGCAGCGTAACGCTCACCGTGCCTGCAGTCAGCATCCAGTCTTCAGCCACGCCCGTCTCGAATCCAGAGCTCCTAGCAATAGAAGAAAGAAGAAGGAAAGGTTAGAATCCTAACCTGAATTCCGGATCAATCACGTCTTCGAACTTGAAAAGGACATTATTCTACACGCGTCGCATCGCCAGCTGCAGCGCCGCGCCATACTCACCAGCCCTCACTGCATTTTTCGATCCGGCGCAGCCTCCATCATTTTCTCCGCCAAATTCCACCATCTAGGGGACAAAAGAAACATAAGGTGAGCCGAGAGAGCCAACAAATACAACCTCTCCAAAATAGACTTACCTGATTAACAACCGGAGGCATTATTCTGTAACAAACCGCAACTTCTTACGCCGCACCTGTAAGGAGAGAGAAACCAGCAATTTAAACACACGCATCTTTTACCGGACAGTGTTGGGTAATACAGACTCTTACCTCAACACCATCAGCTGCCACAAGACAATCTTCCCTTGGACCCAGCTGCAACACAAGAAAGGAATGTACAAGAGTGAACATCGGACATATTGAACTCTTTGAACTTTATACTTACGGGTTCTCACCTGGGACCTCAGAGTCAATATTCATCTGGAACTCTTCCAACGCCCTCAAACCAGTGAAGTAACTGGTATCTACGCACCCCTGCATTCCACACAGGATGGAGAGCTCATCATTTACAAACATAAGGTGAGCTTACAGAAAGAGAATATCGGTGGTGATTAGTGGGGAGAACAGTGGGGTGCCATTACTAAAATCCACGGGTGGCTGAATCCCTTTCTCCACTTGCAGGAGAATATTTCTACGGGTCAAGCAGACGAGATTAGTCCAGTCCAGTCTGTCATCTCTGCACTACGCTTCATGTTGGAGGAGGTCGCAGCTGTCAGGGTCCAATCGACGCCCCTGTGGGTGCCAAGTGAGCGTAACATAGCCAGGCCCTGCATTTTTTTTACCCAGGACCAGCCTTTTTGGGATTCCTGATGTCCAGGTCTATGGGAGGTACAGGTTTACACAACAAATAATTCTAGAACTGGTTGCTGAGTCGGAGGATGACCTCACATCACCCACCCTGTGCTCCCAAGCACTGAGTCCCTTGGAAAAGGTGCTCAATGTACTGCATTTCTTGGCTACTGGGTCATTTCAGCGGACAAGTGCCATAGTTGGGGGTGTCTCACATGCCACGCAGTCACGCTGCCTACACCAGGTGTTGGCGATCATGACTGCACGCCCCTCAGTCCACAGGCACATATACATGCCCAGAACACCTGCAGAAAGGCAGGCCGTGGTCCAGGACTTTTACGGGGTGGCACACTTGCCCAAAGTGCTAGGTGCTATTGATTGGACCCATGTAGCTCTATGCCCTCCCAGGGCCACTGAGCACATCTATCGAAACCACAAACACTGGCATTCCATCAACGTGCAGGTTGTATGTGATGCCAAGGGAATCATCACCTCAGTATATGCCAACTATCCGGGGTCCAGCCATGATAGTTTTATATTCATAATGTCACCCCTAAACCGGGACCTGGAAGCTGGGAAGCATGGCAACACATGGCTCATTGGTGAGTACAAATGCCTCTGCACATGCATGCATGTCAGACACTGAGAAATGGGAAAACCCAACTAATGACAACCATTATCACCTCCCCAGGGGACAGTGCCTACCCTTTGAGAACCTTCATGATGACGCCAATACGGAACCCCACCACACCACCCGAGGTAAGATACAACACAGCCCATATTGCAACCCGGGGCATAGAGGAGCGCACATTCGGAAGGCCCAAGTCACGTTTTCCCTCCCTTGACCGCTCTGGTGGCCAGCTGCTATATGCGCCCCCAGTAGTGTGCAGGATCATAGTGGCAGCATGTGTCCTTCACAATGTTGAAACCCGGCGGGGCGTGCCGGTGGACATGGTGGTGCCCCCACATCCCCAACCACATGCACGGCCGCTGCGCATGGGAGGGAAAAGGGCATGTGGTGAGGCAGCCAGTACCCAGCTTGTGGCAAATTTCTTCACCTAAAATCCCACCTCTGTGGAGTGCACACAGGCCTGGCACATACCAGCTGACAATTGATGATGATGATGACAAAAGGGACAGTCTACTGTCACAACCATACCACCCTGAGATTGTTTTCCTGGAAGTGCTACATTGTGTGCATCCCTAGCTACTTAAACAGACCCAATACTGTGTCAGTAAAAGGCACACATTCATGCAGCATGAAGGAATACCCCCTTGCAAAATAGAACACCCAAATAGTGCCTTGTCACCCAACCCCTCCCTAACCCCATCTCAGCTACCCAACACACCATGGCATGGCATGCTATGTGAAAGCGTCCAAATGAATGCACAACACATGACACAAGTGTCACAAAGTGCAACGTCCCAAATGGAAACAGGCCAGAGACATTTTCCTCTCACTAATGAAAAAGAAACAGCACACATGAACAAATACTTACCAGCAAGACAAAACATTAGTACAGGACCCAACAGTGGGAACGTATGATAGTAAAAATGAAAGTAGTGCAAGTCTCACAACCTGACAAAGGCAGCACATCGAACCCTCCCAACTCCAGTGTGTTGCTGGTAGGCAAATGTGGCAATGTACTGCATACAAAATGAACTGCATCTGCAATGGAGACTGGCTTGTTAAGACATGAAGAAGCTACATACATATATGCAAAATGTCCTGTATGGAATACAATACACAAATCAACCATGCAGACTGCCCACACAATTTATGGGAGTCCAATGCCTCTGTGTAAATTACTGTCACTTGGTCACACCCTTGCGAGCCCATGGAAAGGGGAAGCAGGAGTGGCATGTGTGTCAGGAACCCAAGTTTCAAACCCAAACACAGCACAAGCCTGCATGTGCCCAGCTGGAATACACAGTGGGTGCCTACGGGAGCCACACAAAGCAAAACACTGTAACATGAATTTACAATCTGAAAGAAAATAGTTATCAACAAAAAAGGAAATGCAAATTAAAAAAATGAAATGAAAAATAAGAAAAAAAATAAAAAGAAAAGTAACCAAAATAAATGAAATAAAAAATCACTAATCTAAATCCTAATTAAAATAAAAAACAAAAAAGAAAAAGAAAATTAAATACTCAAATGAAACATGAAATGAAAATGAAAATAATAAACTGAAAAAAGAAGAAAAAAAGAAAATCAAAAAATGAAATTCTAATTGTAATTTTCAATTCAGAATGAAATATGAAAAATCAAAATAAAATAAAAAATGTGTCAAAAAGAAAAATCAAAAATGGCCATGTGTCGACCAAGGCAGTGGGAGGCACCCAGGAGGGAGGAGGTACAGGGTGCACCCCAACACCCACATGCGTGGATGTTGAGAAAAAATAAATAAGAAAAAAAACCTCCATGGGCTCATGGCCTGCACGGCTATCCTATAGTGGGAGAACTGCCGTCGCTGTCATCATCCTCTGGTGGTACATTAGAAGGTGTGCATGGTATGGGAGGCAGACCACGCAAAGCCCTGGCATTCTCCTCCATGGCAGCAAGCATGTGGGTCTGAAAGGTTTGGTTCTGCAGGATGATGATAAGGAGATCCCTATGCAGCACCTCACGGGTAGCACAGATTTCTGCCTGCAAGGCCTCGTGTGATGCCCAGATCGCCTCACGGATTGCCTGGAGCTCAGCTAATAGTATGTGTGTTAGCTGCTCCAGCTGCTGTTCTGACGTTGTACTCTGGGACACCTCAAGTGCATCCAGAGTATCTCTGAGGGACCTGTGTTCTAACCTCAGGGCATCCCTGTGGGCCTGTGACTCTGCAGATATGGCTGTGCACAGAGTCTCCAGTCCAGCCCGTCGGTCCCTGTTGGATGCCAACATGTTCTCCCTGTGTGAGCGGCATATGGACTCTGTTGACTGCTGCTTGAGCTCCACCTGCCTTTCAGGGGAGAGAATAAAAGTGGCCACCCTATCCACGGCCTGAGCCATCATCTCACACGATGCCCCCTGAATAGTATACATGGAGTCTTCCCACACAGTATTGCCTGGTGGCGCACGGCCACCGCAGTGGCGGGACCCACACCTGTTTGGGGCAAGGTGATGTGCACCTTGCTGTGCTGGCACTGCTTGAGACTGCAGGACTGCATTCCTCCTTTGATCTGCTGGCCCAGGAACAGGCGCAAATATAGTGGAGTGTGACCCTGCATCTGTAACTGCCACAGGCGGACATTCCAACACTGAATGCCCCATAGAGGGGTCTACCCCGAGTGCAGATGGGTTGGACAGAACACCATCCCTGCCAGAAACACTCACCTGCGACGGGACATTTGTCTCAATGTCTGTCAGATTCAGCACCTGAGGCATAGAGGTCTTCGGAGATGTACCCAGAGCCACCCGTGGTAGGGTGGTCTGTAGGACTAATGGATTTTCTCCCAACACCACCCCACGTCCTCCACTGGTGCCTGCTTGGGGCTGTGAGTACTCCTGGATCTGCACCATCTCCTCCTCCTCAACAGCATCTAGTGCCTCATCACCTGTAAAAACATAAAACAAAAATAATGAAGACAGGCATGAACAGCATACACGACAGACATAGGCATCACAATCTACACATTGAATAAATAAATGACACATGTCACACATGACACTAACTCTGGCATGCATGCACTGACAATGAAGTGGAAGGGAGCCTAAAAGCACACACTGAGGAGTCTAAGATGGAAAAGCAACACATGTGCTGCATGCTGCATAGCACCTGCATCACACATTAGCCTGTGAGTGGCATGGACATTCCACATACATGACACATGCCAGCACACAGATGACATGTGGCATAGCCATGGCAGATTTGACAAGGACACCCAGATGGTAGCAAATCAGTACTGTCCCCCATCCATGTGAGATGGACTTCATGAAATAGAACATGCATAAGAGTGTGACAAAACACACGTGTGACAGGCTGCAACAAAGCCAGTGTTTACTAATACAGTGATGGCAGGCACATGGATACATCAATGGTTGGTCACTTGGACATGACAGAAGTCAATTGTCGTGTTGAACATTCAAACAGGGCCCCAAAGTGATTGTGTGCAGAGCAGGTGTACGTGGACAAAAGTCAATCAGCCTGATGGATTAAATCATTTCCATAATAAGTAAAGAAATGTGGTGCATTGTGGGGGGAAATCTATGTCTGAAGTATGGTGAATTTGGGGCAGAACTGCACAAAAAAGTGTTTTTATCATGCAAATGATTCCATCAATCAGGCAGAATGAACAGGAAAACATTATCAACAATGTTATTGCATTATGGCAGTTGAAGGGCAAGTGCAGTAATCAGGTGCAAAGTATAAACTGCGGTCAGAAGGGATACTGTGAAACACAAATCCAAGGGTGGGGGATGGTTTTGAGGCACCACATGGGTGACCTATAGCACTAATGAGTACACAGCCTCACCTGGCACTCAATCAGAACACATCACCCACGCAACATACACATGGTTTGCACACACATGCATGGCCACTCACCGGACATTGCCTCAAGATCTGGTAGGTCTCCCACGCCTTGGATCTGATCCTCTGTGATGAAGCCTCCAGCGATTGACTCATGTTCTGTGAGTACTTCCTCCTCTGGTGGAGACCCACTGCCAGTCACCAGAGTAGAGGCCCTTCCACCGCTTTGAGCAATCATCAGCTGTGCGCCTCACAAATCCAAGGGAACTAATCTGGTCCACAATGCACTGCCAGTGGGCCCTACGTTGAGCAGTCGTAGTCTTGCACCCTGCAGTCACCAGCATTTCGTGGCCATGGGCCGACACGTAGCCCACAAGTGCGTCTAGTTCCACATCATTGAAACTCTGCTTCCTTTACGTGCTGGAGGGGTGAGCCGTGTCTGGGGTCCCAGCCTGTTCGGCAAGAGCACGCTTCTTCCTCTTGAGGCGCAGGTGGATTGGGCACTGGAAGTAGGCAAAGGCACGATGATCAAAGGTCTCGCTGCAGGCATTGGCTGCTGGGTGCTGTTGGCAGGACCAACCGTGGTGTGATTGTCTGGGACCAACACTGTCCCAACTGGGTGACTCAGAGCTGGGGTGGATTGAGCTGCAGCTTCCCTACAGCTTCCTCACCCTGGCTACTTGAGGCAGCAGATGGCATTGCTGCCCCAGATCCACGTGGCTTGGTGACAGCAACTTTTACAGCCACACGTGGCTTTGACTTTGTGACACGGAAGTCGGCCTGTGAGTCATCCCGTGCCAGTTCGGTGAACAATATGGGCCGGGTTAACAGGGCCTGAGCTGGGATGGTGTCAGATGCATCTCTCCCACCCATGTGGGGGGGGGGCATAGGTGTCCCTGATTGGTCCTCCTCACACTGGCCTCTTGGCCCACCCTGCACATCCTGGCCACGTCCCCTACCGCGGACACCTCTTGGAGGTCAGCCACCTTTGCCTCCCTTACCACTTGGTCGCCTCTCAACCATGGACTGATGTTCATGTGCAAATGGAAGGTGCAGTAAACAATTGTCCTGGGCAATTGGGGTGAAGGGGGCAGAGTACTAGATGGAATACGTACCCCAGTGCTCTAGCAAGGCTGTCTGTGAGACATGAAGGACCCACACTATGCTGTGGCACCCAGAAACACAATAATAAGCGTAAACGTGGTACACGCAGGCTACAATTACCTCTGAATGGGTATGCGACACACGGGGGCAACCACAGTTGAAAAGTACGTGCGCGACTCACCGTCTGCCTGGAAAAAGAACGTGAAAAAGACGGGTGTGGGTGCATTGGCAACACCACCGCCAAAAGAACAATTGAACGCTGTCAGAGTAAACAAGGAGTACGAACTGCAACCGTTGTGAAGTAATGGCGTGTGAACCGACAAGAAGTACAAGAATCACCCGCTTGCTCTCCACAAAAAGCACGTACAAGAAAATTGCATCATATGCATACCTTTAAACCCTGCCCACACGTGCCATGTCACTTACGCGCTTACGCGCTAAGGGCCTTTCCTCCAATTATACACAGTGACACCCGGACGTGCAGTTTTTGCACATGTCAAATCACTTTGCACTCATGTGGACGGAAACGCCCGTGCTTGTTACGTCACAGATGCACTTACGCGCTAAGGGCCTTTTCTCCAATTACACGCTGACGTGCTGTTTTTTCACGTGCCAATTCACTCCGCATCAAGCTGGCCACGCGACAACACACGTAAGACCACGCTCCTGCCAAGAAGGCCATTTTCCTGCCCCCCAGAGCCCTGAGCCAGCTCCCACCAGCCATCTGCTGCTGCCTGCTGGCCACGTGTCCTGCTATTTGGTGTCTGCACGTCAGCCATCTGCAGGGGTCCAGTTGCTGTGACCACCCCTGCTGGAACAGAAGACTCCCGACTGAAGTTCCATCGCTCCACAGCCCAGCACCAGGTCCCAGTTGCCCACCCACACCTTCCTCGGGGGTTGCCATGTCGGGGGAAACAACATCAGAGGCCACTGGCAACCCCCAGCCAGAGAGGCAGAGGGCTACCAGCTTCAGTGCCGCAGAAGTTGGTTTCCTGGTGGAGCAAGTCCTGGTGCATTATGATGCCCTCTTCGGAAGACCACATGCCGACAGTGAAGGATGGAAGAGGATCTGGAAGGACATCGTGGCTGCCATCAACGTGGAGGGGGTGGCAGCCTGTGACATAGCACATGTCTGGAAGCACTGAGGACTTCAGGTCCTGGACCCCCAGCAAGGCCCGCCGCCTCCTGGAGGCAGCGCATGCAGAGGGGTGCCTGGTCCTCCTTACCGACAACCAGATGAGGGTCCTGGAACGTATACGCCCAGCGCTCCACCTCCAGGTCCTTCAGAGGCAGACCCGTCTGGAGTTGAGCGGTAAGTGTCCATGTGTACTGATTGGACGCAGTGCATGTTGAGGTGTGCCAGGAGTGTGCAGCTTGGTCATATGTCTGGAAAGGGCCATGTATGGATGTGTATGTGCAGGGACATGAGCCTGCTGCATGTGAGTCCTGTCATGTGTGAGGCACATCCATGGTGTATGTGTTGAAATGCATGATGGACAAATGGATGTGGGGATGCACATATGTTAGCATTTCTGTGTATATACTATGGCATGGTTGGGGTGTGACAAATGGATGCTGTTTCCACCTTCATGTACGTGCACGGTGTACATGTGTGTGTGTGTGTATTTGACATGTGTGCAACTGTGATACACCATGGATGCATGTGACACTGACATGTAGGAGGCTGATTGGCACATGTTACATAGTTGCCCATGATTACACTGTGACATGTGGTGGAGATGTACAGATGCATGTATGTCTGGTGGCCTGTATGCATGTGTTCGGCACTCCCCATGTTGCATGTGACGTCAGGCTAACCTTCGGATGTTCATGATGTTGTATGTGTATGGATGCTGCTGCCTGCTGCAACATTCCTGTTAATTTGCGCATGTGT
Organism: Ambystoma mexicanum; assembly: GCF_040938575.1. Classification (NCBI taxonomy): domain Eukaryota; kingdom Metazoa; phylum Chordata; class Amphibia; order Caudata; family Ambystomatidae; genus Ambystoma; species Ambystoma mexicanum. The sequence goes on along the minus strand of NC_090931.1, from coordinate 1,268,216,434 downwards.
GTGGGTTCAAAAGATATGTGTGTTGGGGAGTGTGATGCCATCTGTGAAGTTTGACACTGCCACTCATGTGCACATTTCATGTGTATCAGACCATTGTACAGTGCCCTGATGCCTGTGTTCTGTCTCTCCGTGTCTGCAGCGTCAACTGATGAAGAGGGCGGAGACGGTGCTGTGGAGCACAGCTGCAGGGATCCCATCGCGCACCGGAGATGCAAGGCCCAGCTCCCCTCCCAGGCATTTCATCTCTTCGGGGAGTGAGGAATCTGGTGCCATGTCCGCAGCTGCCGAGAGAAGGTCCAAGAGACGGAGGTCGGAGGTGGACTCCTCGGCAGCAGAAGGGGCAGCTGAGCCCCCACAGGGGGCTATGGAGGTAGATGGCATGGAGTCATCCAGGTTGGTGGGGGGTTCGGTTGAGGAGGAGGCCGTGGAAGGCCCATGCACAGGGCCTGGAGGGGGGGATTCCACTGATGCTAGTGGTGCAGTCCAGGGGCAGGGACAGGAGGCAGTACAGGCCACCACAGAGGTGCCTGTGTGTAATCCTGTCCCCGATCCTGTGACTGCATCATCCCGCACCAGCAGGGATGCCTTCGCCCAGACCGTTCTCAGGGAGGGGATGCGCGAACAACAACTGCCCTTCCTCTCCCTGAGGACGTGGCAATCTGTGACCGGGTTGAGCCTTTCCTAGCTGGGGTTGCGTTGCATCAACGTGGTATTCGGGATGACATGCAGACTTCTTGTGAGGAGATTGCATGTCATTTCGAATACCTCCTTGACCGCATTGACCTACTAGGACGGGTCACCGGCGCTGGATTCCTCCGTGTCCTGGATCTTCTACCGCCCCCTCCTCAACTGAACCCCCTATGCGCCAGTGGTCCTCTGTGCCATCTACCTGCCCAATCACCTGGGCACCCTGTGGAGCTGCCCCTGACCCAGCAGCCAGGCTGGTGGAGGACACATCCCTGCCACAGTCGGGAGTCGGAGATCCAGCAAGGATGGCCACCCCAAAAACTGAACCTTAGCAGGAGGAGGGCGTGCAGGCATCGACAGGCAGGGCACATGCACGGCAGCAGCAGGCTCAAGGTGGGAGCGATGATGGCTCGGGGCCATCAACATCACAGGGTCAGGAATCGTCCGGAAGGCAGGAGGACCCTGGATTGGGAGTGTATTCCATGTGGCAGCGGTTGGGCCAGCGGATAGATGCAGAGCGGCAGCGGGCGGAGGAGGCACGGCTCACTATCGTCAGGGTGGAGAACTCCATGCGCAGGGCATTGAGGCGGGCTGTGTGCCTCGAGGCAACTCGCAGGGAGTTGGAGGCCGCCAAGAATGCATCCATGCGAGACCTCGAGGCCAGGGAAGAGGCCCCCCTCCAGGACGTTGAAAAGGAGTTCGATGATGCCCTGACCCAGAACATCAAAGAGTGAGCCATAGTACTTGCCCGCCGCCTTTGTATATAGTTCTTTAGTGTTAGGTTTTATTTGTTTTTTCTTTTGTTTTGGAGTTAATGGACTTTGCTCCACTTCATGAATATAGTTTTTTTTTCCTAGGACATTTTGGTAGGTTTCATTTATTTCTGGGATCATGGACCCTTTGGACTTTGTTTGTATATAGTTGAAGACGTCTACATACTTTCTTTATGGACAATTCCCATGCATCAATGGTTTTATTTATTTTTTGATTATTTTATTCTTATTGACATTGGCAATGGACCACTTTTCTTTTTTCATGCTGTGGATTTTTGTTTTTCATTGGATTTTCATTACTTTTTGTTAATATCTGTCATTGTTTATTGATTTTCACGTTTGTTTTTCTTTCTGTAATTTCATTGGGTTTTTAATACATTCATTCTGAGTACATGATTGGTGTTCTGTACTATCATTGCTTTTGTGCATGTCTCAAGTAACATTGCCTCAGTCATGTGTTGCCACTGTGTGGCTCTGTTGTGCATTTATGCATGGGCATGGTGGTAGTGTCATGCCATGGGTCGTTTGGGAGTGGGTGCTGTGTATGGTTTCATGCTTGTACTGGGGGGAAGGGGGATTTGGGTTGCCATTAGGGCAATGGGTCTGTTTTGTTAGGACATGTTTTTTGGTGGCCCATGTGTCGGGGCCTGCTGGCAGGTGCCCATCAATGGGGGTGGGTGGAGGGTCGGGGGACATGAGTTGGGGCCTGCTGGCAGGTGCCCATCAATGGGGGTGGGTGGGGTGGGTGGGGGACATGAGTTGGGCCTCCCATGTGCATGGTGCCATGTGGCCTGCCTGCAGGGCATGGGCAGGGGTGATGGGCTGCCTGTGGGGCATACCCAGGTGTGATGGGCTGCCTGCGGGGCATGGACTGGGGTGTGGCCTGGTCCCCTGTCATGTGGGCTGCCAGCAGGGCATGAGGAGGGGGGCACACCCGGGAGGGCACACACTGCCAGATCGCGTGAGAAACTCCCCACACATCCCCGAAATACACGTACCCCGCTCGCACCAGCCTTATCGCGTGTGAAAGTCCAGGCGCACCCCGAAATACATGTACCCCGCTTGTGCCAGGCCTATCGCATGTGAAACTCCAGGCGCACCCCTGAAATACACAAACCCCGCTGGAGTCAGGCCTATTGCGTGTGAAACTCCAGGCGTACCCCCGAAATACACGTACCCCACTTCAGCCATGCCTATCGCGTGTGAAAGTCCAGGAAAACCCCTGAAATACACGTACCCCGCTCGCGCCAGCCCTATGGCATGTGAAAGTCCAGGCGCACCCTTGAAATACATGTACCCCGCTCGTGCCAGGCCTATCGCGTGTGAAACTCCAGGTGCACTCCCATAATACACGTACCCCGCTCGTGACAGGCCTATCGCACGCAAAACTCCATGCGCACCCCCGAGATACACGTACCCCGCTCGCGCCAGGCCCATCACGTGTGAAACTCCCCGCGCACCCCCGAAATACACATACCCCACTCGCGCCAGGCCTATCGCATGTAAAATTCTCTGCATACCCCTGAAATACACGTACCCCACTCGCGCCAGCCCTATCGCGTGTAAAACTCCCCGCACACCACCAGAAAACACGCAGCCCATCCACCCTTGCCATGCCCCACAGGCAGCTCATCCACCCTGGGCATACTCCACAGGCAGGCCACACCACAGGGGGGGACTTTTTCCATGCAATTTACCTGGCGCGAGTGGGGTACGTGTATTCCGGGGGTGCGCCTGGAGTTTTACACGCGATTTCGCTAGCGCGAGCGGGGTACGTGGATTCCGGGGGTATCAACATGGCATACATAACACCAAGTTCAGTAGACAGTTTTTCCATACGTATTGTACATTTAATTGCATATTATTGTGTGTTTTACACATGAAATCATTTACTCTTTAGCAGTGTACCAATAATCATGTCCCAAGAAATCTTAAAAATTCACAATGATGATAAAGATCATGATACTGCCAGTGTTTACACTATGGACATGATTTAAACAAGTGTTTTTCAATGGAAGAATGCCATTGATTACGCGTTTGTAAATCAGGCCCTATAACTACTAAACAATATATGTGCAAAAACCCATAGGCAACTATGTGCAGAAGAAAACAGGAAATGCATGTGTTGTGTGTTATGTGTCTAAATTTAGGGAGTAAAACTGAATGCAGGTTATAACATGCAAAAGGTGATTTTGTTGAGATGCAATGTGCTGTTTGCAAAAGGGATATGTCCGTACACTATTTAATGTATGCCCACTTGTTACGTTCTCTTATATATGTTCTGTATGGCACTGAGGACCCCATTAGAGACCTGTAAGATGCAACAGAGACAGCTATAGTAAAGTCAAGTCCGTAAAGGACCAAATAGTGAAATGTGTTCAAAGGAATGGTTCGGTCAGAAATATTATTGTTCCTATGGTTCGGCCATGTGTTTTTAACCATACATTGATCGATCGTACAAACATTTCCTATGCACCTTACTGGAATTTTCATCTTTTGAACACAAGCAAAATCAGGCAGCAGGGCGCGGCCATCTTGTGATAATCTTATCAGTTGACGCATCGCCCTGGGTGAACTGCCTTTGCGGCACTAAATCATATCCCCGCCCCTGAGCCAGACATCACAAGACGCGTACAGCCCATTTCACAATGCCAAAGCACGTCTCGTGTCAACATTCTCTGCGCTTCAGCTAATGACATGTCGCCATGGAAATGGCAGGGTGCCTCTTTCCTCAATAAGTATAAACAGACCATTTCACAACACACAACAGTAGATTTTCTATTCTATTCCTATCACTCTATTTCTTTAAGTATTCTGTGACTCATTTTTGTACTCTGGTCAGCAACCTTCGTTGCTTGTAGCCCGTGCGAACAGATACCAGTACCATCGCTATAAATTATTTTCATTTGTTTACCACACAATGGCAACAATAATGTCCTACCAGTACGAGCCCGAGTATTCCGAGGAGGAATTACTGGAAAGAGAAAGATGTGGAAACAATGGGGCTTCGGATGACAGTTGGGAGGACGATTCAACAGATCAAGAGCCTGAGCCTTGTCGCATGGACGGCGCCTCCACCTGGTGTACCTGCAATCGGTGCGTGCTAATGCCAACAGAGTTGGAGAACTGCTGCTGCAGAGAAAACTCTGGATGCTTGTCCTACATATTGCAAGGCGAGCCTCGGCTGCAATGCGTTACCAAGCTGCCAGACTTCAGGGCAGCCTGCCTCACACGGTCCGCGTTGAGGATTTTAATGGTGCTTATGCATGAACATCGCGCAACAGTTCACCCTCATAATCCAAGTAACGAGTAAGTATACTCTGGTTGCTATGTCAGTTAGGCCACTACTATTTCACGGTTGTCTCCTATATTCTCGTAATTTCAATATATCCTTGTCATATCAATTTAGTCCTGCAATTCTCTAGTAATAGTCGCATAAAAGTCATTCAATATTGTGCAGTGTCGAGGTAGCATTTGTCATGGCAAAAATGCCATTAGATACAAGAATTGTCATTGACAACTAAGGTTTAATACACTTATCTTGGTCATTTAAAAACAGTTTGTATCTTTCTCTTTCACAGGTGGTACCGGCTGGTGGCCTATCATTCTTTTACATGGTGGCTTCATGGGAGGCTTGGACACCGCGTTCGACGAGTAATACCCGCCTGTGTCGTTGGTGCCACTAGAGAAACTTTCCCCAGTGACAGCAGTCAGTACAGGGGATTTTCCCTCACTGTACTGCAACCAGACATTTACAATGTGTAGTAGTTTTGTGCCATCAAAATAAGAAACAAAATAAAACACAACATGTTTTTTATCAATGGTTGTTTCAGTTTTTCAGTGAATCAAGTGTGTCTCCATTCAGCAGTGTTTCCGGTGCCTTGTCTACACGCCCCAGACCCATCCATCCACCCTCCATTATCAAAGGCAGTTGGCACCAGTGGATGTGCGCTGCCAAGGGGTGCTGTCAGGGGAGCGAACGGCCAAGGTGCCAAACACCATGTACACTTCAAAGCTATCTTTCACGCAGGGGTCATTGTTCACATGCCCTCCTCAGACTCTGTGTCTCCAGGCAAACTCCCCTTGAAGCAGGCCACGCCCCCGCAATCCACATAAGTGTGTCTTCATTCAGCAGTGTTCCGGTGCCTTGTCTACACGCCCCAGGCCCATCCATCCACCCTCCATTATCAAAGGCAGTTGGCACCAGTGGATGTGCGCTGCCAAGAGGTGCTGTCAGGGGCGCGAACGGCCAGGGTGCCAAACACCATGTACACTTCAAAGCTATCTTTCGTGCAGGGGTCATTGTTCGCATGCCCTCCTCAGACCCCGTGTCTCCAGGCAGGCTCCCCTTGAAGCAGGCCGCGCCCCCGCAACACACCCCTTTTTGTAATTCTTTATAAACCACTGGATATTTATCATGAGAACATCTTTGAGCACTGTAAGTCAACTCGTGAATGTGCTACCTGAGAACCCCAGTGACCAATGCTAATCTACTCGTCGTCGTGCTATCTGTGAACAACTGTGACCGCTGCGAGTCAACTCGTCAGTGTGCTACCTCTGAACATCTCCCTGTTCTTCTGCCACTAACTACTCTTCTTGCTGAATCTAACTGTTTGTTGGTCAAGGTAAGGGCATGTATCCTAATCATATCTCCTTCATCTGTAAATTTCTATCTATTTCGAACTTACATACTCAGTAGTGCTATGTTCATTCTTCTCATTGCTATTGACTTGAGTTTCATTTGTTATGTTATCGATATATCAATTTTAATTAGTGTCAATTGGCATTGAATTGCATCCTTCACAGACCGTGTCTATAATATAAGCATGTTTCCTTTTTATGCACGATAGTACATTCAAGGGACGAGTAACATGTTCTGATTTTCGTCACATCAATGAATTGTTTATGAAAAATATCCTATAATACAGCCGCCCACGCTGCACTGGTTTTGCTGAGGCGACCAAAACAAAGCTTGCATTAAGGAAATTTATGGTCTAATTCATTCTTTCTGACATTTTTATGCAAAGTAAAATTTGAATAATGTTGACCTTTTTTTTGCAGAATTTACAACATTGTCTGCATGTACGATTTTTGGTTGCCCTTCGAAGACCCTTGACAAATCTGAAGGCACTACAATGCATGTATTCCCTAAGAGTGTAGATCGAATTAGAGAATGGGTCAGATATTGCAAATATGCACCCGCAGAGCTTGAAAGTGGAGTAAAAAAAGTCTTGAAGGACAAGAGGGGTGATCGATACCGCATCTGCAGCCTGCACTTTACCCCGAATATGTACAACACATCCTTGTACACAAAGAAGAATTAACTGAGAACGATTCGAAAAATTGCTCCCAAACGCTATTCCAACTTTATTCGTTCACATGCCGCCACAGGTGAGTCACGCTTCTGGATTTAGCTTTAGGCCTTGCGGTAGTGTGCAAGTAACCAAATGGATTGATTGGTATTTTAGGTGTAAATATCACTAATAACTATGCTATAGTGTCCTTTGAAATAAGCATAATGTTTTCATAATCTGTCTACTCACATGCCAATTTTTAAGATTAGCATTTCTAAATCAAATAATATTTTCCCTTTACAACTCCATGACTATGCACTGAATATGAAGGAGCAAGATTCAGCATCCATGCCTTACCTGGAGTCAACAACCACTTCGAGCGCGTATCAGGTAGTCTTACTTAGCTATTCAGTTCCGGAATTGTTTTATGCATGGAATTTGAGATAATCTGATCATATTTACATAACGTGTCATTCGTTTACACGTTTCATTTGTGGTTTGCTATTGATATGTACCTTTGACCGCGTCCCAATGTGTGTGTTCAATTTCCAATATTTTCATCCTTACTAATGCAAGTACTGTGTTTCAGGGAGATGCTGAGGGATCCACTACAATTACATCATCCCTTGTAGTTGATCCAGAGCCAGAGGTATGCGTACTGACAGTTCCATCGAATGAGATAATCTGATCATATTTACATATCGTGTAATTCTTTTACCCAACGTTTCATTCGTGGTTTAATATTTATATGTACCTTTGTCGTCATCCAAAAGTGTGTGTTCAGTTTCCAATATTTTCATCCATACTAATGCAAGTTCTGTGTTTCAGGGAGTCGCTGGAGTTTCCTCTACAATTACATCATCCCTTGTAGTCGATTCGGAGCCAGAGGTATGTGTACTGACAGTACCCTCTGAAGAAAGAAAGTCGGTCTAATTTTATTTTTAATACAAATGACTTATTTTAAATGGATACTCTTTTCTAGGGATGTATACAAGATCCGTATATTGAACGGGAGGCACGTGGAACCGAGTCGCTGTTGGTGATGTTAGAGTAAAGAAGGTTTCAACGTAAAGAAAGAAAAATAAGGTTATTTATAAACAGTTTCTTTTTTTAGCAATTGTTTTGTGCTGAGGCCTTCATCATATGTTTTTTTTTAATGTAAATTGTACGATACTGTATGTTGGATTTACATTGAACATCCTTTGTCCTATCTGTCCTGTAGTTGCCCGATGGAGTACCGACTATGCAGACACAGACAGCGACACAAATGAGAGATGCTGCTTGCCAAACTGTTTACACCATGGAGGAAATATTAATTGAGGCGCAGCGTTTTCAGACTCGAGATGCCTTTGTCCAATGGCCAGAAAATGTAATGTGACCGGCGAATCAAGCAAAGTGTTTTTGGACCATTGCTACAATGCGACTGCACCACCAGAAGAAGATGAAACTGAATGTATTGAAGATACTTTTGAATTAGTCGCAGAGCACTTGACACAATCAACACCCGCCAAAAAAATGCCACCCAAAAAGCAGTTGACATTGATGTTTTCTCCTATTCACGGTCAAGTAACAACAATAATGCAGGATGACAGTCTAATAAAGGAGGCCAAATACATAGTATTCGACAGCAGCTTGATGGAGATTATAAAAATGCTTAAATGTGTGCATTCAGTGAGAGGGGAAGTATGTGGGAAGCCATTGGTGAATGTGACTCGTCTAACACAAGGCAGTAACCTCAAAATACATGCCACCTGTGAAATGTTACATATAACATTTTCATGGTCCACTCAACCGATGCTGGGGAAACTGCCAGCTGGCAATCTACTGTGTGCAGCAGCTTTACTTTTCAGTGGCTCTAGTTTCAGGAAGTTATCCAGATGCTGTCAGTTAGTGGGACTCCATTTCATTTTTAAAACGCAGTACTACCAATATCAACGTGATTAGCTATTCCCTGCCATTAGTGAAGCTTGGAAAATTGAATAATTGTCTATTCAAAGTACATTCTCCGAGAAACGGTTCAGGCTAGCCGGCGATGGACAGTGTGACAGCCCCAGATGTTTTGCTAAGTACTGCACATACCACTTTCAGGACATGGAAAGTAAAATAATTGTGAGTTTGGTGGTCGTGCAGGTTTCCGAATGTAAATCCTCAGTGGCCATGGAGAAACTTGGTTTTATAAAATCACTGGAAGATCTACAATCGAGGGGAATGCAAATCGACCTCATAGCCACGGACAGACACGTTTCAATAGCCAAGACAATGAGAGAGCAGTTTCCAAATATTAAACATCAATTTGATGTATTGCATGTTGCCAAATCAATCAATAAAAACATCTCAGCTGCAGGGAAAAAAAGGTTTGGAAAGTATTTCACAGTGGTCCCAGTCTTTCAGCAACCATCTTTGGTGGAGCTCCAAAACATGTGATGGGTCTGTGGAAATTCTACTGGAAAAATGGCGGTCACTACTGCACCACTGTTCCAACGTTCACCACTGGACAGAAAACCAACATTTCCACCAATGTGAACATGGCCCTTTGTCCCCAGAGCAGGTACGGAAGAAGAAGTGGTTGAATCCATCTTCACCTCCACACAAAGCCCTTGAGAAGATTGTGTTTGATAAAACTCTATCAAGAGATCTGAAGGGACTCACAGAATTCTGTCACACAGAAGATTTGGAGGTGTTCCACAATATGTGCCTAAAGTACAGGCCAAAGAGATTGCATTTCGGCATCAGAGGGATGAAATATAGGACACTACTAGCGGTATTAGCACATAACGAGAATGTAGGACGTGAACAATCTAGGACTGCAGGAAACTTAGGTATGCTTCGCTACACTATGACCTTTATGAAAAGAAGCAAAAAATGGATGGTCAAACCAGTATATGAGGAAATGGAATTCAATTTTGTTAAATATCTTATTATTAATGTCGTAGAGATGCATACTCATGGAATTGCACGTGAATCTGTTCAGAGCACACATACATTGCCACAAAACATTGCCAACGAGCCACGTCCACCCAAAGCAGAGCTCGTTGAACAGTTCAAATCCCCATACAAATGATTACCATCTGTTTTTATTTTTGCCAAAAATGTTTTATAAAGTGTTCTAATAAAGTATGTAATTTCTCTTTTGAAATCTATCCTCTTTGTACTTTTTTTTAAAAAAAATAGTACAATTTTATGATTGCCATACAATATACCACTGTACTTTCACATTTCACAGTTTCGTCTTGCTACTGTGGGACCTTCATTTATCGTGGTAGGGCCCGATGGATAACATTGTGTAAGAATCTTTGGGTTTCGGCAGTTACCTTTCCATCCAGTTCCCCAAACAGCTGAATAACTGCTCGTCATAGAAAAGGGATGAGACCTACTAGACACACTTTGACTCCATTTTTGTGTTTCCTCGACTACAATTTTGGAGTAGGGCGCATTCTGTCATTGGCATGTTTCCCCTACCCCACAGCAGCACCACGAACAGCGAGCAGTGACAGCCTCCAAATGTTTCCTCCAGGGCCCAATTCCAGTTCTCATGGATGTGTTGACACGAGATGTTGCAAACTAAGAATGTATGTTCATTGTGAGTGAAGGTCACCAGCTTTGAATTTTTGCTTGGGAGCTGGGGAGGCCCACGCGCCACATACAAAGTATAAGGTTCTATTGTTTTTTTACCTTGAGAGACAGGGACCATTCCGAAAGGGATTGCATTGAAGGAGGGGTGTCATAATGTTAAGATATGATAAGGTTGTCCATTGCAAAACTGGACTTAGTTACATGTAAGTTCAGTTTATGAAAAATCGTTGACACGAACGGAGTCTGCATTACGGTCTGCATTACGTCAAGAGAATGTAAATGCCAAATATAATGTAAGTTTCACTTTAGACGAGTTTATAGCAGAACTAGTCCAAATATCAATAGCTGACCCTTATTGCTGGGTTACATTGTACTCGTTCTTTCTGTGTGGCGTATTGCAATGAAGTGCAAGTACAACCTTTGTGTGCTGGTCTTTCTACCGGGCAAGTGGGCAGTCCAGCATCGACACGCATGTAGACCGCCACTCGTTTCCCCCTGATTCAAAGTAATAAATCATTACATTGTGCACCTCGAATTGTTGCCTCAGTTTACGCATTACGTTTAGAGCTGAACATACTCCATTGCACTATCCTCGGAAGCAAATAGTGGAGTACTTTCCACGTTGTGTTCTCTCAGTTAACATTGTGTCACATCTGTGCTAATAAGTAAAATGATTAATTGTAATAAAGATCGGCTACTGAGACACACTTCTATTTTTATGTTTTGCAAACAGGTACATCCTGCCATTCTGCCATTGTCATCTATTCCAGACCCCAACCGATGGTTTCTTCAACTGCCAGCTGCAGCTACATGTCAATCACTGGATTTATTTGACTCTTTTTTGGGACGATCGCCAAGGGCCGATATGCCTTTACGTTGTACCAGCGATTAGGAGCAACATAACAACCTTTACGGTGGTCTAGTGCCAAGTTGATGCACCAGCCTTGCTATTCACTGTGCAACCAAAGTGCTTATTTTACCCAAAACGAACACCCTGTGTACCCAAAAGGAACAGCGCGTGACTCACGATAAACATTTGCGGATCGAGAGCAAAGAAAAAAAGTTCCATTTTGATTGAATATGTCAATCGCCGAATGTTCTCGAAGCATTTAATATGAAATAAATGTACTTTACCAATTGTACAGTCTTGCTGATTCCTTTTAAAGTACAGTTTCATATTCCAAATTGTGACGCGCTGTGTTGTGAGACCATGTGTGTTGTTTTCCGGGTTCTGCGTCAAGTCGTGTAGGTGACGACTGGGCGCGTTTGGCTACACTGCCCATTAACGTCACGGAGAGAGGCAGAGAATATCAATGATTTGGTGATGTCAGGCTCAGGGGTGGGGGATATGATTTAGTGCGGGAAAGCAGTCCACCCAGGGCGATGCGGCAACTGATGAGATTATCACAAGATGGCCGTGCCCTGCTGCCTGATTTCAATTGTGTACAAAAGACGAAAACTCCGGTAAGGTGCATAGGAAATGTTTGTAAGATCGATCAACTTATGGTTAAAAACACATGGCCGAACCATAGGGACAATAATATTTCTGACCAAACCATTCCTTTAGCATATGATCAGTAGTTGCTCCAGGAGGGAGGCCTTCAATACATTGGTTGAGTTGTTTCCCCATTTCCTAAGGGATTCTGTTCCAGGTTTGTTGGTGCTCTAGGAGGATCGTTTTGCTTGAATTCGGATTTTTTTATATTTATTTACTGTTCCATTTCGGACTTGGTGTATTATGGTAGCCATCTTATAAATATCGGTGTATTATTGCCACTGCTTTCAAGAACAGCTTCTAGGGTCCAATGAAATCATCCCATTTCTCCCCCACCACTGGGAGTGGCCACTCATACCGGCTGTTCTTGCCAACGGGTCTCAGCCAAGGTGTGCTTTCACTGAGGAGGCAACCCTGTTCAGAGCTAACATCCACTCGCCACAACGCCGCTAAGCTGCCTCAGGGTGATGTGCAGGTGCTCAACAAAAGACATCTGAAATAAATAGCAGCATACCAAAACAACTCCTACTAAACACGTTTAAAAGAAATGGACCTAAGGCAAGTCTTATTTAACTGATTGAAGATCTGTGAGCCAGTGGTTTTAAATTGATGATCCTTTTCTGCCAGTTGTCCTTTTACCATTTTAGAGTAAACTAGTTTTTTGGGAGGGGGCACTTTTTTTCAATATAGGACATCCACTATGCCCCTCACTTTAACTCCCGAGCCTGGGTCTGCACTCAATAAATATATTATTATTATTATTATTATTAACTTCCCCTTGCTACTTCCCATGTTCTTTTGGTTGCTTTGAATTGCCTGGCTCAAGTGGAGTCTGAACAGTAAAAAAGTCCTCCAAAAAAGGACGGACGATAACCCTTCACCAGGTTTGAGGCATGGTGCTCTTTGGAACGTATACACACGTACATTTGAACCAAATGTGGCTTCTGCTTGCATTTCCCCGTTGCTTTTAAAATGTGAAGTGCGCGTGTGCTGTGCTAGCCAGCTCTGGGTCCTGCACAGATATTGCAAAGCCTACACTGACAGCTAGTGTTCGCGCGCGCCCTCGCACTCCCGCCATCTCAGCGCTGATAGTTCCCCCTGCGCAGCAGAGCCAGTGGACTCGGACCAGACCGTACATCCGTGCAGCATTGTTCATAAGGGCACACCTGCTGTGCATTTAGGAAATCAATTTGGCCCTTGTACAGGGTCGTGCCTCTATTAGCTGTAATTATTTTTTGGTGAGGGTTCAGCAAACAGGCATTTGGGGACAGACGCCCTTAGTTGTATTACTGCGCGACTGTCTATTAGCCACAATAGGACAATGAGCGGGAGACACGCGCACAGATGGCTCTTAGTCGAGCCATTCATTCTGCCGGTGGATTACCCCCGCCCCCCGCCCCACTAAAATGGCTTTGCGGGGCTATTGGTGCATTTATTTCTATAGCAAAAATATAATTGATATTATTTGTGCTATGCGAAGATACTCTTGACACAATTTAACGACAGAACGGGTCGCTGGCAGGAGTGAAAACCCCTCGCTCCCTTCCAACGTGTGTCCATTGGCTTATGTATCACTTTATGCGCGCATCGCCAGGGTCAGCGCGATCTGGATGGTGTCCGCATGTTAATTTGTCATCCTGTCAGATCCCACGGTGATTCCCAAATGCTGCTGGGCGTGTGCTGCACAAAGCCGGCGATTTGTCTGCTTAAGTGGACATTAAGGACATATATGTAAGTAGCCCATGTCTACGTGACAGATCAGCAGCAGTGCTCCAAAGAAATGGCAAGCCCTGACTGTCAAAGCCAACAGTGCTGGACGATGCAAAACATGTACTTATTTATTTATGTGTAAGTTGCAAGGTGCTACATCTATTGTGGTTTGCTTCAGAGCACTTCGGGCACTGGCACCCTCATGTCCCCAGATACTCACACCATTCACCAGCATTTCCATCGTGAACCCAGGAACTCAGGCCGTTTACCAGATACTGACATCTTGCACCCAAGAAGTGCCAGCATGTGTCAGGTATTGGCATGATGTGTCTTGGTACTGGTATCTTATGTGCCATGTGTTGCTATCGTATACCTGGCACAGCCATCAACATCCCAGTTATTCGCATCATTTCAGGATTGTGTTACCAATATTTCAAGGAAGCCCAATAAACAGGTAGTGAAATCATTGTCAATGATATGTGCAATAAGCACAGCAGTGCCAGATTCACCTGAGCCCAGCTAACAAAGCAGTGCTAGATGTCAGTGGGCCTCTTTACACGGATGGCGGAGAACCATGGCGCTATTAGCGCCATGGTTCATGCCGGTAAAATACCGGCACCGCCTTGGCGGAAAGGGGAATTACCGCCCCATTCCAAGGTTGGCGGGGCGGTATTTCCCCCTTCCACCATTGCCCTTCTCCATTCCCATTTTTGGCCCATAGGGCTCAATGGGAATGGGGAAGGCGCTAATTATGGTACCGCAAATTGCGGTACCGTAATTAGCTCCCTGGGTCCCTTTGCGGTTTGGTTTTTAACGCCTGCAAAAAGCAGGCATTAAATCCCCCAACAAGCAAAGGGACCTCGTAGTAAGGCGGTAAGGATTTACCGGTACCGGTAAATCCTTACCACCATCCGTGTAATGAGGCCCAGTATGTCTGCTTAGCAAAGATATGCCAGGATCACCTAGTCCTAGTAATGATAGCCGTGCCACATTGCATGAAACCCAAACAGGACGACAAGGCCAGTCTCAATTGTGCCCATTTGGCGTAGTGTGATCAAATACTATTATGCCCATTTACCACAGCAGTGATGGATTCCATTGTGCCCAGGTACCACAGGAAGGCACCAATCCATTGTTCATTGTTTTGTTTATTCATTCATTTTATTTATTTGGTATTTATAATACGCCTATACGCAACAAGAAAAGAAGGTGGTGAAAAAGGGAGGACAAAACTAAAATGATCCTACTAGGCCTTGTGGCATTCAGATTGTGCAATTGCAGTGAGGGAAGTGCAGGGGAGAGGGGTGGGGGAGGAAGTGCCGGTCAAGGCGTAGGCCCCTAGAGAAAGAGTGAGTGCCAGGGGAGGCCAGATTGACAGAGCCAGAGGAAAGCAGAGAGTCCAGGGGAAAGAAGGCCCACAATCTAAGTGCGAGCTAAAGGGTTGGAAGGGCTACAAGGGTGCAGGCCCAGCCAGGCTAGTGCAGGCGTGGGGCCCGGAAGAACAAGTGCAGTATGAGGGAGAGGGGGGTTAGGGGAGACCAAGTGCAGGGGTAGACTGGATTAGGTGGGACCGGTGCCCGGTTACACTCTGAAGGACCCAGGAAGCCAATCAAGAGGCAGAATAGGATATTAGCAGGGTAGAGGGAGAGGGAAGGAAGAAGAGAAAAGGAAGGTTTTGAGAAGCTTCCGGAACTTAAGGAGATCTGTCTCAAGTCTGAGAGGGGCCATTCCAGAGGGAGCGACCTGCAGAGCAGAGAGATCTACCCCCCACTCTCTGCTTGGAAAAGCGTCTGATCTGCAGAGAGAGCTAGATGACCAAACAGCACTAGCAGGGAGGTATTTAGGGAGAGAGAGTTGATTGTAGAGGGGTCCCAGGCCCCAGAAAGCCGTGCGGATGATGCAGAGGGTTTTTAACTTGATTCTCCAGCAACCGGGAGCCCGTGGAGAGATTTTATGGCTTACTGTTATCACAGTAAGGCCAGATATCATTATGGCTTGTGAGCACATTAAGCCCAGGTTCCACTATGCCCAATTAGTACTGCAAGGATGAATCTGTGGGGGTGGTATGGGCTATATGTCTATGGTGCTGCGGGTCCTGTGGGTGTGATTCCAGGCTATGGAATGGGCAATCTATGCAGCACCCTAGGCAGTGCCACTAAAGTGCTGGGAGAATTGCGTGTGCAATGCTGTGGACAGTATCTATCTAGTGCTAAGGGAAATATGTGCAGCACTGAGGCTGATGGAAGCAGCAAGCCATAGTGCTCTATCATCACTCCCAATGGCAAACAATACAGGGTTATTTCGGCGTCTACCCAGAATTAAAATGTGTCAGTGCATTGTTGACATCATACCGATGCTTAATATATGGGTAAAGTACTGTCACATAATGTTTACGACAGGATCATCTTCCTGGAAATTAAGTAAAAAAGGGACCTTGGCCGTGAAGCCAGTGGTGCGGGCTACACTTCCAAATACCACATATGCGGTATGATTCGTTTTATATGGTCTTTCAATTGGCTTTTTCAATAAATTGTCTCCATTTCGGGTGTTTTTTTCAAAATATGCTGATTTATTTTCACATGAAAGTTCCACAGTTGAACGTCACTAGCTATCATTGGCCTATGCATTTGAGATTAGTATCATTCCTCAGGGCCATTTTATGCTGGTTAGTACCTTTGTAATCCATATACCAATTCAAAGAATGCCCCGCCATTCGCGTAAACACCAATAATTCACATGGGTATACGCAAAATTCCACAAAATGTTCATAACACCATACCACGCATTCATAGAATCTGTCAGTCACATAATCAAAGATAATCAGTACCAATGCCAGGTTCCATTCATTAACCGTCAAACAAATGTATATGGGGCCAGTCCCAGGTTTCCACCAGTTCGCCATCCCACATTGTTAATACACAACGGTAGCAGTCAATATGAATTGTATAAAACCAAATTGATGTTATCATAGTATTGCATATGCATACATTGACCCTCACCCACAAATGTATCCACTCTGCAGCCCCAGCCTACCTTGCACAAAGGATCCACCCGGCCATATCCGCAAGACCAACCAGGACCCCCTATACCAACCTACTCACGGTACCCATGATAAAAAAATGAAGAGCAGGGGGTTCTAGCTTCCCCTACCTTGCGGCTCTACACTGGAATGCCCTCCCCACTGCCCTGCGAGCTGAACCTTCCCTGACCACCTTCCGCAAAACCTTGAAAACCACCCTGTTTGCTTGATTCCCTACCGTTTATCACCTACACTCGCCACATGTATACCTGACCTTTGTACGCCTGCATGCATAATATCTGTTACACCTAAATGTCAATGCCAAATGATGTAACCTATGCATAATGTAACTAAGCTTTCTGTAAGTAACAGCGCCAAAATGCCCCTGGGCTGCCTGCGCGCTATACAAATGTAAAAAATAAAAATAAAATAAAAATAATCATGTTCCATTATTGTAAAGTATATTAAACATGTACATACGTGTTTTCATGTTGCCACGTGAAATAACAGAAGTACAGGGTAAAGAAAAAATATAGTGATCTAAATTAGCAAGGTTAAATATTCATGAAGTAATCCTTGTTACAATATATTCCACAAGTGCTGACATAATGTTCCACAAAAACACTAACCGGTGCTTGTTGCTGCCAAAAAATGTTCTAAAATAAAGTAAGATTATGGTTTGGGGCAGTTAATCCGAATTCACGCATTGTCATTGTAAAATCCCAGTGTACACATGGATCTCTGCTGCATTTTACCTATGTGCTTCAATTGTGGACTTGCAAAGCAGATTTCTGTATATTAAGAGCGCAAACCGTGCGCTGTAAGGAATGACGAGAGAGCGAGATTCGGGCGCTGATACTAATTAATGTTAATGTACTGCTGTCATGCACCCTAGTTCTCTTACCTCCTAGCTGATAGTGACTGTCTCTAGAGACGCTGAGGGTTTGCTCGCTTCTTTGCTAAGTAAATAAAAGTATTGAGGTGATTACCATGGGAATGCCGAAGGCAAGAAATGGCAGCGGCCATCTTAACCTAGTGAAGACAGTATTAACTAACACTTGTTAGCACTCGTAACTTGCTCTAGTTATGATGTTGTTCAAAAGGATATAACCAATATGGGTAAAATGCAGGCTATGTTGTATTTAAACCCAAACTCGTAACTCACACTAGTTATAATGTTGTTCGAAAGGATATAACCAATATGGGTAAAATGCAGGCTATGTTGTATTCAAACCCAACCTCACGGGAAATATATACTCATGGCGCCTACCTCGTGCTCATTACTCTTAAATAATATGTTTGTTGCACTGTCCCACATACGTATTCTGATACTAACGATGCATCAGAGGTGAGCACAATTTGCAAGCTATAATGGCTTAATGCTGTGTTTGCTACATGGTGTTGTAGCGAGAGTATAGTCAGCGTGGGAATATCCTGTTATGTATTTAAGACGGAAAATATGTATAAACACAGCTCGTAAAATGTACGTGTTATGTACTGCCCTCGTGATGTCACTTGGTGCGTTTACTGCTGCATGCAAGATGATTGTGCAATCAGAAAGTTAAATTAAGTGAGTATAAATATTGATATCTACACAGTGCTTACAGGAGCCCTAAAACATCCTGGTGAGGTTACTAATGCTGTTCTGCTCTACCCTGGTACTTACTGTGAAAACACTCCTTCATGACTTGTGTGGTAAGGAGCTATTCTTACCTGTTCATACAGTCACTCATGTTAATTGTCATAAAATTGCACACATAAACAATCTATTATATGGTCTCTGGTGCCACCCTGAATGGGGTTCGATCTTCATGATCATGAAATTTAACTCAACAGTCTATCATATAGACTCTGGTGTACATTCATGATAGGGTACATTACTGTGTCCATCTTAATCTCAGATTAGGATGTGGCGATGGCTATGTCTCGTTACAAAAAAAAAAACTTAGATCAAGTTCCTCGTTCATTCCATTTGGGGCTAACAAGTCTAGTCTCTCAATCCAGAAGGCTTCCTTCTGTGCTCGCCATTTCTTCATATCTCTGTTCTGTCCTTTGGTTGGTATCACTTCCAATATCAGAAACCGTAGCTGCATAATAGAATGTCCATTAGCTTTAAAGTGTCTTGCGACTGCTGAGGCATTATTATTGTTTCTGATGTTTGATTTGTGCTCATTCATACGTATCCGGACCTTACGTGACGTCTCACCCACATAGTATTTCCCACAGGGGCATTTAATCACATAAACAGCATTTTCTGATAAGCATGTGGCGTGTTGTTTAAGTCTGATTCTTTCTCCTGTTCGTGGGTGTGTCACTACGCTGCCTTTGATAACGTTATTGCAGTTGCAGCAGCTCATGCATGGATATGTTCCTGGATGCTTATCTGGTTTGGTTGTAGGTGCTTTGCCTCCGGTGTTGACTAACATATTGCGCAAATTGTTACTTTTCTAGTAGGCAAACATTCGTGGTTGTGGGAACAGGTCTTTTGTTCTTTCATTGCTGGTGAGTATATTCCATCTGTCTTGAATGATCGTCTTGATTTGTCTGCTTTGAGTGGAAAATTTGTCTACAAAAACTAACTCTGGACTCTTGCGTTTAGTTTTCTTAGTTAGAAGTTGTTCACATTCTTGTGTGTTGGTTTTAGCAAGAGCAACTGCTAAAGCAGTCTCTGGGTATCCTCTCAGTTGTAACTTTTCTTGCAATTTTTGTAACTGTATTTGCCAATCTTCGGGACACTGACAATCCTTTTTATTCTCAGCATGTGTCCGTATAGGAGGTTTCGTAAGATGTTAGGAGGATGGAAGCTCACTCGGTGTAAAAGATTGTTCCAATCTATTTGCTTGGTGTAGAGGCTAGTATTGATTTTGGTGTCCTTGATTACTGTTTGTAAATCAAGATAATGTATGTCTGGATTATCTATTTCCAGTGTAAATTGTATCCGCCTGTCAATGCCATTAAGGTACCCCAGAAAATCTTCCAATTCGTTCCTGTTTCCTCTCCACACCCCAAATATAGTGTGCCTCATTACGACCCAGGCGGAAAACCATGGTGCTAATAGCAACATGGTCCATGCCGGTAACTTACTGACTCCGCCATGGAGAAAGGGGGAATTACGACCCCATTACAATGTTGGCAGGGCGGTAATTCCCCTTTCCTCCATGGCCCTTACCCATTCCCATTTTTGCCCCATAGGGCTCAATGGGAATGGGGAAGGCGGTAAGTGCGTTACCGCAAATTGCGGGCGTACTTAGCACCAAGGTCCCTTTGCGGGTCCCTACCCCTAGACCAGCCGTTAAGGTTGGGTCCCGCAAAGGGACCTCGTAATCAGGCGCTAATGGGTTAACGGCGCCGCAGCCTTTTACGGCGCCATTAACCCATTAGCACCAGGGTCGTAATGAGACCCATTGTCTATATAACGCACCCATGCTTTTAGATGCTGCTTCCATCGTGGATTGTTGAGGATGTGTGTGGTTTCGAATTGATAAATAAAAAAGTTTGCATATGCTGGTGCCATGGTGGCACCCATAGCGGTCCCAGATATTTGTGAGTAGTATTTTTGGTCATACTTGAAACAAGAGTGTTTAGAGATAAAGTCTAAAAGAATCATCAGAAACTCTTTGTTTTCTCCGATTGCCTCTGTATTTAGTAGTAAAGTTCCAACAGCTTCTTGCCCCAGATCGTAAGGGATGCTAGTATGCAGGCTTACAACGTCAGTCGTATATAGTATGTCATCTGCTGCTAATACAATGCCATCTAGTATCTTAAGAAAATGGTGGTATCTTTGACATATGTCAGTGTAGCTTGGATGATAGGCTGTAAAAAGAAATCAATGTAGGTTCCAAGTGGTTGTAAAATGCTTTGTGTGGTGGCCACTATAGGCCTCCCTGATGGATTGTTGAGTTGCTTGTGTATTTTGGGTAAAGTAAACAGATGAGGCATTTTTGGATGAGTGGTTAACAAATATGCTTTTGTTTTTGTGGTGATCCATTCTACATCAACTGCTCTCTCCAAAATGTCTTCTGGTTTCTTTTTAATAGCCTGCGTTGGATCTTGTTGTAATAGTACGTATGTGCTGCTGTCTGATAGTTGTCGTAAGCACTCCTTGTGGTACTGTGCGGTGTATTGAGTTACTATTGCTCCACCCTTACCTGCTGGTCGAATTGTAATTGACTCATCTGTAAATAAGGTTTTGATTTGTGATAATTCACCTCTGTTGAGGTTGTGTCTCTTGGGTGCATGCAACTGTACTTTCTTCAGGTCATTCAGTACCATTTTCTGAAAGATGTTGATCACTGGTACATTAATCGGTGCGCAGAATGTACTACTAGGTTTGAACTCTATGTATTCCGTGGTTATTTCTGGTGATATTGTTGTTGATGGTGATTCTGCAAAGAATGTCCTAAGTTTTAATTTACGAGCCAGCTTATACAGTTCCACTTGAGTCCGAAATCTATTTGTGCTGTATGTGGGCACAAATTTGAGACCTTTTTCCAATGTTTGTATCTCTCATTTAGTCAGAATTCTTCTGGAATTTCTCATAGGACATATCATTTCTTCGTAGGACTAAAATAGTTATTTGAAAAATGTATGGCGACTCAATGCATGACTGAAAATTGAAGCACTTAACTTAGCAGATGGCCTGTTTGTTGCCTCAATGTGACTGTGGCATGCAATTGGATCAACAAGGGTTTGTGAATTCTTCCATCATCTGAGAAGGGTTCTACCCCTTCATCTCATTAGGAAGAGCTTCTTAGAGAACCATCTGCTGGTTGCTGACTTAGAGGATTGTCTATGTGAGGCTATCTTCTGTTGGGCAGCGGTAGAGTGGAAAATTACTCTGCAATAGGCGGCCATTTCAGGAAGGCTTCTAAGAATGCATTGCTTTGTACATTGAGACTTCTGACTCACTTGAAATGTCTAGATAGTTCAGAAGAGACCCCTTTAACTATTTTGTGATTGACTTCTTTGGGCATTGCAAAGCAGTTGAGAGTGTGACCTGACCGGGACAAAGGTCAATAATCTGATGCACAGACATTAGCATTTGAAAGAACATGGAAGCCACACAGTAGACTGATTCAAGAGTGGACCTTTCCACCTGTTATACTTTTTCCTATCTAACAAACTTATTTGTGGCACAAAGAATATAATAGTAGTTCATTCTCAGTGGATGACTCCTCATACAAAAGTGGCATACATGTATTTGACATTTCTTATCTATTCATTCTATTGTCTCAGGCTAATACCTATGACATATCGTATTAATGTGTACCAACTTCTTTGTGATGTGACAGCCATACTTAACACTATGGCCTGCATTCTGATTCCACTGCAGTGGCTTTATGCGCAGTCCACAGTCACCACATATGAGATTATAGTGATGGAGTTGTTTATACAATCGTATCTGAGAATCACAGACCATTTTTTGCTATGACACTATACCAGCAACATATCTTTCTTGACATAACTTAATACATTTCATAATTTGTGATGGTGAGGTGCCAAGCTAAATATACAGATATATAGGTTACTAGACATCTAAATCATTGGTCTACAAATCCTCTGTTATTTCTGGGATGGACTCAGACCTGGAGGATATCATTTGTATTAGCTTTTAAAGACTGTAATTTCATTTACTTTCAGAGATGACACAGTAGTATCTACTGTTATTTTTTAATTCTGTCGAAAAAGGTGAACGCTATTAAAATTGTATTTATTAACAACAGTGTAAGCTTTGGTGGGTGCATATAAATCAAAATAACCACCCTCTTCATTGCCCCATTATTTTAACCACAGCCCATTAATGCTTAAAAGACAGGCCTATTTATTTGAAATGTGCAGGTTAGCAATTCATCATATACAAAAAATACTTCCTGCATTGAAGCCTTCCAAGAACTTTTGAAAACCTTTTTCTGTTCTACCCCTCAATACATCAGCAAAATGGTTTTGCAGTTTGTCCTGCTCATGTACTATGAACTTTTCCAATTCTTAGTTCTAGTGATATGACACAGCATCCACATTAGAAATAGCGTTTTTTCAATGAGTAAAGCCATGTTCAGTGAGGAACAGTACAAAACATCATGATTTTGTCTCAGACAGAGCAGCAGGTGAACAACACCTAGATCTACCAAGGGCCCTTAACATTGCAGGAACAGAATAGTCTCTTGTTGCTGCTATAATGATCCATGTTAAAAAAAAAGCTTCCATTGAGGCAGTAATGTATAAAATAGGATTTAGATGAAATGTTAAGATTTCAATTCAGTCATCACACCAGTCCCCGAAGTCATCTTTCCACTCGCTCCCGGTGACTGCATGTATCAAATTCAAGACCCTTTGCATCATCCACAAGGTGGTCTAGGGCCTGGGACATCTGTACATCACTCTTTCCCTCTCTAAATACCTCCCGTCCAGAGTCCTTCGGTCTTCTGGTTCCAATGCCCTGCAGGTCAAACGCTTCCCCAATCAGAGAATGGGAGGTAGATCTCTCTCCTCAGCTGGCTCCTCCCTCTGGAATGACCTTGCTTGCACCCTCTGACTTGAGTCTGACCTTCTTAAATTCCGGAACCTTCTCAAGACTTTTCTTTTTCCTCTTCCTTACCTCTCCCCTTCCCGTGCTAACTCCCCCTCTGCCGCTGCGACTGGGTACTGGTCACTTCAGAGTCATACAGGGGACAGACCAAACCCCCACCAGTCTCTGCATCCTTTCTCCAGCACTTGCTCTCGGTCTCCCTTTCCTGGACCAGCTCAACCTGGTCCTCTCTTCCCACAGCACTCTTCCTTCCTTTCCCCCTTTTCCCCTGGCACATAGCACTTCCCAGACTAGCCAACCTGCCCCCCCTTCCGATTTCACTCATTTTTCTTTTTTCCTCTGGCACTTCCCTTCTGGGCCCCCAGCACTTCCCCACCCCCTTTTCTGGAGGCACCCCACTCCTGATCTTCTCCCACTACCCCCTGACCACTGCACTAACCAACCTTCTCAAGCACTTGCACGGTAGGATTGTCACAAGCTCAATATAACAGTTTACTGTTTTTGTTCATCCATGCTCATGATTCCCTTGTCTCCCCCTCCCCTCCTTGTCTTGTGGTGATTGGAAACACTTGTGTAAAGGTGCCATACAAATGTTGTACAAATAAATAAAAATAAATAAATAACAAGAAAGACAACATTCTGAATTTACCAAGCCTTAGAATATAGACTGCTAAAATAGCACTTAACTCTGATGACCTCTTGATCTAGACAATGGACCCTCCAGGGTAGCTTTAAAAACCTTGAACATGGCTCTTTTTCAGGCTATTGTGTTAAATGGATCAAAAAATAAATTCTACAGATTAATAATATGTTTCAGTCTTCATATGTAAAAGATAAAATCAAAAATCTTGGTCACTTTGTTGCTCCGAATCCCACAATCCACTATACAATAGGCAATTTTGAAAATTTGAAAATGTAATGGTGTAATAACAGGATAAGGGGGGAATAAGCCATTCAAACATCTATTGGGAAGAATCCTAAAATTGACAATGAAGTTGCAATACATTTGCAAATAGCCAACCACGGATAATGAGTCATGTACAATATAATGAAATTGAGTGTTTATTTAATAGTGACTAATGTATCTGTGTAGAAAATATGAGGGGGAAACCCATTTTACAAATTTCCAATATATCCAAATGAAATCATCTTTTTTAGAAATGTCATCAAATAATTTAGAGAAAGGCGAGCAGTGCAGGTATTACCAATTATTGAATCAGGAAAATTGCCAATTAGATGATGATCATGTTTCAAATGGACAGCAGCACATGTGGAAGAAACCAATGTAAATAATTTGTAAACATCTTTAAATGTTCGTCTTAATCACATGAGAGTTACTAAAATGCAAAGAAAACAATATTATACACATTATAGTCTGTATTACACTCCAGAGTGTGGGGTAAAAAGACAGCCCCAGAGCAACAGCGATGGAGAGGCCATTCTAGGCTTCATTGTGAGCATGACGCTGGATCACTGTGGAGTTCCATTGAAATATAAAAGCCAGTACAAAACAGTGATTTCAACGTGAGGCCTAGTGAATGAGTGAGAATTGGCCTCCCTGCATTCCATTAGAATGTACCTCAGATGAAGAAAGGTGTGAATCAGAATTGTAACATTATTTACATTGTCCAATGGATTCCAAAAAGACGTGTGCTGTGGATGCTGACTTCGTGTAAAGGCACATGTGACAGATTTAAGGCTGCAGAAGTGCACATGGAAGGGAATACATACATTTGAAATAGTGTGCACTTGGAAGCTAAAAAGGAGGAATTATGGCTTACATTTAAGAAATAAAGTCAAATGACAGACTGCATTTTCAGGAATACAGAAACTTAATTTCCATCATATAAAATGACAGCCTGTAAAGAGAAAGGCCTATTTAATTTTTTTGCATTAATGAACACTGGTTCCTTATGTAACTATGGCCTATCTGTATAAATAATACCAAGAGTGGACTTATTTCTGTTCAGGCATTATGTAAAGAAAGAGTTTATTTCTTGCTAGCAAGCCTGGATGCAATACAAAATGTCATTTCTAAATAGGTTTCTTAAATTTAAATGCTATTTCTCAGAATTGTGCATGTAACTGAACTGGTGGTATCTGGAACTGTGATGCCTAGACCTTTGGGCTGTGTTCATCAGGGAAACAGGCTTGAAGCGTCAGTTAAAAATACAAGAAATATTGCAAGAGAGATTAGAACTACAGTGATACAGACAAAATGCCCAACAGAAATTACCTTTACGGTCAGGTTCCCCATAAAAAGTGCATCATCTCTGAGCAAAGGCCATTTAAAGCTCAGGAGAAGACGGTAGAATAAATATTGGCCTGAGCAGGTGGCTGGTCACATGTTTAAGGAAACATGGAAACTTAGAGGGGGAAAAGGAGAAATGAAACTACCTCTTATATAATGCCTTGACATATGTTTAACATTGAAAAACATTTTCCTAAATAAAAAGAGCATTCTTTGTCCCAGTGAGCCCTGCATGGGTTCATTTTAAAGGGGATAAAAAGCCAGTTGGGATCATGTAAATGTGATATACATAACTTAGTTATGATCAAAATTAGGATACTGGCACTTTCATAAGTTTTAAGGAACTAGAAAATTGGTGAAGTTTTAGATTGTGAAATTACTGTTTGAATTGTGGAAGTGTCCCATTTTTAGCTGAGGTGGTGTGGAGCACTATGCCTTAATTTAAGGTGCAGGGAATTGGTCAAGTTTGTGGAGATATGGGCAGGGTAAACATTGCACGTTTTGTTTTGTTTTGTTTTGTTTTGCACTGTGGTGCTTTGTATTTGGGGTATGTCAGTGCCATTACTTTTTTGGCAGATTTTGAATATGTGGTTCAGGCAGTAATTAACATAATTCCAAATGTCAAGGTTATTCTTTCTGGTTTAGTACCTAGGGCAATATGGGACAATAGTTTTGTTTTTTGTGCTCAGCAGGTGGAAATAAGAAGATGTAGGGTGTGGTTTATTGGGGTAGGTGGCATAACTTCTCATTCTCTGTTTTACAGTAGTGTTGGTATCATTATATTTGACCCATCTACAATTATTTTCTATATATGCAGTGTAGTGACGTGCATTGCTTGTGGGTGCTGCATGGTAGAATATACCTAATGGTGTGAAGGTTTGTTTTACAAAGTGATAGTTTACTATTTGTAAATCCAGTTAGCTTGCAGTTCTTTTTGGGACCATTTGCATTCTAACGCGAAAGCATTACTATAATGTATTTACTAAGTGTCTGTATTTTTAAGGTGGTAAAACGCCCACACCGTTCATTTCGCTAGTGACCGAAAGCGGGATAGTACAAACCCATGTGTGCAAATTATAGGCCATTAATATATAAGTGCGGTCATTGGGGTCAGGGTCGGAGGCATGGGCGGAGGGGGTTGTAGCAGGCTTTGTTCGGTCATTCTCATACGACCACTTTTTGTCAGGGCTCGAGACTTGCTTCTTTCAAAAATGTTTACGTGAGTTGCCTTGTGAAGAGGAGATGCAATGAGATGACAGGTGGTGTGGCCTGACTGTGGCAGTTGCTGGGAGAGTGCAAAGTTCTCCAGAGGAATAAAATAAATCCGTACAAATGTCGTTCGCATTGGTGAATGCTAGCAAACAATTTATATGTTTTTCAAAAATATTTGTAATTTCACTGTGGTGTGAAGTGCTATCGGTTCTCATTCTGAGTGAAGGTCAGCACCATTGAATTTTTGTTTCCTAACTGAGCAAACGCACGCATGGTACACAGTATAAGGTTCAATTGTTTTTTGACCTTGAAACAAAGGCAGGATTGCGAACGGAATGCATGAAGGGAGGGATGTAAGACTTTCAAACATGATAATGTTGACCATTCAAAAATTGGACAAAGGAACATGTAATTTCATTTTATGAAATTTCGTTGAAGTGAAAAGAGTGCGTGTTTTACGCTGGTAGAATGGAAATGCCGAATATTATGTAAGTTTTACTTTGGACAATTTTATACATGAACTAGTCAAACTATCATTCGGTGACATTATTGGTGGGGTAAATTGTATTTTTTGTTGTGTGTGGTAAATTGCAATGACACTCAATTACTGCTTGTGTGTATAGTTTGTTTGTTGTGGGCACATGGGCAGTGCAGCATCAAGATGGGTGTAGTTCAGTAGTGTGTTCCGCCAGGTTCACAAACTTGTAATTGAACGCTAATATTTAATTAAAATTTCGTGTATGTGTTGTTCTTGGTTTTATTTAGCTCTCTGATTGCAGCATCAGCTTTAGCATCCCATTTCGAGCTGACCATATTCCATAGCAATAACTTGTACAGCAAACTGAAGAGTACTTTGCACGTTGTTTTGTTTGAGTTATCATTGTTTGATGTCCGTATTTATCAATAGTTGTAACATGGGCTCAAATTAATGGTTAAAATTATGAACTGTAATAAGATCGGTTACTGAGACACATTTCTGTTATATTTTTTTAAACAGCTATATCTTGACTTTCTGCGATTGTCATGGATTCCAGATACCAACTGATGTTTTTTTTTAACCATCAGCTACAGATTAACATCAGTGGGTGGATCACAGTGACTCTTTGTTGGGATGATCGATCCGGGCCCATAGGCCCATACGCTATACTAGCGATAAGGAGCAACTTGATATCGTTTATGGTGGCTTAGCGCAAAGATCTTGGCAAAGTCTTGCGTTTCACAGTGGGTCCAATGCATTCTTACATCAAGAAGGAACACTGCGTGACTCACGATAAATATTGTGGATCGAGAACAAAGAAAACAATTACCAATTTGCTTGCATATGTAAGTCTCTGGATGTTCTCGGAGCGTTTTTTGTGAAATAAAAGTAGTTTACAAATTTTACAGTTTTTCTATTTCCTTTAAAAGTATGGTTTCATAATCAAAATTGGGACGCGCTCTGTTGTGAGATGATGTGTGTTGATATTCTGGGTTCTGTGCCAAGTAACTTTATGACATGGGTGATGATTGAGTGCATTTTACTATGCTGTATAGTAATGTTCTGGAGATAGGTGGAGCATATCACTAGGTTTGGTGATGGTAGCCTCAGGGGCGGGGCATATGAATTAGTGCCACCAGGGCAGTCCATCTTGGGCAATGCGAGAATGGATAAGATTATCACAAGATGGCCGCGCCCTGCTGCCTTATTTCAAATGTGTAAAAAAGAGGAAAATTACGGTAAGGTGCATAGGAAATGTTTGTATGATCGATCAATGTATGCTTAGAAGTACATGCCCGAACACTTGGGAAAATAATATTTCTGAGTGCACTATTATTTAAATAGATCCATTGTTTGCTTCATTTGTTGCAGATGATTTTCTAAGGTCTGTTTCTGTATTATTTGTAATGTCTGTATGGTGTGTTTAAAATGTTTTTTTGGGTAAAGTACATATAAGGTAATGGATAATAATTTGTTTATATAGAGAAGTGTGGTGTCTTCCATTAAGAGGGCCAGTCTTACAACTGATTGTACCCCAGGCAGGAAGCATCATTGGCTCCCTTCCCTGCAACAAAAAATGACAACAACATAACTTGGGTGCAGATGAGCACAGACCCTCTTACTATAGTATTTTGGGGGCGTGATTCAGGGTGGGCTATGTTTAAAATTAATAAACTAATTACAACTGCATGATCTTTCCTGCAGAATATTCCCACTATACAATGCACTATTCACCAACATAAATATGTTATCCATTCTCTTGAAAACTGGTTATAAAAAGAGGCATGTTAGTATGACTTCAATTCTACAGTTCACTATACAAATGTGGATCTTGCACCAACTTAATGTAAGGCTAGAAAGATGGAGAGAGGTAAAAGGTCTGGGTAAATCATATTGCTTGGTAATACTGTGATACAAGCATCATCGCAGGTGCTTGATGGGTCCAATATCCACATACGTTTACAATGTGCAGGCATTTACAAAAGGAATGCCACTGAGTTGTCGGTTGAGGGGCTGCACACTGTGAGCCTACTTAGCAGACTTCTGCTAAGAGGTTGTATACAACGGAGTATGCTGGAATTTTCAAACACAATGAAGGAAGATTTATGTGCTATAAAGGAAGTTGTTACACACATGCTTCCAATCACTGTATCAGTAACTAGTCTGCCAAACATTGGTTTCAGTCCGATATGCTTCCACGCTACATTTAATGGTCATCTTTGTATCCTGCTGTCCAGTCAGTACACTTTTGAGCCTGGCTTGCATTTCTAAACTCCCTGCCACTACTTGATGTCCAAGTGTGAGCCACTCCTGGCTTTTCTCGTTGCATGATTGGATTTGTAGTTTCATGTTTCCCTTGTTAAGTAGGGGCCTACAAATTCCTGCATGTAAAGTCAAAGGCAAGGACAGGCTTGTGTTATCGGGCATGATATGGGACCACATGGCAGTTATACAGGTGTCCATCAAAAACTCATGCTCCCGGCAGGTTTTTGTGACTGCTCTTCACACTCTGCTATGCCCAGTCGTGTGCTTTTAAATGCTGCTATAGCAGATGTGTTATCAGATGTGGGTTTTTAGGTAAACTAAAGCATGTGTGCACCCTATATTTTTCAGAAGACTGTCTCTTATTTCTGAGAACACCTCATGGTGCCCACAGTAGTCAGACATTCAGCAAATGGTTATTTTCTTAAGTCCTATCAGTTTAAATTCAGGTTCTTTGGGTTTTCAATTCCTATTATAAATGCATCATAGTACATATTCTAGAAGGCACAGAGATCTAAGTTAAGTGCTATGAGACGAGTGACTAGGCAGGTTCAACCTGATGGGAACCTAGTCCTGCTCCCCAGACACACGTGTGGTCTGGTGCTACATCCCAAGTCTCCCCACAGAGAGAGTGTGTGTGTGTGTGTGTGCGTGCGCGCGCACGCATCAGGCCATGTATTTTTGAAATGTCAAAATTAACTTCCAGGACAAACATATACGCTCTAAAGTTATAAGCCAACATGGGTTTCATAAAGTGCAGTGGTTGTGGGCAGGACGTAGACTTTTGGGTGCATGGCTGTAGGCTGTAGGCCATACACCCAAGAGTGTAGACCCTGCCCACAACCACTGCAGCATATCACATTCATACATCACACCCATACATTTGATTATGTATCTGGTAGGTGTGGGCAGGGCCTAGAGTCCTGGGTACAAATTGAGTACATGCTACAGTTATAATGTTTCATTCTATGGTTGTGTTAACGATTTATAAGCGACCATGGGTGTAATATGCTGCGGTGGTTGTGGCCAGGGCCTAGAGTCTTGGGTTTATGGCTGTAGGCCATACTTCCAAGACTCTAGGCCCTGGCCACAACCACCGCAGCATGTTACAGCAATGGATCCACCTGTAGTATTGCTGATCGATAAGATGGCTGTGGAGAGTGTGTAGAGTCTGGGTGCATGGCCAGAGGCCATGCACCCGACAGCACATTTATACGTAGTGCAGTTACAAGCCACAATGGGTGTGATATGGTGTGGTAGTTGTGGCCAGGACGTAGACTCTTTGGTGCAAGGCCGAACCCAAGAACAAAGTTATAAGCACTGCAGTTATAAGCCACTATGGATTTTATATAATGTATACCCATACATTGAAAAATCTATGGCCTTACACCCAAGACTGTAGCCTGTGGCCAGAACTACTGCAGCATATTACAGGTATAGGTACACTCGTACTATCTAACATAATTCAGGTGGTTTTGGGGAGGGCGTAGAGTTTTGGGTGCATGGCCGAAGGCCATGCTCCCAAACCCAACTTTATACGCAGTGAAGTTAGAAGCCACAATGGTTGCGATATGCAGTGGTGGTTCTGGCCATGCACCCAAGACTGAAGTCATAAGCAGTGAGGTTATAAGTGAACATGCGTTTGCTGTGGTGCGGTGGTTGTGTGCACGACCTAGCGTTTTAGGTGCATGGCTGCAGACCATGCACCCAAGAGTAAACTTATAAGTAGTGAAATTACAAGCACCATGGTGTTGATATGCTGCGATAGTTGTGGGTAGGGCCTATAGTCTTGGTTGCTTGGCCGTAGGGTGTCGGTGGTAGGTTATACATCCAAGACGCTAGGCCCAGCCTACAGCAACTGCACCATATTACTGCCATAGATTAGAAGTGTAGATTCAAATAAAAATAACAAGTGACACGGACAGTTACGGACAGGCGTGATGTTCGCAGTACTTATGGGTGTAGTGCGCATGTGCGTACATGATATGCTGACTGTACGACCAGGTACAGTGTCCTTATGACACCTCCATTTTGTTTGACTACGGAAATGCCGGCCACCACGCCTGTTCTACGGACGGTTCCATCTTGGCAACGGACGGTATGGACAGGTATAGTGTCCTTAGGACACTCCCATTATGCTTGTTTACAGACATCCCAGACACCTGGTGTGTTCTAAGAACATGTTTTATCTTGTTTGTGAGTGGTACGGAGAAGTATAATGTCCTTAGGATGCCCGATTCTGTTCATTTACACACAACCTGAACAGATGGTGCATTCTAAGATCAGTTCCATCTTAGTTGCCATTGGTACGGGTAGGTGTATTGCCGTTAGAACATCCATATCCTATTGCTTATGGCTAGCTCGAACAGGCACGCTGTCCCCGGACATTTTAACTCTTTTAAAAAACTTTTTTTTGCCTCAAACCCTTCCACTTCAACTAACATAAAAAAAAATTCAATACACACACACATCAATCAAGAGAAATACAGGGGGAAGCAGATACTGAAACACAGGCTGGTTGTGAAGGGATGATTTGTGTGGGGATGAAGGGATGAATGTTTCATCAAAATGTTTATTTTCTTCTTGAAGGTTTGGGGATGGTTCACTAGGAAATGGAGAAGGGGGGCAGGTACAGGTGGTACAGTGATATTGTATTTCTATCCTTTTCAGCCTGTCCTCCTTCCTCTGTGTCGTTTGTTGGCCTTTCTTTTTTTTTTACCTGGTCTGTTAAAAATAAAAATATATATGCTAAATGCCCATAAAATACTGACCATTAATTTGTTTATGCAGAGTAGTGTGTACCATTATTATCGCTATCTTCGGACATTTCCCCATGCAGACAATTCTCCTCCAGCCACTCCAAAGTACTGCACATTTCTGTGTCAAAACAACAGAAAGACATTATTTTTTCTGCCCCTCATACAAAAAAAGTACACACACATATAAGAAAAATGAAGTTCACTTACTATTTTGTTGTAATTTGTCTTTGTTGCACTGTGTGCGTCTACTGTCGCTCCTGGCTGCACAGTTTCTGTGAGGTAATTACGTTGGAGGCATACCTTTTTTTGTTATGGTATAATCCATTTCATCCTACATGGTCATTAAATGCATGGTTATTGTTTCAGATGTTTAGGTTCACCTATTTATTTATTAGTACTTATAATGTCTTTATGTGTCCTTTTTCAAAGTTGTGCATTTTTCATGTAACACAGTAGTACAATTTCAGATACCCCCTGACTGTTTGGGTACTGTTGTCCTCGTCCGCGCCCATCCACAGACTGGCGTTCAGTCCGTGCCTTTCAAATATTGTTAGCGAGGGGGTTAAGTATGTTCTATGTTACATGTATATAAAGTAAGGAAATTATACTACATATCTCCCAAAATCACATGATGAAAGTGTATATTCAGTAAAAAAAACTTTATTAATGAGATGTTATGATTAATTTCCCCTTCTAAAAACCTGTGAAATTCAGTAAAAAAAAAAAACTTTGTTATAGGGACGTTATGGTTAAGTTGCCCTACTAAAAACCCATAAAATTCACACAAAAAAAAGGTTTGTTAAGGGGACGTTATGGTTAAGTTGCCCTACTAAAAACCTGTGCAATTCACTAAAAAAACTTTACAAATGTGACATTATGGTTCAAAGTAAAACCGAAAAACCCCTGAAATTCGCCAGTTATGATAGGCTAAGCAATCATACCTGCCCGCACCACTGTGTACTGCTAACACTAACACCCAGTTCATGAAAGATGGCATCACACATGTCACTGATGACATCACTGATGACATCACTGATGAATCACATATGTAGCCCCTTTGTTTTTGTTCACTGCCATATATATATATATATATATATATATATATATATATATATATATATATATATATATATATATATATATATATATATATATATATATTCAGTCTGAAAACTTTGTTAAAGGGACTTTATGGTTCACAGTAAAACCGAAAAACACTTGACATCTTGACATTTGCTAACACCCAGGACATCAAAGATGACATCACAATTATGCAAGTGACAACTCCCCAATTATGCAAGTGACAACCTTATATCAGTTTTCATATGACATGTTTAATTAGCATTTGACTGAACAAAACTGAAAAAAGATTGTCCACTGTGCTACACAATATACACAATTTGCTATGAACAAAGCACAGCACACTTTATCAAGAAAATAAGCCCAGCTATGTCAGATGGGGTCATATGGGGCTTACTAGCAGCCACACGATAGAATCAACTGAAAGGCCATGTGAGTCCCAAACTGTGCAGAAATACCTTCTTGTCATGGGAAGGGACACTGGCAGACTGAAAAGTCAGCATGAAAAATGTAAACACTGCCAATGTGCCTAGTGAATTCTAATGTATGTACTTCTGCATGTGAAAAATGAATCCAGGTTGCAGAAGGGATTGGAAAGGCATGTTGTTGACTGACAGACAAAAGGCAGAATTTCACTCATAACTGCCACACACTAAAATGCTGTGTACATAGAAAATTAAGAGCAGAAAATGGGACCTGCAATTGTCAAAGCTCGAAACCACAGGCCTACTTTCCATTATAAACGATGGCATGTATTAAGTACAATTTTGCTGACATAGAGAGCAAAGAATAAAGGCTAACTCTGAAAACATATTAACAGTTAACATGGAAAGGAGTGTATTTGCAGCTTAAGAACAATGAACACATGGGAAAACAAATCTGCATTGCAAGATTCGTGTGAAATATGTATCACAATGTAGACTGGACTTTGATGCCACAATGCAAGATATGAAAGGAGGCCTTTTGTGTACAGAAATCCTCAATTAAAATAACGAGTTTCTGTTCAGAACACTCAAAAGTGACCTGCCCCATCAGATGTAAAGGGCAATCTCTGCCTTTCCCTGTTATCTGAAAATCTCTTTGATGATTATGCAGAGCCAACTCGTGCTGGACTGAGGCTTTTATTAGAGTGGAGTCATGACATCTGGGTAAATAATGGCAGCTCTGAATGGGTTGAACTTTGTAAAATCCCCAAAATTCAAGAAATGGTGTGGTCCTTCTCTGGGCTGACTGGGGGATGGTCTGCAATCAAGACTGTCACATGATGCTGGAGACCCATCTGGCCAGAGAGATAACATTGCTTCAGCATTTATTAAGCCTGGCCTTTTACTGTGCAAGAATGTTAATGGGCTTTATGGTCGGCATAATAAACACAGGTTGCAGATATCCAGAGCTCATGTTGAGTGGGGAAATTAAACTTAATGTGCCATTTAAATCAGAACATGCATATATGGTTAGAATTTGCCATAGAGGTTTATTAGGAATCATACTGTGTTCACTTACTCGGGTACCATAAGTCATTCAGTAGTGTTTCAAGTATCATTACATAGCTGACGGACAGGCCTACCTGTTGTTTTAACTCTCAAACAACTTTGACCTTGCGAATGAGAGTTACAATCTAAATTGTGTTTTTAGATCCAAGAAAATGTCAAAAAGAAGAGATTTGAGAAGGTGATTACATAATAAATGTGATGTCTATATTAGAAAATATCATATTGATAACTGTTATAATTTTTGAATTAAAGTGCAACAACATGCAAAGATGAGATACGTTTCATCGGAACCTGTATGAACAGACCATTTTTGTCATCAAAATATTATTATGCTTAACTATAAATTTGCAATAGCGGCTCTGCAGTGATGTTTTAAGTGCAATAATTGAAATGTGTAAAAAATAAATGCAAGTAGGTGACTAATCTCCTCTCAATTTGGCCTTCATTAACTGAAGAGGCCAATCACAGAAAATATGCAATACCCTTGAAGAAGGGGATGGGAAATAATCAGAACTGATGACCAATATGATGGCATCTGATAATTTACACATGTGGTGTAAAAGATTCATAAGGAGACACACAAGGGAACTCAGGGAGAATTGCCTAGGAAATGAAGCAGAAGGATTGACTGGAATAATCTGGGTGGAACTGCTAACCACAAAAAGGTACAGAGGCTGGGGATCTTTGACCAAAGGAGGCAGAACAGAAGGGAGACTTGAGAATAGCCATTACTGATGTTAGATTTGTGACCAGATTCCTGAAAGTTGGCCTGGCTGTCCTTTCATATGTGCAAACCCAGAGATGATTGTGTAAATTAACTTGTCCAACCAACTTGTCCATATTAACCTACTCTTGTGGAGACCTGCTTCAGTTCATACCTTTCTCATAATTAAGGGGTGGGATTGGGCTGGCAGTAGACCAGTAGCAATTGTATTAAACAATAATTTAATTAATTCCCATATAACCCAATTAAAGTAGTAATTTTGTTGAAGTTTAAAATCAACAACACTGCTTCCAGTGTGAATAAAAAACAAAAGCGTATCAAATAATTGGGTGTTCCTATTCTTTCTGCAACCCCCCCAAAAAAAAACTCCCTAAAAGGAGGAGTGCATAACAAACGAAATTCCCTAATGCTTTCTGATTCCCCTGTTCCCATCATTAAGGCAGAGGGGTCCGGTCTGTTAAGTATTTCAATCAGGCGATACACCCTGGTCTCAGCCTAGTATGCAGCGCACAACTGAAATGTTTATTTTGTTTTATATAGGTTCAATTTTTGAGAGATACACCACTCATATCATACCCATTTTACAAATACCCAGGGCCACAATGGACCAGGAACCAGGCTGATTGAGAAAAGCAATATTTATTTCTTTATTTAAAATTCAAATCAATCATACATTTTTAATATGGAGCAGCAATCACCAATGGGGTGACAATAACAAACAGAAATGTGAACAAAGCACTTAAATTAACCCTTTAGCAACAATGATAGAAAACACCAGAGAATAGAGACACTCTTGAATTTTGGGAAAAATAGCACTCAAGTTAGGATTTCCCCCTGCAATATACCTCAACCCACAAATAAGCAAATCTACATAGATATAAGGAAGCAGCAGATAATCAGGAATGAGGAATAAGAAACCAAATTCAAATCCAATCTTACCTCCCTAAACAAGAGAGAAAAACGGATCTGAAACCCTTGCAATGTTAAAGTGACACTCAGAAATGTCTGAAGAAAACAATGAATGTGTGCAAAAATCTCTAATTCAGTACAGATCTGTACTGTAGCAACATTGGAAAGATACTAGCAATCATAAGCAATAGGTTGAGCAAAAGCATACAATTCAAAATTGAATGGAAGGTTTACAACAATTGATAGTAAAAATAACACGTGTAAAACTTTGCAGAAATGTTAATTCCCGCCTGAAATTAACCAAACGTATTCAGATAAAAATGGGTGAAATTCGCTGTTTTGATTAAACTGAGGGAGATATTCAATGTAGAATGAGAGGCATTTTTAGAAAGAACAGGTAGTGAAAACAGAAAAGAAAATCAATTTGGACAAGAATAGTTTTACTCTATACTAGAACATTCAGGCTAGAATACCAAGAGGGACACAGTAAGCTCCAGGGTTGATTCATGAGTTCAACCCTAGTTCCCCAGCACCCGCCCTGGCGGAACCAGTCCAATCACTCGAAATAGGATTGACATCTTAAGATTTACAAGACAAGATAAAAATGACTAAAGAAATGGCGTTTAGCAAGATAAATCAATCACAGGGTTGCAATTAGTATTCTGACAATGTTACAAGTTATTAAGGTAAGGATAGGATGGTTTAGAGATTGGGATAGTACAAGGCCAGGCAAGTTATGTTATGGTTCTATGGTTCCTATTGATACTAACAGTCCACTTTTAATTTGGATTTTAGACAGTCAGCGCTCTGGATCACCACACGAATCTGGTCTAACACAGGACAGCCGGACAAAAACAGCAGGCATGGACTGGATACCAGGTAGCACTTCTAGTTACTGGACTGCATCAGAAGAGCAGGATAGATGCAGCATGCAGTGAGTGGCAAGCCAGGTTAGTTCAGGATGCTGCTCAAAATGTGGGTAATGGGATTTTAGAATGGAGGTTTCAGATTGAGGCCTTGCTGGGAAAGGCCTTGGCGGAGCCATTTTGCTGTTTCTTGCACCAATGCAGCAAAGTGATGTGGTAAAGCACATCTGAGTGGGTCAATATATCCCACAGGTCCCAAAAGATTAACTGAATAACTGGGTGTGTGCACTTAAACAAAAAACGTGTTTTCCCAAAGAAACAGAATAAAGACTTTGATTTGAAAGTGCACTTTCTACACAAAGTGGAAAAGTGTTTCCTGAGAGAAAAGAGATTATGCATATCAAAATGGGAATGAAAAAGGTTTTCTACAAAAATATATGAACGTGTTTGTTTTAAAAGTGTGCTGTGCTATAACATTGTGAGCATTGCAAAGTGTGCAGGGAGAATAAAATGAAGAGTGCTGTGCATGTCAGATTGCAAATGCCAGTAGTAAAGTCTGGCATTTTATTTTAATCAAACTTTGTGAAAAGTGAACAGCATACAAAGTCTATGGCGCAGCAACACTATTTTGTTATGTTTTAAGGAGCAGCATCATTTTGGCACTCAGGGATTTTTGGTGTGACAGAAGTCTTGAAATGTTCATTTGACCTGTATTCTATTTACTGGAGACTGAAAAGCAAAAACGCACATGTGGTGTAATCTCAGATCTTTTGTTACTGTTTATTCCCCAAAAAGTGAATTATTTGTATTAAATCTTTTTTGGTGGCACCGAGAATGTGGAGTGGTATGTGTTTGAGTATAAATATTACATTTTCCAGAATAATTCATAAAAATATATTCTTTCTATACAGCGGCCTGTTGCTTGGGTTTACATTGCTAAAGGGGGAGAGATTCACTAGATAGACTGTACATGTATATCGTGTTGCGTTTCTTATTGGGGGATGGGATCCCCTTTATTTATTGTGGTCCCATAAAGATATCTCACAGTCATCCAAGGCACGATTAATACATGCTTTGCAGTACAACAAGACCAAATGTTTCATAAAATAGATCCAATTTTTCCAAGAGAATATATCTGATTCTGGCAAAATAATAAACCCATTTGTGCCATAGAAAACTCTTGACTGCCCTAGAGCAAATGAAGATGCCATTGTGCCATGCTATATGTCTATATTTAGGGCTGCACAACTCTGTTTTACAACTGCATGTGCCCAGTCATGCCACAAAATACTGCAGTTGCAAATAAACAATGTCCAGGGAATAGGCATGCATTGTATAAGTATAGAAGTATAAGTTTAGTCAGTATGATAGCACAGCGATTAGAGCGCTCGCTTTGCCCGTGGGTAATAATATGCAGCGCTCAAATGCCTGAGGGTTCGTAATGCTATATAAAATGCTAAATAAGATGATTTTGGGGAGATGTTGCTGGACACTGGAAATGTGTTGTTAGGTAATGTTGAGGGAGAATCAATGGGACAGTCAAGAAAATTCCTTCTTATTCCTTCTTATTCTATCAAATGGGAACCCAACATATCTGGGACAATCTCCCATGATACCTTCACTGTGATCAAGTCAGACATCTAGCAACATATTCATCTCACGTTTAATTCTGTTATGGGAGCCAAGCTTTAATTAGATTTAAACAATCACTGGGATGGCCACACGTGGATTGTCTGGTAGGTTTCAGAGTTTCGTAGATGTTCCAAAGATACTAGTGAAGTCTCACATTGTGAAATGAAGCCCTATAGTTGCTGCTCGCCAGAAGGCTATGGTATGCCTCAGACGTCAGAAGACACTATCAGACAACATATACAACTGAGCATAAAAACATGGAACAGTACATTTCTCAAAACCAGAAAAGTACACTCCACCAATATTCAGCATTCAGCAATGTATGTAGTTATCCTCCCAAAATAGAATTAAAAAAAAACAAAAACACTCATGGAATTCTGAATGTTCACATGCCACACAGATATGCTCCTGTCAAATCATGTAACAACACTTGTACATGCAGTGAAGGAATAAATTAACAAAACTTCAAAACTCCTCTCCTCATTAAACGCCAGAAGGCAGAAGCATGAGGTTCAGGTGAAGAAGCAGCTACATTTTGGATCACCATTGTGCCTTGCCTTTGTCCTATTGAGTTGGCTGTTCTTGTATCAACATTTCCGTGCAAAGAAGTGCCCTCCACATTGTGCCCCAGGAGGCAGAAGCATACAGTCAGCATCAACTAACATCATTCATTCCTTGTTGGAGTTGAGATTTAGCTGAAGATTCTGGCATTTGGAACACGACTAGGCCTGGTTTTTGCCCCATTGTATAGCCATTTTGGAAATCAGCAGGTCCATCATTGGTGCTTTCAGCCATTGTGCATCAATTAAATCATTGTCCTGAGGCAATGCACCAACTGGTGTCCACAGAAAAGGGAAGCTTCTGATTACCCCTGTTAAGGCTTGGTAGATCCTAGGGACCCCCATTGTGCCAAATAAACCCCTCCATCAATTTTTTTCAGACAATGTGGAACTAATGATATAATTTATTCATAATAAGAATGATAATAATAATATGAATTATACTACCAAGGTCTAATACAGCGCTTCATGTAAGATATTGCCTGCTTCTATGTGCTGACATCTGAGTTTTCACTCTTCAATGACAGTATAGAAGGTTTACATAACACCCCACTTTGCAACTTATCCTCCATATCCCACACCCAAGAACATAGCGACTCTCTCTCTGACCACTTCCACAACACAGCCCTGGAAAGAAACTTCACCATTTGCACTAACACATTGTTGTTCCAGACTCCCCTCCACCCTGCATCCTCAGCCAGGCTCTCAGACCCGGCCTCCACTTGCCCCTTCTTCTCTTCCTTCTCCCCTATCTGCAACCCGGATTTTCTAAAACTACTAGAGAACAGCCATCCTTCAGGATCCACAATCTCTTCTAAAAGTAATCCTATCATCAACCTGTGCCGGCAACTCCACAGAAAACCCACCTTGCACCCCCTCATACCGGCCAACTACAGACCTATCTCAAACAACCGGTTCATAGCTAAACTAAATGACCAAACAGCCTGCATACAGCTATGCCTTTTCACAGAAAGAAACCTCCTTCTCATCACCGCCCAATCCAGCTTCAGACCCCTATGAGGAACTGAATCATACCGGATCTCCATCTGGGATGATCTCAAAGGAACATCGGACTTGGAATGCTTTGCCGCTATAATCCTTCTAGATCTCTCAACAGCCTTCGACACATTGACCACCTCATCCTCATGGACAGACTCCACTCACTCGGCATCAGGGAAGCAGCCTTGACGTGGATCTCCTCCTTCCTCTCCAACAGACCTCACATATGCACATGCCTCTCTTCTCCCTGACTATACACTCAGTTATTCATGGAATAGCACATTGCACCTCTGTTTCTCCCCTGCTCTTTAACCGCTACTTTGAGCCCTCTCCCCACTATCATCCATTCAAATGGCCTGTCTTGCTACAACTATGCAGATGACACCCAAATGATCTTCAGGATCCCAAAGGACCCTTCCAACCCCACCCCAAACCTCATATCATGCCTCACTGAAAGCGGTCACTGGATGAATGCTAACCACCTC
Organism: Ambystoma mexicanum; assembly: GCF_040938575.1. Classification (NCBI taxonomy): domain Eukaryota; kingdom Metazoa; phylum Chordata; class Amphibia; order Caudata; family Ambystomatidae; genus Ambystoma; species Ambystoma mexicanum. The sequence goes on along the minus strand of NC_090931.1, from coordinate 1,268,175,647 downwards.
CCTCTCAAACCTGGAAAACCTGAAATCATGATCAGCAGGAAGACTGCCATCTTCGCCCAATCCCCCCTTTGCTGCCCTCTCTGTGCCTTCCACCCTCTACATTTTATTTTATGTTATTTATTTATTTATAACGTGGTGGTAGCCTGCAGGCATCAGGGTGAACTATTATACGCAGGATGTGACCATCAAAGACAGGACAAGTGAAAGCAGCTAATCAGAGTATCAGGCACGGGAAGGACTACTTGAACAGGAAGGTTTTCAGGGATTTCCTGAGAAAACTAGATTTACTTCAAGTAGAACGGCGGAAGACACAGAGTTCCAGGATCTTGCCACTCTAACTGGGAATGATCTACCTCCGCCCCTCAAACACTTGAAAGTTGGGCACTCAAGCAAAGAGTGGGTGGAGGAACGCAGAGTTCTGCATGGGGTGTACAAAGCCACCCAAGCTTTTAAATACTTTGGAGCAGTTCCGAAAATACATCAGTGAGCAATAGTGAGGCTCTTAAATATGATACGCCTATTCACTGGAAGCCGATAAAGGCCACTTCTATGTTCCGAAAAGCTACATCTTCTTGAGATCCTTTTTATGATGCAAACAGCATCCTTCTGCCATGTTTGACATTTTCTCAGGTTGCTTGAGGAGGCGCTAATCAACAAGGAATTAACAGTAGTCCAATCTGGACATACTGTAGCTCAGGCAACCGTGGTGCAATTATTCTCTTAGATAAAAGGACACAGGGTCGTACGTAGAAGCAGATGGTAGTTGCACTACGAGATAGCTGGCTGACATGGGCGTCGGCACTGAGGGAGGATTTGATCTGTACACCTAGGGTTTTAACCTGTTTCTGAACTATGATTGAGTTTTTACCAAGGTCAAAAGCTTTATAGCAGGAGCTCATTTGACGAGAGCCTGATTGGAGCCCACCAGCAGGAGCTCCACCTGATTTCCATTCCATCCAACTCAGTAATTAACCTTGGATGCCCCATGGACTCAGACCTGTCACCATATCAGCACATCAACTCAGTGTCAGAATCCTGCCATCTACATCTATGCACTTTCTGACAGATCTTCCCTTAGCTGACCTTTGCACACTGAGTTGCCACGATCACGGTCATAGTCCTTGTTCGCAAAGATTATGCCAACTCCCTATACCTGGGAGCCCCTGCATCACAACTTAGAAAACTCCAACGGGTTCAAATCTTGCTCTGGCCCTAGGCTCCAGAGAACACATCACACTTGCACTTGTTGTCCTTCACTGGCTTCCGATCGGGCGATAAATCCACATTCAAGGCAATGTGCATCACCCACTGTTAGATTACATTACATAGCATTTATTATGCGCGCTATAGACCTGCAGGCATGAAGCGCGGACAACATAACATTTAACTAGAGACTCCGGGGGCTGGAGCATCTGAGACAGGGAAACACAGAGAGACCTAAGTGAGGTCTATGCGGTCTGAGACACTACCAGATAATACTCATCAAATGAATAGTAGTGTTTTCAAATCTTTCTTGAAGGTTAGTAGCGACTTGTGGTTTTGCATGTAACCTGTAGTTGATATTACAGAATGGGTGCTTTCAGTGCAAACTCTGCATTCTCGGCTTTTGATGTTCTAGATCTGGGTTGCACCAATAGGTTTTGTGACCCAGATCTCAAACTTCTAGAATGAACTTTCTCCTTGATGTGGAGCTGCAGGTAGAATGGCATATTTTGCATTATACACTTAGAAGTGATGACCAGGATCCTGAACTTAATCCTTGATTCTATAGGCAGCCAGTGGAGGGAGCGCCTGGTTTCCAACACATGATCTCGCCTGGAGAGCCCTAAGACGACTCCCACAGCCCAGTTCTGCACAACCTGAAGCTTATTTAGGTCCAGAGTACAAGCACCCAACAATAAGCTACAACAATAGTCCATCTTTGCTCCTATTATTGCTCTCGTAATGGTTTCTGCACATTCCTGTGAGATTAGCGGTCCCAAATGTGACAAATACTTAACATAATAAACTGCTGAGGAGATGACCGAAGTGACATGGGCTCTCATATTAAGTGTCTGGTCGAAAATTACTCCCAGTATTTTCGTTTTTGGCAGGGGAGCTATAATGTCATCCCCTAACTTGAAGGAGCTGTAGAACCGATTAAGATTGCGAAGGGCATGTGGGCTGCCCACAATCATTAGCTCCGTCTTGCTCCTGTTAAGAGCAAGATAGTTATCCAACATCAATTTCTCAATGAGTGTGAACATTCTATTGACTTCCATCTCATCCTGATCGTGTAATCCCGTCAAAGGGACTACGCACTGGGTGTCATCTGCGTCGTTTGAGAATACCACACCCTCCTCCTCTAACATGTAGAAGAAAGGAGCCATAAACAGATTATACAGGCATGGAGATGTGCTGGCCCCCTGTGGAACACCATAAAGGACCAGAGCTGGTGATGTTTCAGCTATGTCCGAACAAACTCTACTGCATCTATGTTCAAGAAAGGAGACAATCCACGAAGCCGCAAAGTCTGAGGAATTGGCAACTTCCTTCAACCTAGTATTGTGAATGGAATGTTCAATTAAGTCGAAGGCCGTCGATTGGTCTAAGGAGATAACAAGTGACAGACCGCTCTTGTCCATCTGGGTCAGAAGTTTTGATTTCAACTCCAGGAGAGACGTTTCTGTGCCAAATAGTTTTCTGAATCCTGATTGATGGGAGTGCAGAATGGGAAATTGATTCAAATGCTCAGCAATTTGGTTGTAGGCCACCCAATCCAATATTTTAAGTAGAAACATTGGGTATGGATCAAAAATTCAAAGGGTTATCCCTAGACAATCCAGGTTTCTTAAGAATCGGCGTGACCATGGTTTGTTTTAATTCATCAGGCACATTACCCTCCTTCAAGGAGGCATTTATAAACATGCAGACTGCTTTGATAATACGAGAGGAGCAGGTTTTTACTATCATGGAGGCGCATGCATATCCTCTACAGTGATGGTTTCATCTGTTCAATGATTTTTGCTAGATCAGATTCACTTATTGAATGGAAATTAAATAGAGGAACAACTGGGTCCCTAGTGTAGACTTCAGATGGTACATTATCCAGAGGTATGGAAGACAGCTTCATTTGTTTTCAAGGATTGTCGCCTGAATATTGTGAAACGTAATTTGGAGCCATCTTGGATGAATTGACACCACTCTTTCACTCTTTATCATTTTTTACTAGGGGACCTAAGGGAGCCAGGGTTGTTTCCTGTTCTTTTAGTATTTTTAATATTTATTTAGTGTCTGGTTTTGCATTACTAGTGCGGTTATTGTGAACATTTCTTTTAGCTTCGAGAACAGTGCTCTGCAAAACACAGGCCTAGAATACCTACAACACTAACTCCCACAACACAGGCCCACCAGACACTTGAGATCAGGCACAGCTGTCCTCCTTGTCATCCCAGCTAAATACACCAGAACAGAGGGATCCTCTTTCCCTGTCCAAGCCCCCATCATCTGGACTCAATCCGGTTAAGCATCCACTGCATAGAGGATCGCCTCGCCTTCCGAAAGGCACTCAAGACCTGGCTTTTCCTTTCTGCATCTTGACTGGCCTAGTCCACCTCCTGTGTGAACTATCATACCCTGACAGGTAGGTGGGGGCACCAATGAGGCACAAGAGGAAGACAACACGACGGTTCCCAGCAGGCATAGAAAGGATTCCAGCCGATCTGTATGATATGCATACCTTCATTGTAAATTGATATCAGCCATGACTCGCTGGTACGTATAGCACTCCATCTCAATGGAATTTATCTGTGTCCCTCTCGGGGCACACCCACCCACCCTCATACATCCACAAAAATGCACTACTAATTATGCACATCACCTCTGCTACTAGAATGCAGCTGAGTCCCATAAGACAAATCTGGTCCAACTGGGCACATAATCAGTCTTCTTGACTTGCATGCACTCCCGACAGCCTATCACAGCACCCAACCACTAGCCAGATCTCCATGGGTCGTCAGAAGGGACTCTGCCACCCCTAACGGCCTTCGTACTGACTAAAATGCTCACACACATTCTAAAATCCTCTTCTCAATTCTCATACCTCGGGCTTTGATCCTCCCAGGGTGTTCACTCACAGCACTTTGAGGCCATACCAATGGTATTAGGTGCTTTACAAATGCCATACAACATAACATGACAGGGTGCTCTGTGGACTTTAGAAGCATACAATTGCAATGTGCTGCCTCCTGTGCATTCTTGACATTCATGCTCCTCTAGCAAGTGCAAATGCTGCCTCCATAGCTTTTCAGAGTCATGTTAAAAGCAGCTACTCTCCATGCTTTTTTGCTCTATTCTTTCAATACAGTTCAAGTGTGGAAACCTGCATCAGCCAGTCGGTTCTAAAACATGTTTTTGATTAAAAACATCATTCAGTGTACGACAAAATTCTCTGCCATCCTCTAATTCTGTACAGTGTTTACCATATGTATAGAGGAAAACGGATGGGACATTGAAAAATGTAAACTTCTGTACTCCTAGTCCACAGTTCTTTTTCGTCACTACATCACATCCTCCATCCCTGCTTATAGGAGTCAGACATCTACATGCTGAATAAAGGACTGATTATTCCAGCAGGAAGAATGCATGAAAGAGGTCCTGCCCAATTCATGCATTTTCAGTATAATACTGCTGCACAACATGATCTGTCCTATCTCTTTTCTGGTACAATATACCATTAATAAGAAAGAATGGGAACTATGGAATAGATCATTGGTAGTTACTATTTTTTCAGTGTAATTTTCTTGAAAATGTTAACACAGAATTCAAAAATGGTAGCGATCAATTTGGTATACTTCAACATCAGCAACATTGGCTGTATAGTTAGACAGATAACATTGGAGAAGCAAGCAATGCTGTTTGTTTCAGGGTGGTGGTCTAATTAAGGAACTGCCAATGTAAGTTTAAGTAGAGAGGTCTGTGAATGCATTCACTGGGTGGAAAGGGGGAGTTGTCGGGGGTGGCACGAGTTTAATTTCTTGAACCCCTCAATTTCAAGAGATTCTTCAGTGGAAGTATAAGAATAGGTGAGGAGGATACTGGGAGCTGCAACAGAGTCGATTATGCAAATCAGAGTCGACGTTTTCTTCATAATCAGTAACATAAATAACTGGCCTTCATATTAACTATGATAAATATTGTTCGGTTTCAATATACTAAAATAATGAATGGCTTTAATTACTTGCGGAGTGTTGCAGTCCCTGCAGGTCACGTTGGTGTGCACACTGTTCTTAGTTCATTGCTGGAGTCATTATTTGAGTGGAGCTTCAACTGGGGAATGTGCCTTTAAAAATCCCAGCAACCCGCGGGGCAGAGTGGTGGAGAGTTGCCCTCCCTGCAGGTCATGTTGGTGTACAGACCGTTCTTAGTTCATTGTTGGAGTCATTTTTCGAGTGGAGCGGCACAGAGTTGTACAGGGTTGCAGTTGTTGCAGTCAGTGCGGAGTTTATTGACGTAGATGTGGATGCTCTGTTCCATTTTCATTTAGTGAGCGCACATTACACAGAGTGGAGAGTACTCTGCTTTCCACAGACAGTGAGTCATTATTGGGCCTCATTACGAGGCTGCTGCCAGTATTCATTTTTTTCCAGCGCCCAGAAAAGGGCAATTACCGGGTCATTACGACCTTGCCGGACCCGGTAATTGCCCTTTTATGGACGCTGGAAAAAACTATTCCCCATTCTCATTTGAGCCCCATATATCCATGGGCAAAGACTCACGTGACAGGCCCGTGTATTTACTGAAACGCTGATTGACCTGTATTCCCAGAAGAGAAGGGCAATTACGTATATACCCGTATTGAAAGCTATCTGCAAAGTTTACCTAGAGGATCCAAGTGTCGTACAGAGAGTTAGTTAGAGATACAACAACGCCCCTACACATTCTACTGGGACCCGCCCCAAGCCCTGGAGATTATTTCACCATGACACACTGTAAATTGTACATACCTACATAGTCCTATTAAACTTAGAAGTTCCTATTGCATGCCACAAAGCAGTCAAACATAAAAACAATAAAGAAAATAGACATAAATCCCAGGTTTCAACTATGACTCCCCTCATGTTGAAGTGCATCACCCCCCACATATATAATTTCATCTAAACAGATTTCAAAGTAGAACACACTAGGTGAGAATTCCCTTCCAGAATACAGATGCATGTCAAGTATTGAAATACCCCACATGCCAAATGTTGTTACATCTCTCCAGATTCCAATGGATGAACATAGATTAAACACAGCTGAACATGCATATATACCATATATTCAACAGTGTACCTACACAACATTCAACCTAAGCTTTATGCTAATGCATTAGAGGGTACTCCATTACCAGTCTTTCTAGATGAGTGTTGAGGAGTCTCCTGCTAGTCAAGTAATCACCATGACAAATAATGTAAGCACGGAAATCCCGCTATATCCAAACAATATGCACACCTCAGTCTTATCCTGTCTGCCAGATCAAAAGGTGATCAAAACCCTCCTAAACCTGGAAAGCCATGTTTCACAAAGGTGACTACATGTTCTTAGAAAAAACAATTGAGGCAAAACTCTTCATGAAACCACAAGGTTGAACTGTGTCCAATTTATGGATCCAGTACAACTCCCGCTGTAATAAGATAGAGTTCTACAGCTGTCTGACCCACATATAACAAACCAGAGGGGCAATTAATCACGTAGATGACATCTGCTGAGAGACAGGTTGCATCTCTCAGGTTGATCTTTTGTCCAGTGTGTCAGTGTGAAATCAACCTCCCCTTGATGACATTATTGCAGTTGTTACACGCCAGGCGGGGGAAAGTACCCTTCATCCGCAGGAGTATTTGTCTATTCATGCCTGCTCTTTCAGCATAAACTAACTTGTCTCTAAAGTTACGGCGCCTCTTAAATGCCATCATTGGCGGTTTGGGGAAAAGTTCATGGAGTGCAGGATCATGTTGTAACATTGCCCAATTGTTCCTGATAATTTTAGTAATTTGGTAACTCTGTCTCAAAAATGTGGTCACAAAGGGGTCTCACTTTTCCGTTGCTGCAAACGTAGCAATGTCTCTTTAGGTACTGAGTCAGCTCGATCTTTTGCCTCCCGAAGTACCTCCTTCGGGTATCCACGATCCTTAAATTTGTGTACAATGGGCCTGATTACAAGTTTGGAGGTAGCCTTGCCGGAAAAACCTTGAAATATTTTCCGGTGCCCGCGAATGGGCTACCAACAGGGCATTCCGGCCCCGCCAGAGCCGGTAATTGCCCATTCATTGGCACCGGAAAAAAGATGCACCCCATTCCCATTCGGCCCTAATGGGAATGGGGAGGTTGGATTCAGAGCACTGTTTATAACGGTTCCTGTGCATCTGACATGCTGTGCTCACGGGTGCCTTTCTGCCCACCAGGTCTGACCTGGCTGTCAGAAAGGCACCCGCAAGCACAACTCGTAGTTTGCCGGTCGGGGAACTACCGTACCAGCAAGCTTACCAGTACTGTAGTTCCCGGACCGGCAAACTCATAATGAGGCCCAATGTCTGTGTACCCACGAGCACAAGGGGTCAATGCCACTACAGTGATTGATTCCTCTTGTGCTGCTATGCCTCAATATGAGAGGGCACCTGATCATATTAACTCTAAGAGTGCTCTAGGTGGTTGTTTACCTTTAGCCATGAGCCCTCCTTGAAGATTGCATGATTGTGGACTCAGGTGCCCCTTTGGGTAGTCTAGGTGGCTCTGTTTTGGAGATGGTTCCGAATGAGTCTTTACCACCGTTGAAGTTCCCTGGACTTGCAGAGGTCATTCTAGTTGAGGGAGAGGGTGCTCAGAAGGCATCCTACAACATTCTCCCTCTGGGGCAGTTTCTGGCCCCCATCGTGCGGTTTCTAATGCTGGTAGAGCAAAAAGGGGTACCTTGGCCAAACAATTACAAAATCTCAGTGTTCCGAAGAAAAATAATCAGTCATCATTCTGCTTTCTTCGAAACCTGCTGTTCCAGCCTTCAGTTAAAGCTCTTCTGATTAATAGCACAACTAGAGCCAAGTTGGTTGATCCTGTTAGGAGTTTGGCTGAACATTAATGTCTTGTCTTCTGAATGTGCTCCTCATTTAGCTCTTCAATCAGTACCTATAGGTTTACAAATATTTCAGCAGAAGGTAAGTCTGCTGTAGCTGGGCTGGTCTCAATTATTCTGGAGGCACCGATTGTTTCCATTGTTAACACACTTCCCCAATCGGCCTTGTTTGTGGGACCAGAACATGGTGTAGGAGGCTCTCTCTTGGTTTCATCTCTGCGGCCATCCCCTATGGGTAAACTTGTCAAAGAACTCACCCCCATCTGATGACAACTGGGGGGGGGGTCTTGGACCACAACCCATTGGGCCGGTCTGCCTTTTTAAGTGGTACAAATTTAAGCCAGAAGTATGGGGTGGGTAATCTAATGCAGGGTACGTCAGTTGGCCTAGCACATCATAGTGTAGTGTGAGAAACCCTAAGGCCCCGCAAATCTCTCTCTCAGGTGGCTAGGACACGACCATCACTTTTGGATTCAGATGTTGGGCGTGGGCCAGTGTGGGAGGATCACCTGGTTTAGGGGTCCTCTGGGAGTGGGAGTGGGACACCGGATGGTGAGATGCTGTATCCCTCTCTTCCCTGTAACACCTTTGTCCGTCTTACCCAATGGGTTATTTAGAAACTCAACCTCCTGCCCCCTTTTCCTGTATGAGCACTTTCCCATTGACAGCCCACTCTGGGAGAAAACAGACTCACACCTGAGCCGTGTCCATGATCTGTCCCAATACTATGGTCAGGTGAGGTCAGGCAATTAGCAACAATCACTCACACCTGACTTCCATTACACTTCCCCACTCGGATAAAAGGCAGAGCACGAGAGAACACTCTGAGCGAGGCAAAACACACAAAGGTAGAATAGTTTCAAGTTGGCAGTTGAACGAGAGGAGGAATACGGCAAGGCATGAGAGGTTCATTAGAGGGGCAACAACCTTGCGCTCGTTGACAGGAAGTCGTTACTCTCAAGAAACCTTCAAGGCAGCAACGTAAGACCAGGAAACAAGGCTGAAGAATACTGCACTGTCTGTCAGAGATATTGAGGGCTCTCAAACGAGGGGGATCCATGGTCTGAGCCCCAATGAGGGAGACCACATTGTGAATCTTGTGGAAACAGGGATCTGAGCCCAGATGAGGGGGATCCACAGTCCAAGCCCGAACGAGGGAGACCAAATTGTGAACATTGTAGAAAAGTGGTCTGAGTACAGACGAGGGGGACCTCTGGTCTGAGCCCAAAGGAGGGAGAACAATCTTGAACTTGTAAAAGTGAAAACTTGACAAAGGAAAGGAACTTTTGTGATGTGTTAGCTGCATCAGGCCCTCTGCATTGAGAGACTGCCATTGTGAGTGAGACTTTGGCGGAGATCACTGATGCCTATGTGTTGAACTGTTACCTCATGGTCAAGAACCTAGCGTGTGCGAAGCCCACACGTGCCTCCTTGTCCTCTGCTGAAAACATGGGGAAGGGAAGCTAACTGCTCAACTATCCTAACATATTATTTTTAAAACACTTTTCTTTATGCATACATTTGTATCCCAGCCCATTATGTATTTCGAAGTAAGGACTAGCAATAGGTTTATTAGTAGACGCATTTTTATTTTGATGGATTCCAGTAGGACTGTGTTATTATTATTTGATGGTCTTAGCTTGCTCCCATCCTTCGATTTAGGTTTAGATAGGCATTTTACCAACCCATTGAAGTTCAATAAACACCCTTGAAATGTGATCACTTGTGTCTGTCTTTGCTGTTTGCTACCAATCCTTCCTTACAGTAGGACATCTGCATGTCTCAGGAGGATAGCACAGGGGCAACATGCTCACCTTGGAAGCAAGGCTACATGGAGCAACAGAGGTTTGAATCCCGGGTCCGCGCTTAGAAACCTCTGGGTATTAAGCACATTATAAATAACATATCATATCATATCATTGTTTGTGAGTCTTTTACCTGAAAATATGCCTTAAAATTTAAATAGGTCAATGATCTTATGTCTACTCTCAGAGATCCCAAGTTTAAGATATATTTCCTCCGGGGATATCCTGAGAGTCGATTTCGTAGATCTTTATGTTGCAAGAACTTGAAAGCTTTAGAACCTTCGGTTTTGATTGTGTGCATCATAAAGAAAATCTGATTCCAGGTAATCCTGCAAGAGATTTGGAAAATTACTTGGGAATGAAATATTTAAAGCAAAAAATGAAATCTTCTGAAGAGACCAATGATTGGGCTTGGCTTTTAAATGTGATGCGTCGCACATAGTGACCAATCATTACATCTTCCTGTTCCTTGAAACTCTTTATTTCCTGTTTTTTCTTGGAATACCCGAGTGCATTCTTATCTTTTTTTAAATCCGGAAGTGGGAGCGAAATTTAGGATGTACTAGATTATCTCCCTTTACCATACCCATTGTTTGACATGTATGGTGTGTATTATCAGGCTGCCAAACAGGGAGCTTTGAGTCACCCTTTCGGTGGTCTATTTACTTTATGAAATCCACTCCACATATTTTAGTAATTGGATCTGTGAATGTCTGTTTGGGGTTCTTGCAAAACATATAAAATGTATATACAAGGTATATTTTGAAGTATTGGTTATTAATGTGTACTGACATGCCTGGATGAAATACATGGCTAGTATACTTGAGTGGTTGAGCCACCGTGTGAATGATTGGCTTGAAAATGTCAAAGGAGGGCATATTTTGCTTATGGTAGATCACACCTCAGATTGTGAGGTTTATTTTGATGAAGGGGGAGTAAGGAGTAGTATCAATTGTATACATGTTTAACAATGGTTGAAAGTGTTTTCAGGGTCTTAGTTTTATCTTTCTAAACAACATTTCATCTGTTTATGATGCTGCTGTACCAACTTGGTCTAATGGGAACACCCACTCAACCATTGATTATATCTTTACGGATAGCTGGTTATACTTGAAATGTATTCACTTTACTATCACTCGAACTAGTCTGAGTGACCATTTAATGCTTTATCCCTCGTTCCCCTTGAGTATTGGAGAATGAGGCCACAGGTATTTAGGCTGTCAGGTGTAACGGTTAATGCATCAGGAACTACAATATCTTGGAGTGCTGCTAAAGCCACAAAGTGAATGAATGAACTTGTTGCTAATCTTTTGATTAATTTTGATTAATTCCTCTGAGGAGTGGAAATGTAACACTTTCTCAGGTGATCATTTTGGGTCATTTGTGAGCAAGGTCCTAAACTCCAATAAAGTGATTAAAAAGATGGGAGCTACGAACTCAGTCCCTCAGCACATTCATCCTTATAATGAGATTTTGGTAATTTGAAAGCGGGAAATGAGGAATAACCATAGACTTACAAGGAGAAGGTTTGACAGCTCTTTCGAGGAAAACAGCGTATGTGCAGAAAGATTCGCCCGTAATTGGCTTCCCAGGTAGAAAAGCAGGTTAATTGAGATATGGAGGTCGATTAGGTGTTTCATTTCGATAATTTATTATTAATACCCACGGGAGTAGATTTTTCTTTACCCCTGTATTTTCAGGACAAAAATGAGACTGCTCGCATTGATTTTGGTTTTGAGTCGTTGATTGATGCAATTTCTTGGCTCCATTCTTCTTGTGCTCCTGGCCATAATGGGTTGTCAAATGTTTTGTTTAAATCAAATCCAGAAACGTGGGCTACTACTTTGTCCTATTTGTTTCAGAACATCAACCGACTTAAAGTTTTTCCTGAAACCTGGTCCGCAGCTTTTATTATACCCATTTATGAAAAGGGTGTGAGATCTGACCCTCTTAATTACAGACCAGTAGCCGTTCTGGATGCTAACAGTAAGGTTATTGCCTCAATCTTGCTGTTGCACCTAGAACTGTAGGAGGTGGAAGCTGAAAGGCTGGAAAAATGACAAATAGGATTTAGAAGAAACATGGGAACATCATTAAATGGCCTTCTATTTAACTGTTTACAACCCCTTGTTCTGAGTGGGAAGTATGACCCTGCGTACATTGCATCAGTGGCCTTAACAACTTCCTTTGACTCTATCGATCGTAGCCTGTTGTGGTCCAAACTGTATGAATGGGGCATTCCATCGAGCCTACTGCGATTATCGGTTTATACTCTAACTCTACGATTCAAGTTTGTCTCAATCACACCTGCCATCTATTACGGTTTGTAGTTTCTTCTCGTGGTGTCAGGTAGGGATGTGTTTTGCTCCCTGCCTATTCAACATATACATGGCTGATATACCACCAGTTGCCTTCATCACACCTAAACTACTCTACTTATGATCAGTATGGTTGGCCTATGTTGGCAACTTCCTTCTTTTCGATTGTATCCCGGTGGTTCTCCAAGGTTTACTCATTGTCTTTTCTGACTTTACAACACTCATTGAAAGTGAATCGTTCCAAAACAAAAAAAATTCTGTGTTCAATGTCTAGGAAAAGGAATGGGTTTACCTGGCTACTAGGCTCCGAACCAGTGGATAAACTTGGGTCTTTGATCTATTTAGGCTTTTTAATTACTTCTGGGACCTGTTTTCCTAAGATTTGATCATGGATGAAGAGTCGGGTGGTTGCCCTGTCTATGCAGCTCCAGAGGGTTAACTACAAATATGGTAAATTTACCTTGAAGTCTGCTTTACGGTACTATGAAGGGATAGTAGTCCTTACACTGCTGGGATATATACCTACCCTATGGCAGTACTCAGATATTTGCCTATTGTTGAAGCTCTGATCTGGAGGACTGTTTTAAGGTCACCTTCTTCTATACCAGTTACTGCTATAAAGTATGAGTTGGGTGTTGTATCTCTAGAAGCTAGAGCTCATTGGAAAATTATATCCCTCCTTCAAAAAATGTTATGTCCACCTGCCAATTCTTTGTATGTGGATTTGAAAATTATGTTAGAGGTGAGAGGGAGTACCTGGCTTGCGAAATACATGACTATTGCAGTAGCCTTTTGGAGGTGATGGGTAATTCGACCCAAGATCTCATTTATTACCCAGTGTGAGAAACCTGATGGTGTTCTCTCACCTACTCCCCCAGTATTTTCCATTTAGGTGGCCAGGGAAGGGCCATCACTTTTTGATCTCGACCCCATGTGTGGACAAGAGGATCACCTGAGTGTAGGGTCCAGAGGGATTGTGAAGAGAATATTGTGAAGGGAATATTCGAGGGCGAGACATGGTATTCCACCTCTCTCCATTTCCCATCAGAAACCCCTTGCTCAGCTTTCATGGGATATTTGCAATCCCATTCCATCTCCATCTCCCCATTTCTGACAAATTCTGGGAAGAAGAAGAGGCAACCGAGAGTAGTGAGGATTACCAGAACAAAACCCCTTGAGAAACAAAAGGAAGACTGCCACCTACTACCATTAGGTTGTTCCTTTATTAGGGTCAGGCATTTTTTACACTGACTACTCACACATGACTCCACTTGACTCTTGTTTTAAGTATAAACTATGTGGTTTTGCACAATCAAAGGAGTGAGCTATGTATCCAGAAAGAAGCCGAGAAGCCAAGGAGCAGGGAGCTGAATGGAAAGAAGCCTGGAGGATCCAGAGGAGAGCAGCGTGCTGGGATACTGTCCCGGTGCTTGTGAGGGACTGCAGCGTGATTAGGGAGCCATGTCTCCAGGAAGCCGGATTGATACAACCCATGCAGCTGGTGGCGACTGGAGAAGTGCTCATTCCCTTGGGACAGGGACCGGTCCCAAGGGGGTCTGAAGGGCAGGTGGTGAGACCCTGACCTCGATTGTATATGCCTGGCGAGGATCGCTCGACAGCGCAAGGCTACACAGTGAGATTCAAGCCTGAAAGCGAGAGAAACTTGGCAGAGTGCGGCTAGGTGGAAGGGATAAAGGTAGAGTTTGCAAGTGTCACGAGGCGGAAAGCAAGAAAGATAACAGAAAGTTAATGGAAATCAAGAAAAAGGTGCTGATAGAGCGAAAAAGGAAGAAAAGGAAGTGAAAGTAGATAAGAAGGGAGCGAGTGATCCAAAAATAAAGGAAAGGTGCCAGTGGGCACCGAAGTGCTAAAGAGAGCAGAAAAGAAGCAAAGAGGCCTGCAAGTAAATAAGAAGGGTGTGAGTGACCCAAAAGTGAAGGAAAGGTGCAAGTGGAAACCAGAGAGCGAAACAATAGGCACGAAAAGGATAGGGGCAGGTGCAAGGGTGGACAGGGGAAAAAGAGTGAATGTGTAAGAGGCACTTTGAAGAGAAAGTGAGCCCAAGGGAAGGTACCAGGTGCACGGCATGGCAAAAAAAGAGAAAGACAAGAAAGGTGCAAGTGTGCACAGCAAAGTGAAAGTCGACAAAGGGGAGCAGGAAGCACCTGAAAGAGGAAAAGTACAGAAAATACACAGAGGGGCCAAAGTGGTCATGGTTACGAGCAGCAAAGCAAATAACCTAGCATTTACAAAAGTCTCTGATAGTACCCAATGAGAATCTTGAGTGTGAAAGGAATGGTATGTAAGAGAAAGGCAAATCTTGACAAATTGAATTTTGTGTTTGAAACTGAACTTGCGTTGGGACTGAAGGGGTCTGGGGTTGGGGAAGGGAACCTTAAGAGGCCTAGCAAAGGTGGCCCTTATTTGGTGAAACAAGGAGGGTTAAGCTTGGGGAAGGGAACCCTTAGAAGCCTGGAAGAAATTGTGTTATATTTTTGTTTTGTCTGAAACATGGAAGGATTGAAGTTTGTGGAAAGGAATCCCCAGGAATTAAAGACATTGAGAGTTGTTTGAACAGAATGCAAGAACTTTGTGGAGAAGAGCTAATGAACAACTTCTATTTGATTGTGCTCAGCTTTGATGATACTGACCAAGCCACATCTAGCGAGAAGATCACCTGAAACCAGCCTTGGTATCTATTTGTTTTGAATCACTATTTTTTCTTTAAAGAGACTTCCTACTACATGAGAGATTGCGAAGCATAGGCTTAGACACAGACGGATTTTGGTTTTGGACTTTCAGACATCTATGGCCCTTAGAAACATCAGTGGGGGAAGCATCCCTTTAGAGTTAGGGCCAGTTAGGTATTAAACCAAGCCCAGCATTATAGTAAATTAAGGTTTTGAAACTATAACACTTGAGTCTTGTGAGAAACCTGAGGGTATACTCCTGAGTAGATCCCGGGAATTCATTATTCAGGAGGCCAAAGACGAACTGGCCTTCACTTATCCCAACCTTAGGGGTATACGAGTAGGGAAGGATGACCTGGGTAGGGGAACCAAAAGTCCTGATTAACAGTGTGTTCACAAGAGTGAACCCGGCAGAGGGATGTCCACAGTGAACTGTTTAAAAAGACATTAAGATTAGTGAAATAGATGCCATAAATAAAATTGTGCTGAAAGCGGCAGAGGGAGGCTAACAATTGAGGCTAGCAATTGAAAAGGGTCTGAGCCCGGAAGAGAGGGACCGAGGGGTGAAGAGTTATCACCCAAACACAAGCAGAGAAGAACTTTGGAATTTTTGTTAACCTTTTGTTTAATCTTTTGGAGCCCATCAGACCATCGGAAGCGAGAAGCTTGAATACCGAAGGGTCGGATATTGCTAAGAATTTCTTGTGGATCTTAACCGGAAGAGGTAATCCAGGGGTGAAAATTCATCACCCAACGTGCAAGCAGCTGAAAGGAACTTTTGTTTATTATTTTACTGAAGGCATAAGGTCCTCGGAGGCAAGAGACTCTTTGTAGAAAAGAGACGCAACCACCGAAGACCATGATAAGCTGAGAGCTGAACTGTTAGCTCATGCTGGCAAAGCTCGAGTGTGTGCTGTGCTACAAAGTCCTACCTTGTCCCATGCTCAAAACATGTGGAAGGGAGGGCCGACTACCGCACCCTGACTTATTATTTGGAAAGACTTCTTCTTTACCTGTGAACCTTATCCCACACTCTTTGTTTGTATTTAGTGTAAGGATTGGCAATAGGTTTTTCTTAGTATAGGCCCTTTTATTTGACAAGACGCCACTAGGACTGCCTTATTATTACTTGATGGTCATAGCTTGCTCTCATCTTAGATTTAGGCTTAAATTAGGCGTTTGTCCAACCCACACATACAGTTTAATCAACACCCTTGAACTGTGATCACTTACGTATGGACTCAGAGTTGGGATATGATTCAACTGATGATAGTTGGAGAATCCACTTACATACAGAAAGAGAATGACTGGACAACCCTCCCCGACATGACTCAGAAATCTTAGAGTTATGAGGCAAGGCCTATCAAAACCCTTTCCCCTTAATTGATGAGAGATCTAGGGAAAGCATGACACCACCCTTCCATCCCTTGGAACAGAAAATGGGTGTCAAATTGTTTCTCCTAACCTCTCAAGCCATCCCATCTATACAAAAAGAGGTTGAGGGCAACTCCTACTATCTCTTTTGCCCTTACAAATAAGAGTAAAATATCCCTTAGGTTTGTCCTTTTATGTTCTACCATGTAAAGAAGGTAACATAAAGATGTTACCTCTTTTCTCTTGCGAAGAAGAATTAACCTTAGTTTTCCCAAACGTTTCCCCCAGTCACGTAAGAATCCATAGGGGAGACAGAGTAGGGATCCTTGCCTATGAAACCCCTTGGACAACACCTAGAGGAAACCAGAAGATCCCTACCACATAAAATAAAATACCAGAACCCCATCTTTATTGTTTAAAGAGAAAGGTTGGTAGCAAACAAGTAAGAGAGAAGGTGAGAAACCCAAATGAGAAGATATGCAAGAAGAACCATAGACCAACCAGGAAGGGCAAAACCTAGAGAACAATAACACCCTGGAAAAACATTTTAGCCCCCTGAATAAGAGTAAGAGAGGGTCAACATCTACCATATATTGAATGCCTCAGAAACCTCGCAAGTAGAATCATGCCTATTTTGTGGAGAGAAGGGCCAGGTTACAGAGATCTGCCCTGAAGCTACAGTGGAAGAATTGGTGATGGCTCAAGAAAAGAAAAGGAAAATAGAGAGCGAAAGAGAAAAGAGAGAGCTCTTAAAAGCAACCCATCTGCAAGACCTGAACAACTGGACAAGGGTAGAAAATGTCAGCCATAGTAATCCTTGGATACTCTAGAGAAAGACCAACTCGGGTTCTATGCTGGAAGGCTTGGACCAGCAATCTGGATGTTCCACATAGAAGTCTCTCAGTGAACCACCTTCAGCCCAACCAGCATAGAGGAAGGGTAGGGGACAATCCCAAGGGTATTCGCCTACGTTGATCACAGGAATCCCTTATTCAGTTGGCCAGTGATGAACTGGCCTTCCCTTATCCCAAACCTAGGGGTATACAAGTGGGGAAGGATCACCTGGGTAGGGGAGCCCAGGGTACTGTTCGGGGGAATACTCCAAGTGAGTCGCAGTATTTTACAGAAAAAAGGGATGAGGAAGATGAGGTCCTTGAGGATTTGATAGGCTGTACCAACTCAACCTCCCTTCCTGCCAAATAATCTTCCCTATGTGAATCCCCTCCAAACCCAAACCCTGTTAAATTCGAGAATCACAAACCCCAGAATCCCTGTTTCTCAGTGGTTTTCTACCAAAATACTCCCAGTCGTTCTCCCTCCCATTCCTATGATTATTTTTACGCACCCACTTCTTCGAAATTTAACAAAACCCCTAGGACAAACAATATCATTCCTCATAACACCCCCGCTTTCCCGCACAAACACTTTCACACATCACAAAAGACGGCAGACAAACACCAAAGCCAATTACCAGACATGTCCCACCACATGGGTCAGGAAAAGTCAGGCAATAGACCAGAAACGCACAAACCTGACGGCCCTTATCTTTCCCCACAGGGATAAAAGGTGGAGCATGAGAGCACAATGCGAGCAAAGCAGACTGCACGATGAGTTAGCTAACTCAGCACGGCAGTTCAAGAGAAGGAGAAAGACGGTGCAAACTGAGAGGGTGACGAGGAGAGAAGCGACCTTGCCCTTTCTGAGCCAGGCCTGTGAAACCTCCTCAGAAGGAAACGTCATACCGCAAACAAAAGCCAGCGTGTGTTGCAGCAGGTGTCAATGGCACACAAGGCCCTCTTCTGCTGATGACCAAGCTGAGGGGAGACGCTTGCCACCGTGGTACGGGCTTTCACTCCAGAGACAAGAAAATACAAGCGGTTCATCACAGCCGGTGAATCGAGGGGAGAACGACAAGAAACCAAACTGTGTTGAACAAAAGTAGCAAGCAGCTGATTAAAAGAAAGTACAAAGAACTGTTGATATGCTAGGGATAAGCCAGCTATAGAAGACTCAAGCACCACATGGGTGCTCACTCAGGAAACTCTGGGCAATTACACTGTTGTTTAAACTACTGTTACCAGAAGGCCTTGGGAAAAATGTTAGAAGAGAGTCAAAGTCATCATACAGGGGTCTAGTAAAATCCTCTGTACAGTCCAAAGCCTTTGATGGACAGATGAATGTGATGCTTAGGGAAGCAAATCCTGCATCGTAAAATTGGCAAGAGTAAACCGGATGGAGCAATGCCAAAAAAGAAGGAGCAAAGCCAAAATTCCTGTTTAACAGTGTGTTGACAAGTGTGAACCAGGCAGAGGGATATCTACAGTGAACTGTTTAAAAAGTCATTAAAATTTGTGAAATAGATGTCACAAATCAAATTGTTTTGAAAGCCATAGTGAACCCGTTGTTAACCTATTGGTTAATCTTTTGGAGCCCATCAGACCGTTGGAAGTGAGAAGATGAATACCGAAGGGAGTAAAAAAGTATATTGTTAAAGTGCGCAAAGACCATGTAGTTAAACCATCTGACATAATTCAAATATGTTCATATTGGTTAATCAAATCAAGATAATCTTGTTTCCAACCATTCTGATTAATTAGTCCAGCCAACACGTGTTCCGACCCATCGGTTGTCTTTAAGGCAATTAGATGTCTGTATGATACTCCTTCTTTATTAGGTCTGTCCTTTTGATCAAAGCTTCCTGGTATGTCTTAATAAACATCACCCATCCCGCCTCAGTGATTTAACGTAGTCAATAATGAGGAAAATCCTCTCTGCATATTCAAGGTGTAAAAGAAATCACTTGGGTCTGGTTTCTAATCTTCAATGGCTTAACCTCCGGTTATTTGGAGCTGAACAAATTATGCTTCAAGAGACTGGTATCTATACCTGAAATCTGACTAGCAATTGGATGCTTCACATATTGGGCATGCATAATTTGTTCAGCTCAAAATAACCGGGAGACTTAACCACCGAAAGCCCTGATAAGCTGAGAGCGGAATTGTTAACTCTTGCTGGGAAAGCTTAAGCGTGTGCTGTGCTCCAGAGTCCTACCTTGTCCCATGCTCAAAACGTGGGGAAGGGAGACCAGACTACCGCATCCTGACTTATTATTTGTAAACAGTTCTTTACCTGTGAACCTTATTCCGCATACTTTGTTTGTATTTAGCGCAATGATTGGCAAAAGGTTTTTCTTAGTATAGGCCCTTTCAATTGACAAGATGCCACTAGGGCTGCCTTATTATTATTTGATGGTTGTGGCTTGCTTCCATCTTAGATTTAGTCTTAGATTAGGCTTTTTTCCAACCCGCATATACTGTTTAATGAACACCCTTGGACTGTGATTACTTGTGTCTGTCTTTAGTGTTGCCTTCCTGAGTTCCTTACAATCTGTGTCTCTGTTGATACCATGTCTGTCTCATATATGGTGTCAGTGGTAGGATGTGACTCAACTGAAATAAGTTGGGTAACCCTAAAGTATGAAAAATTAACCAGCAGAGCTTCCAACCCCACAGTAGCCAAAAAGTGCTCTGTTGGGTTTGACCTTTGCAGCAGCCGGTCAGAAGCCATTCTACTAAAAGAAAGACGTCTTATCCCTACAGATCTTGTCCTTGTACAACCTCCCGGAACCTACATCTGGTTAGCCCCCAAGTCTGGACTTGCCTGGAAATTTGTTATTGATGTTCTTGCAGGAGTAATTGATCCAGATTTAAGGGGGGATGTAAAGATACTGTGCCACAATCACGGAGAGGAAACCTTTCAGGTACAGGGAGGTGATCAAATAGCCCAAGAAATACTTGAGAGGCTAATGTTACCTATGCCCAAGGAGGAGGCTGAGAGAGATACTACTGAGAGGGATACTTTAGGCTTTGAGGATGCTGATAATAAAAAACCTACTTCTTCCCAACCACCTCTAACCAGATGGGAATTCTGACATGCTCCCAGATCTGCCCTTTGCTCAGCGCAACAATCCCTTGTTGGCGGAATCCTTCCTCTAAGTTATTCCTGAATCTGAGGGTTGGAAGGAGGCCATCAATTTATTTTCTTTAAAAAGGGACTCCTATATAGATGGGATGCTACTCCAGAGGGATTACCAAAGGTAAAACTAGTGATTCCCCAAAGTCACAGACAGGTGGTGCTTGAGATAACACACTGCTATCTTACAGGAGGACATCTAGGCCAAGCTAACATTCAGACCCATATTGCTAGCAAGTTCTATTGTCTCAGGATACATGGGGATATCAAGAACATTGTCCAGACTTTTGAGATCTGTCAACACACAAGCACTTACTTGCCACCACACCACGAGCTGCCTTGAGTCCACTGCCCATCATCAAAGTTACTTTCTTGAGGATTGGGATGGACATTATTGGACCACTTGAAAAATCAAAATTGACCAACAAATATGTGCTGGTAATACTTGATTATGCTACACAATATCCCAAGGCATTTCCTCTCTGAAATAATACTTCTCAAGAGATACTCTTGGGTGGGTTTCCCTAAAGAAATCCTAATGGATCAGGGTACCACCTTTATGAGTAAGCTCATGGAGGCAGTGAAAGAACTTCTACATATAACCACCTTGAGGACGTCTGTATATCATCCTCAAGCAGACGGATTGGTTAAGCGATTTAACAAGACACTAAAAACCATTCTTAGATGAGCGAAAGTAAGTCGATATTGATGGCACCAACTGGGATCAGATGATTCCATGGGCCTTGTTTGCCATCAGAAAAAACTCCTCAAGCATCTACCAATGTCTTATCCTTTAATCTATGAGAAGCCAGAGATGTTTTACATATGTTTCGAGAGACGTGGGAAAAAAGGGAAGAGGCTCCACTACCACTCTCACAGACAACCACCAGATTAAAAGAACACATGACCACTGTCCGAGCCTTAGTACATGACCATCTTGGTAAAGCCCAAAACCAGCAAAACACCTTGTATGATAAAAAGGTCTCCCTTCTGTCTTTTTCTATCAGGCAAAATGTCCTAGTGATTCTTCGTACCTCCGACAACAAAGTTATCTCAAAATGACGTGTTAGAAAAGACAAGGCTATGCAATTATAAAATTGCCCAACCAGACCGCCGTCGAAGGTATAGGTATACCATATCAACGTACTAAAAGAGTGGAAGGAGAATATCACTGAATCTAACGCCACTATACTATCATGCTTGATACCAGAAGAGGTGAGCAATAACAACTTAATTCCCTCCAATATTACTAATAATCATAAACAAGACCTTTTTGATTTGCTAAGTTAGTTTCCAATGTTTTTTGTGAGGCCTAGCAGAGTGAAAAGGATATATCCTCATATCCGCACCCCTGCAGGTATGGCAGTACATCAGAAACCATATTGCCTGACTGAAGCCCGAAAAGCCATTGTTGTGAACAAATGCTCTGTGCTAATATACTAGAGCCATCTACCAGCCCCTAGTAATCTCCTATTATCCTCATAGAAAAGCCAGACAAAAGTTGGAGATTTTGCATTGGCTTCATATAGATGATCTCATTAATAAACTGGAAAG
The DNA here is from genome assembly GCF_040938575.1 of Ambystoma mexicanum. Taxonomy (NCBI): domain Eukaryota; kingdom Metazoa; phylum Chordata; class Amphibia; order Caudata; family Ambystomatidae; genus Ambystoma; species Ambystoma mexicanum. Next base: position 1,268,153,848 of record NC_090931.1, on the reverse strand, counting down.
GCCACATATTTATCTACCCTATTTTTGACCATGGGTTATTGATAGTTCACAGTGCATAGACCAGACAAAGAAAAGACCACTTTTGCCACCCTGGTAGGTCTCTACCAATTTAAAGTCCTACCTATTGCATTACATGAGGCCCAGCAACTTTCCAAAGGTTAATGGATAAGATCCTTCAACCTAATGTGGAATGTTGTGGGGCTAAACATTGACGATATAGTAATCCACAGTAACACCTGAGGGGACCATTTGTACCATCTGTATATGGTAGTCAGAGCCTTAAGAAAAGCAGGGCTAGCAGCCAATCCCAAAGAATACAGATTAGCCTGGTCGGCTGTTAAGTATTCTTTTTTTTTTGTTGGTGTTGGCAATGGCAGTTTTCAATCTCAAGAAGAAAAAGTTACAGCCTTTATAGAATCACCCACACCTAAAACCAAAATGGATTTAAGAGCTTTCCTCAGGTTGATTGGCTATTTATAAGGTTTATACATAATGTTTCTAGCAAGAATGCCAGGTTGACTGACAAATTATGAAATGCGGATCCCCAGAAACTTAAATGGGATGATGAGGATGACAAATGCAATCGACCCCTCAAATACACCTCATGCCAAAGCCCTATCCTGAAAGTAGCAGACTTTTCTAGAGGCTTTATATTACAAACAGACGCATCCATGACTGGACTAGGATCAGTATTGTCACAAATTCAGGATGAGCTGGAACATCCCATTTTATATGCTAGCAGAAAACTGTTTCCCTGGAAAAAAACTATTTGGTGATTGAATTGGAAGACCTAGCAATAAAATGGGCTGTTTTATATCTCAAATATTACGTACTAGGACAAAGGTTTAGGTTGATAACCAACTACTACCCCCTAATATGGATCAGTCAGAGGAAAGAGTCTAACCCAAGAGTTATGCAGTGGTTTTTGAACTTGCAAACCTATTGCTTCTCAGTGGAACACAGAAAGGGTCAGGAACAGACAAACATAAATTTCCTTTCAAGTTTCCCCTGTGAAGCAATTTCATTCAAACCACATAGGGGAAGGGTTTGTGAGAAACCTGATGTGTTCCCTCACCTACTCCCCGGGATATTCCATTCAGTTGGCCAGGAAGGGCCACCGCTTTTGCATCCCGACCCTGGGGTTGGACAAGCGAGGGAGGATCACCTGAGCTGGTGGTCATGAGGGATTGGGAAGACAAAACCTGAGGGTGAGACATGGTATTCCCTCTCTCCCCATTTCCCATCAGAAACCCCTTCCCCAGCTTTCATAGGATATTTGCATTCCCTTTCCATCTCGCCCTCCCCATTTCCGACAAATACTGGGAAAAGGAAGAGGCAAGCGAGAGTAGTGAGGATTACCAGCATGAAACACCTTGAGAAACATAAGGAAGATTGTCACCGACTACCATTAGGTTGTCCCATTAATAGGGTCAGGCAGGGTTAGGCCTTTCACACTGACTACTCATACCTGACTCCATTTGACTCTTGTTTTAAGTATAAAAGGTGTGGTTTTGCACAATCAAAGGTTTGAGGTGTGAATCTGGAAAGAAGCCGAGATGACAAGGAGCAGGGAGCTGAAGGGAGAGAAGCCTTGAGAATCCAGAGGAGAGCGACATGCCGAGATGCTGGCCCGGTGCTTGTAAGGGACTGCAGCGTGGATAGGGAGCTGTGTCTCCAGAGAGCCGGATTGAGGCAACCTGTGTCCTTCTGGTGGTGTCTGGAGAAGTGCTTGTTCCCTTGGGATGTGTACCGGTCCCAAGGAGGTCTGAGAGGCAGGTTGTGAGACCCTGACCTCAATCACATATGCCCGGAGAGGACCGCTCGGCCAACGTAATGCTACCCAGTGAGTTTCAAGCCTGAAAGCAAGAGAAACTCAGGAGCGTGCAGCTAGCTGGAGTGGGAGGGGAGAAAGACAGAGTTTATAAGCGACATGAATCGGAAAGCAAGAAAGATAACATAAAGTGAATGGAAAGCGAGTGAAAGGCTCTGAGAGAGCGGAAAGGAATAAAAGGACTTGAAAGTAGATAAGAAGGGTGCAGGCGGCCCAAAGGTAAAGGAAAGGTACCAGTGGGCACCGAAGATCTAAAGACGGCAGAAAAGAAGCAAAAGGCTTGAAAATAAATAAGAAGGGTCCGAGTGACCTGAAAGTGAAGGAAAGGTGCAAATGGGCACTGGATAGCAAAATAAGTATGCAAGAGGCATGAAAAGGAAAAAGGCATGTGCAAGGGTGTGAAGAGGCAAAGAAGGGAATGTGCAAGAGGCACAGTATAGAGAAAATGAACCCAAGGGAATTGATTGATTGATTGATTGATTGATTGATTGATTGATTGATATTTTATTTCTATCGCGCTCGTACACAAGTATTTCAGAGCGCGACAAGGCAAGGGAGGGGAACAGGGGAGAACAAAACAGTGATCTTACTAGGCCCAGTGACATTGAGAATGTGCAAGTGCATGGGAGAGGGGGGAGGGGAAAAGTGCATGGAAGGGGGAGAGGTGGAAAGTGCGAAGCAGAGGAGAAACAGATAAATAACAATAAATAAATAATAAAGGCAACAAACAGTGGTAATGCAGCCAGCAATTTGCAAGTGCTAGGTTTAAAGCAGCAGACAGGGTAGTTCTGATAAGGGCAGGAAGAAAAAGGGGGGGCTGTATGGGTACAGATACAGACCCCTTTCAAGGGGTGGCCTGGAGAGAGTGCGGGAGGGTGGCAGGATGAACAGGTACCTGGGCCCAAAAGACAAAGAGTGGCCAGGTGCACGGTGCCAAGAGAGAACAGATCAGCAGGGGAGGGGGGAGCGAAGGAAGAAGAAAAGAGGAAGGTCTTGAGGTGCTTCTGAAACCGGAGATCGTTCTCCTCAAGTTTTAGAGTGGCAGGGAGGCTGTTCCAGAGGGAGGCCCCAGCCGAAGACAGAGATCTACCCCCAGCTTGTTTCTTAGAAAAACGACTGACCCTGAGTGAGTTGGAGGTAGAGGAGCGAAGAGCTCGAGAGGGGAGGTATTTGCAAAGGGATAGCTGAAGGTATTTTGGACCCAGGCCCCAGAAAGCCTTGTGGACAATGCAGACGGTTTTGAATTTAATCCTTGCATCCACTGGGAGCCAGTGGAGAGATTTCAGAGCTGGAGAGATACGATCCCAGGGCTTGAGGCCAAGGACAAGTCTTGCAGTCCTTTTCTGGATTAGTTGCAGAGGGCGGAGAGTAGAGGCAGGTAGATTTAGAAAGAGGCTGTTACAATAGTCCAAGCTAGAGAGAACCAGAGCTTGAGATATCATGAGCTTCTTGGGGAAGGAGAGGAAAGGCAGAGTACCTCTGAGGAGGTGCAGTCGGAAATTTGACTTTTTAGAAACCTCAGAGATGTCGGCGGAGAAGGAAAGGGTGGAGTCAAAGATGACACTGAGGTTCTTAGCCTTGCAGGTGAGGGTAGGAGGTGGGCCAAGGGAGGCCGGCCAGAGAGTAGGGGAAAGGATGGTGAAGGTGTTCCGATGAGGAGGATCTCCGTCTTGCTGACATTCAGACAAAGATCATTGGCGGCACACCAATCTTGAATGGCAGTTAGGCAATCAGATATGAGAGAGGGAGAGGAGGTGGCAGAGGGCATCTTGAAAATGAGTTGAGTGTCATCAGCGTAGCACTGGAAATTTGAGCAGAAAATGGCAATGCAGTGGGCGAGAGTTGCCAGGTATTGGTTGAAAAGCTAGGGCGAGAGGTTAGACCCCTGGGGCACACCACAGGTAGAGAGGAAGATAGATGAAAGGAAGGAACCAAGTTGGACTTGGGAGGGTCGATCTGAGAGGAAAGAGGTCAGCCAGGCCAGAGCCTGATCAATGATACCCAGGTTTTCACGGAGACGGTTGAGCAGGATGGTATGGTTGACCGCGTCGAAGGCAGAAGAGAGATCGAGGAGGATGAGGACAGATGGAATGTTAGTGTCAAGGTTGGTGAGCAGATCTTCACGGATGTTTAGGAGAGCAGTTTCCGTGCTTCTGGCAGCTCTGAAGCCAGACTGATGGTCATGGAGACAGCCAACAGAATTGGATGAAGGTTAAGCTGACAGATGGCCAACTTTTCCAGGAGTTTGCCAAGAAAGGGAGTAATGGAAATTGGGCGATAGTTAGCTGGACAAGAAGGATCAGCTGTGGGTTTCTTGAGAGGAGGATGCACAAAGGAGTGCTTCAGAGGGGAGGGGAAGGATCCAGAGGCAAAGGAGTGGTTACAAAACTCAACAAGGGCCGGAGCGAGGGTGTCAATGTGGTCCTTGATGGTTTTAGAGGAACAGGGATGAACCTGTTATGAAGAGGCTTTCATAGATCAGTCTTGTCTAGCAACCTTGTCAGGGGTGAAAAGAGGAAAGGACAGAAGGATGGTGGGAGGGTGGCTAACGGAGGGTCAGCAAGCACAGATGGAGAAGGAAGAGGAGGAGTGTGGGTGGAGAGGGTGGACAGGATGTTCTGGGTTTTTTAAATGAAGTGAGAGGCAAGGGCATTGCAAAGAGCCTGGGGGGCAACAGGAGGGGTAGAGACTGCAGCAGGGTTGGCCAGCTCCTTGCAGATTTTAAAGAGTTCGGCCGAGTTGTTAGATGCCGCAGAGACACGAGCTTGAATGTGGACTCTCTTCTTGGTGAGGACAGAGAGTCGGTATTGCCTTTGTAGCAGGCAACAGGCCAGTTTGTCAGAGGATGAACAGGAAGTCCTCCATTTCCTCTCAGCTGCCCTACACTTATGTTTAAGTGTAGCTAGGTCAGAGTCATACCAGGAATTGCACTTGGCTTTGGACTTCAAACGGATCCTCATGACAGGGGCAAGAGCATCAAGCATATCACAAATTGAAGAGTAGAGCAGAAACAGGGCTGTATCAGGATGAGAGCCAGCCAAAGGTGGAGGGGGGGAGAGAAAGTGGCGGCAAAAGCATCAACTGACACACGCTTCATGGGCCGGGTGTCCGAGAAGGTAGGTGGCAGTGTTGGGGTAGGCTTGGCTTCGGGGGAAGAGAGGGAGAGATGAGATGAGAGGAGGGAGTGATCGCCCCAGGAGAGAGGAGTGGTCAGAGGGATGGAGAGGGGGTGGTCAGAGGAGATCAAGACATCGAGTGTGTGCCCTGCAGAGTGAGTCGGGCCAGAGGGGAGGATGGACAGGGGCACGGCAAGGCAAAGGAAGAGAAAGGCAAAGAAGGTGTAAGTGTGCACAGCAAAGTGGAAGACAACAAAGGGGTGCAGGAAGCACCAGAAAGAGGAGAAGGATAGAAGCAAGTACAGGAAATACAGAGAGGGGCCAAAGATCAGAGTGGTTGCACTTAGATGGAGCAAAGAACCTCACATTTTACAAAGTCTCTGATATTACCCATGGGAAGCGTGTGTGTGAAATGAACTGTAAATAAGAGAAAGGCACATCTTGACAAATTCAATTTTGTGTTTGAAACTGAACTTGTGTTTGGAACTGATGGTGCCTGAGCATGGGGAATGGAACCCCAAGAGGCCTAACACAGGTGTCTCTCATTTGGTGAAATAAGGAGGCATAAGCTTGTCCGAGGGAACCCTGAGAAGCCTGGAAGAAATGTATTATATATTTATGTTTTCTATGAAACTTCGAAGGATTGAAGTTTGGAGAAGGGTATCCCCATGGACTAAAGACATTGGAAATTGTTTGAACATAGTGTGGAGTGCGGAGAAGAGCTAACGAACAACCTCTTCTTGATTGTGATGAACTTTAATGATACTGACCAAGCCACAACTGGTGAGAAGACCACATGAAACCATCCTTGGTATATATCTCTTTTTGAATCACTATTTCTGTTTAAAGGGACTGCCTACCACATTTTATCTAATTGTTAAAAAATGTTAATGTTGACTTTTTTCAACCAAATAACACTAAAAAAATACAAAACGAATGTCTTTCATTCTTGAAGACTGGACCTGAAGGACCATGACTCAGGGAAAGTGTAACAAGCATTGGAAAAGCTTTGGCTTTTGCATGTGTTCATTGTATTTTACACATGCATACACACATGTATGTGTTTTTTTCGAATACATGAGGATACTATCTATCTATCTATTCAACTTTTTGTATTGTGCCTGTCACCCATAGACCTCTAAGCGCTCATATTGACAGTAACAACAAAAAACAGAAAGAGTCATAGTGGGGGAATGAATAAGGGCAGGTTAATAGATGGAGTCTAGCCTGGTCCTAAGTCAAACAAGTGTATCTTCAGTAATTTTTTGAAGTTAGCTCTTTACTCACAGCTCTTGAGAGCAGGTGGGAGGTGGTTCCAAAGGAACAGACCCCAAGCATGAAAGCTTGAGCCACCTATTTTCTTCAACAGGACTCGAGGTTGCTGTAGAAGGATGTCCTGATTGGAGCGAAGAGTTTGGCGGAAGGTAACTCTAAGGATTCTAGAAGTGATATAACTGGGAGCTTTGCCTGTCAAGCAGTTAGTAACTATCATAGTGCCTTTAAATATGATTCTTTGGCTAACAGGTAGCAATTGAAGTTTCCTGCATGCTTTGGTGATATGTGTATGTCGACCTATGGGCAAACGGCCCGGACTGCTGCATTCTGGATCACTCGAAGATTTATTACATTTGCCTGAGAGGATCCAATGAGGAGGCTATTGCAATAATCCAGCTTAGTATTTATAATAGCAGCCGCCATTGTAGCCCTATTGGTCTCAGAGAGATATGGTTGAATTTGCCACAGTAGATGAATATAGTATGAACAGGAGGATTTAAGGTGAAGAACGTGTTTCTTAAAGGAAAGATAAGGATTGAAATAGACCCCCAGTGTCTTCACTTAATCAGAGACCTTGATTATATTTCCTGCAATTACAAAGCTGCTGTAAAATGGATCAAGAGTTTTAAGGTTTGTCTGTGTGCGCAGGATACGTAGTTCCGCTTTCTTATCATTCAGGGGAAGCACATTTTTGGCCATCCAAGATTGAATTTGTGCTGAAGATGGTGTTTATCGTTTCAAGATCTTTTTTGTAGATACCTGAGAGTTCAATCACAATCTGGGTGTTGTCTTCATAATTAGCTAAACAGGCACCCAGCTAGGTGAACAGGTCACACAGGGCTTTTATGTTGATGTTAAATAAAAAAGGTGACAGACAAGATCCCTGCAGAACCCCACAGGTCAGGACTGCTTTTTGGGAGTGTGCATTGTCCTTAGTCACATACGGAGTGCAGGGACCAAGAAATGATCTGAGCCAATTGGCTGCAGAGATTGAGCACCCGCCTACTTGGATTATTCTGTCGTCACAAGTGGCATGATCAACAAGATCAAAAGCGGCCGACAGATCGAGAAGAAGCAGTAAGGCCTGACCGCCCCTATCAATGATCTCAATAATGTAGACTTCAGATCTAATAATCTGGGCGGGCCATTTGCAAGCGTGGTATTTTGCTGCACAAAACTTTGATATGCTTTGTTGCAAGTTTGTTCAAAATGTTCAATGCGAATGGAACGTTAGTGATTGTATGGAAATTACTCGGGTCACTGGTATAAAGATTCTCCTTTTTTAGTAGAGGCGAGATCCAGGCTTCTTTGATGCTATCTGGAACAAAAGCTTCTGCAAAGGAATGATTAACTAGACTGGTAACCCAAGGCACTAGGGAGCTCTGAAATTCTTGGAAAAGCAAGGCAGGAAAACTATCTCCTTTACATGATGTTGGCTTCAACTTAAGCATGGCATTCTGAACTTTGCTTTCTGAGACCTCCCGAAAGGAGAAGCAGGGGAAGTCATGGTCATGTGAAGGGGGGATATAGGGGTTTTCGATGTCACAAGGTTGTAGTATCTTAAACTGATCCAAAATATTTTGTTAATGTGTTTTGCTTTTCTGGGCGAAACCGTCGTAGAGATGTATTATCTGCTTCAGATAGAGAATCTGCTGGAGTGCCTTTTAATTCTGCGAGTACTTTAAACAATTCGCTAGATTTGCATGTGGCCACTTCAATCCTAGCATTTAATTTCTTCGCTTTGGCTTTCAACAGAAGGTTCTTATAGATCTTCACAGAGGACTTATAAGAAGAGTGAGAGGCATCAGAGGGAAGTTTATGCACCTAGCGTTCTGCTCTTCTGTTTTATTTCTCTGGCAGTGAGGATATCAGAGGAAAGCCACAATTTGTGGGAAGGAGCTTTCTTATGAGGAGGCTGTTTCAAGGGGGCCAGGAGTTTGAATGAATGATTAATGGTGTTCCTAAATGCTAGCGTAAAATCATCCAGAGGTATATAATCCTCCAGGGAGGAGAAAAGGGGGAGGGTGGTGGATGCAAAGACCTCATGCGTAATCTCTTTGGAGTTCCTAATAGCGACAGAACGTTTGATAGTTCTGTGGGATATCGCCGCCTCTGAGTAATTAGAAGTCGGAAAGGCTATAGAAAAATGGCCTGACCATGGACAAGTCTGAGTCTTAACATTTGAGATCACTATGTTATGAGACACTATCCAATGAAGGGTATTGCCTCCAAAATGAGTGGGTCCCGAAAGATGTTGTATGAAACCAAGGATCAGTAGTATATTCAAAAGAGATGCAGCATTTTGGCATGTAGAATCATTGACCCAAAGATTAAAATCACCAAGGATTAATAGTGGTGAGTGTGATTTAGTAATACTGCCTAGCAAAGCCAAATGTTCCTCAAAAGAAGGTGTAGCTTCAAGGGGGTCTGTAAAGAAGAAGAAGGCCAAGGGAATTGGCAGGATTGAGTTTTGGTTTGGCTAACATGACTTCACAGTGTTCAAGGTGAGGTTTATTGGAAATATACAGATTTAGGCATTTACGGAAAATCAATGCAACACTTGCACCCCTGCTCATGTCCCAATCTACATGTAGGATATCATAGCCCTCAGGAGTTGCAAGTAATGTAGAAGGGTGACAAACAGACCACATGTCTAAATAAACAGCTAATTCAATTTGCCCCATACTTTGCTGATTTCGCGCAATCTACCCACACTAATCTTTACAGATATTGAAATCTGTGTAAACCAGTCAGTCAGCCTAAAATCAAGGATGCCCGATCTTGAACAGAATTCCTGCAAAAATGTGGGTTCCCTTTTTGAGGGACCGCATTCTTCTATCCAAATGTCTACAAATAGAACTAGTCCTTCCATTCTTAAATCTGAAGTAGATTTCAATATGTGATACACCAACTATGTCGAGTGGATAGGCAATGTAGGAGTTCTCTGGCAATCTCATTTGGGCTTTGAGTCCCAAATTACCAAGGTGGTGAAGTCTGCTCATTTTAGACTATGTCAGTGTTTCCATATCATGACCTTCATTTCTAACTCCAACTTTACATGTGCAGTTGGCACTATGGTTAACTGTCATGTGGATTATGTTAATGCTGTTAATGTGGGATTTCCTGTCTATTTTCTTGAATGACTTGTGTCTGTCCAAAACACAGGAGTTTGCTTGTTTTTTGGAGTCTAGAAGTTCCACTCAGTTACTCAGTTCCACTCAGAGATCACTATGTTATGAGACACTATCCAATCAAGGGTATTGCCTCCAAAATGAGTGGGACCCGAAAGATGTTGTATGAAACCAAGGATCAGTAGTATATTCAAAAGAGATGCAGCATTTTGGCATGCAGAATCATTCACCCAAAGATTAAAATCACCAAGGATTAATAGTGGTGAGTGTGATTTAGTAATACTGCCTAGCAAAGCCAAATGTTCCTCAAAAGAGGGTGTAGCTTCAGGGGGTCTGTAAAGAAGAAGAAGGCCAAGGGAATTGGCAGGATTGAGTTTTGGGTTGGCTACCATGACTTCACAGTGTTCAAGGTGAGGTTTATTGGAAATATACAGATTTAGGCATTTACAGAAAATCAATGCAACACTTGCACCCCTGCTCATGTCCCAATCTACACTTCATTCACTGGTTCCGTATACACCAAAGGATTTAGTACGAGGTACTATATTTAGTTTTTAAACTTTGGTTTTTATTAGCATTTTTTAATAAAACAAACAATAAAAACTGAGTGACCCCTTACCCGCCCATCCTCCATCCCCCACCCCAACCCCAGCCCACCCTCCTACCCCGTGTCCAGATCCCTGTGTTCATCTAGGGAGCCTCTTAATGTTCTCTACGTATCCTGTGCCTCGGAGGTGATGCGATTAGTGACCATGTCACCGACTGACTTAGCGCCGCCATACCCGGGTCGTGGGTCCCCAGGTCGATTGTCATGCATCTCGGGACTAGTTCCGCCCCGCTCGGGCTGGGATATATACCTCGGATTCAGTGAACGTCCCAACCCCAGGATTGGATTGTATCATTGCTCACCATAGCAGTCAGTTTGTCCATCAAAAACATGTTTTTCACCTTTTTCAGCCAATCTTCCTTTGAGGGGGGTTTCCGGGCTCTTCCATTTCTGAGCGAGAGCCACTCTGCCCACCCTCAGCATGGTTTCCCACATCCTTGGATATCGGTATAGTTCCGTTTCCTCCAGGGGGAGACCCAATAACATCGTTAGGGGATTAAGTGATAAAAGTTCCTCTGTTACTTCCGCTATCCAGCCCCTCACCAACCCCCAGTAGGCCTGTACTTTCGGGCAGTGCCACCACATGTGGCCTCTGGAGCCTGTCTGGCCGCATCCCCTCGGGCACCTTGGTGACACCCCTGGGAACATCTTTGACAGTTTTGCCGGGTCCCTGTGCCACCCCTGTAAGATCTTCAAATTATGCTCCATGTCTGAGGTGAATAAGTTCCCATGAAATGCTATTTTGAATATTCTAGCCCAGGCGTCCTCCGAGATCTCCTCTCCCGCCAGATCATTCCAAAACGTGCAGAAGCTCCTCCTACTCTGAAGGTTATAAGTATTTAAAATTGTATACATACTAGATACCGCACCCTTTCTCGAGGTCACCGAGTTGAGGAGCTTCTCGAAGGGGGTTAACTGTCTCCTCAGGTTTGGACCCCATGACTGGTCGCAGAGGATGCCCTTAAGGCAGAGGTATTCGAAAATGGAAAGAGACCCTCGTCCGAGAGCATCCCTCAGGTCCTCATAGGATAGGAATTCACCCTCTCTGAACATCTGCCCAGCCCATTCCATTCCCATGTCTGACCAGGTTTGGGAATGCCAGAACCCTTTACTACCCAAGTTGAGGGGGTGGCCCCAGAGAGAAGTCACTGGGGATGGCCATGTGGTAAGGTATGCAGTCTGGGGGCCCTCTTTCCAGATGTCCCAGAGAACTCCCAGGGTTTTTAGGTGTTTCAGGATCGTCTTGCTCGGGGCTCTTAAGAGGTCACGCACCTTTAGAGGGTGGGCGTCCATATCTTCTAGGTATGACCAATACGTTCCAAGTCCCTCTTTCATGTGGTCCAGGAGGACGCGCAGTTGGGCGGCGCAGAAATAAAGGTGAAAATACGGCAACCCAAATCCCCCCCACTCCTTCGGTAAAGTCAGGGTGGCCCTCCCGGTCCTTGGGGTTTACCCCTGCCATACAAAGTCTCGTACCGCATTTTGTAGTTCTCTAAAAGTCTGTGCTGGGATGGTGGTTGGGAGAGCAGTGAAAAGGTACAGGAGCTGAGGCAATATGTTCATCTTTACTGCAGTCATCCGGCCATACCATGAGAGGATCATTTTACTCCATCTCCTCAGATCAGATGTGATCTCTGCCATTATGGGGTCATAGTAAGTGGTGCCCAATTTCGATATGTCTCTAGTGAGAAGGAACCCCAGGTACCGTAAAGCAACCTTACCCACTGTAATTCTGTGAAACCTGTCCAGGGGGTCCAGCTCTGGGTCTATTGTTCTCATTGGAGCAAGACAGATTTTGCAGTGTTAATTTTCAGGCCCGAAAAGCGCCCAAATGCAGCCCCCAGGGTCAGGAAGGGGGGGAGCGAGGGGCCAGGGTCTACCAGATAGGCTAAAATATCATCCGCAAACAGGGACAGCTTGAATTCAACCTCACCCCTTCTAATTCCCTTGATGTCCGGGTGAGCTCTGATCGCTATGGCTAATGCCTCCTTCGTAAGGACATATATCTGGGGGGAGAGTGGGCAGCCCTGCCTTGTCCCTCGGGAGAGGGGGAATGATTCGGACAGCTTCCCGTTCATCTGAACCCTTGCTGTGGGGGCTCTGTAGAGGGCAGTTACCCAACTCATAATGTGAGTCCCGAAGCCCATTCTTTGGAGGAGGAGTTCCATATATCTCCACTCGACCCTATAAAATGCTTTCTCCGAGTCTAGGGAGAGGACACATGCATCGAGCTCCGATGTTTGGGCGAAGTGAAACAGGTCTATTGTTTTGCGAATATTAGCTGACTCTTGCCTTCCCCTAATGAAGCCCACCTGTTCCCCATGGACTAGCTTCGGCATTATCCCCTCCATCCGCCTCCCCACCACCTTGGCCAGGATCTTAACGTCAATGTTTAACAGTGATATGGGGCTGTAGGAGGAACATTCTGTGGGATCCTTCCCTTCCTTGGGCAAAACTGCTATTTCACCCCCATCATGGACTCGGGGAGGATGCCCCCCTCCAGCACGGCGTTGAAAACTCTCACTAGGTACGGGGCCAGGGAGGAGCGAAATCTCTTGTAAAAATAAACAGTAAAGCCGTCTTCCCCGGGGGAAGTTCCCACCTTCATCCCTCTAATCACCTTGTCCACTTCATCCTCGGTCACCGGACCCTCCAACCCCTCTGCCATCTCCTTCGTTAAGGATGGGATCTGTATGGAGTTCAGGAAGTCTTCTATCTGGGTATCATCTCCGTCATATTCTGACGAATAGAGTGTCTTGTAGTATTGGCGAAAGGCCTCTCCAATATGGGGAGAGTCGCAGCCAAGGGGCCCCTGGGCATCCCTCACCTCCTTCACCCTTCTACTTCTCTGGACTTCCCTCAACTTCCAGGCTAGGATCCCATCCGCTTTGTCCCCTTTATCATAATATTTTTGTTTGACCATTTGGAGAGACCTCTCCGTTTTGTGTAGGAGTAGGTCTTTTAGCTGGAGCCTGTAGTCCTCCATTGCGGCCACCCGGTCGCGCTTCAGTGCCTGATCCGGGGAGCCCCCCGACTGGAGACGGGCTATTTTTTCTCACAGGGCTTTCTCCTGGGCCTCTCTCTCCCTTTTCTTCCGAGCTCCTATTTTTATGAGGACTCCTCGTAAGGTTGCCTTGAAGGTGTCCCAAAGCGTGTGTGTGTCCACCTCCCCGTTATCATTAAGCTCAAAGAACTCTGTTATGGCTTCCAGGACATCCTGGGCGTGAACCTCGTCTCTTAAAAGGGAATCATTACATTTCCAGCGTCTTCTGCGTTCTCCACATCAACCCACCGCTAAGGTAATTCGGACCATGTCGTGGTCTGACCAAGGGACAGGGCCTATCGTATAGCCTGCGATATATGGACAGAGGATCTCGTCCACAAAGATGTAATCTATCCTAGAGAACGAGTTGTGGATGGTTGAGTAGTAAGTAAAGGAGGGGACATCTGCTCTGGGGGTCGGGATTGTATCCACCAGGCCCAGATCCTCATTGACCCTCTGAAAGTTTTGCGCCAAGGCTTCATCTGCGGGTCTGAGGTTTTGGGGACCTACCCGCTTTCTATCTTTGGTTGGGTCTAGAACCATATTGTAATCCCCCCCCACCACCAATGGGCCTTGTACAAACCGTTTGAGCCTGTCCCTTACTTCTTCCCAGAATTGGGCTTGTCCTTCGTTCGGGCCATACATTACTGCCAGGGTTAGGGGGGAGCTCTGTAGTGAGCCCCGTACAAACAGGTATCGGCCCTTGGGGTCTTTCAGGATGGCCTCTTTCTCGAAGCCTAAGTTCCTTGCTACCAGTCTTTTCTTTACCTTATGGGAAGCGTGGAAGACCGCTTCGATTCCCCCCCTCGCATTTTAGGTTCTTCCCCCTCGCCCAGTGTGTCTCTTGCAAGAAAAGCAGGTCTAGTTTCGCCCTCCTGAATTCCCTACAAATCAGGGACCTCTTTGTGGGGGCGTTCAGCCCTCGCACATTCAGCGTACCCACACCCAGGGCCGGCCGGCCATCAGCCATAATCTATGTTTCCCTCTCTATTGGTCAACAGCATCGCATCGTTACTCCCTTCTCGCTCCCATTGTCTCACTGTTTGGACACTCTTAAAATGTTGCCCCAACTGCCCCCCAAACCCTTTCCCAAACAAACAAACCTCAACTAATCTATGTGCCCCCTCCCCCCTCCCCGGCATCCAGCCAGTTAGTTCCACCATTCCTGGCATTTTGGCCGGACCACCAGCCTGCCCTCCCCGGCCAGGTGATCATTGCTAAGCTCGTTTTTGTGAGCCCCCCCAGCTTCGTCCCCTCGGTCACCCCCGCTTTACTTGCTTTTCAAGGGGACTCTAGTTCTGGCTTACCCTCCAATTCTTCAGGTTCCGACCTGCAAATGGTCATGTCGCTCCGATCGTCTCCGTGTTCCTCATTCTCGGACCTTTGCTGTTTGGGTCCCCTAGGTGCTCATCCCTCAGAGTCGTTCCGCTCTCCTTCCTTCGCCAGAGAAGGCGTGTTCATTTTTCTAAATTTCCTTGCGCTGGTCTTTTTTCTTCTTCTTCCACCCGACGGGCCCGGGTCGTTTGCTTCACCCTGAGCCGGCCCTGTTGGTCCCCTTCGGGGGGTCGGTTCCGTCACGTAGTCCTGGATGGCTCCCTTGATGTCCTCCTCTGTGATCAACATCGTCCGCTGGCCCAAGTATTCGAAGGCTAGGGAGAAAGGGTAGCCCCATCTGTATCGTACCCCCTTCTCATTCAGCAGATGAGTAAGGGGGCGGCACAATCTACGTTTGGCCAGTGTATATGCGGATAGGTCCTGAAAAATGGAGGTCTGGGAATTGTTGTAGGTAATCGCCTGAGCTTTCCTGGCGGCCTCCAGCACCCGTGTCTTTTCTGAGTAGTAATGGAACCAGACCAGAATCGACCGGGGTCCCCCTGCCCATCCTCCTGCTCTGTGCACCCGATCAAAAGTGAGTTCAGTAGTCATCTCTTCCTCAAAGAGGAGGGCAATAATGTCTCGCACCACTCTTGTGACCTCTCTCTCCGTCTCCCCCTCTGCCAAGGGGACCCCGAAAAATCTAAGGTTGTTCCTCCGCTCCCTGTTTTCAAAATCATCCATTTGTCTCAACCTCTCCTCCTCCCTCTTCTCAAGGGCAGATAGCCTCATATTTGTCCCTACCTCTAGGGTTGCTGATGTCGATTTGTTGGTTTCAATCTGAAGGAGCCTGTCCTCGACTTTGTCAACCCGTTGATCAATTTTGTCGAATTTTTGGGCAATGTTGGAGCGCATGTCCATTATCTCCTGTAGAATTGAGGCAAAGCCCCTCTCCATTGCCGCCGTTGAGGGTGCCGAGGCTTCCAAGTGGGCCATTTCTCTGTCGTGGGACAGGCAGTTATCGTGGGGTCCTGCCTCTTGGTAACGATATTTTTGTAGATTCTTTTGCCAATTTATTTGGTTACCCCCCGGGCTCGCCATAGGGTATGCCTCGGTTCTGTGGGGGCCACGGGATCACCTCGTAGGCCGGCTGGCACTGTGTTGGTGGATCACCTTCGGGGGGGGCAAACAGGGACCACCCCCCTCTCGCCTCTGTGGTCCTTCGCGGCTCTTGGGGGATCGCTACCGGGCGGGCACACGCCCCGCCGACTTCTGGTGGGGGCCTCGCACCCAGTGCAGGTGCCCCAGTGCCTTTGGCGTCTTCTGTGCACTCCGGGGAGGGGAGGTTGCTTCGTTCACTCCGGGGGGTCCCCGTCCTGTTTATGATATTGGCGGGGGCCCGTCCGAGCCCACTCTCTTGCTGCCTGTTCCTCCTCTGGTGTTGGGGTCAGGAGCCAGGCCCCGGCGAAGGAAGAGGGGAGGGGGTGCCCCTCCCGTGGGCGTGCAGCAGTGCGGACTCGAGGGTCCCCTCTCCCAGGGCCAAAATGCTGGTCGCCTCTCAGGGCTGGCAGGCGCGGTGGCAGAGGGGGGATTCCCGGCCCCGGCGCTGCCACTCCTTCTTCTCCAGGGCCTGGTCCGGGGGAATACGCCTTCCTCCTACCGGGCACGGGTCTCCGCACGCGTGGATGAAGTGTAGGGAGGCTACCGCCTTGATCGGGTGTCGTGGGCCCGGCCCGCGGGGGTTTGGTGTCCCCGTTCTGTGGTCCACTTACTTGGGGGCTGGGTGCCAGTCGCGACAGGGGGACAGTCCCTCCCGTGCAGTCCCCCAGGTTCGGCGGGCCTCGGCTCCTCCTCTGGCCCCGCAGCCGCTCAGGTCTTCCGTGGCGTCTTCGCTGCTGAGGCCGCGGTTCCAGTTCTCTGTCTTTCGGGGGTCCCCGAACATCACTGTTTCTCTCAGGGGGAGCCCCGGGGTTCACTGCCCGCTCAGGCTCTTTTGTTCTCCTCGGATGGGTGTCGGGGGGGGCTCAATCCCCGTTGCAACCTGGCTTCGGCGGGAGCTCGGGAATCAGGCAGCCATTGCCTGTGCGCCCCCTGGTGGTCTCCATATTTAGTTTTTAAGTGTATCCATGGGATTGTTCCTCGAATTTATCAAGAAAGAAATCCTCATATTACCCTGCAAGAATGATTTCATTGTGCAATGGCTTACTACGTATTATAACTAAGTCGTAATGTTTTTCAGTCCGAGACTGTGCTTGTGGAATTTTGCTTGTTCTCCTTTCTTAAGGAACTTAAGGAATTCAGGACACATCTTCCGGTAGCATTACTATCATTTTTCACTATTGCTTTAAGGTTTTAACATCTCTGCCTGGCTGCCTCGCTTGTCTATATAAATTCCACTAGTATAAACATAAAACCCATGAACACACAGACAGAGATATTAATTCCATAAGCATGAACGTAAAACACATAGACATATAGTCTGAGTCATATTCAAAACCCTCCTTGAGGTATGCATCTATTAAGGCATCACCCACACTTCTGGATGACACAATTATTTAGCTAACTCTGAAGAAGACGGGTCATAATGGAAAAGGCTGCACATTTAAACATGTTGGTCATCCTCAGTCTTTGATATCACACGTCATTACATTTTCTGAATATATTGGCAGTTTTTTTTATCCTGAACACATTGTTGATTTATATAATGTTGTGTTCTCCAATATCATTGATGCTGGTGCCCCAATGCAAACCAAGCTTGTGTTTCATAAAACGACACAATGGCAATTAGAACTCCACTGACTTGGGATCAATGAAAGCTTCTCACAGAAGAATTCAGAGAATATGGGGAGAAATCCTAACATGGAAATCACCACAAAATGAAAAGTAACTTCTTCTAAGCGGTTAGTTCTAGAAATCAAGCATAATTATTTTGCTACCCAGAATAATTCTGCCTCTAGTTCTACCAAACAATTATTTAATGTTTTAAATTCTCTATCTAAGACTGCATTTGACATTGATCCCCAACAACTGGCTGAGGATTCGTGCAGTACCATCCAGTCTTATTTTCAGGGGAAAAAATGAATTATCATTCAATCCAAGCTGACCCATGCCCCTACATCTACTGATGATGTTATTCATTTACCGACAAGCCCTATCTGTATTGGATCTGGCCTTTATGGGGTCTGGCACAGGGCGCTGTCAGCCCTAGATTACTGGTTCCTAGTTTTAGTTTTGCTAAGGTCTCCTGCTAGGAGACCACATTTAATGTAACCAACCTTAAACCCACTTGTTGCCCAGATGACCCATGACCTTCAGTTATCATAAAGGCATGGGCTGGTTAGAACCTGGTTATTATGGTGCTTATAAACTCATCATTAGTTAGGGCAATGATTCCATGCACTTTAAAAAAGGCTTAAGTCACACCTCTTTAGAAGAAGCATAGCTTACACCCAACATTATTCTCTAGCTATCGCCCTTTCACACACATGCCATTCCTTTTAAAGATGCTAGACTGGGTGGCACCACTTAATTGAGCAGAATTATTGAACAACGCAATCTTCTTGTCGATTGCATTCCGGCATTAGACCAGCCAAAAGTAGTGAATCACATTTAATGGATATTAAAAATGCAGTCCTCAATATTATTGATAAAGGGGAGTTGGGCCTCTTTGTGCTGTTGGATTTATCCTCAGCTTCTGATACCCTGGATCACAACATTCTAATAGAAAGTATCAAAGAAGTTGCCCACTATTCTGTGAAATCAGCCCAGTGGCTTACTTTATTTATGATAAACAGATCTTCTAAAGTAAAATAAAATAGGACCTTATCAGTCCTAAGACGAAACTGTTCAGTGAGGCGTCTTCAGGGACCCTGTTGTTGCCTTTGCTTTTCAATACCTATTTAAAGCCACTTCATGATATGATACTTAAATTTAACATCACTTTTCAGAATTTTGCTGATAACTCAAAACTGATGTTCAAACTTGACAAAGACCAATGTGCCATTATCATAAGAATCCAACACATTTTCGACAAAATAGACAGATGGATCTTTGACAACTGTCAAGGGTTAAACTCAAATGAGACCAAACTATTACTTGTTACTTCAAGTAAACAGTTAGCTGATATGTGGGGTGTAATCAAAGGCCCCAAGCCAATGTAACTGAAGGCCCCACTGAAAAGAATGACCTGCCGGCATTTATAACAAAAACTTCACACTGAAAACTGACCTCTTAGAGCAGATTGTTGGGTTTCTGCTTGTAACACAAGGAATGGCCATGTAAAAAGACCTACCTGTCATTACAAAAGGAAAAGCAGCATTTGAATCACAAAGGGCAATAGAAATTCAAAAGTCCCTTTCACATGAAAAACAGGCGTTTCAAACATTGTCACCAAAATGGCTTTGCATGTGTGTTTGCAGTTTAAAGCAAGGCATGAAAACAATGTCCACCTGCTAACATAAAGATGTCAGGGAAAAGAGTGTGTGTTGATAAAAAGTAATGTCTATTATGCTTCACATGCAAAATACCAGCAAATATTTCAAATGAAAAGTCTACTTTGTTTCCATGAAACATTCCTGTAGGCCCGGGGCAGACTGTGTGGGTGTATTTCTGCAGTGGAAATCCAGCGAAAGCTAAAACAAAAATGTAATCCAAGTGCAGATTGGATGAGCACATCATATTGCTGGCTGAGAAATAAATGCAGCATTTTCAATGAAACTGCCACAAATCAAAAGGTGGTGCACTGTGACAATTCAGACCCAATTTTCAGCAGAACATAGAGAGCAGATAATTAAAAGTGGAGTCTGCTGCAGAGTCTTTTGGTTGCGGTTGTGAGAAGACTCTACAGTTTTTGCTCCTGTACCTGTGAGGACCTGCTTCCTGTCCTCTTTTTGTTTCAACTG
Source organism: Ambystoma mexicanum (assembly GCF_040938575.1). Taxonomy (NCBI): domain Eukaryota; kingdom Metazoa; phylum Chordata; class Amphibia; order Caudata; family Ambystomatidae; genus Ambystoma; species Ambystoma mexicanum. Next base: position 1,268,134,630 of record NC_090931.1, on the reverse strand, counting down.
GTGCCTTTAAAACACCCAGAAAGCTGCGGAGCGGCCGCGGAGTCTGCTGCAGAGTCTTTTGGTTGCGGTTGTGAGAAGACTCTACAGTTTTTGCTCCTGTACCTGTGAGGACCTGCTTCCTGTCCTCTTTTTGTTTCAACTGGTGCCTTTAAAATACCCAGAAAGCCACGGAGCGGCCGCGGAGTCTGCTGCAGAGTCTTTTGGTTACGGTTGTGAGAAGACTCTACAGTTTTTGCTCCTGTACCTGTGAGGACCTGCTTCCTGTCCTCTTTTTGTTTCAACTGGTGCCTTTAAAACACCCAGAAAGCCGAGGAGCAGCCGCGGAGTCTGCTGCAGAGTCTTTTGGTTGCGGTTGTGAGAAGACTCTACAGTTTTTGCTCCTGTACCTGTGAGGACCTGCTTCCTGTCCTCTTTTTGTTTCAACTGGTGCCTTTAAAATACCCAGAAAGCCGCGGAGCGGCCGCGGAGTCTGCTGCAGAGTCTTTTGGTCTTTAGGCTCTGCAGGCTCAGCGGCGCCCCCCAATACCTCCCTCCCGGCTCGTTGGACTCCAGATTGACTGCTTCTCATCACTAGCTGATTGTATTGCATTGTTGGCTGCCACTCTTCACCAATCCTGGGTGAAAGACACCCCCCCCTCGGGGGTAACTCCCCCTTATGGACTCCGAGAAAAGCCACAAATCCCCCTCTCTCACCCCTCCCTCCTCTCTGATCTCTCTTCATCCCTTCAGAAGTTACGTTCTCATCTAACATTGGCACGGAGCCCCACACTCACCCTCTTCACTACTTGTGATCTTCGCGGATTTTCTACATTGCTTTCGGCTCTCTGGACTCCATCCCCCCTCTGTCCACGCTCCACTGACCCGGCGTTCCGGCCTGCTGGTTCTTGGCGCCTGCAGCCCCACGGTCCTTCCGCGTTTGTTCGCCTGCGGATCCGGACTCTTCTGTCTGCGCGGCTCCGGCGCGGCACGGCGCTTCAGCTTCCTCGCTTCTGGCGCCCGCAGCATTGCTGCTCTGTCGCATCCTCTCGACAGTTCATCTGATCCCTTTCCGCGTCTGCCCGCGCTGCTCCAGTTCAGCGCTCCAGCGTGGGCACTCCTGGTGCCCGCAGCCTCACGGCTACTCCCCGCGTATGACTCCATGCTGGTGAAGCTCCAAAGAAAACAGCGAACCCGCGCCAGCACTGCGTCGGCTTAGCGCTTCAGCTCGGCGTTCATCTGCGGTCATCAACGCCCACAGCCCGACTGCCTCTACGTGCTTCTACGTGTCTGCCCCTAGCAGACAATCAGCCCACGCTCCCCCCTCACTGCCACGGACCAGAACCTGACTTTCCACCTACAATTCCAGCCAACATCGACACAAAAACGTTTTAAGCTAAACTTCTTTTAATTAAAAAAAGGAAAAAAAAAACTTCTTTTTCTATGGAATAAAAGGAAAGAAATAACAAAAGACTCTCTGCTCTAAAGAACTCATTGGACCACCCCTCTATTGCGGCCTCAAGTCTGAAAAACGCTCCCACCAAGGACATAACAGTCCTGATCCAAACCCCTGAACATCCAACAACCCTCTCCTCCCTGATACCTACCCAAAGGTCTCATCCTGTTGACTGGAAACAGAGAAAACTCAGATCCACACGCCAACACAAAAAGAAGATCCTCATTTTCTTCAACAATAAAGAGAGCAAAACTCCCGACCTAGATACCGAACGGCATCCTTGTGCACCCCGCGACCTCAACTTGAATGTCAAGAAGACGACCCTTCTGGCGACCCTAACAGAAAAGAGCGATATACAAATCATAATCTCCTCAGTAACTCAAGAAGTCAAGAAGACGACCCTTCTGGCGACCCTAACAGACAAGAGCGATATACAAATCATAATCTCCTTAGTAACTCGACACAAGATGAACTGCCAAATTCCATGATCAACAATAAAGAGTCTATAAAACCGACAGGTGAACAGATTCAAGCAAGCGCACTAACTGAACAAGCTCCTGAAACCAGTGTCATGCCACATGAATCTATCAGTAAACAAAAAGCAAAAGACAAACCTAATCACAACGGTGACAAAGATACCCCACATCACCAATTGGGACAAGATTCAAACACCCGATCATCAGTACCAACAACATCTCAACATACGAAAAAGAAAAAGCAAGACTTGCACGACTTGCGTGGCTTCAGACCCACAACTCCGTCAAATACACACTTTCAGCGGATCATACAACCTTTAAATCAAGAACTAAAGTAGCAAGATTATCAATGGACATTACTGAAATAGAGTCACTAATGACAACCATAGAAAAAAGAAAAGAAATATTCGGAAATATAACAGAAGCAAATCAAATTTAACTAACATCAACACTGTGCTTTCTCCATGACACTCAAAACAAACCGGTGAAAAGAGAACCGCAATCTGATCTTGATGAAGGGAAAAAGGCCTCAACATGTTTCAACTACGACTCAGACGAATCCTATTACACCCCAGAGCCCACAACTAAGAACCCAAAACCAGGCAATCTTCAACAAAAAAATGCAAATACAACGCACAATCATGATCACTCTGAAGAAAACACAAATCAAAGGATTCCTACAACAATGTTAGACTTACAAAATATGCTCATTGCAACACTTTCTCAATCAATGATTCCTTTCCTGAAATTACACAAAGCTATAAAAGACACTATGAAGGATCAAGCAACTCTCCTAGCGCTAATTCACTCGAAACAGATCCATATGGAAAATTTTGTCTCGACAGTTGAATCCCGTTTGACAATTGAATCGGAGGAAACACATCGATGGCAACAAAGACTAGCAGAAATGGCAAGGGGCGACCGCCAAGAGAAAACAAACTTACAGCAGAACTAGTACAGATGCTCAAAGAACACCATCAGCAACAATCGAACAGACCAAATGACCAACGAACCTCGAGCCCTCCTCCTCCAAATCTACCACAACATCCAACGGAGACAATCTTGAGTGGTACACAGCGGATAACGAAAGAATCGGGCCAAAACCTCACCACTCAAAAGCCAGAGACAATCAACTCAAACATTCTATCAGAGAAACCAACCAAGCCCTTCCAGATTTTCACAAAGGAAAAAACAACAAATGATACAAAACCCACACAACAAAAAAATATCAAAAAATGACAAACGGGTTCGCGAGCCTTTCTAAGAACTGTAAATCAGAACACTCAACCTCCTCAATCATCAAAGACCAAAACCACAACCCGTACAATACCACCATCCACCAGTACACAGAGAGACCAAGACCCCCTAACGCAGACACATCTTCAAATACCGCAAATGATCCCACCACAATTACCGATTGATGAGGAACTGCTTAACCTAACCACCCACGAAGAACAAGCATCAGAAAACAATCAACATTCCTTACAATCAATAAACCAGACGGGCTTCATAATAATTGATGAATATTCCTCAGCTTATGATCATCAGACAAATAAAAATCAAGATAAAACTACAGAACTCTCTCTAGAAGAAATCTCAGCTATATCGATGGAAAACGACCCAACAGACGAAACAAGAGACAAATCCTATGATCTAGTCTCATCGGCCTCGCTAACAAGAACACCAGAAGATTCCATTGAACAGAGTCGGATCCTCCCAATATTTGTCAATCCATTACAACAGAATGAAGTATGTGAAATTCACATTGAAAATGAAACCAAAAGACTGGAACCGATAATTCTAAACAGAACCAACTTACTACGTCTCTTTGGTGTAATACCTCGCCTGAATAAACTTACAACAAAAGACATCGATCTCCTAACTTTCAAAGATGACCTAAACTTGGATAAGATTGTCATAGAAATACCGGATCCTAAGAATCAAGAACTCATCTTATCAATGCGAGCCCAACTACTCAAACTTGGATTCATATGCTGGGCATCAACATACACAAGGCTCCCCAATAAACCAAAGTATAAAGCGACCACAAAGAGTCAGAGAAAGATCAATGAGCAAATAAAATCATACAAGGAAAAGCAGACACCTGATTATACTAGCGATGACAGATGCCTAAGTCACTCGCCACAAACACGCCAGTCACGCAGAAACGATCAACCAAGTAGAAGAAGCTACGACTCTGACACTTCCTTTACAGACACTGCATCGATGGAAGACTCAACACGAACACGCCATCCCTACAGAGATGTACAACCGATCAGAAGAATTTATGAGCCTGAAACCACCTTTGCAGAAATCGTATCGACAGAAGACTCAATGATGACCAACTCATAACAATCAATTAAACCCGAGTTCACGTGGTCACTATGCTCGTGGAACACTAGAGGGAACCTAAACCTTTTTACAAATCCATCTACTGAACTAGAACAATATCAAATTATATGCCTTCAAGAAACCTGGCTCAGCGACCCACCGGCATGTGATGGTTTTATCACCTTTCTCAACCCAGCCATCTTTCAAAAACAAGGAAGACCCGCATCTGGGTTACTCACTTTAATCAAGATAAACCCATGCAGTACAGTATCAATCTCTGAGAACATAAACCCTTGGACCCAACTTATCACACTAACCTCCACAAAGATTGACAAAAAAGGAGAAAGTAAAAATGACTTAATAATCCTAATTGTAAACCTCTACTGGAACCCAGCAGCAATAACAACGGATGCCTTCCTAGATGGAGTGTTCCTCTCAATTGACAAAGCTACAACAAAATATCAGACATTGGAAATAATAATCTGTGGCGACCTGAATATTAAGTTATACAACAAGAATGGCCGTCTTGAAACCAACTCAGAACTCTCTCCAAATGCAAGGAGATGGATAAAAGAAACCACGACACGAAATTTAATACTTCTGAATCATGCAAGCACCTCTACACCCTAAACGCCAACATGGAGTAGAAGTTCATCCCACGCAATTATCGATTACATATTTCTATCTGAAAGCCTACATCAATCAGTCAAAAAAGTACAAACGGTACCCACCGACAGGAGTGATCATAATCAACTCACTGTCCACTCTCAACCTTCTTTACAACAAAGAGACCCACCAATATCAAATCTGCTAGAATTAAATGGTACAACATCAAGATTAAGGATCCCACAACCAATCATAGCCACTTTACCGAAAAAATTCCAAGACGCCAACCTGACAGACTCTGCAAAACTTAACTATGAATGGATTTTAGTTCCTTTCCGACAAACCACTAAAAACCGTCTTCATAAAGACCACCATCATTCATATAATCAAGAAATTGCTGAAAGGAAAAAATCCCTAAATCGAACAATACGACAACTAAAGAAAACCTCAACTGCAGAGAACATTAACCAGATCAAATCTCTGAAACAGAAGTACTCCAATTGGATGAAAGCTCAAAAAAGCGCCATTCAACAAGCTGACGCAGAAAACATATTGAAACTCCACAAGACTCACAATACCAGAGAGCTCTGGAATTTGCTCAACGAAAACCATCAAAAACAACATAAACTCACAGCCAATGTAGCACAAGAAACTTGGATAACTCACTTTGCCACCATCTACGCATAACGTAAAACAGATCTACAGAACACACTGCCTGCAATAGAACCAACATGGAAAGTACATGCAGAATTCAAAGACTTCATTCAACTGATCAAAAAGCTTAACACCTCCAGAGCACCAGGCCCTGACGGTCTATCTAATGCTGTCATTAAACAAGACCCGATTGCCTGGGCGAACTTCTTGTGTCACATCACAACTTTGATCAATACACTACACCGAATACCAAACTCATGGAGATCAGCAATAATTGTACCAATCTACAAGCAAGGATCAAGAGAAGATCCCCAAAACATCCGTCCGATTGCCCTCCTCGATCCACTAGGAAAATTATTTGCAGCAGTACTACTAAAACAACTAACCACGTGGGCCACAAAAAACAACAAATTCTCGACTAGGCAAACAGGTTTTACAGCTAACGTTGGAACAAACCTTAATCTGATACTGTTGCAATTAATCAAGCATGAAGCTATCAATTCCAACTCTAAAGTTATTGCAGCATTCGTTGACCTAAAGATGGCCTTCGATGCAATTTCACGCGAAAAACTATGGTCGAAACTTAGAGCATGGAATTGTCCACCGAACATTCTTGAACCGATTATTCTACTGTACTCAAAAACCACTATAAAAGTAAGACTATCAAAACAAGGAGCCACAACATCTGCCATATCAACAACAAACGGTCTAAAACAAGGTTGTCCTCTGGCAGCAATACTTTACAATCTGTTCACTGCTGACATCGAAGAGCACCTAACATCCAATAAAACCAACCCTCCAAAAATCAATTTGATTCCAGTTCCGGCTATGGCATATGCAGACAATATCGTCTTACTAGATAAAACACCAACTGGACTACAAGCTACGCTGACAGCCCTGAGCCAATATATGGGAACAAACGAATTAACGATTAATACTGGAAAAACTAAGACAATGGGCCTCATTACGACCCTTGCGGAAATTGAAAAATGATGGCGGAAATGCAATACCGCCATCGAACACCGCTCGTTGCGATCATGACCCGTCACCGTAAAGTACGATGCCATTAGCGACACCGCAGTGAACGGCAACGCTAACTGCACCAAGTACGCGCACGCGCGCCTTGCAAAACCGGAATCACCGCCATGGCGCAACGGTACGCGAATTCTGACCCTAGCGGACATGTACTGAACGCCATCAAGCACGTCGTAAAGTACCATTCCGCCATGGCGAGAAATACGGCAACGTGAACCAACCGTAAATGGCCCACTGAGTGCCTGTACTCCACTCCCTGGCCACATTGCACAACTCCTGGCAGGCGCAATGTACTCACACTATGCAACCAGTGAAATCCACAATTCACCCATGCATGCCAACGTAGAAAAGCATGCAGGGGCTCAAAGCGCCCCGTGAGTGGGCATCCATGTACGGCATGTCACCATAGCCGTACTGACGCAGCACAGGCATGTGAAGGTACAATACATCAAAATGAAAATCAAGAACACATGACACAAAACAACAGTAGTCCCCCATCGCTTGCCACCAGCGCAAGGCAACATCCAAAACAGCATCCTGAGGGGGATTGCACCAGCCCTGTACTCATGCCAGTAAACAAACCAACCATCAGCAGAAGCATGTACCACACAAGTTGGCAGAGTGACTGAGCAGCCAGGCTCATCCCAAGAGGGGCCGATGGGAGCTGCAGGGCACAGATGGCATCAATACAGAAGCTATTCCAATGGACATGACCCCAGTCCCCCTCCAACAAACGCACGCAAACACAGTCACCTGTGACCAGCCACATTCTGAACAACCCATCATTCCACCAATCGACCTGGCTGACAGGCACCAGTCGGCCAAAAGCCAATCCCCCGCCCCTGAACAGCACATCATGTAAACAGACACAATGGCAGCCCCTATCCGTGACCATACTGTGCTACGTAGGCAAACGCGGCCAGTACTGTACCACACAACTCAACTCAGAAGGCGGAACACAATGCAGATCATCTCGCAATACATACCGCCACAAAGCGAAAATCGCCACATCACCTGCAAAGAACAACGCAACACGACAAATATCGGAATACAATTTAAATGCACATCCAAATGACAAAGGCCCCACAGCAATTTGCAAAATACCACCAAAACAACCATCATCACCGAGGGCTGCATCTGCAATAATTGACCGGCTTCCACTTGTGTGACGCCCTGTACCATCATGGCACACAGGGCCTACATCAACGTTCCAAAAGGCAACATGGAAGCGGCAAGAACCGCAGGTCCGTCCCATGAGGCAGGCACTAGTCGAGCTGAAAGGCCGAAATGTTGCACCTAGCCACCAGTACAGCGTAAGGGCATGTGGCCCATTGGCGATCGTCCCATAAGATCGAAATGGTGCTCCACTGATTCACCCGAAGCTGCAGGAGTCGAGAGTAAAAACCATCTGGAGGAGTGGCGTAGAGATGGCATCTGCAATAGGGCAGGAGATACCTGTCACCCAAAAGAAACACAAATTAACCGATTGCATTACGGGACTCATGATGCATTACAATCTTCATTCAACACACCAAATCCACACCCATATGCATGCTAGCCCACTCCAAAGGAATATACACACCCCTAAATCAGTATCGAATCATAACGAAACCAATCGAGCTAAATACACCATTGGCAACGTCGGTTACTGTGCATGCGTCCGTCAAGATAGAACCCATGACATGGGATTAGTAACGTGCCTAGACACAAGTGTATGAAGGCGCGTCGAGACAGGGAGGATCCGACAAGGGCAGATAGACGTATGTCCCACTATGGCAGCCTTGCATCACATAACGCAGGGGAAGGGGAGTGAATCAAAAAACCCATGTACATGGCAGACCCTAAACGGAATCATCAGTCCATGCATCCATTCATCATTCCCTCATCCCGCAATGAAAACGCATGAATATTCACTCACATAATATGTGAAACTTCCATCGCGTCTGTGCGTAATGCAGTCCGCAAAAACCACTGTGCCCCTGGCCGGATCTGTAGTGTTGTGAAGCAAGATGGATTTGGGAACGTCCTGCCTTATCGTCCACTACGCTATTGCGCATCCCATTCAATTCATATCATTCATTGCCTGCTCGTTATGGGCCATGTCCCAAGGACATTCTACAATAGAACGTTACATTTCCAGCCAGACCTGTGGGCGTATCCTCGCCGCTACTTCAAAACCCAAAATGCTGGCCTTCGAATTCCTCACTTGCAACATTACGTCGAAAAGGCTTCTGTGAACGCTTGCATTCACAATTACATCAATGTAGTGCGGCTGTGTGTCATGATGCTAACTGGCTGCAATCACAAATGGGACGCCACGCCCGTCGGTGAAGTACATTACTGTGCTGCATGAGGGTCGGCCATCGATCGAGCCCTACATACCACTGACTCTTCACAGGTATGTAAGCGGCTGCAATCATAGCATGTGTAACAATGGGAGCATACCATGAAGATCAGTCAAAGTACATCACACTGCCATCGGGATTAGATACATGATTCCAATCCCAAGATGCCATGCGGCCAAATGCAGCCTTACGTGCGGGACATGCTCGGCCAGAAGGGATAGCATCTGCCACAGAATCATTCAATCAGCACAGGTGGAGGCCATACAGGCCGACAGCACATATATAGCAGACCCAAACCCCTCCCACAACCACTCCCACTCCAAAATGCTACCGGCAGGACTAGCGATGTTGGGCCTGGGGGACCAGATAGCACTGCAAGTGCTACAACTACAAGAAGACGACGAACAACAACAGGTACAACAACCGGGCGCACAGGGGAGACGGAGGAGAAGGAGGAGGAGGAGGGCAAGGCAGGGTCAGCAAGGCCCACAAGCACTGCCACTACCACCACGCAGGCGGCCCGCAATCCCACGCCTCCGAGCCGATCCGTTCAACCTCACTGCTGAGCAGATCCACACCCTCTACCGTTTGGACCGGGACACCATAATCGCCATTGTGGACATGACACATGCTGACCTCGTGAGCATGATAGATAGCCCAACCGCCATCCCACCCCTACTGAAGGTGGTGTCTGCACTCCACTTCCTGGCCACAGGCACCTACCAGCACACAGTGGGACAGTTGCATGGCATTTCACAGCCACTGTTCTCACGGACACTCTTCCAAGTGCACGATGCCCTCCTGAAGCACGCCGACGACCACATCACACTACCACGCACGTACCAGGAGATTACCAACGCTAAAGTGGGATTCCATGCACTTGGCGGCATCCCGGGTTGCATTGGTGCCATCGACTGCACCCATGTTGAATTGGTTGTCCCACATGCCATGGAGGTCCAGTACCGCAACCGGAAACAATTTCATTCAATCAATGTGCAAATGGTGTGTGACTCCAACAAGATATTTACGCATTGTTGTGCCAGATTTCCAGGATCTACCCATGATTCTATGGTCCTGAGGAACACAAGAATACCACGCTACATGGAGCGACACGCAGGGCACAGATCCTGGCTACTCGGTGAGTCTCATTCCATGCATGACATCGTGGCCCATTTGATGCGTCAATGACCTTGCAGGGGGGGGGGGGGCTACTTAGCACTATCATTCCACTGACACCCTTTATTCGTCTCATACAGGTGATGCCGGGTATCCACTGAAGAGATGGCTCCTTACACCAATCCGGAACCCACAGAACGAGCATGAGGAGGACTACAACCATGCCCACTCACGTACCCGTGTGGTCATTGAACAGGCATTCGGCCTACTGAAGGCTCGTTTCCGCAGCCTCAGCAGGTCTGGCGGGGCACTCATGTACAGCCATGAGAAGGTTTCTAAGATGGTCATGGCATGTGTCATGCTGCACAACATGTGCATACGTAGGAATGTGCCCATGCCCCCTGACGCTGTACTGCATGCACCTGAAGATGATGATGATGATGAGGGTGGGGATGTGGAGGCACCTCAAGGAGTCCATGAGGCACAGGATGCACGTGCAATCCGACAGAGCATCATAGATGCATGCTTCTAGCAACCACGCATGGTGCCTATTACACGGAAAGGGGACCTGTGGCACTGTGTGTGTGTAGTACAGGCACATTGTGGACTGTACGCCTATGAAGGCCTCGTACGCAAATATCAATGTCCACACATGTCATTGGATGATTATGAGATGCTGTATTGTTAATGTGATTTGATTTATACACCCTATGGACCCGCCACCCAGTGAAGCCCAACACACCCCCTCCACCCTACTACCTCACCCCCCAACACCAGTGTCCAAATATGCATGCTGTCCGTGGTTGGACGCTATTGCAAGCCCCCTCTACGGGTATCAGGGGCACCCCTGCCCGTGGAGCGCAGGTTCCTGCCAGATCTGCGTTGGGGGCTGCCCTGGACGGAACTTGCCACGGATGATGTCTCTGCCTGCTCGCGTCCATGCATGTCTCTGAGGGTTTGTGAGAGCTCCGAGAGCACACGGCGCACAGCAGCAAGTTCAGCACAAACGTCTTTGGACGTCGCATGCAGTTCCCCCCTCAGGCTCTCGGTGCTTTTCTCCATTTGTGCTCTCAGGCTCTCGGTGCTTTTCTCCATTTGTGCTCTCAGGCTCTCGGTGCTTCTCTCCATTTCTCCCCTGAGGCTCTCACTACTTTTCTCTATTTGTGCCCTGAGTGTCTCGGTGGATGTTTCCATGGCTGCCCTGGAACCCCCGCATTCATTTGCATGGTCCTTGAGTAGCGTGGACACTTCCTGCTGTTGCTCGATCAGCAGGTCGAGGGACTGTTGCCTCTGCTGGGCCATGGACATTTGCGGTGGTGTGACAGGGGGGCTGCTCAACACATGTTGCCTTGGCACAGGACTTGTGGGGGTTGGCCAGTCGTCGTCTTCAGGGTGCCCCTGCGTGGTTTCGTCATGGTGTAGGGGATGGAACATGCAGGGGGATTGGGAAAGGTCATGGATGGTACCTACGTCGCCAGCACTGTTTTCCGTGTCGGAGCATGCTGGCATGACAGCTGTGTCACCTATGGTGCTGCTACCACCAGAGGCAGTGCCATCAGATACGTTCTTTGGGGGGACCTGTGGTGCTGGGGTTGTGGACTTGCTGGCTGCTGGGGTGCCTGTTGCAGTCCCCTCCAGTGTGCTGCCACTTGATTCCTGCTGCTGCCGTGTCTTGATCCTTGCACCTGAGGTGGAGGCTCTTGGGACGTTGGTCCTGGCCCTCTTTGCAGGCGTGCTGGTAGGGGTGTCCTGCAGCTCGTCGTTGGTATCGGACCCTGTGGTGGAGTAAAGAGGGGCGAGCGTTAGTTATGGGTCTGTCGGATTTGGAATGGCAACGTATCAAATGCATTGGGGTGGTACATGAGGCTGATTTGGGACTGGGCCTTGGAGGTGGTCTCATTTTCGTGTGGATTGAGGATGCATTCATTTGGCTGCCTGCAGTTAGGGGGTGCATGCTGCACATGTAGGGGTTGTTTATGGCTTCTTGATTGATTTGTTTGTTCATTCTGACTTTTAGAGGGCGCTGTCAGGGCAAAGTATGTATTGCACTATGGGGTCACATGGTACTGCACATGTTCGTGGTTTGTGGATTTCGCATTGTTTCTCTTGGCCAACCTACCTGATTCTCCGGATGTCGGCACTCCTTTCTCCATCCCTCCGACTCCCTCTATGCTCTCCATTCCTATGGTGGAGGCGCAGATTTCCTCCCAGGGGGTCAACTTGATGGGCGACTCTGAACCCCCCCCGGTAGCTGTGGCGATGTTCCTGTTCGCAGAAAGTATGCTGCGTACGCGGATCCGCAGGTCGTCCCACCGCTTGCGACATTGCTGTGGCGTGCGGGGTGTTGTCCCCACCGCACTTACGCGCTGTGCCACCAGGGCCCATATGGCCTTCTTGTTGGCAAGGGCCGTCCTGGTCATTTGACTGGAGAAGACGACGGCGGCATTTTCCTGGAGGGTCTCGGTGAGCACGGTCAGTTCCTCTCGGGAGAAGTGTACCTGCCGCTTGCGGTCACACGCTTTCTTGGCTACCTTTCCCATATTTATTTTTTTAACTGGGGTTGCTAACGGGTTGGGATGTGTGTCAGGGTCGGATTTTTAATGGTTGTGTTGGGATTCGGATTTTATAGTTGTGCGGCGTGCTGTTTCCCGTTCCGGCCACATGCTTTTACTTCCGTTTCCGTATATTTACGGTGGCCGTAATTTGCGGTGCCCGCTCGTTACGGTGACCGCTCATTACGGTGACCGCTAAGATGGGTGGCGGTATTGCACCTGGTGCAGCGTACGGCGGCGGTAAGGGCCGTTTTGGGGTCATTTCCGCCATCGCAGCCTTTCGGATTCCGCCATGGCGTAATGCTCGTGCCCGATGGGTCGTGATTAGCCGCACTTTGCTCCTTCGTGCAATGGCGGAAACGCTATTTAAGCTGTTGCGGTCCGGTCAGTCACTTTCCGCCAGGGTCGTAATGAGGCCCAATGACCCTCACCAAACCATACGGAAAAAAAACATACCAACCGAGCTTTATGATCAACGCCTCTAAAATTGAAAATGTGACATCCTTTAAATACCTTGGCATCCCAATAAATCAATCGAAAGCAGAAGATCAATGGATAGACAAAATTGACCAAACAGCTCAAACTCTATCAAGGCAAGGCTGTATACTTCACAGAAAATATGGCAAGTTCTCTTTCAAGCCCATTATTGCCTATTACAGACAGAAGTACATCCCAATCTTAACATATGGAACAGAAGCAATGCTGAATGCCTGCAAAATCAACTGGACGAAATATGAATCAATCTTCTGGCGTAAAATCCTCCGACTTCCACAAACATACCCAATGCCAAGAATACGCTATGAAATGGCAACTCAGTCAATCGAATCCTTTGTACAATGGAAAAGATTAGACATCTTCCGCAAAATACTGACAGATGAAAAAACTCCAGCAATCCAAACTCTACGAGCTAAAAAAACACCTTCAGTACTGCAATACTTCAAAAATTGAAATCTTCAATGAGAAATGAAATGGAGATCGAAGACATTACAGAAGAACTTCTCACGCTCCGCCCACAACATGCAAAAATGAAACTTCTGCACAATGACTGGATAAAGACCATTCAAAAAAAGAATACTTACAAACAGAATCTCCAATGTACAAATGATAATAGGAAAATCCACGAACCACCAGCCTACTTGCAAATCTTCCCAGACCAAACCATTCGAACAACGTTCTTAAAAGTACGTCTGAACATTCTTCCCACAAAATCATACTTATCTACAACAAGACAGATTGATGCTGGAAACAACTACTGTAGGTTCTGCAAAGATCAAAACATCGCTGAAACCATCTTTCACCTAGTCATGGAATGCAAAGAACACTCCCCACAACGTAAACAATTTGGAACGTTTTTTCAACTTTCAACCAAACAAATGTCCACGGAAGAAAGGTGGGCCGCCCTTCTCAGTGGCCATAATAATAAGTACACCTACACAATTGTTCTTTTTCTAAGCGCTATATTGGAACTAAACAAAAAAACAATCACCGACTCTAAACCCTAAAGCATTAAACTCAAAGACTAACAAACTTTCTGTAAATGATGAAAAAGTTTCCAAACAAACTAAATCATCACAAAAAAACCCAAAAAAAAGTGTATTGTATTAATGACTGAAAGAAACAGCCCTATACTTTCAGCACAAAAGCAAAGTGAGCTCTGATCAGTAAAACACACCATACGTCAAAGAATCAAGGCTGATTTCAGAAAATGCAATATGTGAGTTCCATTCAGCCAAGGTCAAATTGTGGGTCTCTGGGCAAAATTCACAAAGGGCCCACCCACTGAAACCCTGGAATGCATCCCCACTGTTTAAAACTGCAATCAACTGTGGCCTGCCTGAAAGGTGTCCAAAACCAAGTTTGCCCAGACATACTGCCTCTCGAGGAATGTCTGAGCAGGCCAAATGTTCTAGCCGCTGCATGACTGGAATGTCAGGGGGATGTGTGAAAACAGGGGGTGCAATCAAGGCTGAACTATGAATTCAAACAACAAAGAGGCTAATAAAAAAAAAAACTCTGGTCACAGGCTAAGAGTAGCAAATGGCCTGGAGGAATGTAAGCTCATATTTGAGCATAAGAAGATTCCTTTTGTTTAAATGGACTGTCACAATTGTTGCATTTTTCAGAAACCACAAGTCACACCGATTTCATGTTTCCTTTTTTACATAATTTCCAGGTGATTTTGTTGATATTAAAGTCCTCCACCTGTGACTTAGGGAATTGTAATGACCAGCTAAAAGGTATTCCTGACTGCTCTGAACATGTTCCAAATTTGAGAGTTGGCGAACTGGTGAAAAGTAAAATTAGGAATGTGGGGATGAAATTGCATTATGCTTTTTTGTAAAAAAAAAAGCTGTAAATTGCCAAACAGCCATGCAAATTGGTGCGGAACCAGCTGTCGTTTTATTAAATTACCCATGATTAGTTGAACGAGAAAATATATATATTATGGCAGTTACTAGTAAATTCTGACACAGAACTAGATTTTTGCCAAAAGTTGACAAGGGAAAAAAAGGGGATTTCAAATGGAATTTGCCAAGTTCCTGCTCTATCACTGGTATATAAAGTGGATGCACTATGAGGAAAGGAGAGAGCTGCTGAAATTTACCATCTAACAGCCGCAGGGAAACACCAAAAGGAGATTTTACTGAAATGACATTTTGGTGGCGTTGTCTATTGCTGAAAAGGCCTAAAAGCTGAATGGGTCCTATGCTGAAGGTGGGTGAAACTGCTTGCCTTAAATCCTTTCTCTTATAGTGGGTTTGGGGAGGGGACTTTCTAGATCCGTAGCATATTTAACAAAAAAATATTAATTTCATGATTTCCCCTTGGCAGAACACCGCAGAGTGATTTTTGTTAAAATTCGAAATTTACAAAGCTAATTCTCATTGTGCGCTGAAAACTATAGACTGTAATTTTATTGGGTAATCCTGTGGGTCCAGCTTCCCCAATACAAGCCTTTAAGTGGAGAGGGGCTGAAAATCCCAATTTTTTCTGTCCAACTTCCCCAACACAGACCTTTCAGTAAGGGGGGGTTGAAAACAAATTGCTAAATCACACTTTGCTTATTTGAAACCAAAAATGTGGGCAAAATCATATTTGCCATATGCATTTGTACCAATCTATAAACCCAACTGCTAGCCTTCTAAGTGCACATGAAAATTGAAATTGCACAGCACTACATATGTAAATTGAGCAGTTTTAATATTTCTTGAAGTGAAATCTGTATAAAATATTGTGATTTCTGTTTTTCCCAACCAACTTGCGTGATTTATTTGTGTAACCAGAAGTTTATTTGTGAGCCACAAAGAAGGAGATGTGTGTCATTTTAGTGTGATCTCTATTACCTATCTTCCAAATAAATACAAGTATATTTCCTAAACACTGGACTGGTATTTGGCTCACTGTGGGCACAGGAGGGGAGATTTGTGTTAGTCTATATGAGTCTTCAGTAAGGCCAGCGCTAACAAACTTAAGTGATTATTTCAGGGCTCTTTGATTGGGTGTGGAAAGTAACTCCCCAGGTTAAGGGTGGTCTCAATATCATGTAACAGCTACTATTACTGGGCTTTCTAATATTTGTCTCTGAGCATTTATTTTACCCATCCAACAAAAAGTCAAATCATTCGGGAGTTAATTTTGTGTATAGCATTTACATATTTCGCTTATGGCAAGACTCATATTCATGAATTTTTATGGAGGGTTGGAGGGGTGTAACATAACTTAGGTTTCTGCCACTCCCTTCCTCTCTGCCATACATATTCGCTAGAATTTGCACCTGCATAGATTTTCATGCCGGGGCAAATGCTAATGATAGCTATGGAACGTGCAAGATTTTTACACCAGCAAAAAGCTGGCAGACTCCATAGGAATACATTGTAAAAGCCACCTGCCATGTCCGCAGTGTTTACTCTTTTTGCATGCAGTGTGCAAAATGGCAGCATGCAATCATATCTGCTGCTTGTACGCTCCACTGTTCAAATGAGGAACCTTTTTCGAAGGGGACCTGTCTATGCTCACGTATACTTTGTTCACGTGCATACATTGGCACACTCACATAGCTATGCATCCATAACCATAGGTTACCACATTTAATACATTTAACATCATTTATCAACAGCAGTTTTAAATTAACCCCTCCCAATACACATCTAAGCCTAAAATCCATAGATGGGGCAATACTCTAAGGGCCCGATTCATGGAAATGTGTGCAGAAATCCTGCAAGGGCCACGTGCCGAGAAGGACACTGTGTGAGCCTGCGTGCAGAATAAAAAATATGCACCCTGCAAATTCATGGAATTGTTTGCGCAAAGTAACCGTATTCGCAAGTCACGGCCGGAACGCCCCCGACACGCCACACGCAAAGCATAAACAGCCAGCTCAGCTACCTTTGCACGCTGCCCCGGGCTTGAATACATGCACGCTTCAAACAGGTTGTGAGGTCCCCCCGCAAGCAGACCTGCATCGCAGGGACCTTGCGCAGGGTCCATCGTAACTGTTCCCTGCACCCCGACAACCTGCATATGGAAAATCATAACTCGGTCTAAAAACTCAGAAAATCTGCATGCAAATCCCTGTAAACCATTCCTGACCCCGCTTCACTGCTTATGAGCACCCCTAAATTACATCGGAACCCCGGTTGAGTACACGCACCCCGAAATCTGACATGCAACCCCACCTCTGCGCTGCAAATCCTATGCGCAAGTGTATTTACGTCTGCCTTCTGGTGGCGGATCGTATGAAAGACTTGTGTTGCCATTTCCCAGTCGAGAGGTTGCGCGATCGATTCCATGAATATGTCTTGTGCCGTGCAATAGTGGATGTGCCACGGACAGCCTGGCTGTCCCTCGGAATGCCCACATTTTTGCAGGTTCTTCCCCATTTTTGGTGTTGTGCCCCCTTCCCAGCCCTCTGCCTAATCCACGCCCATGCTCTGCGTGGAGTCTCACACAAGGCCTTCAAAGGCTCGCAGAGACATGCCGAGCATGCGTGAACTGCACGCAAGTCCAGGAAAAGTACTGCACATTCGATTCCATGGATCGACGGATGGGGGTTTGCATGCAGAATGTCACGCACGTACCCTTTTTTCTGTGCAATTCATTCCATGAATCGGGCTCTAAAACTACTAAACCTGCAAACCCCAAAACATGTCAGAGATACTCCTAACCAACTACCACTGAACAAATGGCATACATACTTATGCAATAGCAATAGGTCCATATCCTCTAACATGCCTCCACCGGCACAACATCAACACTGGCATTACACATATACCCATCCAGTCTTTAACTTGAGACACACATCAGTGATGTGCATCACACCCAACATTCATACGCATATATATGTGCACCCACATTTATTGGGAAGTACATATACCAAATAAAAATATAACTCAAATAACAATGTAAGCCGAACCCTCTGCACAATTGTAACTACCATCCCTTTAGACTTCCCCTAAAGTCCTTGTGGTTTGCAACTCCAAACCTGCACATTTTAGACATGTATTAAAGTTAACACCCCTTTCACTATCCATGTCTTCACATATATCTGTGTACACATGTCATCAGATTGCCACCATAATTCTGCATCATACACTCCGGGGCAGCTCCAATGATGCACGCAGTCTCTCGTCGCCTCTTCCAAATTTGCCATGCACGCGTCCCTCCAATGTGATGCTTACATTTGTCCTTTATTCTGACCAGAAATCCCTTCTTCATGTTCTCCTTGGCTTTGCCTCCATGTTGTGCTGTTGCCACTCACTGACGCATCCAGATGTACAGGTCTCCATTAATCTACATAAGGATTCCTCTAAGGGCCTCTGAGCGATGCAGAGCTCTGGGCCCCTTATCAGTGTCCGAGTGGTGTGCTCCGCCTATGGATGGCCCTGTACTCACTCTGGCCTCCACAGGTATTTCTGATCCACAATTTCCCATTTGTTCTCCTTATTGGATCAATATTGGCCTACACGTAGCACCAGGCTTTCACTTCTGCTGGATGGCCTTTCCATCTAACTTTCCGATATGGTTGCTCAGCATCTTTGCCCACGTCATCCAGTCCACACCTGCACTAGATCAACACATTTCAATGCTCCATGGATGGTGGGACCCTCTTGAATTGCAGTGAGTGCCACTACCCCCACGACATCTCACTCAGACAGTGCTCCTTTTACCATAAGCATTCCATAGTCCGCACCCTGGGTTTGTCAAGAAAACAACTCATTGCATATTGTTAAACTGTATCCATGACGCTTCAGGCAGGTTTCCTTGTATGTATGATTAATATACATCTTCATAGGTTGCATATTCATTTTTATTTTTAAATTTCTCTATTGGTATTTGTTGTAGTTACAACAGCACTGTGGCAATGGTTGCCACCTGCGGCTTAGTATGTGGGTCAATGTTGAGCCAAAAGTGACTGTAAGAAACAATAAACAACATTAACATAAACATTTAACAATAAAGGGGGTTGTCTCCTTGTGGTTGATGAACAGTTCAGCGTGGGAGAATTACCAGGGAGTGGAGTGGAGAGGGCGGGGGCAGGGGCATGGAAATAGGGGTCCAGTTCTGTTTCTGGCAATCATCTGTTTAGGTGTCCTTGTGTTGGTAGATTCAGACAACATGGGGGTAATTCATTCAGGGGGGCTTTTCGTCATTAGAAGGGTGGAGCAATTGCCACATTAGAGCTTTCCAAACGTCTAGTGTCTGACTTGCCTCTTAAGGGGATTTAGCAACGCTGTCCTCCTAGGCAGAGGTCTCTGCCCCCACCCAGCATTCCAGTTCGCTATGCCATGCTTGGAATCATGGGCCACCTGTTCGTTTCCATGCCATTGTGATGGTCCTTTTGGTCAGGCTGCATGCCATGTCCATGAGCTTCAAAGTGTGCTTAATTTTGGCTAATCTGGGGTAAATCCCCATGAGGCATTCGCCGGGGGTCCATTCATATCTGGACATGCCTGCCCTCCTGCAGGTTTGTTCCACCTTGACCCAGAGCTATCGAGTTTTAGTGCATTCACAGAACATGTGTAAGCGATCTGCATTGTCCCTGTTGCACCATGGGCAACCATGTTGGGGTTGCTTGTTGAACTTCGCTAGTCGTGTGGGGTTAGGTAGGAGCGGTATAACACGTTTAGTTGGATTAATCTAAATCTGGAGTTCCTGGATACCTCCTTGGGGAACACCAGGGCTCTCTCCCATTCGTTGTTGGTCATTTTGCATCCCAGGTCCTTGTCCCATTTGAGTTTTAGGTCATAGCTGCGGGGATTAGGCCTGTCTATTAAATGGCTGCATATTTGGGACACCGGTCTCCAGCCCTCTCCCAGATTAGATAATAGTGTTACGAAGGGGTTGGCCTTAGGCTCCTCGGACCATGTATCCCACTCGGCTCGTGCCAGCATTCGGATCCTTTGATACCACAGGAACTGGTCACTGGGTATGCCATCCTCAGATTGCAGTGAAAAGAAGTCACGGAAGGAGCCCTCTTCATATAAGTCTCCCCACATGTACACGCCTTTTCTTTCCCAGTGTCTAATGGTTGCTAGGTCGACGCTGTTCTTACATAGATCTGAGAGAAGTGGGATTTCCGGGGCATATGCGTGTTTCAGGTGAAGAAGTGACTCTGCTCTGCACCACACTTGTCTCCCCAGGGTGGCCAGCAGGGGTGTTTCGCCTGGGAGGTGTTGGGGTGCCCAAATGAGTTCCTTCAGATGGATTGGAGGAACTGGGTGCTGCAGTAGTGCTGTTTCGGAGGTGGCGTCGTCAGCTAAACATTTGGTTACAAAGCTAAACTGGGCTGCCAGGTAATATTTCTCGAGGTCAGGGAGTTGAATGCCGCCCTGTCTATACGGGAGGGTTAGTGTGGTTAACACCAACTTGTGTCTGCCTTTGCCCCACAGGAAGTCCTTGAGTATCGTCTCGAGTAGTCAAAAGAAGGGGGATTTAATATAGTAATCCACATTTTGGAATCCGTAGAGAAATCTGGGGAGGACAATCATCTTGACTAGGGACGCTCTTCCCATCATGGATAGGGGGAGCCTAGACCAGAACCCTATTGATTTGCGCAGAGGGGGCAGAGCCGCCAAGGTGTTGTTTTTGTGCATGAGCTCAGGTGTAGCGAAAAGCGGTTGGTTGCCATTGTACACTCAGCGAAGGTAGGTCATCAGTGTGTTTGTCTTTGAGTCTGCCAATGGGAAGAGGCAGAATTTGCATTTGCTAAATCGTATTCCTGAGACTTTGGCGAAGTTGTCCAGGACCTCCAACATGGTCGGCTCAAGTATATAAAGCATGGGGGAGAGTGGGCATCCCTTCCTAGTGCCCCTCTGTATGTTCCACGCCGCCGAGATAAGCTTTCCAGATTTTACTCGTGCCCTTGGTTTGGTGTAGAGCACTTCGACCCATCTGATGAATTTCTCCCCAAAGCCAAATTCTCGGAGAACCGCTAATAGCCATTCCCATTCGATGGAATCAAACGCCTTGATGGCATCTAAGGATAGCAGGCATAGGATCCTCCATCCCGATCAACCCGGGACATGACTTGCTGGAGCCTACGAAGGTTAGCGGTGGTGTTGCGGCCCGGTACAAAACCATTCTGGTCTGTATGCACTATTTCTCCTATCATCCTGGAGAGTCTCTTGGCCAAGATCGTGGTCAGTATCTTGACGTCGTAATTGAGCATTGCACGTGGACGGTAGGAGTCACAATGATCTGTAGGTTTGTTGGATTTGGGTATTGGGATCACCAGTGTCTCCCACATGCCCTTGGGTAGGATCCCCAGTTCGTATGCCTCTCGAAAGACCTCGTGTAATAGCGGGGTTAAAGTTGGTTCATAGGTCTTATAAAATTCAGAGGGTAACCCATCGCTGCCCGGGGCCTTGCATGTGGCCAAGGATTTGATTGCTTCAGATATGTCCTCCGTGGTGATGTCTGCATCTAGGGATTCGCTGTGTGCAGGTGATAACCTGGGCAGCCCTATCTCCTCTAATGTGTCTGAGATCTCATCAGGGGGCACCGGGGCATTGTGGGAATACAGTTGGGCATAGAATTGTTTAAAGGTGTCGTTGATACTCTGCTGTGTTTGATACAGCATACCATCTTTGCTTTTCAGGGCTGTGGTTAGGTGCTTGGGATGTTCTTTTTTGCACAGCCAGGCTAGGAGTCTGCTGGGCTTGCCTGCCTCCGTGTGTGCCCTGTTGGTTCTGGTGATTAAGTCAAACTTGGCTAGTCTGCCCCATGCTTCTTTGCATTCAGTTCCGATATGCTTGAGTTTGTCTTCTTCCTGCTGGGTGCCTAGGGTGCCGGACTCCAGTTGCTCAATTTTGTTTTTTCGCTGCTCTAGCTCGGTTCGTAAATGTTTCCTGATGCCTCCGGCCTTTGCTCTGATTTCTCCTCGTACTACCACCTTCAGGGCTTCCCATATCATGCTTAGGTGGTCAACGCTGCCCATGTTCTCTTATATGTAGTTCTCCAGGGAATCTCTGAGATCTTCCCTGAATGCTGGGTCTTTTAACGCTTCCATGGGCATTCGTCATGTGGGTATTGCGGGATTGTGGGTCTGGGTCCTGTAATACTCCACTCTACCATTAGCGGTGAGTGGTCGGACATGGACCGGCCCAGGTATTGTGCCGTGTCGATCTGGGGTAGGTTTTCTCTGCCAATGAAAACATAGTCTATTCTAGTGTGGAGGTTGTGTGGAGATGAATAAAAGGAGTAGCCTTGGTCGTCTGGATGCAGCTCTCGCCAGACGTCCACTAGATCCAGGGGCTCAGCAAGGTGTTCAGTGACGTGGCTGGCACTGTCGGACTGCCGGGAAGGGGTGTGGACCTGTCGAGCACTGGGTTGCTCACGCAATTGAAATCTCCCACCCAGATGAAAAATCTGCTTCTGTATTGCGTGACCTTGGCGTACATCAGATTTAAGTGTGCTGGTATGTTGTTGTTGGGGAGGTATGAGTTCACAATACATACTTCGATTTGCTCAATATGGCCCCACAATATCACATACCTTCCTTCTGGATCTGATTCAGTCTTGGTTAGTTGGAAGGGAATTTGGGGGCTAATCCATGTGAACACCCCTCTGGCATATTTGGAGTATGCGGCGCCAAACCCCTGCCTGCCCCAATGCGTTCGTAGTGTTGCAGTAGATTCTTTTGTAAGATGGGTTTCCTGCAATAGGGCCAATCCGATATTCTTCCTATGTAGATAGGGTTTAATCCTATTTTGGCGGAGGTAGGTACCCAGCCCCCTCACATTCCAGGTTAAGACCTTAATATGTGTGGCCAGGGTAGTTTTGGGAAGAGTTCAAGTATACGTTTCTTGTTCCCCTGGCTTCTTGTGTGGTAGTCAGTGAGCCTGGGCGCCTCGCCTCTGGGCCACCCGGTCCCGGACCACCCACCTCTCCCTCCCGTGTCCACGCTGAAATTGCTGCTTTACATCTCGGAGACATTTCAACTGTTTCAACTTCCATTCTGGTGAATGGGTTAAGAAACTTTAACATCTGTGAACTTCCCCCAGCAGTTGCATTGGGGGGGCAACGCTCAGGGGTTCCCGCATCTTGTGTGCCTATCCAGGTCGTTCGATGCGAGTGCAGTGCTGGCAACAGGCCGGCACGGATTACAGTGGGGTGGGTTGTGGCAGCGCCCATCAGCGGCCGCACGGGCTCCCGTCTGTGGTGATGAAATCATCTTTGTAGCGGTGGGTCATCTTTCTAGTTTGGTGCCATGATGTCGGATCTTGTCTTTGTTAGCTTTATGGGATCAGTGATTCATGTTTAGTCCTTCAGTCCATTAGGTGCGTTCTTTGCCTTCAGCCAGGTTATTGTGCTCCAGCCACATGTTGGCCGCAGCTGGGGTTTCCAGGAAAACCATTTTTCCTTTATGAAGTACCTTGAGGCGTGAGGGGTAGAGTGACATGTATTTAAGGTTGAGTTTTCGCAGGCTGGCTTTCACAGGTATGAATGAATTTCTTGCGCGTTGCACGTTGGGGTGTAATCAGGGTACATGACGATCTTGGCATTGTTCCGTTTGATCTCACCTCCTTCCCTCGAGAATTTAAGTATTGTCTTTCTGTCACTGAAAATTTAGAATCTTTGTGATCATTGGACGTGGGTACTATCCAGGTGGGGCCTTTTTTGTAGGGATCTGTGGGCTCTCTCCACTGCGAATCCTTGTGAAAGTTTGCCGGGCCCGATTTCCTGTAGAATCAGGGATTCCACATATTCGGTCGGGTTGGTTCCTTCCATGTCCTCCGGAATTCCTAGTATACGGATGTTATTGTGGCAGGCCCTCCCCTCCACCTCCTCCGATCTTGCTTCCAGTCTTCCGACCTGCCTTTCTAGTTCTTGGACCTTAGTCTTCAAGTCCAAGGTGGTCTCTGAGGTTTCCTGTAGGCCTGCTTCCGCTGTGGACACTCTTTCAGTGAGGTTACGGGCATCTTGGCGCATTAGCTGCATGTCAGATTTGACTTCATCTATTTTAGCATTGATAAATGTTCTGAGTGCAGTGATGGCCTGTTGTACCTGCGTTTCCTTGGGATCATCTTCAGGTGGGGGTGTCTCTGTCTGTGTGGTGGTCTCGTGGAGGGTTTGTTGCTTGGGTCTGGCCGCCGTGAAGGAGTCCATTATTGTGGTGGATTTGGGTTTGTTCCTTGTGGAGGACATCTTGCAGTGTCTCCCTTGGGTCGCTTCTGTGGCGTCCATTTGGTGCTGTGGTGTCGCGTTGCTGTGAGAGCTGGGTTGTGTGGCCAGTCCACTCGCCTGCAGGGGGAAGCGATCTCCAAGTTCTTAATTAGTTGTATCTATGAGGCAGACGGCGCCCCAGTGGGTCGGGAGCAGGGTGACTGGGTTCTGCTGCTGTGATGGTAGGCGCCTCAGGGGGCAGTTAGTTCAGGCCAGTAGTTCAGAAGGGCAGCCTCCTGTCCTTAAATTCTGGAGTATAGAGTGTTTTGGTGATGTGGTGGGTTCACCACCACCTTGTCATTGTTTGTTTATTTTTTGTGGAGGTTTATGTCAGCCAGTAGTGCCCCCGATGTTCTTGTCGCCCGCCAGGTCAATCAGGCATATTCCGAGGGTCTGAGCACCAGCCAGGGGATGGGCAATCACTGGGTGTCTCCATGTGCCTTATCGGCGGGGTTGCCTGGCCTCCTTAGGGGTGTCTTCCCGAGCCCGCCGCTTCAAGGGTGAAAGTCGAGTTGAAGATGGGGGACGGTGGCCGCTCACCCGCACAGATGCAGTGATGCGGCAGGATGCAGGGCTGAGTCCCTCGGGGCCGCAGTGTGCGCGTTCTCCTATGCCACGTCTCGAGGTAGGGGGCAAAGGCATGCAGGGGCACCAATCTGGAGCTAAATGCCACTATCCTGGGTTGTGCCGCCCTGCTCCTCCCCGCTCCTTCCAGTCAGAGACCCGGGTACCTGCATTCAGGGTCCGTCCTCTGCAGTCGGGTCTCACTGGTGCGCCGCCCTCCTCCGCCATCCTCCAGATTCCTCAGCCCTGGCTCAGCATTATAGGGGTCTTGTAGGCCTTGTTCTTCTTTTTGACTGCCGGGGGCCATCACTTTCGGGGCTGAAACACGCGGCGCAGCAGTTTCCTTTCCAGCGAGCTGGTCCCGGGCCCGCCAGTCAATGGGTCCTCGGCTTCAGTGGGGGTGGGGAATCAAGTCCCGGACCACGTTCTATGTGGTGTGAGTCCGGCGAATTCCGGGCTCGCCTCCGCTTGGCCGCCGCAGGATGTTCCCTTCAGTCTTCGTGAGCCTGGGGGCACTGTCAGTCTACTGGAGGCCGGGGGCAGGGGTAATGGCTCACTGAGACTTCTGCACTTCAGGTAGAACCTCTGCGCCATTTTGGAGGGCGCAGGGGGGCCTCTTGTGACGGCTGCTATTGCGGCTTTTTCGGTCTGTTTTCCGTCCGGAAGGGTTTTGGGAGATGGGAAAAGGGTTCAGGCACCTTTATTTGTTTGTGGCTGCTTTAAATTATGTCTCCGGCCGCCACCGCAGGATCTGTTACACGATCGTAGACAGGAGCTCTGTAAATCACGTCTTTACTCCATGCGCGCTGGCCACGCCCCCTCCACGTTACATATTCATAAGTTAAAATGGAGCTGGCCCCACTGGTGCACACAACCCAGGCTTCATCCTTCCAACTGACAATCCTACAATCCGTGGGTGAAACACAGAGGCACTACATTCCACACTCCACTCATGACATCACTCATCCACTCCTGCAAGACACAACAGTTCCCACACATTACTCCAATTCGGAACACCTCACATTGGCTCCTGATTAGCCTATAATTATTTTCATACTTCACAAAATAGCCCACAAGCCTTCTGTGGAAACAGCCCACAACATTTAAAGAGCTATTTGTTGAAATATATTCCTACTCTTACGTTAGATGAGCCACGTCTTTAAACGTTCACATTCTGTGGTTCAAACATGCATTTAGCCTGGGTTGGGCTTGTTCCACTCACACTAGAAAACCCTGGAGCTTGCTCCCTCCCGATGTTTCAAAGCATTGTGGACCATACTTCTGGTCCCATTTGCTGGGTTCTATGACAGCACCAGTATTGGGCCTGATTCATGGAATGTTTTCCTATGGGATTGCGCCATTATAAAACACTTCCATGAATCAGGCCTATTGTGCTTTCCACTCTCATTTCTTAACCCCGACACCCCCTTGGCACACAGCACTATATTGAGAGAGATACTTTGGAACATTAAGGTTATTCGGGAGAGACCAGTAGGGTGGGGCATGTTGCAAAGCTTGACATTTGAATAAATGGCCCTCATTACAGTTTCACAGGTATGCCAGTCTCCCTCCAGAATTATCAGCGGGATATCAGCAAAACTGCCTTACCCTTTCCCGCTGACCGATATCCCGGTGTACCCCATGGGAATCCATGGGATGGGATTTCTAGAAATACTGGCACTGCTTGTACCAGTGACGGTGATTCTGGCATTTATTTGTTGTAGGCGGCCTGATCTACAGGCAGGTCAGGCCTGCCGGTAGATCACTGTCCCCACCTGCAAACTTGTGTTTCCCCGGTCTGGAAATAAATACCAGTGCCGGTAACACCTGCAAATATACAGCCATTGTTTCCAGACTGCAGTCCTTGTAATGAGGATCTATGACTTTTAAGAAGATACTCGCATGCTGTGACTACTCCCATGTCTCATTCCACGTCCCCTTGCATCTGCTCTTTCCCAAGTACTACAAGATGTAAGGCCCAATGGCTGTCGCTATGCTCCTCACTCTTCACCACCACACCAGACAGCATCAACATATAAAGGGCTCACTATGTCTCTCTCTCACTGTACACCAAAGAGTGCTCACACCTCTCACACCTTTCCGGTTGCAGCACACTGGTCTCTAGTGTAATGGAAAGAGTTCCCTATAAAAGACCACCAGTTTTAGGAAAATAATGACCACATCTTGCACCACCAGACATGTAATGGCTTCTTTCGGCACCCTATCAACACTAAAGAGGCACCTGCCTGTTGTGAAATCTTCAGTTTCCCCACATCCATGACCACCTCTACTTGCCTCACTTACTTTCTTCCCAATTCAGCAGCAAGGGGCCACTCTCCATGCCCCTTTTAAACAGAGTCGCCACACCGAATCCTCCATACTCAGGCAGACTTACCCAGTGAGGAACCGCAGAGACTGCAAAACATGGAGTTCCTCTGAGAAGCTCAAAGGATCATTTTCACTCTGTCTGACGTTTAACTGACTTCACCCCAGCCCTTCCGCTCTCCATTAGCTGTTGTGAATTCTTGACGTTTCCCAAAATATATGATCTAGTGGAAGAAACGTTGCTTACCTCTCTTCCACCCTCACCACTCCTCTCTGCAACACTTAAACATATGCACTTTATGTAACCAAAAATGCTCTTAGACACTGTTTAATTCCCTTCACTTCAGCAAACTGCATTCAATCGTTGCATCTCTGAGGTGTTGCATTGAATTCAAACATGAAGATAAATATTAATCTGGAGCAAAACAGCAGGGACATATTTGGCCTCGGCAGAATAGATTTTTAGCAGCTGGAACTTAGCTGACTACCTACGTGTAGCTGACATTTGGTATACCACTAAACGCAATCCTCAGGAGGCTTATCGGGCAAATATAGGTCTTGCTAGAGCAGAGATCTGCAACCTTTGGCTCTCCATATGTTTTGAACTTCAATTTCCATCAGCTTAGTCAACATAGTCATTGGTGTGGGAGCAAGGGACAGGTAGTCTAAAACATCTGGTGAGCCACAGGTTGCAGACCCGTGCTCTAGAGCCTCACTTAAACTGGTGGGATACAGTGCCCTTCTACCTCTGCCGACCTAAAGGGGAGAGAGTTTCCCCTCAAAACTCCCTCCCTCTAAATATCAAAAATGAAGATTCCCTCCAGTGCTTCAAAAAAAATCTAAAAACGTGGCTATTCAACCAATACTAGACAACTCACACTTGTAAATAACTAATAATCTGTTTAAATGTATGTTCTTGTAACTATGTAATTTTACGTGCCTTTTGTTACATATATGTAATGTGAATTGAATGCTACCAATCTCCTACTAAGATGTCTGTAACTACGCTGTGATACCTCAGGGTCTGGGGGTACAACAAATACAAATAAATAAATAAACAAACAAACAAATAAATAAATGTTTGCAACAGGGTTCTATTCACTCAAGGTCAACATCCAGGCTTGCCCGGTAATTCTCTTTTTAACATGTTGAACTGTACTTTTTGCTTTTGGTATTTATTTGTATGCTGCGGTCGGACACACTCGGACATTAATGATTACCGAGAACAATATACTCGTTCGTATCCATTAACTGTTAGAATGTGGCTATTGGCTAATACTCTACCTGAGTGTATTTCACAACATACCTCACGGATACCTGCTTTTTAATGAATACATTCGCTGCCACGTGCTGGGAGGTGCACTTTGGAAGTCCTTGGCTCTCTCCTGTTTCCAACACAAAATAATACGCTGCTGTTTTGCTGCTGGCTGCACCAATCATTGGTTGCAACATCGTTCGCACGCTAAGGGAAAAATCCATTTTAGGATTCTCACTGAGGCTTTCCTCAGCGATGGGAGAGTCGGGTGTGACTCACCTCTCATTCAATCTCCAGTGCACTCTCCCGTCTCAGCTGAGGGGCTTTTGGCAACGAGTCTGACTGAACACCAAGTTGAAAACCCCATTTCACAACCACTTTCTTTATGATACGTGCGAAATAAGCCATCAAATGATGCATTACCATCGTGTCTAGTTTATGAACTTTAGCCAAGCAGAACGAGTGCTTTTGAGACCAGTTAAAGGTAACAAAAACGGGTTAAAAGCTCCCAGGTTCCCCTCTGCGTATGTGCACCAACCAAAACAGTTGCTGCTTCTGAATTTCGGGACTCGAAGGCCTGAAATAAAAATGGGAAAATAACTAAAAATCCAGAATACATGAGCTACTTGCAATGTGGAGGATGGGGAAATGCTTTGCTATTGATAGAGTTGTCCTGAAAACAATCTATATAATCACAGATCTCACAGTACTGCGCTACTGCTAAAAGATGGCAGCCCAAATGCTGGCTACCCAGACTCAGTAGAGCGCTCTGCTGCTCTCAGGCCTAAATACCGGCTACCCACACTCAGTACAGTGCTCTGGTGCTCTCGAGCTAGGTCTGTGCTTTAAACAATAGAACACAAAATAATGTACGCCTTAGCTTCTAAGGAAGCCCATGCTATGTGCCACACTTTCAGCGGAACACAGACATGTCTCAATTTATAGATGTGTAGCTCAAGCCGTCCCGGGTTCCATATTCACATTCTGGAACTTGTAGTTATTGGGCAGTGGTGTAGCAAAAAATCTGGGGTTCCCCTGCAGGCCATGCTGAGGCCCCCCCAGCTCAGCAACAAACCACGGGTCGCGCCACACTCTGGGCCGGCCTAGATTACCATGCTTGCGCAATACGCACAAATGTGCAGTTGCAGGGGTACGCCCCACACTGTACAAGAATAAGGATATATATATATATATATATATATATATATATATATATATATATTACATAGTTATGGTTAAGATGGTGTTTCCACAGGAAGAGCATTTTTTGGGTGGCTTATAACTTCGCTCCCCCTGGACGAATCCTCACCAAACTTTGCAAAAAAAGTATATGGCCCACTCTGAATTTTTTAGCAAAGTTTGGAGAGGTTTGGTCCAGGGGGGGCAAAGTTATAGGGGGGTCCCAAAACTTTTGTTTTTCCCATAGACATAATGGGAAAAAACTTTGCACACGCCTACAGCCCAAACCGCTGGACGGATTTACACCAAATTTGCGGCAGGAGTGGGGGCTTGGTCCCGAAAGCGGGCTTTTGCAAATTTGGTGTAAATCCGTCCAGTAGTTTTTTTTTAAAATGACCAAAATGTAAGGCAAAAAAATTAGTGATATCTCTGTTCGCTCCGCAGACGGACTTCCCGGTTCGCTCCGTGGACAGTGCCCTGATTGCCCGAGCGGCTTGCGTGATGTCCGTGGACATGCAACGTGTTCGCTGATTGGACGGCGTGGTGCGTGAAGCGTGTCAGATTTTCTGTGGCACCCGCCATCTTGCATTCGCGGACGACCGTGGACAGCGCGGTGATACTTGGATTAAAAATTGTATTTAGTGGAGTGTGTTGGTGTGTAAGAGTGTTTGGGGAGGGTGGGGGAGTATGAGATAGGTTCAATGTTCCGTTTTTTTGATATGCTAGACACTTTTGTTGTGTTCGATTTGTCTGCGGACAACACGGCTGTTCTGAAATGTTCTATATAAACTAAATGGTGGGGTGTTCTGAGGACGGAGTATGTGTCGGTTTTGTTCGCAAGCAAGCTAAAATTGAGCTAAGAACACTCGCGGTGTCCTTAAATGTTCGTACATAAACAAAATGGGGGTGTCCTGAGGACGCTGTCCGTATTGTACTCTGGCAAGTTGAATGTGTTCTAAGAACACTCGCAGTGTCCTGAAATGCTCTGATTACTTACTGGTAATCTTCATTACTCCTACTCCTACTCTTCCTCGTCACAGTACTGGCAACCCTCCTCACCCTCCCTGCGGGGAAGGTGCCATGCTCCGGCTTGGTAATATGAAACTGAGTGATGTGGATGTGGGGGAGGAGTTATAGGAATTTAAAGAAATAGAAGAAGGTCCTGTGCCGGAGGCAGGGGCCTCATGAAGTAAGTACTGGGACGAGGAAGAGTGGACGTGGAGGTAATGTTTGCAATTAAACAAAATGGGGGTGTTCTGAGAACGCTGTTCGTATTGTTCGTTGTCAGGTTAAAAGTGTTCTAAGAACCCTCCTTATGTCCGTTGACATTACAATTTCCTATTGCCCTTTTTGTCCACTAAACAAACAATAAATCAGGCTGCTGTGCGTCGACATTATGTGATAATCCTATCACCTGCCCCATCGACCTGGCTGACCTGCTTTTGCGACACTAAATCATATCTCCCGCCCCTAAGCCTGACATTATCAAAGCATTCATATAACCCCGTCTCTCTCCGTGACGGTACAGGGTGCGTAGCCAAACGTGCCCAGTCGTCTCCAGTCCTAAACGACTTTACACAGAACCCGGAAAACAACACAGATCATCTCACAACACACCGCGCAACAATTCGGAATATGAAACTGTGATTTAAAAGCAAACAGCAAGATTGTACATTTCGTAAAGTACTTTTATTTGACATAAAATGTTTACAGAATTATCAGCGATTTGCATTTGTCTTTGCTGTCGATCCGCAAAAGTTCATCTTGAGTCCTGCGCTGTTCCTTTGCGGTACACAGGGTGTTGGTTTATGATAAAAGAAGCACTATGGTCGCACTGATAATCAAAAGGCTGTTCCAACAACGAGGCATTAGACCACCATAATGGTTGGTATGTTGCTTCTAGCCGCTAGTACCGCGTAAGGGCATATTGGTCCTTGGCGATTGTCCCATAAAATGGTGAGGGTCATGAAGTTGTTTAGAAGTAGCTGCACCTGGCAGTTAAAAAATCCGTCGGCCGGGGTCTGAAAATCGTGGCATTGACAGTACGGAAGGACATACCTGTTTTAAAAAACATAAATTAGTCTCACCAGCCGATATTCATTAAAAATATTCATTTTATTTATTAGGGCGTGAAATTATTTTCTAGCGAGGATAGTGCAACGGAGTATTTTAACTTATTCCCATTAACCCACCCTCTGTCCTCTGCCTTTTTCAGAGCCCTCTAAGTGACAAGGGACCAATTCGGCGGTGATAGTGCACGGTACAAAACACTATGCCACATTGAACGACCAAGTACAACTTAACCGGGCTTTAACGCCACGCTATTGTTATTATATTCCGGTATAAAATAATCTAAAGGGTTACTTACATTATATTGGCATTTTCCATTGTATAAGCGTAGTGCAGTCCCAAAATACGACTCCATCTGTGCCAACGATCTTTCTCATAGTGATATAATATATAAAAGTGGTTTCGTTTCAGAAATGTCATCCTTATCGTGTCTTACGTTTTTGCAACACTCCTTCAAAAGAAGTCTTTTAGCACGATCCCTGTCTGTCAAGGTCAAAAAACAATAGAACGGTGGAGGTCATCAATGACATTTGTGATGTCATCTTTGATGTCCTGGGTGTTAGTGTTAGCAGTGCACGGTGGCGCGAGTTATGGTTGCTTATCTTACCATAACTGCCGAATTTCAGGGGTTTTTCGGTTTTACTTTGAACCATAACGTCACTTTAACAAAGTTTTTTCACTGAATATATATATATATATATGTATGTATATATATTTTTTTTTTCAAAAGAAAAGGAAAAGTGCCTTTAAGGAAAGGCAAATCCAGCTGGTTGCACTCCTGAAAGTAGCTGGGAGATGTGTGTCAAATCTCAGCAGAAAAAAGGCATGACAGCAAGTCCAGGCAGCACGAAGGTTTCTTTATTATTGAAAGTGCATCAGAAAGGGAAAAGCCTGGATGGCAGACGACGCGTGCGTTTCGCGGTCTTCTAACCGCTTGTTCGCGTAGGTAGGAAAAAACACAGAAAAAGGACTCTTTTTTAATGCTGTGTGAAACTCTATGGTAAGTACATAGAGTGGCCTGAGTGCTATGTCAGCACATATTACAAGCATCTGGCAGCCATATCTGAACATGCTGAAATAACACAGTGTAAATTAATTTATCAAACCAAGTGGCCTCAATATTCTCAAATATGATATAATGACATTAAGAATATTTCTTAACATTACGCGATTGTTGCAATTGCACAAACTGAGGAAGAAACAAAGGGGGGGGGCAATGGTTACCCACAACGTTGTTATATTGGCGAAGTGTATAAATAATCCCCTATATTTTTAGCTAAGACATACCTAATAGTTTGTCAATGGATGTTTTACCTAGGGATATGCGTTACCCAAATTGGAACCACAGGAATGATAAAATCTGAATGTGCAAAGATATCTATCTCTGGCATCTAAAGAATAAAAGTACAATATACATATCGAAAAGCCGTGCCAGAAAGCACCATCCATGTTAGTAACCCCATCTGAAAAGGGGACAGGACTTGAAGGTTAATAAGCAGCCATCTCTTCAACTCAGTTTTATAATGCAGCAGCCAATTGCACTGCAATGAAAGGCTGTCAGAAAACGCTGTGTTGTCACTGCTATTCTCTGCTGTGTAGGGACACAACAACATCTTAATCTAAAGAAGTGTGCATGATAAAACATAGCCGCAGTAATTATTCAGTCTAATAACAGTTTAAAGTGCATAGTGCGTAGCAGCAAAAAATACTCTCAACAGTAATAATAAAGTGCATAGTGCTCTCCGTCCAGGTATGCTCAAAGATCTACAATATAACAGTGTAATTCATGTATCATGGAACAAATTGGTTGATGTCCAGAAAGACACAATGACAAAACATAAAGATATCATAATATCAATATATTAAAATTAGTCCTATCTTCAAGGTAAAATTCATAGAATAAAAAGTGCATACATGGACTGCTGGAGGATAAACGGAAAGTTTATCTGCATTAAAGTGCTAAGTGCATGTAAACAATGCTCTTATTAAAGTGCCAACATGCATAACAAAACTGTTATGATAAAGTGCCTAGTGCTACACATCAAGAAATGTTGTCAGTTATCATATCCGTGTCAACAGTTAATAGTAGGCTAATTAAACAACAGTTTAAAACAATGTGTATATAGCCTCAAACAATATAATAAGCGTCCCTAAGTAAATGGTGACAATTACTGGCAGAAAGGACAAAAAGAAAGACATAAAGAGTCAAAACATTTCTTTGTATAGAAGCGTATCATAATGAGTTCACTTAAAATCCTACCTAGAAATCTTGCTAAAAACAGATATCAACAAGTAAAGCTTCAAAATTCCATAATAAAACAACCTGAAGTACATGTAAAAAAAGAAAAATGCAGAGATGATAAATAAGGCATTGGAGACATGCTGTTGGACATTTATCAGGTCATAAAAGAAGAAGAAAGAGGGCCAGAATTATAAATAGAAATTCAAAAATTCTTTAAGTGCCCAAAAACGTATATAGTTCTTCATCAAGATTATGACCTCTTGGTCTCTTCGTCTCAAGATCCAAAATGGACTTTGTTTCTAATTGTCTCAGCAGTAGCTCCCGATTGCCACCTCTGGGCGATTTAGGCACTGACCGGATACCAAAAAAGAAAAGCCCTCCAATTTACTGCCATGTTTAGACTGAAAATGAAGAGCCATCGGATAGTTTGGGTCTAAATTTCTTATGGCTCTGATGTGTTGAAGCATTCTCAGTTTCAATTTACCTCTCATACTCCCCACATACCACAGGTTGCAAGGACAATTCAACACATAGATTACATATTCAGTGTCACATGTAATCCTAGACGCGATCTTGATGTTATTACCCAAAATGGGATGTATGTAACACGTCTTATTGACAGCATAAGTACAGGCTTTACATTTTGAACATTTGTAGAAACCCAATGGTTTAATGTTCATCCAACCATTAGTCAATGCATTATCAATTGGACTCATGAAGCTCGGTACTAAAGTATCCTTAAACGAGGTGAATCTGTGAAATGACTTGGCAAATGTTAAAAGCACCTTCTCCATAGGTCAAAATTAGCTGTGTCTCACTCATGTCTGTGGTTTTGTGTTTTAAAGTATCTGCTACCAGTAGTAGGGAGCGGTCTGTATCTCTTGCTTTCAAAAAGGCTCTCTCCAAAACTTATTTGGGGTATCCGCGATGTTTAAATTTGTTGGTCATAAGGGCACATTCGCAGTCAAAAGTGTTGCTCTTGGAACAGTTTCTGCATATGCGAATGAATTCCCCATATAGAATACTCCATTTTAGGGTTGTGGGGTGATTACTCTTGGCATGCAGTGGAATGTTAGAGCTCGTGCTTTTTTTGTACAAACTGGTAATCAATTCACCTTGAGCCACGGTAACAAGAATATCCAAGAATGTGATGACAGTCTTGCTGTGGCTCTCAGTGAATTGCAGATTAAGGTCATTGGTGTTAAGAATTATGACTACATCTAACCATTCTGAACTGGTGCCTTCCCAAATGACAAACAAGTCATCAATATATTGCAGCCATAAGGCAATTTTTGATGTATATTGACTGTTTCTAGGGTGCCATACCACAAATGTCTCCCACCAGCCCATCAACAAGTTTGCATAGCAGGGGGCGAATGTAGTGCCCATAGCAGTGCCTTGTAGTTGCATGAAGAACTGCTTGCTGAAAAGAAAGCAATTATTGGTTAAGCAAAGTGAGATCATCTCAAGTATCATTTGTCCATGTTGAAGGTAGTTGAAAGATCTGGTATGCAAAAAATATTCACATACCTTGAGGCCATCTGTGTGTCTTATTGACGTGTAGAGAGAGACTACATCAAGTGTCGTAAGTAGATAGGTAGATTCCCATAGTATTCCTTCTATGCGACTAAGGAAATCTTTAGTGTCCCTTAGATAGGAGGGCAAGGTGGTAACAAAAGATACCAAGGTTTCATCTATAAATCTGGGGATATTCTCTAACAGTGCCCCACATAGTGTGACTATAGGTCTGCCCAGAGATCTTATTAGGCTCTTGTGCACTTTGGGCAGAAAATAAATAGTCAGAATGACTGGGAATTTAGGATGCAAATAAGAACCAATGTCCTCATCCAACAGGTCTTTCGCTTTCCATGTTTGTAAAAGATGGCCTAATTTACTGTTCATGGCCTCAGATGGATCCTCAGTTAATTGTACATAACAATCCTTGTTCATCAATTGTCTGTGGGCCTCTTTAATATAGTCCTCACGATTCATGAGGACTATATTCATACCTTTGTCTGATGGTTTGATAATTTACTCCGTCAAGGCACCTTATCGATCAATGGTGCATTATTGTAATGGAGTTAAGTTTTTCTTAAAGGGAGCCCGTTTCTTCCTGGTTTTTTCAGGTCATTGACGACCAGAGCTTGAAAAGCCTCAACATGGCCTCCTGGATTAAATACATGGTTGAAACGAGATTTAGCTTTCAATTCAGTCTTTCCTAGCCAGGCAGTATCGCTATTCACTCTGACTTCACGCATGTATTTGTCAAAGTCTATGCGAGTTTCAGCATAGTCATATCTCGATGTGGGGGAGAAGTTGAGACCCATTTGCAGAACATTAGATTCCTCAGAGGTAAATTGATGGCTGGACACATTTATAATAGACATGTCTGATGTATTAATGGTCATGTGAGTCATTTCTTCGCTCCAGAGCGTGCTTGCCGCTCCGTTTTGTCCATGTTTGATGTAGATCCTACGCCTTCCCCGCCTTGTTTTTTTCTTCCTCTTTGGCCCGAGGACTTTCCTCTTCCTTGGCCTTTGGTTTCCTTGCTGCTGTTGAGTCTTCCTTCCATACCTAACAGTCTCATTTCCTCTAAAAATTTAAGCTGCCTAGAGGGCTGTTCACTCGCACTTTCGGTAGTGTCAACATCAGAGGATGATAAATCAGTAGGAATGGCATCAGTAGTGTTAGGTGGTTGTATAGGGAGATTCTGTTGCAGAGTATCAAAGCATTTTGCAAAAGTCAGTTCTCTTCCCTGGTCGTAATCTTTTTTATCTCTGATGAATTTCCTTTGTTTTCTTAGTTTTATATCTTCCTCAAATGTCTTATATCCATTTTCCATGCTGGTTTGAATGGTCTTACCCTCTTTACTTGGGTCAAGCTTCTTTAGTTGCTCCTCTATGTCCTGGATTTTGTCCAGGACCCTATGACGATCCATTCTAGCATATTTAATCAATATGTTCAGGAATGTTACTGAACATGTGTTGCTGGTTTCTTTCCATTCCTGCAGCATGGCTGGATCTTGCTCTTCGAAGGAGGGTGTGGTAAGGATGTGTAGGACTCTCAGAATGCGTCCCACGTCAATATAGTTTTGGAGGGAAGGGCGTGGCCAACGAGCGACCGATGTAGACGCGTGCTCGCTGAGCTCCCGGTGCCGCCAACACATCCTGCCAAATCCTGGGGGAATTTGACTTGCGACACTCCTGCAAAATTACGAAAAGTTGGCCGACAGACGACACGACACATTGCAGTTGCTCCCGTAACAAAACGGAGGCCGGAGGCGAAGATAACTGCGGTGGAAGGTGATAGAGCGTGGCACCCGCCGAACTCGATCCAAGATGGCCGACAGTGACTTGGGATAGTGCGCCACTGACATCCGGCACGAAGAACAGCGCCATACAGGAGGAGCGAACGGTTGATGGGAAGGCAGTGACCAACCGTACGCGCTCCGCTCCGCTCCGCGTTGAGCGCCCGCCAACTCAGAACAAGGGGCGACAGACAGCGACGGAGAGGCACGTGATTGGGCACGCGAAACGGTGAGGAGCAGGGTGGGCGGGAGGCAGTGGTTGCGAGCAGCTTTCCCGCTTGCCCGCTCCCAGAAAATCGCTTGTGATTAGATCGAGAGTTAAATCCGTGCCCCGGCCCACGCACAACGCTACTAGAATCATCAAGGAGGATCCTCATCGAAGTTGTGACTGCAACGGTCATGGGCAAGGACAAGAGCAGGAGAGGCACGACGCAAAGCAAAATGGAACAATACGCGGTGCCCACACTGGCCACGGAGCCGACACAGGAAAGATCGGCAATTACTGAAGATGAGGAACCCGAACCCTCTCTCAAAGACATTATGAACGCCATAGCCAACTCCAGAACCGCTATGGAGATTAAAATGGACGGCATCAGCACAGAAGTGTCCCTCCTACGCCATGACTTGCAGAAACTCACGTCCCGCACGGGAGAGGCGGAAACCCGCATATCCAACACGGAAGATGGCCTCCGAAACATCCATCAACAGATGACCAGAGTACTGCAACGTGTTAAGACTCTAGAGGAACGGGTGGAGGAAGGAGAGGGGCGCTCTAGACGGAACAATATACGAATCCTGGGATTACCTGAGAAAAGTGAAGGCCCCTCCATGGAACTATTCCTTGAACAACTACTCATGGACCTATACGCCCCAAAGAATTTTTCGAAACTTTTCTCCATTGAACGTGCACATCGAGTCCCAACAGGCAGACCAACGCCTGGGGCCCCACCCCGCACTGTGATTGCCAAAATCCTAAATTACAGAGATCGCGACGCGATACTGCAAATGGCCAGATCCAAGGGAGCCACGACCTACAACGGCGCGAAAATCGCTTTCTTCCCGGATTTCACACGGGAAGTACAAAGAGCACGCCAATCATTTGACCAGCTTAAGAAGAAGCTACAGACCCAAAACATCAAATATGGTCTCCTGTTCCCGGCACAGCTGAAAATTTACCATAATGGCACAACCGTGCACTTTAATGACCCAAAGGATGCATGGAATTGGGCAGAAAATAACCTGGAGGGAGATTGGGGCCCCACAAATAGAAGGGAACGTGAACGAAATAGACCGCGCCCGGACAGATCCCCGAATGCACAACCACTACAAGGCCAGGATGGACTACCACCAAGAGAAGCCGACTGAAGTGTGCGGACACATGCTGATAGCAATGCACTGTCAGAGCTTTTCCCCCCCCCCACATTGAAGAAATGGCGGCTCGAGCGGGGGCCCCCCCCCTCAACAAAGGTAATAGGACCAGCGCCGAGCAACGGCGACAGAATCGCAAAGAAGTTATATCGAATGTATTGATTGTTTGTTCGGTCCGAGCAGACCCTTGTCAGGCTCGGCCTAATGTTGGGGCGACAGGTACTTCCAGTTGGGGTGGAGTATGGGGAGGGTACGAGGGAGTTTGTGTTTAGGACAGAGTTTATTTGTTTGGTTTGCTGCTCTAAGATCAATGCGCGCAATAGGCTGGGGTCGGGTTCCAGGGGGGCGGATAAGGGGCAATGCCCGGAGATACACACAACATTACCCGGCATGTCCGATTCCCGACCACCATGACTGACCACACCGCTGAAAGCAAGAACAGGTCTATTAAGATAATGACCTGGAATGTGAATGGGCTAGGCAGCAGTATCAAGAGACGCCTTGTACTCCAATATTTGAACCGTTATACGCCCGATGTAGCCTTCCTAACCGAAACGCACCTGGCGGGCACAAACTGCAACCTCTTCAAGCGAACTAATTACCGCATCGCGATACACTCAGGTTTCTCCATGGGAGCTAGGGGGGTGCTGATCCTCGTGCACAAACGACTTCCACTGACCCTCTCATCCGTCACACAGGACCCAGGAGGTAGATTCGTTCACATAACCGCGACTCTTTGGGAGCGGCCTATATCCATGCTAGCCGTATATGCACCACCTACCTTACTCACTGCACTACTTGAAGATATAACGCCAATGTTGGCGGCGGACTCCTCGAGCTTGATGGTGGTGGGGGGAGATTTCAACGAGGTCATGCACCCAGAACTTGACCGAACACACATCCGCTCGAGAAATCCAGCTACGCATACCAAACTAGCCACGTTCGCCGACGCAATAGGCCTGAAAGATGTGTGGAGACATTTGCATCCTGGCACGAGAGAATACTCTTTCCTCTCCGGAGCACACGCCTCATTATCTAGACTTGATTACTTTTTTCTCCCGATCTCCGAATTACATCTAGCAACCGATGCACACCTCCTACCCAGAGGTATATCGGACCACTCCCCGCTCGTAATGGTGCTCAATACACACAGGCCGATTCCCCCACCCACGTGGAGGCTAAACAATTATTATCTGGGCTTCCCCGACCTAGTCGAACATATCAAAAAAGGAACAGAATCATACTTTGAACTGAACACAACCTCAGTGGATAGCCCTGTAACATTGTGGGAGGCATACAAACCCGTACTGAGAGGGGAACTCATATCCCAGATCGCAGCCCATAGGAAAAAACACGCCGCGGCGATCCGGGCGGCCGAAAAGCGAGTACAAGAGGCAGAGGTAGCTCATCTATCCCAAGACCTCCCAGAATCCCATCGCGAATTACAGCTAGCACAAAAACAGTTTCAAAACGTCGCCCTGGACAATGCCAAACAGGCACACGCAGCGATGCGGACCAGAGTGTACGAAACCGGGGATAAGGCAGGCAAAATGTTGGCGTGGCTGGAGAGGCGTGACGAGGGGCTCCGACATGTTAGAGCGATCAGAACACAGGGGAATACACTAGTGACAGCGGACCGTGACATAGCGGAAGAGTTCGCAAGCTACTACAAGGAACTCTATGGACCGCCAATCTCCCCCATTGACACTACACCCATCTCGGGAATCACCCTTCCCTCCCTGACACCTGAACAAAGAGCCCTGCTAGAAACCGACATATCGGAGAATGAATTGTCTGCAGCCATAGCCGACCTTCAACCCGGGAAAGCCCCGGGACCCAACGGCCTTCCGGTCGAGGTATGGAAGAAAATAGGCACGAGCGTAATTACACCACACTTGCTGAAAATGTATGAAACCTCCCGAAACAAAGGGTCCCTCCCACAAGACCTGAGACAGGCCACCATAGTGGTCATACCCAAAGCGGACAAACCCCCAGAGTGCTGCAGTTCGTATAGGCCCATTTCCCTTATCAATACAGAAACCAAAATTTTAGCGAAAACCTTAGCCAATAGATTGCAGCAAGTTATACCCTCCTTGATCCACCCGGATCAGTGTGGTTTTATGCCGCAGAGATCCACGCGGATGAATATACATCGATTATTCATGGCGATGGAGAATGCGACCACCATCCGAGACCCGTTGGCCCTGTTGGCCGTAGACTTCGAGAAGGCCTTTGACTCTATCAGGTGGGATGCGATCTGGGAGATAATGCAAAGGATGGGATTCGGGCCCCAGTTTATGAGCTGGGTTAAATTATTGTACAAATCCCCGCTAGCAGTCACGAAAGTGAATGGTCACGTGTCAGGCCCCTTTGAAATCGGCACAGGAACCAGACAAGGATGCCCACTGTCGGCCATGATATTCGCAATAGCGATTGAACCACTCGCTATACTGTTAAGAACAAACGAAACATGGAAGGGATTTAGATGGTCTGAAGCCTGGGAAGATAAGGTGTCCCTATACGCGGACGACTTATTGGTTTACTTACAAGACCCGGTCAGATCCTGCCCCATAGTGACTGATTTACTGCAGAAATACGGCTCCTTCAGTGGCCTGAAAGTAAACTGGGACAAATCCACCTTATTCCCACTTAAACAAGAGGGAGACTCGATCCCGCCCCAATGTCCCTACCGGGTAGAAAGGGAACAATTCAAATACCTAGGTATTCTAATAACAAATAAGCTGACTGATTATGTGCCCAGAAACCTGTACCCAGTCATGACAAGATTTGCAGAGGATGCCCGTCACTGGTCATCCCTCCCGCTGACACTACTGGGTAGAGCTGCACTCTTCAAAATGATGACCCTACCCCGCCTACTCTACATATTACAAAATGCCCCATTACACATCCCTTCAAACATATTTAGGAAAATAGACCAGACACTCCGCAGACTGCTGTGGAATAACGGTCATCCGCGCATAGCCCTAGCTACACTCCAAAGATCCATATGGGAGGGCGGAATAGGACTACCCCGAATGCAAACATACTATTGGGCCAGTCAATTGATGAAAGTGAATGACCAACTACACGGCGACACCGATGCACCACAC
This sequence comes from Ambystoma mexicanum, assembly GCF_040938575.1. NCBI lineage: Eukaryota > Metazoa > Chordata > Amphibia > Caudata > Ambystomatidae > Ambystoma > Ambystoma mexicanum. The sequence continues at coordinate 1,268,092,999 of NC_090931.1, read as the reverse complement.
AACAAATCTCTAGAGTCGGACACTCCTGGAAAACCCATCATGCTGTACCTTTATAAGAAAAGAGACCGCGCGGCTACTCCCAACATGCGCGCACAGCTAACACAAATCTGGACAGACGCACACAAGTTCGTGGGATGGGGCGACAAACTATCGCAGGCCCAACCTCTGTGGAACAACAAGAACCTTCCAGGTGTATACACGCTCCCCAGGTGGCCGAACTGGTCCCGGCAAGGTCCGCCCATCTTGGGAGACGTTGTGAAAGATAACACCATGGTCCCTTTTGCAGAGCTGGCTCTCCGACTTGGACTTCCCCAAACCGAACATTACCACTATGCTCAACTACAACACGCACTACGAAACATCCTCCCCGAAGTGAGCCCCCTACCGGACTTCACCCCCATTGAGAGAAATCTACTCCCGGAACCAATTACCCGGAGAGTGACATCGGTTCTATATAGTGCCATAAGTTCCTTTGGCACACCAGATCTACTGTCACTGCGGACCAAGTGGGAATCGGACGTGGGGGCCATACTGCCGGAGGAATGGGTCATGACATTGATGTTCCCTAGGGAGATAGCGATTTCATCAAGGCTTAGATTGGTTCAATTAAAGATATTACACAGAGTATACTATCCCAGGGTGGCCCTACACAGATGGGGAAGAATAGATGATCCGAACTGCCTGCGATGCAAAACGGAAGAGGGTACCTTTTTCCACATCATATGGGATTGCACACATATACAACCACTTTGGGAGGCATGCTGTGCGGAACTCTCTAGAGTTATGGGGAAAACAGTTCCCAGAAACCCTAAGCTACTACTATTGGGGATAGATGATGAAATTGACCTATCTAGATATGAAAAACTGCTCTTGTTCACCACCACCGCACTTTTGAAAAGGAACATTGCTCAAAAATGGGGCTCGGACCAAATACCGAGCTATGAACAATGGAGAACGGATGTGGATATCTGTGTCGCAACGGAATACAGAGTATACGCGGCCAGAGGATGCCCGGCAAAAGCCCTGAAAGTGTGGAGGAAATGGGAAGATGCCCAATGAGGATTATAAAACAACTGGACGCTGCCTGCGGGCTCAACTAAAGCTGTCCCCCCCCCCTTTTTTCCTTTGCAAACATATGTGTACAACATCTGAAACAGCCAGTAACCCTCTCCGGCAATGCGCATGTATTGATTGTTTACGTTGTTTATTTGTTTAACCTTGTTTTTTCCTAAAAACACCAATAAAATGTGTTATTAAATAAAAAATATAGTTTTGGAGGGAGTGTTCCTCCCACCACTTGCTGATCTCACAACGCTGTAATTTCTCCAATTCTCTAAGCAGTCTAACTTCATTGTTAGGCTGTTTGTCCAGGGTTGATTCCTGAGGTGACGGTTTGTTGACAGGTTGTTTCTCACAAAAAAGTGAAGCAGCTTGTGCTTTTCTGAGGTTCTCCCTTTCCTGTTGTAATGCCATCATTTGTGTGAACTGTGCTGTCTAGATGCGTTGCATGCCCTTTAACCATAAAACAGTGTTAGCTTTCCAACACGCACAGTAACACTGCAATGGTGCTGTTGTATCCTTACGGAATATCCTGAAGGCGACAGGCACGGGTGGAAACAAACAGATGGGGAGAGACTGTGCAGTCCTACCTGAGCACATGGCAGTTCGCTGTGTCCTCCGATGCAGCGAAATTCCAATCCGTTTCACAGGCAGGCTGCGGCGGTGTTCCCCAGCTCTGCAGCCTCGCCACACATAATCATCGTGGTTAGTATGGAGTGCATAAACAAGCCCTTCGACGGATCCTAAAAGGGCATATGTTATGCGCTTCACATACGATGGATGGGTGCAGATTCCAGCATCGTAGATCCCACAGCGCGAAAATATTTTCCAAAGAAAAGGAAAAGTGCCTTTAAGGAAAGGCAAATCCAGCGGGCTGCACTCCTGAAAGTAGCTGGGAGATGTGTGTCAAATCTCAGCAGAAAAAAGGCATGACAGCAACTCCATGCAGCACAAAGGTTTCTTTATTATTGAAAGTGCATCAGAAAGGGAAAAGCCTGGATGGCAGATGACGCATTTCGCGGTATTCTAACCGCTTGTTCAGGTAGGAAAAAACACAGAAAAGGGACTCTTTTTTAATGCAAGTCACCAACAGTGCACAGGAACATTAATGCTTTAATTAATGTAATGCTTTGCTGGTAAAAATGCCATGCCACAATGAAACATGTCCAACTGGCTTCACATTATAGACCAGTCTAGATACTTAATACCCTACTATAGTAAAGCATGCCAGCCCACAATTAGACATACCTAGACTAGTTGCACCAAAGTGGCAGTTGAAGTAATAACACTTTTCATGGTTGTTTTAGCACAGAAGCCCAGAAAAATATAAAATGCCACAGTAAACCTGGCACTCCTTGCCCACTGCATCGCCACGCTCTGCCCCAACTTTCAGAGCAATGCAGATGACACCCAGTTCATTTGCAGGCTACCCTCAGCCTCCTCCTCCCCTTTCCTCATCTCTGACTGTCTGTCTGCTATCCAGAAGTGGTGTGCTGCCAATGACCTCTGCCTTAATGCCAGCTAAACTTAGATACTCCTCATCGGCACACCCGCTCCCTCCTTCCCTGTAACTCTCTGGCTGGCCTCTCTTGGCCCTCCTCTTGGCCCTCCTCCTGCTCCCACCTTTGAGGCTAAAAACCTCAGGGTCATCTTCAACTCCACACTCTCCTTCTCTCTTCACATCTCTAACGTCTCTAAGAAGTCACACTACCAACTGCACCTCCTCAGAGGTATTCTTCCATTCCTCACCTCGCCCCAGAAGCTCACTGTCTCCAGAGTTCTGGTTCTCTCTAGGATAGACTATTGCAACAGCCTCTTTCTAAATGTGCCTGCTTCTACTCTACGCCCTCTGCAACTTATCCAGAACAGGACTGCGAGACTTGTCCTTGGCCTCAAGCCCAGGGATCACATCTCTCCAGGACTGAAATCTATGCACTGGCTCCCAGTGGCTGCAAGGATTAAGTTCAAAATCCTCTGCATCGTCCACAAGGCCTTCTCGGGCCTGGGGCCTCAATACCTTCAATTCTCTCTTCCTAAATATCTTCCTTCTCAAGCTCTCTGCACATCCACCTCCAACTCCCTCAGGGTCAGTCGCTTCTCCAAGCAACGAGTTGGTGGTAGATCTCTTTCTTCGGCTGGGCCTCGCTCTGGAACAGCCTCCCTGCCTCCCTTAAACTTGAGGAGAACCATCTCTGGTTCCGGAAGCAACTCAAACCCTTTCTCTTTGCTTCCGCCTTTTCTCCTCCTCTCCTCTACTGACCACCTGACTCTTACTGGAACTGCACTGGACTGCACAGTGTAGCTGATGATTTCTACCCAATAATATAACCCTGTGTATGGTACGAATAACCAATAACAAGGGATCTATTACTTGGAAGAATGGACCCAAACACGTGCATCAGACCTCCTAGAACCGGAAAGGAATTTGTAATTAATAACAATCCTTTCTCAGTAAACAAAATGCAGGAAAAATACAAAATCAAACCCCACCTGAATTGGGTTAAAGAAGGACCTTATGCTGTTGAGAGTAATGGAGTGCTTTTCAACAGGTGTCAGGAGAATTCTGAAGCATCTACTGGCAAACAAGAAGGGATAGATTCAAGTTTATTGGAGAGTAAGGCAGACTAAAGATATAAGAAGTGCTGTCAGAGAGTGATTTTACCGTGTGTTGATATGAGGTGGTTTTCCAAGTGCAGCAGTGCAGTGAAAGGCTACGTGTAAGTTCAGGAAGTACCAGGGTGATGACAGGACTATACCCGATGGAACGCGTATGCCTAATTGGCCTGGAAGTCCAGTGACAATCCCGTCGGAACGAGGACGCTCCTCATACAGCCCCCTCCAGGTACGTAAGAAGTCTCTAGTCCATACCAGGCTATGGCGAGGAGAAGAGCTTCCGGACTAACTACGTAGCGGGTAACCGTGGCATGACTGCAAAACTCCTATGCGCTGGAAGGTAAGGATCTAAGTTAGAGAAAACCAGTCCGCGAGAAAGTCCGGGTCGGCAACGGTTTGGGCAGAGAGCAATCCAAGGAGGAGACAAAAGCAATCCGTCAGACATTCTACATCAGCAACTGGAGGACTTGAAGATGACCAGGGTGAAGAAGATGTTCCGAAGAAGAAAGGAAACTTCAGCAGCAGCAGGTAAGGCAGTAACAAGAAGAAACAATATCGTAGCACAGAAATACAGTTCATATAGGCGAAGGCAGAATTGAATCCAAGCAACTCGTAACAGACAGGGATTAAACAGAAGGAAGTCCAGAGTGCAGGCCAGAGTCAAGAAAACCAGGAAGTTCACAAAGGCAAAGTCGAGACGTTACACACTTCAGCAAAATCAGAAGCACTGAACCAGGAGCAGGGAGGAGCGAAAAAGGCTCTAAGTCACATGACTAGAGCGTGCGTGTGACGTGTGATACACTAATGTTTATGCCCCACTTTCCAAGGTAACTTCCACTGCATACGAAAAGGCATTGGCTTCTTTCTTGCTAATACCGTAGTATAGCGAACGCTTTGCTGTGATAAACTATGTGTGTGGTGTTTAGCAAGAGACCGTAAACATGAACGTGTGATTGATCTTGAAGCACAGGAATCCCAAACTCAGGGAAAACGCGAACTAGAACAGGAGGTACTGCCTGGATTCCTGACAATGCACTTACCATTGCACTTGCCACTTGTTGGCCATTACTTATTATTGTTATCATCTTTCTCATATACTGCACTGTCCCTGCCCTCTCCCATGCACTTGTGCGATCTGAATGACACCTGGCCTAGTAGGATTGTTGCCGTCTTCCCTTTGTTCCCCTCCCTTGCCTCATCGTGCTTTAAAACACTTGTGTATAGGCGTGTTATAAATGCCATATCATATCATATCAAGAAACAGCTAGACTGGTGGCACCCAAATGCCAATCTCGCCAGGAAATGGCATAGCAGGTCTGCTTTATCAGAGATGCCCAGTTAAAACAAATTCAAGCCAAACTTAGAAATGAGTAGATTGGTTGCACCAAAAAGCCACTCTAGCCACTAATACCACATATCATGCCTGCTTATCCTGGAGATGGATTACCATTACGATGTATCACACAATCATCACCCCCCCCACTGCCCATCTCCCTCCATCCCCCTGCCTTAAACCCTAAAATACGCACCTCGTCCCAGAATTTCCTACACGTCCCACTTCCTTGTCCCATTGCTTACATATGATGCACCTTGCCTCATAGGTAAGTATTAGAACAAGGACGAGTCAGCTACGAGTAATGAAGATTACAGGTAACTAAGCCAGGCATTACCTCCATGTCCCACTATCTCATCCCAGTACCTGTGTATGAGGCAAAGTGCGTCATACACAAGTACTATGACTAGGAAGAATGGGGTCTCGAGTAATGAAGATAACAAATAAGTAATCCTGGCATTAAACACAAGCAGTGGCACAATACCATTGATCTGAAAGTTTGGGCTATTTTTACTCGACCTGGCTGACCCACAAAGCAGTTGCCAGATAGAACAGGACACAGATGTTAAACAGCGCCTGGGTTTCACCGTTAACAAAGACCCGGGAATGTCTAACGTAAAGTATTTAAATTTTAGTTATTAGGCAGTTGAAATCGTGATGTGGGTTTAGTACTTGCATGCCAGCGGAGTGAATGGAAGGGTAGAGAGGGGGCAGGGGACCATAAGTGGGTGCTTTTAGACTTCATTGAGAGAGCTAACTGCTTGTAACATTGAAGCTGCACTAGAATAGTCTCATTAGAATGCGTAAAGAAGTTAGATGCACCCACACAAATATGTTTGCCCTTCCCCGCCGCCCGTGAAGTTAAAGCCTCTCCCAATATTTGAAGGGTTACCCCCCGCAGTGTAGGTTTTGTTGAGCCCCTGAACTTAAGCAAACACACCAGTCACCATACACATACACACACACACGCACACCCAGCCATCCATACATTTAAGTGTGTACCCTTTCACCATACAGGCACACCCAGGCATCCGCCCATAGGTTTAAGTGTGCACCGTTTCACCGTACAGGCACACCCAGGCAGCCACCCATACATTTAAGGGTGCACCCTTTCACCATACACTCACACGCACACCCAGCCACCCATACATCTGTGTGTGCACCCTTTCACCATACACCCACAAGGCACACCAAGGCCACATCATGCACTCGTTCATTAATACATTTATACACATACTTGCAAGCAAGCACACATATTTAAAGAAACTAGATTTTCTTACCTTTAATCTGTTGGTCCAGGGAACGAGACATTCAGCTCCCTGCAGCAGCCAGGAATGCTTGTTCCTGTCATCTGCAGAGAATCTGTAGGCCTCCTTATCATGTGGTGGAGGAGAGCCCCATTATTTCAAAAAGAAATGGTTTCTTTTTAAGTCACTCTAACTTCATAAAGAAATTATTTCCGTTAAAGGTCCGAACTGGAACAGAAGACATTCCTTTATGAAGACAGTGACTTCCTCCCAGCAGAAATGCGGGGCCCACCATACCTCGTGGGCTACAGAGCTCCCCGCTATGCCAGTGTTAATGGGGCACCTTATTTTCATTTGGTTGTGCATGTATAGTGTTCATTCCACCTACCTGACGATTCAGGGCACTTGACCTCGACTGAGCAGACATTCAAACAAATATGTGCTCTGTTGGGAATTTATGAAATTAAAGGAGTCCCGTAAAATTTAAGAAACTGCTCATATTGTCCTGAGACCACCTTTGATTGCATGCAGGTGTCATTGTTCACAGAAAGACCCAGAGTAGAACTGTTGGGCGGTGAACGCAAGTGCATCTCAGCCCTCCCCTCCTTGAACATTTCAGTCTTACGCACACACCCTATGCCCATATAGGGTGTGTGTAAAGGTTTGCACTAGCTCTCCATTGGCACTGGAAAAGGGAGAACATTTCATGTGATTGGCATTAAACGTGTGTGCCTTGAAATGCTGTATTTAAATGTCCACCACTTTTTGGAGTAGAAATGTAAAAATATATTGTAAAAAAATGAAAAATAATGCAAGCAGCATTTGGTTATACTGGGCATGAGCATCTCTATGTGTTGACCTTAATGGCTGTCAGGGCATTTTAAATGTATAAAGAACAGCACCGTAGGTAATTATTTTTTGGAACTTAAATCATACCCTCATTAAGACTGCTATGCTCAAAGGCAATTTCAGCAGTGAAAAGGCAAGGAGGACCTATGAATATAATTACATGTATCCTACTCTCATGTAACTTGAACAGACATTGCAGCTTCATGAGTCACTACCCCAACTAACAAACTTCCTATCAATTTCGGCAAGCTCCTTCCCTCGCATCTCACTGACACAGCACCAGCTCCACTGGCCTCTCTGAGACAATGGGCGATTGCTAGACTCTTGATCTGGGTTTACATACAGAATGCACATCCAGGCAAAGTCCTCTGCTTGAACTCCTTACTGTTACTGAACAAAAAAGAATTCCCAATAAGGATGTCATCAGTGATGCCATTTGTGATGTTATCTTTGATATCCTGGGTGGTAGTTTGAGCAGTGCATAGTGGAGCGTGAGTTATTGGTGTGTAGCTTACCATAGCAGTCACATTTCTTAGGTTTTTCGATTTTGCGCTGCAACAATAACATCTCTTTAACAAAATTGTTTCCCTGAATTTCACAGGTTTTTATCAGAACAATTTAATCATCCCTTTAGCACAGTTTTTTCACTCAACTTCACAGGTTTTTATTGGTGCAAGTTAACAATAAGGTCCCGTTAACAACGTTTTTTTCACTGAATTTCACAGGTTTTTATTCAAATTACTTAACCACAACATCCCTTTAACAATGTGTTTTCTCTGATGTTTCATGATGTTCCAGCACTGTACATAAGTTATTAATAATTTCCACTTTTTAACATATATGAAAGAACTACAATGCTCCATTAACAAACATATGTTTTTGCAGCGCATACTGATGTTTGTTACTATAGGCAGCACATGTTGGGGATGCACATCATATTTGAATTGCCTGTCGAATGAGGCTGAACCATGATCCCGGCCCCAACAAGCCGCCTTCAATATTGACTAGACCTAGCCTGCAGCCTGGTCTAATGGCCGCTATACCCCCAATGGCGTTGGGGGATACTCTCAGTGGTTTGTAACCATGGACAGTGGTGGCAATCCCTAGGACATGGACCTCCTCCATATCGCAAGCCCTGCCAACCAAACAAAAATACAAACTGAGCAAACAATCAAGCAACTTTACCAACATGTTTTTAGTCAGTTTCAGTGCTTTTTATAGCTGGAGAGGTTTCATTCTGTTCCAGCACGGCATATACGTTATTAGAAATTACTCTTTACGTTCCTTTAATGTCTATTTTGCTGTGCACATTTAGGTGTCTCACCTTGAGCAACACTTGCTGGGGGGATGTAAGTTGAAGCTGCAGTCCCTCGAGCATGAGATTCAGCCATCCCCCAGGCCCCACCAAGCCACCCACAAAAGCCATTGAAAGTAACCGGAAGCCTGGTGCAACTCTCACTGTACTATAATGGGACATTGAGCCATTGTCCATGGCTTGTGGCCATGGCCGGTGGCAACTAACCCTGGAGCAATAACTTCAGAAGTGTTGCCGAACCTGCGTAGCAACCCACTGCAGAGATTGGGCCTGGCATTCAGCCTGGCCAATTGACCACTACACTCCAATTTTGGTACTATGGGCCACTGTCCATTCGTGGAAACACCGCCACTGGTCACACTATCTGGCCAATTAAATTCAGCCAAGTTGCCTGACCCACAAATCAACGAGCAGTAAACGTAGATCATTGCTTGAGTCTGGTTCAATTGCCACTATACCCCCATAATGAGACTGTGGGGGCACTATTCAAGACTTGTAGCCATGTCCAGTCGCTGCAATTTCTGGATATCGGGTTTCAGCAATTTTGCAGGTTCCATTAATACATCAACAAGTAGACATTGGGCATTGCCACAAGTCAGACCCCATGCCCACTTTAACCTCATAGCTAGTCCCTGGAGGCCAGGGTGAGTACCAGATGCCAAATTAACACCACATTTTAGAAGGTTTTGTGCAAATTGGTCAAATGATGCAAATTATAAGCCACCCAAAAAGTGTTCTTTCTATAGGGAATGCATGAGGGCCATAACTATATATAGTAGGAATATGCATGAATGTCCTTGAACTTTCTTCAGTTTTGTGAATATCACAGCAATGTCCCTGAACATCTGAGATGTGTGTAGACATTGGAAAAGGACAAAAAAAGTTTTCTGGACTTTCCATCCCATCCTCACCACCCTTCACCTCTCCAGCAGATGTTTCATTCATAACTCAACTGTAATGTTGTGTTTTTAATATGTTCTCACTGCAATATTCACTATGAATGCAGTTCATTAATCCTTCATGCCACCAATTTAAAAGCTTTTAACACACCTCATGTTTCTCTATTGACCAATGAGAGCCTTCATGTGATATCTGTGATCATTATGTGGCACTCTGATTGGTTCAGAGTCCACAGACACCAAATCAGCAAGTGTGTCCATCGACCAAACTAAGATATTTTTGCTTTTACCTACTTTTTTGCCATTTAAAAAATAATCTTCTTATTGGATTAACAGCAAATTTGCAAAAGCCCACTTTCTGGACAAGGCTGACACTCCTTGTCTGTTTGGGGTGTAACCAAAGACTCCAAACCAAAAGAACTGAAGGGCCATGCGAAACATGCCTACCTGTCATTACTAAAGGAAAAGCAGCATTTAAATTGACAAAGGCAGAGGAAATTCAAAGGTCACTTTCACATGAGAAACAGGAATTTTTAACACTGATACCTAAATGGCTCTGCATGTGTTTTTGCAGTTTTAAGTAAGACAAAAGAAACATTTTCACCAGATAACATAAAGATGTCAGGGAAAAGACATGGTGCGTGTAAACACGATGTAATGTATATTAGGCTGCACATGCAAAATGCCAGCAACAAGGGAAAAGAAAAACTTTGTTTCATGGGTCACATGAAGATTTCATTTAGGCCCAAGACAGGCCCTTTTGGCTTGTTGGTGGGTAAGCTTTAATTAAAGAACTTCCCCACTGGAAGCCTGGCTTGCACATCCCACAGTTATATGTATATATATACGGTAGTAGCCATGTAGTAGTTATGGTTAAATTGATGTTTCCATAGGAAGAACACTTTTTGGGCGGCTTATAACTTCGCTCTCCCTGGACGAATCCTCACCAACCTTTGCATAAATAGTATTTGGATCACTCTGGATTTTTTTGCAAAGTTTGGTGAGGATTCGTCCAGAGGGGGCAAAGTTATAGGGGGGGTCCCAAAACTTTTATTTTCCCATAGACTGAATGGGAAAAAGAATTTGCTCGCATCTACAGCCCAAACCGCTGGACGGATTTTCACCAAATTTGGACCAGGAGCAGCGGCTTGGTCCCGAAAGCGTGCATTTGGTGATAATCCGTCCAGTAGTTTTTTTTAAAATGACCAAAAAGTAGGTAAAAAAAAATTAGTGATATCTGTGTTCGGTCCGCGGACACACTTCCCTGTTCGCTCCGCGGAAAGTGTCCTGATTGGCCAATCCGCTTGCGTGATATCCTCGGACATGCGACATGTTCACTGATTGGACGGCGTGGAGCGTGAAGCGCGTCAGATTTTCGGTAGCGCCTGCCATCTTGGATTCGCGGACGCCCGCGGACAGCGCGGTGAAACTTTGTTCAAAATTTGTATTTAGTAGAGTGTGTTGGTGTGTAGGAGTGTTTGGGGATGGTGGGAGTGTATGAGATTTCTTTATGTGTTAGACGTTCTTTTTGTGTTCGATTTGTCTGCGGACATCACGGGTGTTCTGAAATGTTCTAAATAAACTGAATGGGGGTGTTCTGAGGACTCAATATGTGTCCGTTTTGTTCGCAAGCAAGCTGAAACTGTTCTAAGAACACTCGCGGTGTCCTGAAATGTTCGCAAATAAACAAAATGGGGGTGTCCTGAGGACGCTGTCCGTATTGTTCGTTGTCAAGTTGAATGTGTTCTAAGAACACTCGCGGTGTCCTGAAATGTTTGCAAATACGCAAAATGGGGGTGTTCTGAAGACGTTGTCGAACACTTGCTGTGTCCTGAAATGTTCGCAAATATGAATGGGGGTTGTGGCTGGCAAGTTGAATGTGTTCTAAGAACACTCGCGGTGTCCGGGGAATGTTCGTAGGGGGTGTACTGAGGACGCTGTCCGTATTGTTCGTTGTCAAGTTGAATGTGTTCTAAGAACACTCGCGGTGTCCTGAAATGTTCGCAAATACACAAAATGGGGGTGTTCTGAAGACGTTGTCGAACACTCGCTGTGTCCTAGAATGTTCGCAAATAGGAATGGGGGGTTGTGGCTGGCAAGTTGAATGTGTTCTAAGAACACTTGCGGTGTCCTAAAATGTTCGCAAATAAACAAAATGGGGTGGCCTGAGGACGCTGTCCGTATTGTTCTCTGTCTAGTTGAATGTGTTCTAAGAACACTCGCGTTGTCTTGAAATGTTCGCAAATAAACAAGATGGCGGTGTTCTGAAGACGCTTCTAAGAACACTCGCTGTGTCCTGAAATGTTCGCAAATAAACAAAATGGGGGTGTCCTGAGGACGCTGTCTGTATTGTTCTCTGTGAAGTTGAATGTGTTCTTAGAACAGTTGCAGTGTCCTGAAATGTTCGCAAATAAACGGAATGGGGGTGTTCTGAGGACACTGTCCGTATTGTTCGTTGTCAAGTTGAAAGTGTTCTAAGAACTATTGCGTTGTTCTGAAATGTTCGTAGGGGGTGTCCTGAAAACGCTGTCCGTATTGTTCGCTGGCAAGTTGAAAGTGTTCTAAGAACACTCATAATGTCCGCGGACATTAAACGTTTCCATAGACCATAGTTGAAATGTTTGACTCTATGGATGTGATATGCTGCGGTGGTTGTGGCCAGGGCATAGAGTCTTGGGTGCATGGCCATTTGGCCATGCACCCAAGACTCTATGCCCTGGCCACAACCACCCAGCATATCACATTCATATTTGCTTATAACTTTGGGTGAAAAACAAATGTATAAGGAACAAAGGTATTAGATACTATGGATGTGATATGCTGCGATGGTTCTCCTTATTATTGTATACTTACTGTTTGGTCTAATAACCGGAGTACATGTATTTCTTGTTCATTGCTATGATAAAAGAAAATAGCATGTTAGTATTAGTATTTTGTAATGGCTTATTACATTGTATAATCAACATACTATTTTTTTTTTGGACCCTCATATTTAGTAGATTACAAATCAGAGTACTGTGCAATTTGCTCAGTTTCTGTATTTGTTGCTAAAATCATTGGGTCTGTGGGAGAAAAAAAAATCCATGTTGGATTAAAAAAAAAACCTTTTTCTGTTATGCTACAGTTTATTTGTTTGTTTGTTTTCAGTGTTCCTTGTTGTTTCTGGCTAATGCTTTATACTTTGGCTTGTTGCATTTTTTTTGGAGCAGTAACATATTATTTATTTGTTTGAATATTGTAACATTTTGGAGCAGTTAGATAACAATTGGCGTATTCTAACTGTCTATTTTTTGATATATTTTAGTGGTATTGATTTATCTATTTGGATATTGTTAAATTTTGGGACAGTTAGATACCAATTGGCGTATTCTAACTCTTTATTTTTTGGTCTAATTTAGTGGTATTCATTTATCTGATTAGTTGTTGTAGAATCTTTGAGCAGTTAGATAATTTTTGGAGTATTCTAACAGTTTATATTTTTTTAACACAAGTTTACTTTGGGTTTAAATACAGTTTAGTTATCAAATTTTGGTTTTAAGAACATCAAATAAGCGTTTATAAGATTTACTGGTAATCTCTGCTTTAGAGTAATGGTACTATCATTACATTGAAACCATCCACATTTCTTTTTTATATATGCAGTGTAGTGCCCTGAATTGGTTGTGCTCCTGCGTGGTAGAGTATACCTATTGTTGTGAAGGATTTCTTACCAAGTGATATTTGACCATGTGTGAATCCAGTCAGCTTGCAGTTGTTTTTGGTACCATCTGCATTGTAAAGTAGAAGCATTAGTATTACATATTTACTATGTGTTTGTATTACTAACGTGGAGCGATTATCTGAATTGCAGGTAGAGCATACTATACCATGGTTTGCATTTTGTACAAGTCGCTGGAATAGAATGGATTCACAATTTGGTATTGATATATATATATGAAGCGTTCATTGGGTATTTCTTCTTGTGTCACATTGTTGCAGAGAGTGCATGTATGTTTCCACATGTATGAAATCTGAAAGATTTCATTTATAGGTATGTTTTTGTTTTCCAGTACTTGTAGTAAGTACATTAGAAATTCTTGTGGATCTTCCTGTGAGTTTACAGTGAATTTCACCACTCCAGCACAGTAGTCCAATTGTTGTCTTATTCCATAAACACTATACGTGTTGTCAGGATTGTTTGCTGCATTTTTGTGAAGTACTAACATTTGCAAACACAATGGGTCTGTACTGTGTAAGTAAATGTTGTCAACAATTGGTGGTAATTGAAATAGAATATTCATTGCTACATTTGTGTAGCAACTTACACCAACTATATTTGAGAATTTAAATGGTCCAGGTAGTTCTGTATCTAACTGCTTTTTTTGGAGTTTGTCTTCCTTCTTTAAAGAAGTATCTGGTTTACTTTCCCTAATTGATTCTTTTTTGCTTGTGGTACTTGATGAAGTATTAGTTTCTTTTACTCTCTTTGGAGGATTTGCAGTGACATCCTGTTGCATTTCTGTTTGATTTATTTTTCTTTTATAACGTTTTACTTTTTGTGGAACAGAATATGTGTTTAGGTGGGGGGTGTATAGTGAGCGAAGTCTATTGTATTCTAAAATGCAAGGAATATCAGCATTTATTTTACTTGCATCAAAGTTGATTAGAAATAGACCGTCAAGTGTACGTAAGCGTGATAGTGCTACATAGCTCATGCCTTCTTTAAAGACTGTGTTACCAATATCTATCATTGCTTTGTCTAGGGTAAGACCTTGTGATTTATGAATCGTGACTGCGTATGCAAGAGTTAGAGAAAATTGATCTCTGCGTACATACATATCTTTGAAGAGAAGGAATCTAGCTGTTGAGTGTCCTATCCTTTTTACTTCTGAAAGGTTGTCAAAGAGTATATTGACAAACTGAATTTTGTTGTTGCGTGGGTATGTTTGAAAGCCAACATCTATACCCAGTGCCCCATTAACTAGTCCTTGGTCCATGTCAAGGTTACGTTTAAGCATTACTCTGCAATTTAAGGATAATTTTAATATCTTTTCTAAGCCTGCTGTGTTTGAGATTGATTTTTCTAAACTATTTAGTCTTGTTGTAGCTTGGTCACACATGGGTAGTGTCATACCATGTACATCTAGTTTGTCTGTGGCGCTAATTTCCATGATTGGTTGCATTTCTTTACTTAGCATGATTTCATTGAATTTGAAACAGCTTGCAAGAGTTGGCATTAAGGCCATACAATTGACATTTTTGTGGGCTAATTGTTCCATAACATCTGTAGCACATGCATTATCACCATAAAGTGCATTAATGTGCCGGGTTTTCAATATTGCTTCTGCTTCTTTAGAAAATATACCAACTCTGATACTTTTTAAAATGTTGGCATAAGTGAGATCTGCAGATTGCTGCATGTTTTCTGTTAATTCTCTGTATTGGAAATGTTGCCAAAGGTTGACATTTCCAATGCTGCCAACAGTTTTACGGCAGAGTTTGTGTCCTAATGTTTTAAAAATAGGCTCATCTTTTCCTGGTGTTAATTGAAGCAGATCTCCAAAAACAATAATGTGTTTTCCTGCAAAGAGCTCTTCATAGTCTGTTTTGAGTACTTCTTGTAATCTGAGGTGAATCAAAGCTAACATCAGGTTGGAGACCATGCTCACTTCATCTATTAGTAGCATTTTCATTTGTTTCAATACTCTGCGTAGTTCCATTGCAGCTTCTGCAGAAAGTTTGTAATAGCCTAATTTGTTCTGGTGTTCCACTGGTAATAGTAGTAATCGGTGTAATGTAACACCACCTATGTTGTAGGCAGCTAAACCTGTTGGGGCAGTGACAACAGCTGACAGTTTGTTGTTTGTCAATTGTTGAAGGACCTTACTAATGATTTTGATTAGGAATATTTTGCCAGAACCAGCTTCACCATTGACATACAGTAGTATAGGTTTATAATTATGGCAGGAACATTCTTTATTTTCATGTTTTACACCATGTGCAATTTTGTTACTTCTTGAAAAATGCTACGTTGCTCATTGTTTAGTTTTGATTGTAGTATAGTTAAGTCTTCTTTATCTTCATACTGACACATGGTGTTTTCTACTTCTATCATAGATAATTCTGCCTCATTTATTACTAGTGGTTCTCCCAGTGGGTCTTGGCTTCTAGTTACAGAAGGTTGACTACTGTCAGGAGTGTCCTTATCTAGTTGGGCTTGGAGTTCTTCTTCGTGTTGCTGTTCATTGTGCAACATTGGTTTGTACTGTGTAAAGTTGACATCAGTTATAGTGCTTTCATTTGCTTTGAAAGCATCCTCATAAGAGTCATAGTTATCTAGTATTTGTTCTTCTTTTCTCCATGGGTTGAAGAGTTGTAGCAGGGACATGTAATATACTTCTTTATGTTGAGGAGTCTTTAATGACAATTTGATATGATTAATTAAATTTGGTTTAGTGAGTTTAACTAAGCTGCCTTCACAGTCTGTCACTCTATATTTACCTTTTTTTCATCAGGTTTCATATTATTTTTGTATGTGTAGTTTTAGGCTATGTGGTGTAGACACATGTTTTCCAAAGTATTACTTCTGTTTGGGTAGTATGTGTCCAATAAATTGTTTTTTAAAATGTCTTGGCTGTTGGGATCACATTTGGCTATTTTTTCTATATCTTCATATGATTTTAGAACTCTTTTTCTAGATTTAGCTGGACCAAGACTTAGCCATACCATATTTTCAGATTTACCATACAATGCAGTACCAGTTAAACAATCAGCTGCTTCATATGATCCACATTCTCTGTGGGTGAGCATTTTTATGCCCAAGCTGTATCATTTCTGAGACACTGTTTTATCTGATTACAGGTCATTTCAGAGGTCTTGGAGCTCTGTCTTTTCTGCTTTAGTTAGGTATGCTGTGACATATCGTACAACTGCAGTAGAATTGTCTGCAATGTACTGCACATCTATGTTTGCATTCCATAAGTGGGCAATTAATGCATTATAATCATTGATATATTTTTCTTCTTCTTTTCTTTTTATGTAATATGTATTTTTAGGTGACTTACCTTTAACACTATGTCTAACTGAAGACATGAGGTTGTTCACTTGACCTGTATTTGTAACTGGTCTAGGGAAACCAAATCGGCATTTGGTATAGTATTTCCCTTTGTTTTTGTATTTGCGACGACAATATTTTCCACATTTGTGTCTTTGAAATTGTAAAATTTGTGCATGAAGATCACTATTTGTGGCTTCTGATGGACTTTCACAAGTGTCATCACTGTCTTGACCAAATTTAGGAGCATCTTTAATCCATAAGAGCATGTGGATATTTGGTGCTCCTCTGGCTTGGTATTCTTTTCTCCAAAAAAAGTGTTGCACTTCTCCAAGGGGAGGAACAGTTTTATTACAAATAAAATGTAGCATAGCAATGAAGCGATGGTGAAAATATCTTGAAACATTAACAGGATCCAAAGAACAAAGTTCTCCAGTTGTTAGTATATCTATGTTTGTTTTGTTTTTATTTGATATGCGTAGGAAATCATGTAAATCTTCCCATGCATATTCTGCACAACTTAATGTAACAAACCAAGTGGGTGGGCCAAGGTTTCTGATCATACAACGTACATCTCCATGACGTTGAAACCAGAAATCTTTAGTACCACGCATATTTGCTAATAGATTTGTAATATTTGATTGTAAAACCTCATCCTTTTTCTAATAATTGTGTAGCTGTCATATTTTGAAAGTGTGATCCTGATTTTAATATGTGTGCAACTCCGTAACATAAAGTTGCTAGTTCACTTTCAAAGAGTAGGTGGAATATGTATTCCACATTTTGTCTAAATCTGGGATCTTCAGAATACATCCGTAATGAGCGGTATTCTGAAGCTGATATTTGAATAGGTCTATCATCATACCTTCCTCCTTTGCCAGTAGGAAAGAGCAGAGGAAAAGCACGTGCTTCTATACTTTTTTCCCATATGCTGATTGGCGATCCTTTTGTTTGACGCATTTGGTACGTTTCGAGTACATCTTCTATGGTGTCATTAGAGTGCAAAGTATGAATTGTATAATGGTCTAAAGTATTTGATATTGTACCAGCTTCTTGTGTTTCTTGAATAATTTCAGTTGTATCTTTCAAGTTTTTTTCAATATTAATTTCTTTGTAATATTCATTATTCTCTTTAAGATATTGGAAGGCTTGTCTAACTTTATGTAAATCTACCAGCTGTTGCCATATTTTTTTGTCTTTTGTAGTTACTCCATTTACTAAGATAATTAAAGATTGCTGCATTGGACGTTGCACTCCTAGAGTATAAACATTTTCTTTTAGATCTAATGGTAAATAAACTACTTTTCCATGAATGCCTTTTACCAATTCAGAGGGAGGTAATTTTGCTGTTTTTGGTTGAAGGCGTATTATTGCTTGAAATGGGTGTACTGTTTGAATTATGATGCTCTCATATAAATTAAGTTGTTGTAGGGGTTTTGGTACTGGGCATAATTCCAAATTATTTGTGATAGCACGTGAAGGAGTTTGGTTGTTGTCAAGTTTTGTAGTGCAGTAACTGCAAAGTATTAAGGGCTCAGTTATTTCGTATTTGTTGTCTGCTACAAGGTAGAGAGCTATTTCAAATCATTTAGAATCTTCATTGTCTTCTATTTTGTATGATAGGTCTACAGTTTTTGTGTTTCTTTTATAAAATGTTCTACGGCAACATACACATACATGGTTTGGTACTTCAGCCGATGTACTTTTACATTTTAGTATTTCTTTTTTGTATGTGTTTAGCAAAAGGTTGCCATGTGTAGAATTGTTGCTTAATTGGTTTAAAGCTATTTCATTCTGTAAATGGCTTTCACTTCCAAAATATTTTTTCTGGATATAGTCAATTTCTTCAAGTAGGTCTTTTGCTGTACCATGTAGAAGGATGCTATTTACATTTGCTAGTGCTAAAGCAGGACTTTTAGCATAGTACAGTTTATAGACTAGATTTGTTATAGTTGAATGATGTGTTGATATTCTTTTGATATCATGGAAAGTGGTTTTACAAGTCGGTCCTGTAATTGAGGCCAATGAATGTCCTTGAAGTCCTGTGTACTTGCGCACTGGACAGGTATCTATATTTTGCAGTAATTTAATTTTGATTTTGTCCTTGCTTTTTACATATTTATTGAGGAATTGGCGTAAAGATTTGAAACATTGTTTGGGAATGTTACACATTGACGTGCATGGCCATTTGTACACTAGACGTTCTGATTCAGTTGAATGGAGGGATAATTCTAAGTTTTTAGGGCATATTTTTGTAAGGAGTACTTCTTGTTCCATTATGGTATTATTCACTTTTTCATAACCTCGACCACTGCTATGCATGGCAATTGTATTTGTTTGCTTTCGTTTGTACGCTTCTTCATTAAAATATGGTTTTGTGCTTGTAGTGTTATTCCATTCACTTCCGCAGATACTTAAGAAGTTCTTTCTGTTGACATTTCGCTTATTGAGAAGTCTTTTTTGTAATTTAGTTATTAGTTTTGTTAGTGGTTTCATTTTGTTTAACAGTAAAATAAATAACTTTCTTTTGAGAAGAATTGCACTGTCCATCAACGCTTCTAAGATTAGTTACGATAGGTTTTAAGCATTGAAGCTGATTTCTCTCCTGTTTTTATAAGATTTTGAAGGACTTTGTGACGGTACATTTTGGCTAAAATACTTTTCTTGGTAAGCTTACTTTGCACTATATTAAAATTTAAAGAAGTAGTTTTATCTGTAGTGATAGCTGATTTTCTGTTAATTGTTTTTTGGTTTGTTTTACATTTTGATAGAGGAGGCAACGTTTTTGTACTTGAAACTTCTCGTGTTTCACTAAATGACTGTATTAGCTGTTTTGTTTCAACTTTTTTTACAAATTCTGCTAGAGATGGATGCTTATGTTGGACACTTTTATTTTCTTTTGCTCTACTTCTGCGTTGCTTTCTACGGACTTTACTTTTGGTAGGCATTCTTTAGGGTCTGTTGAAAAAAATAAAGAAGGTATGGGTTGGGGTGTTCTGCAATGTATGTGTGCTGTGTGCATGAGTGTTTGAGTAAGATGATAAAGATGTATGTAATGGTGTGTGATTGTGCATTGGGAACTACAACTAGTAGGGATAGGTATTCTTGAATGTATGCGTTACTAAACTGGGGTTCAGATGACAAAAAAAAGTAAGCTAGTGGTGTGGAAAAGTACAAATAGTAAATCTAATGTATACAATTAAAATAGTTGTTTGTTCTATAATTTGAAAATTGTAGCGATTCAGTTGGGTAATTTGTGTATCCAAAAATAGGAATTTGTGGGCCATTCTGGCTGTAAATCGCTGTTTAAGACATGGAGATTTTTGGACAAAATGGCACACAATCTCTATTTTTAGGCACAGAAATAGCTTGTATTAACTTTACAGTATGTTTGAGTAATAATACAAATATTATGGTGATATTCTACTTACTTTTTTCCTTAAATTAACAGGTTAACTTCTTAGTTCTTCTTTGTTCTTCGAATTCGGCTGCTTCTTTTCAGGAGACTGATCTTCACTGCAATTGTAAAAGATTCAAATTAGTAACTTTGTTTGTATATAGTGCTGTTTTTAATTTAGATATTGATTTCTTTAATTGAAATCCTCAGCGCCTTCTTTAAAACCATCAAACTAATTTATTTACATAAGATGCATTGCATCAGTTCAGTACATATGATATGTTCTTAATGAACAAATTGTATTGAATGACTAACTGTAGCAAAAAAGTTATCTTTACTATGTCTTGTGAAATTTATAATATACCAGTGAATACCACTATTTCTGTAACTAAGCTGTTCTAGGTAATAGCCCCTCAATGTCATGTCTAAATTAAAGTAATTAAGTAAGTAAATAAATAAAAACAAAAAAATATGAAATTGTATAAGTATTTTTTTAAAGATTTAAACATAGATTGTGCTTGCATGCAATTTTGTTTGAATATATGTAGTCTATATATTTCATTTAAAAAATGTTAGTTTAACATGCTTTGAGTGTGTGTGTATAAAGAAAGTAAATAGTATAAAGGTTTATAAGTGATAGTTGATTTCAGGAAATTGAAAAAAATACAGTAAATTCATTTTACAGATTACACAAGCTAAAAGTCTGTTTGAAAATGTGTTCATCTACTGTACAGAAAATATGCATACCTGAAGTTTGTGTTCATGCATATGGATATGCATGGAGCTGCAAGTAGAAATCTTGGAGATTTGTACAGTATTTCTGGTAGATGGTGATTGCCAATGATATGACACTGTACTCAGAGAGATTCACAGTACATTTGCAGTGCTGATCTATGATGATGCAGTTAGATATAGAGGTCTTGAATGTGATTGGTGCATGGTCATGTGACTTCTTAGCTACATCCAATGAGGGAATGGCAGAGAGAGTGAAATGGAAATGGTAGAAGGGCTGTTCATGTTACGATATGTCTGCGGACATGGCGGTAGTTCGTGGACATCGGGAGTTACATCCGGGGATTTTTGGGTTCAGAAGTCATGCAAATGAGAATGAGTAGTGAAAGGGATTGGTCAGGAAAGTTTAGTGGGTGTGTTGTGCCAGAAGAGAGATTCTCATATACTGTTTTTGCTGAGAGAACAACAGATAGCTATGGCTGTGTGTTTTAGGAAAAAGATTGTATGGATTTTGGGAGATTCATGGATATATTGGTTGAAGGTGCATGCAGAAAGCTGTGGAGTAGCTGTAGATCTTGGATTCCCACATGTGGAAGTACACTGGCATGGAGTACATGGAATGAAGTGGTTGGACTTGCTACCTCTCTGTGCTTCTTTGGAGACAGAGCAACATCCAGACATAATTTTAATTCATTGTGGAGGGAACAGTTTAGGACATGTGACTGGAATTGTTTTGCAATTTGCTATGAAAGAAGGACTTGGGAAGGTTATGGACATGTTTCCTAATTCTCAAGTGATATTTTCATGGATTGCGCAGAGACAAATGTGGCTTCGTTCTTCTTCATTTGGTCCACAAATGGAAAAAGCAAGGCACAATGTTAATAAAGCTGTTTGTGCCTTTCTAAAAGATTTTGGCATGTCTTCTTTTCACAATGAAAATATTCTGTTTCGTAGTACAAACATTTTTCGCAGAGATGGAGTCCATCTTACTTATGGTGGCAATCAGATTTTTTTGAGAAATGTACAAAATGCATTGCAACCTTTTTTGGAATTACAACATCCATTTTGAAGTAGGTGTTAAGCAGTTATAATTTTCGACTTACAAACACCTCCCAAAGGCTCTTTTCAGAGCCACCACTTCCTCCCAGAGAAAATGGCAATGTTTGTGATAGGGTAGCAACCCAATTTTTTAAATGTTCGCGAACTGTCCGCGGACTTCTAAAAAATACAAAGGGCCCTGCCTCATTTATTTTCACTTCTATTTTTTAACTGTGAAAGGTGGCTCTGAAAAAAGCCTTATTTTTTTTGGATTTTTGATATTTTGTATTTATTTTGGTTTTTTATACACGACACACTAGGAGAGGAGAGGAAAGGAAGGTAAAGGGGGGACACCAACCACAGGGATAAGAACGGGTGAGCTGAGAGAGGAAGATGTAGAGTGGGTTTTATTTGGGTAGTGAGCAGATCTTCTCGTGCTCTGAGACAATAGTCTCAAAAGCACTACAAAGTCGCTCCCCCTGCAGAGTACTGTGTCACAGTTCATACATACAACTGTGACCCTCGAAAGGTAAGGGTCATCAGCATTCTGTATGGCCTGTGAGGCAGCTTGAGGAAGACGCTGTCCCACAGAGGTGGTCCTTGTGGTGACAAGATCAGAAACAGAGGATGAAGTAGAGGAAATCAACCTGCTACATTCTTCGCAAGGTACAACCCTGCGAATAGCCCCAGAGTGAAATGACCTCAGGTGTCGCTTCATAGTAGTGGTCCCAAAGCTGTACTTACCGTGCTTCCCGCGACTGAGTATCATTTTGCACTCATTGCAGGTAACACGGTTCGCACGAGCCTTAGGACCATTCCCATGAATGGTAAATAACCGCCACACCCAAGACTCACGCCTAGTGCGGGTAGTAGGGATTTCCTCTACCTCATTCTCATCATCCTCTTCTTCCTCCTCTGCATCCTCACTCCTGTTCCCCTCTTCAGGCCCTTGAGGAGGTGGTGGTGGTGGAGGGGGTGGGGGTGGTGCTGAAGCAGGTGCAGCACCAGGTGGCAGTAGTTCAGCCATGGATGCCATCTCGATGATGGTGTAATGTGCAGGTGGCAGCAGAAATCGCTGTGTTCTGAAGAATAGCCAGAAACACAATGAGAATAAGCTCTAGGGCGTGGTCTTTTATAGGGGTGCTTGTGCGCGGTCCGCGGACATGCGCGCTGTCCGCGGACAGATCGAACACAAAAAAAGTTCGAAACGTTTCAAAAGGTATGTAGAAACTCAGGATTACTATGTGGGACTTGTGCCATGGTGAGATATTATTGAAAAATATTATGGATTAATTGAAAATGTACTGTTAAATTGTTCGGGGACACGAACAGTGTCCGCATTCAGAACACACAATCAGCGTGGGCACGGTCATATGATCCGTTCGCGAACAAGTCCGCGAAGGAAGCGCATGTCCGCAGGACACCAAAAGCACAGAGATTGGTTAGCGCATGCGCGTTGATGTTCTACGGACACTGTTCGGGGCCTCAAGTAATTAAAAATGCGTCACACGTGAAACAAACATTTCAGGACTCTCCGTGTGTTCTTAGAACAGTTTAAACTTGCTAGCGAACAGTAAGGACAGATATAGTGTTCTTCAGGACACGTCCAATTTCGTTTATGTACGAACATTTCAGGACACCAATTGTGTTCTTAGAACAGTTTCAACTTGCTAGTGAACAGTACGGACAGGTATAGTGTTCTTTAAGACACCTCCATTTTCATTTGATTACGAACAATTCAGGACACCGCGTGTGTTCTTAGAACAGTTTGAACTTGCTAGCGAACACTACGAACAGGTATAGTGTTCTTCAGGACAACTCCATTTTCGTTTACGTACGAACATTTCAGGACACCAATTGTGTTCTTAGAACAGTTTAAACTTGATAGCGAACACTACGGACAGATATAGTGTTCTTTAGGACACTTTAATTTTTTTTTACGAACATTTCAGGACACCGTGTGTGTTCTTAGAATAGTTTCATCTTGCTAGCGAACACTACGAACAGGTATAGTGTTCTTCAGGACACCTCCATTTTCGTTTACGTACGAACATTTCAGTACACCAATTGTGTTCTTAGAACAGTTTAAACTTGATAGCGAACACTACGGACAGATATAGTGTTCTTTAGGACACTTACATTTTTTTTTTTACGAACATTTCAGGACACCGCATGTGTTCTTAGAACAGTTTGAACTTGCTAGCGAATAGTACGAACAGGTATAGTGTTCTTCAGGACACTTCCATTTTCGTTTATTTGAGAACCTTTTAGAACACCTGCACTGTCCGCGGACACCTACATTGTTTTAAAAAAAAATAAAATCTAAACTATTTACAACACAATATAAAAATTCAACTTTATTTAACATATATTAATAATTTATGACAGAGAAGTTGATGCAGAAACAGAAAAAAAACAGGAGAATTAGGGGTTTCAACATGATTGTTATTAGGTGAAGAAGGGATGGAAGTCTCATCAAAACGTTTTGGGTTATGGAGAGTTTTTGGGGATAATTGACTGGGATATGGTGAGGAGGGACAAGTACATGTGGGGCAATGGTACGAGGTTTTTGGTTTAAAATGATCTTCCACAAAAGTTTTCAATTTATTAAAATTAGTCAACAATAAATCCATTTTTTCTTCTATACTGTGAAAAGTGTTATCCATAACAGGTTTTTCTGAAGTATTTTCTATTTTGGTATGCTCTGTACAAAAATATATATATATATATATGTTAAATGTATACAAAATAATAATAATTAAATGGTTTATATTATAAAGTGTTTACCATTAGTTTCAAAGATAATATATTTTTTTTTCTAATACCGAATGTTTATAAATATATGAATAAAATTAAGTACACTTACTATTTCAGGTAAGATATGTCCTATGTACTCAGTGGGTCTGCTCTTGTTCTCAGTTCTGTCGTGTTTGTGAAGTAATCATGTTGGAAGCCAATTTATCTTCTTGTGGTATATTCCATTTTAGAACATAGTGCATTTAAATGAATGGTTAGTGTGTTGTATATATGGGTTACATTTCTTATGCATTAGTACATATAATGTGTTTGTGTGCTCTTTTTGAATTTGTTAAATGTTCCTATGTTATGATATAACAATCAAACATACCCCCCCAGAGTTTTTAGGTAGTGGTACTGTTCTTCGAACATGTCCGCGAACATTAAATGAGTTCGCGGACATCAAGTACAGTAGAAGAGATACAGTCAGTTCCATATGACATGTATATAAAGTCAAAGCCATTATTGTTAAGTTGCACTACTAAAAACCTATGAAATTCAGTGAAAAAACTGTGTTAAAGGGACGTTATGGTTAAGTTGCGCTGCTAAAAACCTATGAAATTCAGTGAAAAAACTTGGTTAAAGGGACGTTATGGTTAAGTTGCACTACTAAAAACCTGTGAAATTCAGTGAAAAAACTTTGTTAAAGGGACGTCATGGTTAAGTTGCACTACTAAAAACCTATGAAATTCAGTGAAAAAACTTTGTTAAAGGGACGTTATGGTTAAGTTGCGCTGCTAAAGACCTATGGAATTCAGTGAAAAAACGTTGCTAAAGGGACGTTATGGTTCCAAGTAAAACCGAAAAACCCCTGAAATTCAGCAGTTATGGTAAGATAAGCAACCATAACTCGCGCCACCGTGCACTGCTAACACTAATACCCAGGACATCAAAGATGACATCACAAATGTCATTGATGACATCACTGATGACATCACATGTGCATTTACTTTTCATAAAAACTCTATACAAGGGATTCTTATAATGCTGACCAAAAACTGTCACGGATCATTGGGATAAATATCATGAGCCAATTAGTGCATTAAGCAATGCATTGATATAAATAGCATTCTATTATGAAGTTGTATCCAGTATACTAAGCTACTCATGCAGAAACATAGGCAGTGTGTGCAGCATATATAATGAAGGTGCCATATTCACAGCCGGTCAAGTGGCACAGCGAGTAGAGCGCTCGCTTTGACATCAGTGCAGAGCCTGCGAATGCAGGTTCGAATCCCAGCAGCGCCAAACTCAGCGTTTCATCCTTCCGAGGTCGATAAATGAGCACCACACACCGTGGGTAATAATAAGCAGCGCTCAGATACCTGAGGGTTCGTAGCGCTATATAAATGCCAAATTATTATTATTATTATTATTATTATAATCTTGCCATGTTGAATAGTGAAATGATAACTGCTTTCTTATTAGAGTTTTGCGTACTGTGAAACATGTAATAAGTAGATAACAAAACCCACTTAATACATAATTATTACAG
Source organism: Ambystoma mexicanum (assembly GCF_040938575.1). NCBI lineage: Eukaryota > Metazoa > Chordata > Amphibia > Caudata > Ambystomatidae > Ambystoma > Ambystoma mexicanum. The sequence goes on along the minus strand of NC_090931.1, from coordinate 1,268,067,193 downwards.
ACAAAACACAAAGAGACAACAACACATACAAATATGAGTATATACAGGGACTGTGAAGTAAACGAAAAAGCAGAAGTAATAGCAGAAAGAGTTCATAACCTAACTGATTGTCTTTATGCAGAGAAACTATTGTTCTGTTTCAAAGCTGCTACTTACCATATGTATGTGTATCGCATGATGTGACTGCACCCAAAGGAAAGGAGAGTGAGTATAATGTATACAAATATGAGCATATACAGGGAAGGTAGAGTAATAAAAATAAAACTATGAGAAGGTGCTGATAACCCTAATGATTATCGTCATGCACAGAAAGGATTGTTCTCTTTCAAGCCTACGTCTTCCGCTATGTATATGTTTCATATCATTTGACTTGACCCTAAGTCTACAAATATAGTACCTTTTAAATTTTTACTTCCTGACTGTTACTGAACAAAACTATGTGGCTTACATATGTCAGTAAAGGGAAAAAGGGAGAACCAGCCATGTGATGTCATCAGTGATGTCATCAATGACATTTTTGATGTCATCTTTGACGTCCTGGGTGTTAGTGTTAGCAGTGCATGGTGGCACGAGTTATGGTTGCTTATTTTACCATAACTGCTGAATTTCAGGGGTTTTTCGGTTTTACTTTGAACCATAATGTCCCTTTAACAAAGTTTTTTCACTGAATTTCATAGGTTTTTAGCAGCACAACTTAACCATAACGTCCCTTTAACAAAGTTTTTTCACTGAATATATATATATATATATATATATACACACACACACAATGGCAGAGACTAGTAAATCACAAACTTTCTGACACAACTACTTTTTGCCAAAAAGTGACATGGGAAGAAATGGGAATTTCAGATGGAAGCTGTCATATGTCTGCTAAAGACTCTTAATCCAATACTTATAAAGAGGCTGGATTTGGAAGGAGAGAGAAGGTTAATTGCCCAATTCAATTTGAGAGAACTATTGCAGGGCACTCCCCAAGATTGTAAACTTGATGTTGTCATCACTTCTATATAAAGTGGATGTACTATGATGAAGAGACAAAGCTGCTGAAACTTATCATCTGACAGCCACAAGGAGTCACTGCAGGAGATTGCATCTGTGTGAAGCTGTCTATTGCTAGGGAGGTCTAAAGAAACCTGACTGAACACTATGGTGAAGAGCTGTGGACCATCCTTGAGAGTGGAATGACCAGACCCCTGCCCTTTCCTTCCAGAGGGTCCTGACATGCAGCCGACTTTCCTGAACTTTAAACAGAGGTTTGCTATGTAAGTAGAATTGAACTCTTTGCAAACAAAGCTGGGGGGATCTGCTGGCCTTAAATCCTTTCCCTTTAAAGCGGGTGAGGGCAGCAAATCTGTTTAGATCCTTAGCCTATTTAACTAAATAAATATACATTTAATTAATTCTCTTTGGCAGAACACCATGTGGTGATTTTTGTTAAAATGTGAAATTATCAAGCTCATTTCCGGTATACGTTTAAAACTATAGACTGTAATTTCATTGGGATCATATGGGTCTGGCACCCACAACACAGGGCTTTAAGTGGAGGGGGGTCTAAAATCTAAAATTCCCAAACCAGACCATTGTTTGCTACCCAGCTTCCCCAACACAGGCCTTTAAGTGCGGGGTGGGGTCTGAAATCAGAAATTCTCAAATCGTCCCAATGCCTGCTATCCAGCTTCCCCAACACGGCTTGTAAGTGGAGTGGGTCTGACATCCAAAATGCTACAATAATCCCAATTTTTGCTACCCAGCTTCCCCAACACAGGCCTTAAGTAGAGGTGGGTCCGAAATCCAAACTTCTTAAATCATCCCAATTATTCTGTCATACTTCTCCAACATAGACCAAAGTAGGGGGGTCTGAAAAACTCACTGCTAAATCACCATGTGTGTATTTGAAGGAGAACATGTGGATACCATCATAATTGCCATGTGCATTTGTCCAAATCTTTACACAAAACTGCTAGCCTTTTAAGCATGCAGGAAAATCAAAATTGCATAGCATTGCATACGTATTTGTTTGTGTTTATATACCACTTTAATTTATTCTTGCAGTGACATTTTTAGAAAGTAAAAAACTGTGATTTGTGTTCTTTTAAACCCACTTGTGAGACTTATTTGTGTAAAAAGAAATTAACTGTGAGCACCAAAGAAGGTAGATATGTGGTTTAGTGTGATTTCTATAACCTATTATTCAAATGAATATAAATGTATTTCCTGTACACTGGACTGGTTCTTGGCTCGTTGGTAGCTCAGGGGTAGGCATCCAAGAGTTATGATATGAGGCTGAAATAGGGCTGAATAAAAGACCTGGCATTAACCATTTCTTTTGTGACACTTAGCTTGGGGAGGAAAGGAACTCCCTGTGCTGAGGTTGGCCTCTCATAAAATGGTTACAAATTGGGGGGTTGTGGCCAGGATTTGTCTGGCTATTTCTGACTAATGACAAGTGCATTGTGACTGACCATTGATTTTGATGTGAGTGCATTAAGGATGAGGGAAAGTCATCTTTGTTTTGTTTAAGTGCCATGAGGACTGGAACCCTGATTTCCAGGGAGGTGTATAGGTGACAAATTAAGACTGAGGAAGAACTGATTTGGATTTCGCATTGTGAGTAGAAATTAAGTGCAAACAGGCTGATTGTTGCACCTGTGAAAAGGAAATACAACAAAAATTGCAAGAATGAATACAATTGAATTAGATGATGCCAGGGGACATTTCCTTACAAAGCTGTTCATTCATGGTGAGTGGACCTTAGCAGATGAAGGGAAATGACGCAAGATGTCACATCAGATGGATTTGACCTTTGCTGTCAAGGTCGGATATGGCACATTAGAGGCATTTTATATTACCTAAAATGCTCAAGAAGAACTGAGTCAAATGGCTGAGCTCACACCTTATCTATACTTCCATTGATAGTTAGTGGAAGAGCGAGTGCAGAAGAATGAAGCCTGTGTGCGGAGTCAGACTGAGATTCTAAATGAGGTGCAGAAAGAACTTAAACAGTTAGAAGTTCAAGCACTGCAGAACCATATTTTCGAGTTAAAACAAGAAAAACATGGAACAACTCAAAAATGAGTTAAAAACCCAGCAGCAAGAGAGTGCAGAGCGTGAAACACTGCACTGCAGGATGCACATAAAGAGTGTGTGTAAAAGTTGAGCACAATGAAACATAAGGCAGATGATAGACTATTCAAAATAGAGGGCTGTTAGATATGGCCTTTCAAATACAAATAAGGGAGTTAAAAAAGGAAAACAGTTAGTTAATTATAAAAGTGGTTGATTCTCAAAATTACTTTGATCAGATATATTAGCAGGGACATACTTTAAACCAACAGACAATTCAACTGGTGAAGGAAAAATACCTCTTGAACCAGAATGATAGTGTACTTGCAATGGATGCCGAAAAGAGTCAGTCAGGTTCTCAGGAACTGACTGGAAATAGGCAAGACAATGTAGAATTTATGGAGTGAGTAAGGTAAGCAGAAGCTGGCCTGTTACAGGAAGCACACTGTAGAAACGCGCAAAAGAGAAAGAGATTGGGGTTTTGAAAGCAAACCATTTTGAATATGCGCACACAATGAAGGCCACACACAACGAAAATGAGTCAAGTCAGAATAAAATCAGGGAATTAAAATATTGATTAATAGCCCAGAGTAAAGTGCTCAAGCCAATTGGGCCCTGGTCTCAGATTTCAAAAGCCAGCTCTCTGAACACCATGAGGAAATAGGGACATAGAGAAACAGGTGTGAGAGTTTGGCAAACCAATTGAAATTACAAACAAGCATTGAGGCATTCTGACAAATCAGGGTATGGGAAAGGACCATCTAACCCAGAGGTGACGCCCTGCCCATCAGGAACCTCATGCCATTTAACCACAACTTCCTATGAGCCGACTACGACTGAACTCAAGCTTTCCATCTACATAGCTCAAGGAAACAAGAGGCACCTAGACATAGCTACACTGATCCAGAAGGCCAGTTCTTATCTGAGATTGAGAAGTTCTCACCTCGAACCCACAGAAGGGAAGGTGGCCAGACAGGTGTCCTTGGGTGTTAGGAATAACTGTGTACTTCAGACCATGAAAACTCCCTTGATGAGAAAAGGAGATTGCAGAGAAACCACCTAGCTCGCTTCGCTGGAGAAGAACATTTAAAGCTTTTGCCCAGGAGGGGCATGCTAAAAACCTCCATACATTCAGGGGAAAGAGGGGAATTTCCCAGACTCCCTGGAAAGAGGGATGAGGGAATTGAGTTCTATCATGGTGCTAAAGGTAACTACAGGGAGAGTGACCCTGGGAGTTCACTATTGCCCAGGCGAGAGGGGTCCAGACCCTGTGGTTCTGGGAGATGGTCCCAGTCTCACAGAGATTGGGAGTTTACTTTAGTTTATTTATTTATAGAGCGCACCGAGCCATTAGGCAACTGGGCGCTGAACTTACATGTTGCGATATACAGACAATATAAAGGATACACAGCATAGAAAAAAACAAATCATTTACAAAAATACAAGATATGGGCAAAAAATGGAACACGTTTGGGTATATAAATAAGATTTACACAGTACAAGATAATTACAGTAGATGTCTGATGGACAAGATTAAGCGGTAGGTAACAGATCCTGCTCGTGGAGCCAATCTTTAGTCTTATTACTAAATATGTGCTAAGATGGTTCCTCCCTTAATGAAAGAGGGAGGGCATTCTATTTTCTGGCCGCAAGGACAGGGAAGCTAGTCCCACCTGCATGTTGTTGCCTAAATCGGGGTATATTGACACAGTGCCTCATGGTAGTTCTAATGGGTCGTGTGGATGTGTGGCGAGAGATCGTTTTGGACAGGTAGATGGGAGTTTGGTTGGAGAGGCACTTATGAGTGAGGGACAGGGTTTTGTAAGCTATTCTTTGGTTGATGTTAAGCCATTTTAGTGAGAGTCTAGTTTCAGAGATGTGGTGATTCCTTGGAATATTTAGAGCTGCTCGAATGGCGTTATTTTCCACAACCTGCATTTTGTTGAGCTGTGCCGAGGTAAAGTGTGTTGCAATAATCTTGCTCGGAGAGGACTAAGGCTTTAGATATTGTGATGCTATTGGCTGAGGACAGGTAGGGTTGGCAGGCTGTGATGAACTTGCAAGTGTAGGTGGATGAGGAGGCTAAGGTGTTGGTTTGTCTAGTTAATGTTAGTGCAGATTCTATATACATTCCTAGTGTTTTCACCACCTTAATTATATTGCCATCAATATTGAAGGAGGAGACTGATTCATTCAGATTATTCAAGTTGGCAGGCGAGCCCAGAAGGAGCAACTCTGTTTTATCATCATTAAGACAGAGTCCATGCTTCGCCTTCCAGGCTTGTATGATGAGTTAAATGTTGAGAGTCTCGCTGTCCACAGTGTAATCACCAGTAATGGGGATGAGTATCTGTGTGTCATCAGCGTAATTAGTGTAGATGACACCCAGATAGTCAAGCTCATCAAAATGTGGCTTGGCGAATACATTATAAAGAGTAGGGGATACACAAAAACCTTGGGGCATCCCACAGGTAACAGGGGTTAGTGAGGCAGAAGCAGACGGTGCAAGACCCTCATGGATCTGTTGTTGAGGAAAGACTAAATCCAGGCGTTGGCTTGGTCTGAGAAGTTTGCAGCTGAAGACAGGTGTTTCCATAAGATTTTATGATCCACCAGATTAAAAGCTGCTGATAGGTCAAGCAAGAGGAGCAAAGCTAGTTTGCCTTTATCTTTCAGTGTCTGGATTTTGGTCTTGAGGTCAATAAGGGCGGTTTCAGTTCCATGTCTAGGTCTGAAACCTGACTGCCTAAGTTGTTGGTTTCAAGGTTTTGTTGTATCTGCAAATATACAGCATGGTCAAGTATTTTCAGTAAAAATAGAACCGTCATAATGGGTCTGTAGTTGGCTTGGTTATTAGGGTCTAGGGAGATTTTTATTTAGAAGCAGGAGTATGCAAGCATCTTTCAAGTTATTAGGTACTATGCTAGATTTGAATGCGGCGTAAATAACTGATGTGATGAAAGGGGCTAGTTCCTTAGCAGCTTCCATGAGAAGGGGGGCAGGACATGCATCTCCTTGACCGTTAGACAGTTTGAGTTTCCGGATAATGATTTTCGACCTCTTTGATGGAGAGTGGAGAGAAATTAAATTGGGTTGTGTACTCTTGTTGAGGACTCCGAGTTCGAAATGGGATCAGTGTTGGAGATACAGGATTTCTTAATTTCTATTTTGTTTTGGTGCGTAGTGATTTTGTCTTGGAGTGCATTCTATATATTGGTAAACCCTTGGGTATCTTTAATGCATGTGTCGGGAGGCAGTGCAGGAGATTCTAACTCCTTCAAAATATTGAAGAGTTCCTTGGTGTTGGACTACTCTTTGGAAATACAATCATTGTAGTTGTCTTTCTTAGCTTGGACTATAGTTATGTAGTAGTTGAAGGAAGCTGCAGCAAAGTTGGCTTTGTTTTCTGCAGGGGGAGTGTTTTTCCAAAGTGATTTGGACGTTCTTTTGATTTTCCTGAGAGACTTGAGATGAGGAGAGTATCAGGTATTGATGTGGGTACGTGGTTTAGATTTGCGTAGTTTCATGGGCGCTAGTGTATTCATCGCATTGAGAATAGTGTGATTGCATAAAATGACTATAACTGTAGGGTCTGAGGAGGTTGTGGTGGGGTAAGTAATAGGCTGCAGTAATGGGATGAGTTTATCTAATGTTAGATTACGTTTGTTCCTGGTCATCATGGCTGGTGCTTGAGTAGTTTGTGGGGTAGATGAAGCAGTTTCATTGATGTTGAACCGGATGAGATGATGGTCGGTCCAGGCACAAGGGGTGTTCAATAGGGTATCAATGTTACAGTTAAGACCAGCTATCCAGTCAAGGATTCTGCCTTTACTATGGGTGGGTGCTGAGATGCAGTGGGAAAATCCTAATTCAGTCAAAGTGTCCTTAAGGGCGTAGGCTTTCTGATCATTGGAGTCATGTAGACATAAATTGAAATCACTGAGGATGATGACTTGTGACTTATTCTTAGTATTGGAGGATAGCAGGTGAGATGTCATTTTCAAAGGAGGTGGTTGGACCTGGTGGACTATAAATAAGATGCAGAGTGATGGAGGAGGTAGGTGACGTGGATAATTTGACAGATAAGAGTTCTGCTGAAGGCAGGGGAAGATTGGTGATTTTTCTCAGGCCTATAGAAGTCTTGTGTATAAATGCGATGCCTCATCCTTTGTAAATGTTGGCATCTCTATCTTCACGCATAATCGAGTAGTAATCTGGAATGGTGAGGGCAAGTGAGGTGCTTGCGGCTATGTGCAACCAGGTCTCCATAATTGCAATGAAGTCGAGGTCGTGTGAAGTTATGAGATCTGCGATGTCAAATGCCTGTAGGGATCTGGCATTTATAAGGGCAGCTTTTACGGGTGATGAGATGTTGTTATGTATACCATTGGGTGATTTCCGGCTGGTTTCAGATGCATGTGAGGCCACTGGAATGGCTGTAGTAATTCCCGTAGTAGTGTCTTGTGTGTTGGGTGTAAGGTGATGTCGTGTAAATCTGGTGCTAAGTCTGTGGTTTCTGTAGATTGTGGAGCAAGGCTGGGTAGACGAAGCAGTTAGTGTATGTGCTTAGTATAGTGCAGTGGTCTTCAAACTTTTTTGGCCAGGGCCCCCCTGAGCAAAATTTGGGCAGGTCGGGACGCCCCAGAAATGCCAAATGCACAGTATATATTGCGCGCCGTCACCTGCTCCCATCACAGTCGCTGGGCTCCCTCATCCCACTCCTACCTAGTCGCTGGTCTCTCCCCACCCCATCACACACCCTGGGCTCTCCCCACTCTGCTCCCACCACTATCCCATGGTTCCCGCCCATTGTGCTCCCACCATAATCCCTGGGTTCCCCCATCCCGTTCCCAACAGTCTGAGGGCAAGTGGCGGCTGGTGATTTTTTTTTTTTTTCAGTGGAGGGCATAACTATTTCTGCCAAAAATGCAATAGCGACCGAGCATAGTGAGGGAGCTCGAACCAATAAGGGGAGGTTAGGGGGGGTTTCCCCCTGTGAATTTTTTTAAATAATGGGTTAAAATGTTGCATTGTAGAGCATACTTTGAACAGAAAATGGGTAAATAGCCAAACAGTTTGCAATTGGTGCTGGGAGTCCAGGGGGCAGGCATTGATATTGATATTTATATTTTATTTCTATCGCGCTCGTACACAAGTGTTTCAGAGCACAAGGCAAGGGAGGGGAACAGAGGAGAAGAAAACAGCCATCTTACTAGGCCCAGTAACATTGAGAACGCACAAGTGCGAGGGGGAGGGGAAAAGTGCATTGAAGGGGGGAGAAGTGGAAAGTGCGAAGCAGAGGAGAAACAGATAAATAAACATTGGCCTGCGTGTGGGTGCTGAAACGGCCTGCTCTGGCTGCTCTGTCCGTATGTGCAAGGAGGCGCAGGAGCTCCCCCTCAGACATACAGACATGCAGTGCCCCAGCCAGCATTTCCAATGAGCT